>NC_072385.2:39361372-39972444 GCF_028885625.2 Pongo pygmaeus | reverse complement strand
TGCAATGGCTCAATCTGAGATCACTGCAGTCTCCACCTCCCGGGTTCTACTGACTTTCCTCCCTCAGCCTCCTGAGTAGCTGGGATTACAGGCACCTGCCACCATGCCCAGGTAATTTTTGTATTTTTAGTAGAGACAGGGTTTCACCATGTTGGCCAGTCTGGTCTCTAACTACTGACCTCAGGTGATCTGCCTGTCTCAGCCTCCCAAAGTGCTGGGATTACAGGAATGAGCCACCACGCCCGGCCTTCTCTTTTCTTGGTTAATCTTGCTAATGGTCTATCAATTTTATTTATCTTTTCAAAGAACTAGCTTTTTGTTTCATTTATCTTTTGTATTGTTTTTCTTTGTTTCAATTTCATTTAGTTCTGCGCTGATCTTGGTTATTTCCTTTCCTCTTCTGGGTTTGGATTTAGTTTGTTCTTGTTTCTCTAGTTCCTTGAGGTGTGACCTTAGAAGGTCAGTTTGTGCTCTGTCAGTCTTTTTGATGTAGGCATATATGGCTATGAACTTTCCTCTTAGCACCGCCTTTGTTGTATCCCAGAGGTTTTGATACGTAGTGTCATTATTGTTGTTCAGTTTGAAGAATTTTTAAATTTCCATGTTGATTTCTTTTTTGACCCAATGCTCGTTCAGGAGCAGGTTATTTAATTTCCATGTATTTGCTTGGTTTTGAAGGTCCCTTTTGAAGTTGATTTCCAGTTTTATTCCACTGTGGTCTGAAAGAGTGCTTGATATAATTTCAATTTTCTTAAATTTATTGAAGGTCCCTTTTGAAGTTGATTTCCAGTTTTATTCCACTGTGGTCTGAAAGAGTGCTTGATATAATTTCAATTTTCTTAAATTTATTGAAGCTCATTTTTTTGCCTATTATATGGTCTAACCTTGGAGAAAGTTCCATGCACTGTTTAATAGAATGTGTATTCTGTGGTTGTTGGATGAAATGTTCTGTATATATCTGTTAACTCCATTTGTTCCAAAGAATATTTTTAATCCATTGTTTGTCTGTTGACTTTCTGTCTTAATGACCTGTGTAGTGCTGTCAGTGGAGTATTGAAGTCCCCAGCTGTTATTGTGTTGCTGTATGTCTCATTTACTATTATTGTGTTGCTGTCTATCTCATTTACTAACCCTATTAGTAGTTGTTTTATAAATTTGAGAGCTCCAGTGTTAGGTGCATATATGTTTAGGATTGTGATATTTTCCTGTTGGATAAGGCTTGTTACCATTACATAATGTCCCTTTTTGTCTCTTTTAACTGCTGTGCTTTCACGTTTGTTTTGTCTGATACAAGAATAGCTACCCTGCTCACTTTTGGTGTCCATTTGCTGGTGTCAGAGTATTCCCTGACATCCCTTCAATCCCTGGTCACAGAAGTGTGTGGAGTGCAGGTATAGAAAAGGAAAAATACGGCCGGGCCCGGTGGCTCATGCCTGTAATCCCAGCACTTTGGGAGGCCGAGGTGGGCAGATCACGAGGTCAGGAGATGGAGACCATCCTGGCTAACATGATGAAACCCCGTCTCTACTAAAAATACAAAAAATTAGCTGGGCATGGTGGTGGGTGCCTGTAGTCCCAGCTACTCAGGAGGCTGAGGCAGGAGAATGGCATGAACCTGGGAGGTGAGGGTTGCAGTGAGCCAAGATTGTGCCACTGCACTCCAGCCTGGGCAACAGAGCGAGACTCCATCTCAAAAACAAACAAACAAACAAAAAAATATATATATATATTTGCACCTAACAACAGAGCCCCAAGATACATGAAGCAAAACCTGACATAATTTAGAGAAAAAGACAGTTCAACAGTGATAGTTGGAGACTTCAATATTCTATTTCCAGTAATGAACATAATAACTAGATAGAAGATTAGTAAAAAAAAAAATTAGACTTGAAAAACACTATAAATCAATTAGGCCTAACATATCTATAGAACACTCTAGCCAACAACATGATGCACATTCTTCTCAAGTGCACATGGAACATTCTCCAAGATAGACTATATGATAGATCACAAAAAAAGCCTCAGTAAATTTAAAAGGATTGACACCAGGTAAATATATTCTCCAACCACAATAAAATGAAATTAGAAATCAGTAACAGAAGGAAATTTGGAAAATTTACAAGTGTGTGCGAATTAAACAACACACTCTTGAATAACCAATGGGTCACTGAGAAATTCACAAGGGAAATTAGAAAATACTTTACTATAAAAGAAAGTGAAAACACAACATACTCAAACTTTTGAGATGCAGGAAAAGTAGTGATCAGAGGGAAATTTATAGCTATAAATTCCTACATTAGAAAGGAAGATCTCAAATCAAATTACCTAACTTTCTACCATAGGAAATTAGAAAAACAAGAGCACACTAAACCTAAAGCAAGAAGAAGGGAGAAAATATTGAAGATTAGTGTAGAGATAAATGAAATAGAACATAGAAAAACAATAGAATCAATGACCCCAAAATTTGGTTATTTGAAAATATCAACAAAATTGACAGGCCTTTAGTGAGACTGACCAAGAAAGAAAGAGGGAAGACTCAAATATCCAAAACTATGAAAAATTTTGTGCCAAGTTAAATAACCTAGATTAAATGGTCAAATTGGTAGAAACACACATCCTCCTGAAACTGACTAATGAAGAAATAGAAAATCTAAATAAATCTGTAATAAGCAAAGAAGTCAGGCATGACAACTTCCAACAGAGAAAAAAACTCATGTTCAGATGACTTCAACAGAGAATTCTACCAAATATTCACAGAATAAACACCAATTCTTCTCAAACTCTTCCAAAAATTAGAAAGGGAGAGAACACTTTCTACTTCATTCTATAAGGCCAACATTACCCTAATACCAAAGCCAGAGAAATACATAACGTGCAAAGAAAACTATAGACCAATATTCCTTATTAAATGCAAAATTCTCAAAAAAAATAAACTGAATCCAGCAGCATATAGAAATGATTATACACCATGATGAAGTGGGATTTATTCCAGAAATGCAGGATTGATTCAACATGTCAAAATCAATGTAATGTACAATATTAATAGAATTATTAATAATTTGAAAAACATAATTTTCTTAATCAATGTAGAAAAAGCAATTGACAAACTCCAACATCTTTTCATAAACAAAACAAAACAAATTAGTAATAGAAGATGTTCTAGACTGAATAATGATCTTCTTAAAGATATCCATGTTCTAATCTCTGGAACCTAAAAATACTACCTTGTGTGCCAAAAAGGAGTTTGAAGATGTGATTAAATTAAGGATCTTGAGAAGATTTTCCTGGATTCTGGGTGGTCACGAAGTGCAATCACATGTATCCTTATAAGAGGGAGACAGAGATTTGTCCACAGAAAATAAGAAGGCAATGTGACCATGGAGGCAGATTAGAGTGATGTGGCTACAAGACAAGGTATGCCAGTAGCTACCACAAGCTAGAAGAAGCAAAGTACAAATTGTCTCCTAGGGCCTCTGGAGGGAGCCCAGCCCTGTTACAACCTTGATCTCGGCCCAGTGAAACTGATTTTACACATCTGGCCTCTGTAAAAGAGTAAATATGTATTGTTTTCAGCCACCAAGTTTGCGGTAATTTGTTGAGGGTTTTGCAGCCATAAGAAATGAATGCAGAACTATTAGTCACATTACAAAATCCAACATATTTCCATGATAAAAACACTCACCCATGTCGGAATGGAAGGGAACTTGTTGATTCTTATAAAGGGCACTTGTGAAAGTCCCACAGGTAACATTATACTTATGGTGAAAGAGAGATATTTGCTTTTAAAATCTGGAATAAGGCAAGGATGTCTGCTCTCACTATTTCTAATCAACATTGCACTTGACGCCCTAGTCACAAAACTTGCATAAGAAAAAGATATCCAGATTGGAAAGGAGGAAGTATAACTATCTCTATTTGCATATGACATGATCTTATATCGTCATGAGCCATATGACATTTTGGTCAACAATGGACTGCATATATGAAAGTGGTTCCATAATATTATAATGGAGCTATATAATGGAGAAGGGTATACCATCCAGGTTTATGTAAGTACACTCTGATGTTCACTCAGTGACAAAATTATCTAATGACAGATTTCTCAGACATTTCCCCATCATTATGCAAGGCATGACTGTATACAGAAAACCCTAATGAATCCCTTCAGAACTATTACAGCTAATAAATAAATTTAGCAAAGTTGCAGATTACATGATCAATATACAAATATTCATATTTCTTTACACTAATAATGAACAATCCAAAAATGCAATTGAGAAAATAATTGCATTTATTATAGCATTGAAAAGAATAAATATTAAGAAATGAAACCATAAAACATTGTTGGCCAGGTGCGGTGGCTCACGCCTGTAATCCCACCACTTTGGGAGGCTGAGGCAGGCGCATCAGGAGGTCAGGAGATCGAGACCATCCTGGCTAACATGGTGAAACCCCATCTCTACTAAAAATACAAAAAATTAGCTGGGCCTGGTGGTGGGAGCCTGTAGTTCCAGCTACTCAGGAGGCGAGGCAGGAGAATCACTTGAACCCGGGAGGCGGAGGTTGCAGTGAGCCGAGATTGTGCCACTGCACTCCAGCCTGGTGACAGAGCGAGACTCCATCTGGAAAAAAAAAAAAAAAAGAAAAGACCTCTAAGAAGAGCCTGTGGTGTGTGTGTGAGGACGGGTCAGCAGAGCAGCTGCACTTCAGCACTTTCTCCTGACGAAGTTTGATCACTCCTTTAGTCTCTGCATTTTCTCCTTAATGGCTATCATCATACCAAATTTGCCTTTCTCTAACTTAAGTTGAGAAAGTTTTCCAAAACTAACTTTATTAAAGGGAAACAAAAATCTGAAATAAAATAAAATAAAGTACATGGAAATGGGTGATTTTATTAATCTGAAGATTTTTATTCAGTAGTCTGCCTCCATGGGCTGGCCCAATTCCCTGGCTCTAAGGCTTTGGATCCCCTTTCCTGCATGGGTCCTGTTAAAGTCTGTGTCCTTCTAGATAGGATTTCCGCATTTCAATCACGAACTCTGAGCCACATAGTTTGTTAGAGTCGCAACCCCAATGCCTGCAGGGGCAGGGCAGTAAGCAGGTGGAGTGAACTTGTTGGCATCTAGTGAGTACCAGCCCCATTTATAGCAGGAGGCCATGGAGCTCTGGGGGCCATTGGTGCCAGAAATTGGGAGTTTATGGAACATCTCCTGACTTTTACATGTTGACAACTAATTCAAAATTTTTTAAAAACAGCACATCTGCAAGCCATATTCAACCTAAAAGCCACTAGTTGGAAACCTCTGCTCTAAGTGGAGAGCTAGGTGGAATTTTGTCTTTGAGACCAAGGTATTTTCCCTAGGTGGAGTTTAGCCTGGCTCCCACAGCCATGATGTTACTCCAAGCAGTATTAGTTTGCTATTTCTGGGTCCAGAGTTTGAGCTCCTTAAGGGCGGAATCTAGAAGCTTCTCACCTTTATACTCTCCTCAGCTCCTAAGGCATATGCTTATTTATCAAAATCATGTAATTGTGCATTAAGAAACAGACCCAACATGTAGTGAGAAGACTCATATTCATTTCTCTGTAAGGAGAGACCAGCAAATTGCCACATGCTCCCCCTTCCTGAGGTTTTCAAAACAAAACAGTTATATGTGAGAATGTGTGTTGCAATTCCAAAGTTCTGTTTTGAGACAATCCTTAGTAACACAGGACTTGGTGTCAAAAGATTTTAGTACCCACATTGGGTTACATAAAATTAGAATTCTGCATGTTGCCTAACCATTTCAATGCCCAGTGGTCAGAGGAAAATAAACGCAAGAACAAGACTTATAGTTCATTCTGTATCTCCCCACAGAAGCACCTTGAGGGTAGGGGCTGTGTCTGATTCCTCCTTTCCTCTCCAGTATCTGGCACTAGGTCTACAGAGTCAGCTGTGAACCTGTAATACTCATTATTAATAGTATTAATACTTTTAATACTCATTATTAATAGTATTAATACTTTTAATACTCATTATTAATACTATTAATATTTTTAGGTCTCATTATTAGAAGTATTATCTTAGGCAAGTGTTCTTAATCTCTTTTTGACCTGCCTCACAGCACCCATGGCCATAGAAGCCTCCAATTGGTCTCAAAGCCCCCCCATCTGACTTTGTATAGATCTTCAAAGCCCCCCCATCTGACTTTGTATAGATCTAGAGATGCTACAGTGTGTGGGTAGGCTGCCATGACCAGGGGACTCCCAACACACAGAAGACCACAGTCCTTTCCTTAGATCAGCTTTAATCAGAAGTTAGCTCAGAGGTGGAGCCAAATGTGGATAAGACAGCCCCACCTTCCAGGTTAAGACAGGTTTTACATTTTGCTGACTGGTCTGCTGCTTGCTCCCTGGACGTGCTCGGTCCCCAGAGGGACACAGGGAGGGATGAAGAAAACCTGACTTACTCGGGACCTGTTGGTGCCAACCTGATCTTTGGATACTCTGAGAACAGCTTATAATGTCCATTTCTGAGTTAAAATTTACAATTCTATAAATAGCAAGAACAAATTTTACTGCCTATTCAGACTTGTAATTAGGTTTTGCAAAGAATTTGGGCATCCCTCAAACAGGGAGGCTATCATTGACTTACCGTGAAGTGAGAACAGTCTATGACTAGGGTTAGGGGTCAGTATCTCTTGGCAGATTTCTCCCCCTAGAAGCAACCTATAGCATCAGCCTATCCACACACTTTAACATTCCTAGATCTATACAAAATTAGATAGGGAGAGCAAGCTTCAAGATTAATATAAAAAAAAGTAGGAATCTGAGGAAGTTAGGTGGGTGATGACTTTTCAGACCCAACCTTTCATGTCCTACTGATATTTATTTAAAGCAGTACCATTTGCCTGAGATGGAGGTGTTTGTGGTTGGGCAGGCTGGCTTTGCTAATTTTAAATCCACCAAAATATATCATTTTGGCATTGACAGGTGTATTAGTCTGTTCTCATGCTGCTATAAGGACATACCTGAGACTGGGTAATTTATAAAGAAAGGAGGTTTAACTGACTCACAGTTCCACATGGCTGGGGAGGCCTCAGCAAATTTACAATCATGGTGGAAGGGGAAGCAAACATGTCCTTCTTCATGATGGCAGCAAAAGGAAGTGCTGAGCAAAAGGGGAAAAGCCCCTTAGAAAACCATCAGATCCCGTGAGAACTCACTATCATGAGAACAGCATGGAGGTAACCACCCATGATTCCAGTACCTGCCACTGGGTCCGTCCCACAACATGTGGGGATTATGGGAACTACAATTCAAGATGAGATTTGGGTGGGGACACAGTCAAACCATATCAACAGGAGCAACCAATTTTTCTGACATGGCAGTAACTCATTACACCCATTGTTCCAGGCCCTGTGCTCACACAGTGGCCTCCTTCATGTCATGGTGGGGTTGAGTTGTTTGCACATCCAACTTCGCCCAAACCCCTCTTCATCTCGGGGTATGCCTGCTACACCCTCTTGGTGCTTTCTCCTCTATATTCCTTCCATTGTTGACCTCCTGGGTGAACAGGATTTGGGTTTTTTTTTTTTTTTTCCTCTGGTGTCTCCTCTCCTCCATCCCTCTGCCACAGCTGCCATACCATACCCCTGATAAGATGGGATGGGATTGGATGACCTCAGGAAAGTGGGACTCGGAATCTCCCTCTTGGGCACTGGAGCAAAAATACAGAAAGAGATTGTCAGTTTGTAGTGAAAATGGCCCATCTAAGGAAAGTGTCGAGGAGGCAGAAAATAGGAAAAAATAGAAGAAATGCTGGGGAGGAGCAAGAGGAAAATGGAATCCCTACTTGGCTGGAAGCAGCAGTGAAAGGGAGCCAGGCAGACCACAGAGAAACGAAGTTTCATCAGCCTAGGCTACCACTTCCAGTTGAGCTGCCCTTGTCCTGTCTCCTCCCATGAGTGCCTCTTTTGCCAGGATAAATTGAGAAAGTCTGTAGCTTGCATCCTGTCTAAGCAGGGCAGCTGAGTGTAAACCCTGAGATTTGTTGTGGGTTCTCTCTTTGCAGAAAGATGTTCCCACATGGGTCTGCTTATCGTAAGAGATCATATTTTAAATAATCTTTACTTTCTCTGGGTGAAAGCCACCTTCTCTGGAATCCTCTCCTTTATATTTTCCAGCCTTTGGCCTTGTTTCTGTTGTATATAATTAGCCATAGACATTTTACCTTACCTCAAAGTAGTCTAAGAAGAAAGGGAGAAGACTGGGGTCCTGAACTTGGGAAAGAAACAATGGAGAGAGGGTCTTAGCAGAGCGAGAGAAACAGCCGCAAGCCAGGGACCCAAGAGGAAGAGGACTGGGTAAGGAATTTCCCAGCAATTATTGACTGATAAATTGAAGAATAATGAGGTCTGTGTTAGATTTTATTTCTTCTTATTTGATGCAAATACCTTAGATTTGTCCCAATCTTCAGCAAAGGTCAGCTATAATAGTTTTGCATTTGTGGTTCCCTGGCAGTGTGGGGAGGTTGTTCTCTATTTGGCTTAAGAGGGGCAAACATGTGGTCCAAAATATGTAGGAAAAGTGGCAGGCAGGCAAAGGGGATTTGGGATTGAATCAGCTGCAAGACTTGAGAGCAGGAGGTGAAGAGCCACCTCCAGCAGAATAGTAGCTCCCTCCATCTCCACTTCTTCTTTCCTCCACTGGAGTCCTTGGAAGTCTCAGAGAGGTTTACCTGTTGAGCATCCTCCTTTTCTTTTTCTTGGTATTTTATTGTTGGAGACAGGAGTAAATTGTGGGTTTTGAAACATCTTCATAGGGGGCTGTTTAGACCAACCCTGGGCAGCTAAATCTGGATTTAATATTAGAGATTAATAAACTTCTATCAAACTTTTATCTTGTTTTAACCACTGGATTTTCTGTTAACTACAGACAAACCCAATACATTGAGGAGAATACTGGAACTCCTGTCATGTGTGACAGGTGCCTGAGTTATTTTCTTTTACGTTATTCCAAATTTAAACCCCATGTATTAAGCAGTGTTATTTAAAATAATGGTTAAGTAATTTTCCAAATTCAAAAGAGCCTTTTAATGGCAGCTTTATTTCAAACCAAGGAATGTCAGCTTTAAACCTACAGTGTTTCCAGCATGTGAGAATGTCTCTGATGAATAAAATATCTGATGCTGGGCACAGTGGCTTACACCTGTAATCCCAGCACTTTGGAAGGCCAAGGTGGGTGGATCATTTGAGGTCAGGATTTCGAGACCAGCTTGGCCAACAGGGTGAAACCCTGTCTCTACTAAAAATACAAAAATTAGGCTGGGCGCAGTGGCTCACACCTGTAACCCAGCACTTTGGGAGGCTGAGGCAGGTGGATCACCTGAAGTCATGAGTTCCAGACCAGCCTGACCAATATGGTGAAGCCTCGTCTCTACTACAAATACAAAAATTAGCTGGGCATGGTGGCGCATGCCTGTAATCCCAGCTACTCAGGAGGCTGAGACAGGAGAATCACTTGAACCCAGGAGGCGGAGGTTGCCGTGAGCCGAGATTGCACCATCGCACTCCAGCCTGGGTGACAGAGCGAGACTCCATCTCAAAAAAAAAAAAAAAAAAAAAAAAAAAAAAAGCCGGGCATGGTGGTGCACACCTATAATCCCAGCTACTCAAGAGAATCACACTCTGACTTAACCTGGGAGATGGAGGTTGCGTTGAGCCAAGTTTGCACCCCTGCACTCCTTCTCAAGAATAAAAAAATCTGGCAATAACTAAATAACTATACCAATTAAGCCCATATTATGTGCCAGGCACTTTATACACATTAACTTATTTAATGCCTCCAACAACCCAGTGATAAGGTAAACCACCAACCTACTTCTCCCAGATGGTATAGAAGGACTACGAGGTGGATAATCTAGCCAAAGATGCCATCTAGTGGGTAAAGACAACTGGCCTGGAGCCTGGAAGGCCGGTTCAGCACCATGCCCTGCTGCTTCTGAGGGCCTCAGCCTGGCCACAGACCCACAAGACCCCCATGGATTTTTGTCCTTTTGTATTCCTGTCTGTGGAACTGTCTGCTGAGCCTGTCTGGAAAACAGGGCAATTATTTGCCCTGGATTTTGCTCTCTTTCTCTCTGAGGAGAATTAGAAGGTGAGTTGTTTTCTCTGGCTCTTTCTGGGTGTACCATGGGTGGAAAGTGCCAGAAACTGTGCTGGTTCTAAGAGTTCCTATATATTTTGACTCAAGCAAAGATCCTAAAATAATAATATTTGCCAACATATCTTGTGTTATTCATGATATTTCTTTGTTCTTCTTATGTCATCATTTTTTCTTGAATCAAGATATAGTGAGGACCTAAGTATACCAGTCTAAATGATGACAAGTCTCACTTGTTTCTGTGTTCTAATGGGACTACTTGAGTGACTTGCATTTTGCTGGCTTTGGCTTCTACCTACCCCGCGGTGAGAGCGCTGCCTTCCACAGGGCTCTTGGTTGAGTCAAGCTGGGATTTAGTGGGACACACTTCTGAATGTCAGACACCACACCTTCTATGGATGGCTCTGCTGCTCCTCTGCCAGAGGCACAGTGACAAGATTATGTTCATCCATGAGATGTCTGAATTCTTATGTATACAGACATCTGATGCGCTGTCTCACTAACTCGCCCATGAATTCATTAGGCATCCCTGCATCCATCCATCCATCCATCCATCCATCCATCCATCCATCCATCCATCCATCCATCCATCCATCCCTCCATCCATCTATCCATCTGACAGGTGCTTGCTGAAAACTTACCAAATGCAGCGGACGATAATGCAGTGAAAAGGCAGACACAGTTCCTGCTTTCTTAGAGTTCACAGCCTTTTGGCAGAAAGCATGGCCAAGGAGCTCATTTGTGGATGAGAAACCTAGGTGGAGAGACAAGGTAACCTGCCAGCATCCTCAGGCTCTTGGCCGCACTGCGATGCCCATCCTTAGTCTCCTCATCTCATGCCCCTTCCCCATGCTGGTGTTTCCCCAGTCTGCCTGAGCATGGTAATCCTCTCAGGTGCTTAGGTGCATGCCCAGGCTGCTGCTCTGAGAGTCAGATTCAGTCTGTCTGGAGGGAGGCAAATGGGTGAGAATTAGAAACCGACCAGGTGCATCTGGAAAATGCTGTGTCACACCAGAGTTTATGAGAAGGTCATGTGTTGAAGACACAATATCTGAAATGATAAATAGTGAACTTCTCTTTCTCTTCTGCTTATGCTGCCACAGATGCCTTCAGCTTCTCCCATAGTTCCTTTCTTAGAAAGATGAGGGTAAAAACTAAAAAGGCTTTAGCTTCCATGGAGATACTGCTTTGCCTCATTCTATTCCAGATTAGATAACCTTGTGTTGTATCCTAAACTTTGATTAAGGAATTTCAAGTGAAATTTGTATAGAATCTCTAACTGCATGAATCTCCCTGCATGAGTGACTTTTCCCCCCTCTCTTTTTTATCATATATATTTAAGGTATACAACGTAATATTTGATATACATAGTGAAGTGGTTACTACAGTCAAACAAATTAACATATCAACCATCTCACATAGGAACCTTTAAAAAAATTATTGTGGAAAGGGTACCTAAAATCTGTTCTCTTAGCAAATTTATAGTATACAATACAATATTACTAACTATAATCCTCACTGCATGAATGACTTATTGGCTCTATCCTTGGCTGAATGTGGGCAAATTAGAGAATGAGAATAGAGTGAACTCATTGGTACAGTAGAAGAGGGGTGGTAAGTGTTTGAAGTAAGTATTTGTAGTTCTGTAGACCCACAGGGTGGTACCATTGGGAAAGACCCCTGCTTACATTCAGGCCACCAGATGTTGCACAGAAATGAGAAAACTAGGACTGGAGATGCTAAGGCACCAGGTGAAGAGTACATATCCAATGTTGGGGAGTCCATACTAGAACCCAGCTGTCTTCTACTCTATAAAGCAGGTTCATCAGGTTTTACTGCAGTAGACAAATAAAGGTTGACTGTGTGAATGCCATTTTCTTTTTGTTTTCATTTCACCCTTTCGATTTCTCTTCGTTACCAAAAAGACAAAAAATAACAAATGCTGGCGGGGATGTGGAGAAAGGGGAACCCAAGCTGAGGCAGATTGGGGAAAATCCAGCACGGAGCAGGGGCAGGAAGCGAGAAGACTGGGGTGGGGATGGGCCTCGCAGTGCTACCAAGAGCCAGGGGAGTTCCCCTTTCTCCACACCTTTGGCGGGAATGTAAATTAGTACAGCCATTATCAACAACAATATGGGGGTTCTTCAAAAAATTAAAAATAAAGCTACCATATGACCCAGCAATCCCACTGCTGGGTATGCAGCCAAAGGGAATGAAATCAGTATGTTAAAGAGATATCTGCACTCCCATGTTTATTGCAGCACTATTCACAATAGCCAAGAGATAGAAGCAACGTAAGTGTCCTTTAATGGATGAATAGATTTAAAAATGTGTTATATATACACAATGGAATATTATGGAGCTATAGAAAGAATAAAATCTTGTCATTTGTGACATCATGGATTAACCAGAGGATGTTACGTGAAGTGAAATAAGCACAGATGGACAAATACTGCATGATCTCACTCATATGTGGAATCTAAAACAGTTCATCTCATGGAAATAGAGTTTCTCACCAGAAACTGGTGAGAAGGTGAGGTAGGGGAGCTTGGGGAGAGATTTGTCAACGAGAACAAGGTTGAAGTTAAATAGGAGGAATAAGTTCTGGTGTTCTGTTGCAGAGTAGGGTGATTATAGTTGACGATAACGTATTGTATATTTCAAAATGTCTAGAAGAAAGGATTTTGAATGTTCTCACCACAAATAAATGACAAGTGTTTGAGGTGATGGATATCCTAACTACTCTTATTTGATCATTAGATAATTATTCATATATTGAGATGTCACACTGTACCCCATAAATATGTACAATTATTGTCAATTAGAAACAAAATAAAACTTAAAAACTCAGATGATTCTTTTTCCTTTTTAACCTTGTTTCTCCCTTTTATCTATGTATTACAGTTGTTCTGTGTGTTTCTCCTTCTCCTCCCAAATCCCTTGTTCTTGTCAGTGGCACCGTGTGAGATACTCCCTTTGGACAGATGACTGAGCTGCAAAAGAGGCAGAATGAGTGAAACCGTTATCTGTGAGGTGGGTCTATTGTTCATTTTATTAATCTTGGGTCCTGCTTAGGATCCTTGACCTCATTCTTTAGTGCCCATCTACCTCCTCCCCTGCCTTTTCTACGTGGTCTGAGGATTCTTCTCTTACTCCAGCATTGGCTTTAGAGCAGGGGTTTCCTTTCTCAATTTAGGAAGCTGGAATCCCAGATCTTGTTCTGCTCATTTCCTCTAGACTTCCTTCTTCTTTTGAGTTGTGGCTATTTATTTTCTGCCTTTTCCACAGTTGGATGCATAGAGGAATATGAGTATAGAAGGCACCAACTCTTTTATTTATTTATTTATTTATTTATTATTATACTTTAGGTTTTAGGGTACATGTGCGCAATGTGCAGGTTAGTTACATATGTATACATGTGCCATGCTGGTGCGCTGCACCCACCAACTCGTCATCTAGCATTAGGTATATCTCCCAATGCTATCCCTCCCCCTTCCCCCCACCCCACAACAGTCCCCGAAGTGTGATGTTCCCCTTCCTGTGTCCATGTGTTCTCATTGTTCAATTCCCACCTATGAGTGAGAATATGCGGTGTTTGGGTTTCTGTTCTTGCGATAGTTTACTGAGAATTATGATTTCCAATTTCATCCATGTCCCTACAAATGACATGAACTCATCATTTTTTATGGCTGCATAGTATTCCGTGGTGTATATGAGAAGGCACCAACTCTTAGTAGGACTCCCCTGTTGCTCCCCTCAACCTCCTGTCGCTCCTCCGTTGCAACTCCTCACCAAGATGTTTTCCTGATGGCTGTTCAGCAGTGCTTTATTTGCTTGTTCTGGCCAAATGTTGCCTCCAGACTTCTTTTGCTTGCTTATTGGTTTGACTCTTTCCTGGATCTTCCTGATTCTCATTGTCCTCAGTTGCCTCTTTTGTCCATGCACATTTTTCCAAGTCCTCACCATCTTCATTCTCCAGATTTCCACTTCCTCTTCTTGGGCCCTTCTGCCTAGTGCCACCACCATCTCTCTCTTCATCTCTGTCTATTCTCTCTAGAAACCAAGCCTGCTTCCCTGAGTTTTTAGCCTAATATGCCAAAGGAGAGCCAAACCTGTGACCCAGATGTAAACACTTTGTTTTCATTTTTGGAGCATTTTATCACTAGTAGTCTACCTAAGTAGCCTGTCCACATGTTGATCCTATAGCTCTGGCATTCGTGCCTTGGCCTTTGTTCAGAGGAATAACCCAGTGGTCACACTGGTAGATAGGTGGGCAGGATGTCAGTGTAAAATGTGCACTTGAATGAGGAAATGGCTAAACACTCATTTGTTTAAAAAAAATCTTTGTTGTGGTTTCTAGTTTTATGAGGCTAACTGGTAGCAACATAGTATTTTATTTTGTACTGAAACCAGTAGTTCCATTTCAAAACAACATCTCTATGTGAATTTCCTCCTATATTTGTGATGGATTTGTGGTCCTCAGTAGTGGCTTTTTTCCCTGGATCTACTAAGCAGAATCCTTGTTAGCTGAAGTGTAAGGCTGCGTCTCCATGTCTTCTATTCTAAGTTGAGGTGAAAGGACCTAAGGAACGGGCTCCTCTCTGAGTTTTTCTTCCTCTTTTGTGACCACAGATGTTGTGTCCTCTCTTTCCCAAAAGGAAAGAGTCAGGAAGCATTATTGCTGATACCACTTTCTCAACTCTGGCTTCTTGTTAAAACCTCTGGTGGGGGAGGGGCCAAGATGGCCAACTAGAAACAGCTGTGGTCAGAGGCTCCCACTCAGAAGAATGAAAATGGCAAGTGAATCCTGCACTGGCAAGTGAGGTATCCATGTTCTCTCATTGGAACTGACTAGGCAGTTGGCATGATCCATAGAAAGTGAGGATAAGCAGGGTTGAGCAGTGGCCCACCTGGGAGCTGCATGGGCAAGGGGAGCCCCCACTCCCAGCCAAGGGAGGTGGTGAAGTGATTGTGCTACCCTGCCTGGGAAACCAGTTTTTCCACAGATTTGTGCAACCCACGGATCGGGAGAACTCATGAGCCCACACCATCAGGGACTTGGGACCTAAGCACAGAGCTATGCAGATTCTTGGCAGCCACTGGGCTGGAGACTGCCTAAGGCTACCGAGTTCCTGCGGGAAGGGGCCACAGCCATCACTGCAGCTCCAGTCTGCCATTTTCCCCTCTTGGTGCCTGGGAGACTGGGCAGTTTGAACCCAGGAGGAATTCCCCACAGCGCAGCACAGTGGCTGTGGCAGATTGTGGCGAGACTACCTCTTTAGGCTGGACCTGGACCCATCTCTCCTCACTAGGCAGGGCCTCCCTGTGGGAATTTCAGCAACTTCAGCCAGAGGTTTACAGACAGAACTCTGATCTTCCTGGGACACAGCCGCTCAGGGGAGGGGTGGCTGTGATCTCAGTGGATCAGCCGACTTAGTCTTTCCCCCTGCTGTCTCTGAGGAATCTGGGCCGTTCAGATAAGTGGGATTCCCCCCAGCACAGTGCACCCCCTTTGCCAAGGGGCAGCCAGGGTGCTTCATTAAGTGGGTCCCTGATCCTGTGCCTCCTGACCGGGTGAAATCCCCCAACAGGGTTCACCAGACACCTCATACAGGACTGTTCCCACTGTTATCAAGTTGGTGCCACTCAGGGATGGAGCTCCCAGCGGAATGAGCAGGCAGCCATCTTTGCTGTTCTGCGACCTCTACTGGTGACACCTCCAAGTGCAGGAGGGACCCAGGAAAATAGGGTCTGGAGTGGACCCCTAGAAAACCACAGCAGCCCTATGGAAGAACAATCTGACTGTTAAATGAAAAACAAATAGAAAGCAATAACAAAAACAGCATCAACAAAATAGTCCCCACAAAAACCCCATCCAAAGATCAGCAGCCTCAAAGATACAAGTTAGATAAACTCATGAAGATGAGAAAGAATCAATGAAAAAACACTGAAAACTCAAAAGGCCAGAGTGTCTTTCTTTTCTTCTGCAAATGATTGCAACACCTCTCCAGCAAGGGCGCAGAGCTGGGCTGAGGCTGAGATGGATGAACTGACAGAAGTAGGCTTCAGAAGGTTGGTAGTAATGAACTTCACTGAGCTAAAGGAGCATGTTCTAACCCAATGCAAAGAAGCTAAGAATCACGATAAAACATTACAAGAGCTGTTAACCAGAATAACCAGTTTAGAGAGGAACATAAATGACTTGGTGGAGCTGAGAAACAGAGCATGAGAACTTCACCATGCAACCCCAAGTGTGAATAGCAGAATAGACCAAGTGGAGGGAAGAATTTCAGAGCTTGAAGACTATCTTGCTTACATAAGAAAGGCAGACAAGATTAGAGAAAAGAGAATGAAAAGGATTGAACAAAACCTCTGAGAATGATGGGATAATGTAAAAAGGCCAAACCTATGACTGATTGGGGTACCTGAAGGAGACAGAGAGAATGGAACCAAGTTGGAAAACATATTTTAGGATATTATCCAGGAGAACTTCCCCAGTCTAGTAAAATAGACCAATGTTCAAATTCAGGAAATTCAGAGAACCCCAGTAAGTACTCCATGAGAAGATCAACCTCAAGTCACATAATCATCAGATTCTCTGAGGTTGAAATGAAGAAAAAAATGTTAAGGGCAGCCAGAGAGAAAGTCCAGGTCACATACAATGGAAAGCCCATCAGACTAACAGCACACCCCTCAGCAGAAACCCTGCAAGGCAGAAGGGATTGGGGACCAATATTCAACATTCTTAAAGAAAAGAATTTCCAACCCAGAATTTCATATCTGGTCAAACTAAACTTCATAAGCAAAGGAGAAATAAAATCCTTTTCAAACAAGAAAATGCTGAGAGAATTCACCACCAGGCCTGCCTTGAAAGAGCTCCTAAAGGAAGCACTAAATATAGAAAGGAAAAACCATTACCAGCCACTACAGAAACACACTGAAGTACAAAGACCAATGACACTATAAAACGACTACGTCACAAGCCTGCAAAATAACTAGTTAGCATCATGATGACAGAATCATATTCACACATAACAATATTAACCTTAAATGTAAATGTGCTAAATTCCCCAATTAAAAGACACAGAATGGGACTCTGGATAGAGACAAGACCCATAGGTGTGCTGTATTCAAGAGACCCATCTCACATGCAGAGACACAGATAGGCTCAAAATAAAGGGACACAGGAAAATTTACTAAGCAAATGGAAAACAGAAACAAAAAACAACAACCAGGGATTGTGACCCTAATTCCTGACAAAACAGACTTTAAACCAACAAAGATCAAAAAAGACAAAGAAGGGCATTACATAATGGTAAAAGATTCAATTCAACAAGAAGAGCTAACTATCCAAAAAATGTGCAACCAATAAAGGAGCACCCAGATTCATAAAACAAGTTCTTAGGACCTCCAAAGAGACTTAGACTCCCACACAATAATAGTGGGAGATTTTAACACCCCACTGTCAATGTTAGACAGGTCACTGAGACAGAAAATTAACAAAGATATTCAGGGCTTGAAATCAGCTCTGGTTCAAGTGGACCTAATAAATATCTACAGAACTCTCCACCCCAAAACAACAGAATATATAACACATTATTCTCAGCACCACATGTCACTTACCCTAAAGTCAATCACACAATCAGAAGTTAATCATTCCTCAGCAAATGCAAAATTAGGAGAAATTGTAACAGTCTCTCAGACCACAGTGCAATGAAATTAGAACTCAAGATTAAGAAACTCACTCAAAACCACACAACTACATGGAAATTGAACAACCTGCTCCTGAATGACTCCTGGGTAAATAATAAAATTAAGGCAGATATCAAGAAGTTGTGTGAAACCAATGATAACAAAGAGACAATGTACCAGAATCTCTGGGTCACAGCTAAGCAATGTTAAGAGGGAAATTTGTAGCACTAAATGCTCACATCAAATAGCTAGAAATATCTCAAATCAACACCATATCATCACAACTAATAGAACTAGAGAACCAAGAGCAAACAAACCCCAAAGCTAGCAGAAGACAGACAACCAAGATCGGAGCAGAACTGAAGGAGATAGAGACATGAAAAACCATTAAAAATCAATAAATCTAGGAGCTGTTTATTTTGAAAAAATTAATAAAATAGATAGACTGCTAGCTAGACTCATAAAGAAGAAAAGAGAGAAGAATCAAATAGACACAGTAAAAAAAGATAAAGGGGATATCACCATGACCCCACAGAAATACACACAACCATCCGTGAATACTATAAACACCTTTATGCAAATAAACTAGAAAATCTAGAAGAAATGGATAGATTCCTGGACACACACACCCTTCTAAGACTGAACCAGGAAGAAGTTGAATCCTTGAACAGAATAATAACAAGTTCTGAATTTGAGGCAGTAATTCCTCCCTGAATAGAATAATAACAAGTTCTGAATTTGAGGCAGTAATTCCTCCCTGAATAGAATAATAACAAGTTCTGAATTTGAGACAGTAATTAATAGACTGCCAACCAAAAAAAGCCCAGGACCAGATGGATTTACAGCTGAATTCTACCAGAGGTACAAAGAGGAGCTGATACTATTTCTTCTGAAACTGTTCCAAACAGTTGAAAAGGAGGGACTCCTCCCTAATTCATTTTATGAGGCCTGCATCATCCTGATACAAAAACCTGGAAGAGATACAAGAAAAAAGAAAACTTCAGGCCAACATCCCTGATGAACATTGATGCACAAATCCTCAATAAAATTACTCAAAAAATACTCCTATGTGGGTTTTGGCAAACCAAACCCAGCAGCACATCAAAAAGTGTATCCACCGTGATCAAATCTACTTCATCGTCGAGATGCAAAGCTGGCTCAACATATGCAAATCAATAAACATAATTCATCACATTTACAGAACTAAAGACAAAAACTACATGATTATCTCAATAGACACAGAAAAGATCTTCAATAAAATTCAATATCCCTTCCTGTCAAAAACTCTCAATAAACTAGGTATTGATAGAACATACCTCAAAATAAAAAGAGCCATTTATTACAAACCCACAGCCAATATCATACTGATTGGGCAAAAGCTGGAAGCATTCCACTTGAAAACTGGCAGAAGACAAGGAGGCCCTCTCTCACCACTCCTATTCAACAGAGTATTGGAAGTTCTGGAGTTCTGGCCAGGGCAATCAGGCAAGAGAAAGAAAGAAAAGAAATAGAAGGAAGAGAGGAAGTCAAACTGTCTCTGTTTGCAGAGGACAAGATCCTTCATCTAGAAAATCCCATAGTCTTAGCCCCAAAGCTTCTTAACCTGATAAGCAACTCAGCAAAGTCTTAGGATACAAAATCAATGTGCAATAATTACTAGCATTCCTATATACCAACAATAGAGAAGCAGAGAGCCAAATCATGATTGAAATCCCATTCACAATTGCTATAAAGAGAATAAAATACCAAGAAATACAACTAACAAGGGAAGTGAATGACCTCTTCAAGGAGACCTGCAAACCACTTCTCAATGAAATCAGAGAGGACACAAACAAGTGGAAAAACATTCCATGCTCATGAGTAGGAAGAATAAATATTTTGAAAACGGCCATGCTCCCCAAAGCAATTTATACATGCAATGTTATTTCCATTAAACTACCATTGACATTCTTCACAGAATTTGAAAAAGAAGTGTTTTAAAATTCACATGGAACCAAAAAAGACCCCAATTAGCCAAGGCAATCCTAAGCAAAAAGAACAAAGCTGAAGGCACTGTGCTACCTGACTTCAAACTATACTACAAGGCTATGGTAACCAAAACAGCATGGTACTGGTACAAAGAAGAAAATCTAGACAATACCATTCAGGTATTTCCTGTAAACAAATTTACAGGAAAAAAACAAACAACCCCATTAAAAAGTGGGCAAAAAACATGAACAGACATTTCTCAAAAGAAGACATTTATGCAGCCAACAAACAGATGAAAAAAGTTCAACATCACTGATAATTACAGAAAAGCAAATCAAAACCACAGTGATATGCCATCTCATGTCAGAATGACAATTACTAAAAAGTCAAGAAACAACAGAAAGTGCAAGGCTGTGGAGAAATAGGAATGCTTTTACACTGCTGGTGTGAACATAAATTAGTTCAATGATTGTGAATGACAGCGTGGTGATTCCTTAAAGACCTAGAATTAGAAATATTATTTGACCCAGCAATTCAATTACTGGTTGTATACCCAAAGAAAGATAAATCATTCTATTATAAAGATACATTCTTGCATATGTTCATTGCAGCACTATTCACAATAGCGAAGACATGGAATCAACCCAAAAGCCCATCAATGATAGACTGGAGAAAGAAAATATGGTACATATACATAATGGAATACTTCTCAGCCATAAAAAGGAACAAGATCATGTGCTTTGCAGGCTCATGGATGGAGCTGGAAGCCATTATCCTCAACAAACTAATGTGGGAAAGAAAACCAAGCACTGCATGTCCTCACTTATAAGTGGGAGCTGAATGATGAGAATACATGGACACAGGAAGGGGAACAACACACACAGGGGCCTGTTGGCAGGGCATGGAGGGAGAGCATCACGAATAATAGCTAATTCATGCTGGGCTTAATACCTAGGTGATGGGTTGACAGGTGCAGCAAACCACCATAGCACACATTTACCTATGTAACAAACCTGCACATCCTGCTCATGTATCCTGGAACTTAAATAAAGAAACTCATCTGGTGAGCTTCAGAAAAGCATCTATGTCCAGGCCCCATCTCAGATGATTCTAATGCATGGCAGGGTGAGTACACTGCCATAAAGGGGTGCCTGATTTCTCCTGGGATCCGACTCTGACTCCCTTTATCCTCATCTTAATCCTAAGCCCATAGGTGGCCAGAAAAAATGGAAGTGGGTTGTGTTCACCAGTTCACATGCCTATGAAGTTGGCCAAAGTCTCTAATGTGTGCATATGAGACTCCTCTGAGAGTTCTGTGCCAAAACAACAACCAGAAAGTGAAACAGGACAAAATGGATCAAAAAGCCTTATCTCCCTTAGTGACCTAGAGTTCCTATTTGTTCAAAAGTCCCTGGAAACTATTTCCCTTTTTGCCTTGATTTCCATAAGCCCAGAGCTAGATTTTGACCAATCACATGAACTATTCTTAGCCTTTGCTTTGTGTGTTATTATATTTCCTGCTTCACCATATGAATTTTGAGCTTTTATTGAAACACACAATAATATTGTGCAAACAACTACTCCTGTGTGGGTTTTGGACATCACATAGGAATATGCATTAGGGAAGAGTGTGGGTTATAGGGTTGGGGGGAAAATGTACCCACAGGAAGCTGGCAGGACTTGCCAAACAAAGGGATGACTTTAGTAGAAGAGATGAAGAAATATGACAGTAATAACAGAAAGTTTTCTTGATACACTAGAGAGCATTCCTCCTGTAATTCACTGTGGTTAAGGTCAGCTAAAATGGACATGCCCATAGTTGAAAGCTGCTAATGACTATGGATGTCCCAGCTTTGAATTCTAGGGCTGGCAGCAGTTGAGCCATGAAGCTTATACCCTCTCACACCTGGCTCATTCAGAGTCTCTTGCCATTTCTCTGCGTGGGGTTTATTGTGTACCTATTTATAGATTCAGAAAGCTTACAGGGTCCACTTTATTTTCCTTTTTACTGATATACTTTTCCCTTTCTGATCACAATTCTTCCTTACACTTTATTTTCTTTATTTTATTTTATTATTATTATACTTTAAGTTTTAGGGTACATGTGCACAACATGCAGGTTAGTTACATATGTATACATGTGCCATGCTGGTGTGCTGCACCCATTAACTCGTCATTTAGCATTAGGTATATCTCCTAATGCTAACCCTCCCCCCTCCCCCCACCCCACAACAGTCCCCAGAATGTGATGTTCCCCTTCCTGTGTCCATGTGTTCTCATTGTTCAATTCCCATCTATGAGTGAGAACATGCGGTGTTGGGTTTTTTGTCCTTGCAATAGTTTACTGAGAATGATGATTTCCAATTTCATCCATGTCCCTACAAATGACATGAACTCATCATTTCTTATGGCTGCATAGTATTCCATGGTGTATATGTGCCACATTTTCTTAATCCAGTCTGTCATTGTTGGACATTTGGGTTGGTTCCAAGACTTTGCTATTGTGAATAGTGCCGCAATAAACATATGTGTGCATGTCTTTATAGCAGCATGATTTATATTCCTTTGGGTATGTACCCAGTAATGGGATGGCTGAGTCAAATGGTATTTCTAGTTCTAGATCCCTGAGGCATCACCACACTGTCTTCCACAAGGGTTGAACTAGTTTACAGTCCCACCAACAGTGTAAAAGTGTTCCTATTTCTCCACATCCTCTCCAGCACCTGTTGTTTCCTGACTTTTTAATGATCGCCATTCTAACTGGTGTGAGATGGTATCTCATTGTGGTTTTGATTTGCATTTCTCTGATGGCCAGTGATGGTGAGCATTTTTTCATGTGTTTTTTGGCTGCATAAATGTCTTCTTTTGAGAAGTGTCTGTTCATGTCCTTTGCTCACTTTTTGATGGGGTTGTTTGTTTTTTTCTTGTAAATTTGTTTGAGTTCTTTGTAGATTCTGGATATTAGCCCTTTGTCAGATGAGTAGGTTGCGAAAATTTTCTCCCATTTTGTAGGTTGCCTGTTCACTCTGATGGTAGTTTCTTTTGCTGTGCAGAAGCTCTTTAGTTTAATTAGATCCCATTTGTCAATTTTGGCTTTTGTTGCCATTGCTTTTGGTGTTTTCGACATGAAGTCCTTGCCCATGCCTATGTCCTGAATGGTATTGCCTAGGTTTTCTTCTAGGGTTTTTATGGTTTTAGGTCTAACGTTTAAGTCTTTAATCCATCTTGAATTAATTTTTGTATAAGGTGTAAGGAAGGGATCCAGTTTCAGCTTTCTACATATAGCTAGCCAGTTTTCCCAGCACCATTTATTAAATAGGGAATCCTTTCCCCATTGCTTGTTTTTCTCAGGTTTGTCAAAGATCAGATAGTTGTAGATATGCAGCGTTATTTCTGAGGGCTCTGTTCTGTTCCATTGATCTATATATCTGTTTTGGTACCAGTACCATGCTGTTTTGGTTACTGTAGCCTTGTAGTAGAGTTTGAAGTCAGGTAGCGTGATGCCTCCAGCTTTGTTCTTTTGCCTTAGGATTGACGGGCTCTTTTTTGGTTCCATATGAACTTTAAAGTAGTTTTTTCCAATTCTGTGAAGAAAGTCATTGGTAGCTTGATGGGGATGGCATTGAATCTATAAATTACCTTGGGCAGTATGGCCATTTTCACGATATTGATTCTTCCTACCCATGAGCATGGAATGTTCTTCCATTTGTTTGTATCCTCTTTTATTTCACTGAGCAGTGGTTTGTAGTTCTCCTTGAAGAGGTCCTTCACGTCCCTTGTAAGTTGGATTCCTAAGTATTTTATTCTCTTTGAAGCAATTGTGAGTGGGAGTTCACTCATGATTTGGCTCTCTGTTTGTCTGTTATTGGTGTATAAGAATGCTTGTGATTTTTGTACATTGATTTTTGTATCCTGAGACTTTGCTGAAGTTGCTTATCAGCTTAAGGAGATTTTGGGCTGAGACAATGGGATTTCCTAGATATACAATCATGTCATCTGCAAACAGAGACAATTTGACTTCCTCTTTTCCTAATTGAATACCCTTTATTTCCTTCTCCTGCATAATTGCCCTGGCCAGAACTTCTAACACTATGTTGAATAGGAGTGGTGAGAGAGGGCATCCCTGTCTTGTGCCAGTTTTCAAAGAGAATGCTTCCAGTTTTTGCCCATTCAGTATGATACTGGCTGTGGGTTTGTCATAGATAGCTCTTATTATTTTGAGATACGTCCCATCAATACCTAAGTTATTGAGAGTTTTTAGCATGAAGTGTTGTTGAATTTTGTGAATGGCCTTTTCTGCATCTCTTGAGATTATCATGTGGTTTTTGTCTTTGGTTCTGTTTATATGCTGGATTACATTTATTGATTTGTGTATATTGAACCAGCCTTGCATCCCAGGGATGAAGCCCACTTGATCATGGTGGATAAACTTTTCGATGTGCTGCTGGATTTGGTTTGCCAGTATTTTATTGAGGATTTTTGCATCAATGTTCATCAAGGATATTGGTCTAAAATTCTCTTTTTTGGTTGTGTCTCTGCCCGGCTTTGGTATCAGGATGATGCTGGCCTCATAAAATGAGTTAGGGAGGATTCCCTCTTTTTCTGTTGATTGGAATAGTTTCAGAAGGAATGGTACCAGTTCCTCCTTGTACCTCTGGTAGAATTTGGCTGTGAATCCATCTGGTCCTGGACTCTTTTTGGTTGGTAAGCTATTGATTATTGCCACAATTTCAGAGCCTGATATTGGTCTATTCAGAGATTCAACTTCTTGCTGGTTTAGTCCTGGGAGGGTGTATGTGTAGAGGAATTTATCCATTTCTTCTAGATTTTCTAGTTTATTTGCATAGAGGTGTTTGTAGTATTCTCTGATGGTAGTTTGTATTTCTGTGGGATCGGTGGTGATATCCCCTTTATCATTTTTTATTGCATCTATTTGATTCTTCTCTCTCTTTTTCTTTATTAGTCTTGCAAGTGGTCTATGAATTTTGTTGATGCTTTCAAAAAACCAGCTCCTGGATTCATTAATATTTTGAAGGGTTTTTTGTGTCTCTATTTCCTTCAGTTCTGCTCTGATTTTAGTTATTTCTTGCCTTCTGCTAGCTTCTGAATGTGTTTGCTCTTGCTTTTCTAGTTCTTTTAATTGTGATGTTAGGGTGTCAATTTTGGATCTTTCCTGCTTTCTCTTGTGGGCATTTAGTGCTATAAATTACCCTCTACACACTGCTTTGAATGTGTCCCAGATATTCTGGTATGCTGTGTCTTTGTTCTCGTTGGTTTCAAAGAACATCTTTATTTCTACCTTCATTTTGTTATATACCCAGTAGTCATTCAGGAGCAGGTTGTTCAGTTTCCATGTAGTTGAGCGGTTTGGAGTGAGTTTCTTAATCTTGAGTTCTAGTTTGATGGCACTGTGGTCTGAGAGACAGTTTGTTATAATTTCTCTTCTTTTACATTTGCTGAGGAGAGCTTTACTTCCAACTATGTGGTCAGTTTTGGAATAGGTGTGGTGTGGTGCTGAAAAAAATGTATATTCTGTTGATTTGGGGTGGGGAGTTCTGTAGATGTCTATTACGTCCGCTTGGTGCAGAGCTGAGTTCAATTCCTGGGTATCGTTGTTAACTTTCTGTCTCGTTGATCTGTCTAATGTTGACAGTGGGGTGTTAAAGTCTCCCATTATTATTGTGTGGGAGTCTAAGTCTCTTTGTAGGTCACTCAGGACTTGCTTTATGAATCTGGGTGCTCCTGTATTGGGTGCATATATATTTAGGACAGTTAGCTCTTCTTGTTGCATTGATTCCTTTACAATTATTTAATGGCCTTCTTTGTCTCTTTTGATCTTTGTTGGTTTAAAGTCTGTTTTATCAGAGACTAGGATTGCAACCCCTGCCTTTTTTTGTTTTCCATTTGCTTGGTAGATCTTCCTCCATCGTTTTATTTTGAGCCTATGTGTGTCTCTGCACGTGAGATGGGTTTCGTGAATACAGCACACTGATGGTCTTGACTCTTTATCCCATTTGCCAGTCTGTGTCTTTTAATTGGATCATTTAGTCCATTTACACTAAAAGTTAATATTGTTATGTGTGAATTTGATCCTGTCATTATGATGTTAGCTGGTTATTTTGCTCGTTAGTTGATGCAGTTTCTTCCTAGTCTCGATGGTCTTTACATTTTGGCATGATTTTGCAGCGGCTGGTACGGGTCGTTCCTTTCCATGTTTAGTGCTTCCTTCAGGAGTTCTTTTAGGGCAGGCCTGGTGGTGACAAAATCTCTCAGCATTTGCTTGTCTGTAAATTATTTTATTTCTCCTTCACTTATGAAGCTTAGTTTGGCTGGATATGAAATTCTGGGTTGAAAATTCTTTTCTTTAAGAATGTTGAAGATTTGCCCCCACTCTCTTCTGGCTTGTAGAGTTTCTGCTGAGAGATCCGCTGTTAGTCTGATGGGCTTCCCTTTGTGGGTAACCTGACCTTTCTCTCTGGTTGCCCTTGACATTTTTTCCTTCATTTCAACTTTGGTGAATATGACAATTATGTATCTTGGAGTTGCTCTTCTCGAGGAGTATGTTTGTGGCGTTCTCTGTATTTCCTGAATGTGAATGTTGGCCTGCCTTGCTAGATTGGGGAAGTTCTCCTGGATATTATCCTGCAGAGTGTTTTCCATCTTGGTTCCATTCTCCCCGTCACTTTCAGGTACACCAATCAGATGTAGATTTGGTCTTTTCACATAGTCCCATATTTTTTGGAGGCTTCGTTCATTTCTTTTTATTCTTTTTTGTCTAAACTTCCCGTCTTGCTTCATTTCATTCAATTCATCTTCCATCACTGATACCCTTTCTTCCATTTGATCACATTGGCTCCTGAGGCTTCTGCATTCTTCACGTAGTTCTCGAGCCTTGGCTTTCAGCTCCATCAGCTCCTTTAAGCACTTCTCTGTATTGGTTCTTCTAGTTATACATTTGTCTAAATTTTTTTCAAAGTTTTTAACTTCTTTGCCTTTGGTTTGAATTTCCTTCTGTAGCTCAGAGTAGTTTGATTGTCTGAAGCCTTCTTCTCTCAACTCAGCAAAGTCATTCTCCGTCCAGCTTTGTTCTGTTGCTGGTGAGGAACTGTGTTCCTTTGGAGGAGGAGAGGTGCTCTGCTTTTTAGAGTTTCCAGTTTTTCTGCTCTGTTTTTTCTCATCTTTGTGGTTTTATCTACTTTTGGTCTTTGATGATGGTGATGTACAGATGGGTTTTTGGTGTGGATGTCCTTTCTGTTTGTTAGTTTTCCTTCTAACAGACAGGGCCCTCAGCTGCAGGTCTGTTGGAGTTTGCTAGAGGTCCACTCCAGACCCTGTTTGCCTGGGTATCAGAAGCGGTGGCTGCAGAACAGCGGATTTTCGTGAACCATGAATGCTGCTGTCTGATCGTTCCTCTGGAAGTTTTGTCTCAGAGGAGTACCCGGCCGTGTGAGGTGTCAGTCTGCCCCTACTGGGGGGTGCCTCCCAGTTAGGCTGCTCAGAGGTCAGGGATCAGGGATCCACTTGAGGAGGCAGTCTGCCCGTTCTCAGATCTCCAGCTGCATGCTGGGAGAACCACTGCTCTCTTCAAAGCTGTCAGACAGGGACATTTAAGTCTGCAGAGGTTACTGCTGTCTTTTTGTTTGTCTGTGCCCTGCCCCCAGAGGTGGAGCCTATAGAGGCAGGCAGGCCTTCTTGAGGTGTGGTGGGTTCCACCTAGTTCGAGCTTCCTGGTTGCTTTGTTTACCTAAGCAAGCCTGGGCAATGGTGGGCACCCCTCCCCCAGCCTTGCTGCCGCCTTGCAGTTTGATCTCAGACTGCTGTGCTAGCAATCAGTGAGACTCCGTGGTTAGCCAGGTGCGGGATGTAATCTCCTGGTGTGCCGTTTTTTAAGCCCGTTGGAAAAGCGCAGTATTAGGGTGGGAGTGACCCGATTTTCCAGCTGCCATCTGTCATCCCTTTCTTTGACTAGGAAAGGAAACTCCCTGACCCCTTGCGCATCCCGAGTGAGGCAATGCCTCACCCTGCTTTGGCTCGCACGTGGTGCGCTGCACCCACTGTCCTGCGCTCACTGTCTGGCACTCCGTAGTGAGATTAACCCGGTACCTGAGATGGAAATGCAGAAATCACCTGTCTTCTGCGTCGCTCACACTGGGAGCTGTAGACCGGAGCTGTTCCTATTTGGCCATCTTGGCTGAAAGTCCAACTAATGCAAATCTTGGAGTCATCAGCAGATAGGTGACATCTGAAACCACAAAGTGAGTGATATTGACCAAGGAATGATGTAGGTAGAAGAGAGAAAGGAGCCAACTGTAGACATCTGGGAGATAAAGAGAAACCAGCAAAGGAGACTGGGAAGGAACAGAGACGTAGGAGGAATGTCAGGGGAGGGGGAGGGGTCCTGGTCCTGGGAGCCAATAAGGAAATCATTTCAAGGAAGAGAGAGTGTGACCAATTGCGTTAGATGATGTTGATGGCTTAAATGAGATGAGGACAGAGGATTGATCATTGGGTTTAGTGATGTGGAAGTCATGATGACCCTGGCAGGACAGGTTTGGTGGTGTTGGGAGAGAAATTGAAGATAATAGTGTAAGCTAGTGCCACAAGGTGTTTGTAGTAAATGGAGGGAAAGTTGGGGGAGATAACTGGGGTTGGGGAGGTAGGGTCAACAGAGTGGTTTTTAAATGTTATTTTATTTTAAGGTGGGAGAAATAATAGCATGGGCCAGTGCTAAGACATATGAAAGCAATAGTCTGGTAGTGCCTAGGACACAGTGTATTAGTAAGTGTCTGACACATAGTAGCTACTCAACAAAAGTCACTTAAAAATTTAACTAAAAAATTCAGTAATATTTTTCCCCTTTCTTCTATTATATTATCCCTTCTGCCAAAATTTGCCCTTCTTATGTTTCATTTATACAGCGTAAAGATTAGGTAGGATGTGTCTGAAAGTCTCTTTGTTACTAGCATGTCTAAGAGCACTTCAGCCCTACTCCCAGTGATAGCTTCCAATCATTAGGGAGTATCTATTCAACCCTTTTCTCTCTTTTGGCATGCAGCGTAGTCATAGGGTGACCAGCCATTCTATTCTGTCTTGGGCTGTGTCAGTTTAATTACTGAGAACCCTGTGCTGCAGGAACCTGCTTAGGTCAGGGCAAGCTGTATGGGTAGATGACCGAGACATAGGACCAGTCTATATGCACTTTGGCAGAGAGAACTTGTGCTACTCCAGCTGGGTGAAATGCCTCAGCATGGCACTGGTACTAAGACCCTCATAAACAGGGGGAGCTGCTATTGTTCTACTTCTTATTCTTGATTCCTTCTACCCATGTTCCATGCTATTGGCCCTGAAGGTGCTTCTTCAGGACTTCGTGTGTGTGTGTGTGTGTGTGTGTGTGTGTGTGGGTAGAGGAGTAGCCCTAAGGCTTTGTTTGACTTCAGTGCTTCTCTTCTCTGGTGCGCAACTTGCCTGATGCAGGGCAAGGAGTTGGAACTATCCTCTCAGCTCTCTGATTTAGGAACAGCTGTCTACATCAGCCCAGTCCTGGCCTTGCACAAGCCCAATGTCTCAACCTGTCAACAACGTCACTTTCTTAGGGATCACTCTTTGTCCAAAGACATTCTGACATCATTGTTAGAACACCTACAATCAAATTTACTAGAGACATTCAACCAGTGAAAATACCTTGGGGTACAATGGATCATTTTCAGAGTGTATCTCATAAGGAGAAGACTATAATAATAATAATAATAATAATAATAATTTTTGTTATTTAAAATTATGAAAGTCAAATGGCAATCAAAGGTATATTTTCATGCATTACTGGTGGTTTGTTACTAATGGGAAGGACTACTTTATTACATTTATTTATAATTATTTTAGAGGAAAAAAACTTAAATATAGGAGACAAGGCAGTTGTTTCTCCATAGGACTATATAAATAATTGTTTCAGTTATAAATTTTTAACTTGAATAATGAAGTGCTTTGGTGCAAATATTTAGGTTTTAATCATGCAAAGCTGTCAATTCAACTTCATCGTGCAAACCAATTTGATATTATATTTATATTGTACTTCTCCAAATGTATAACCTTGTAAAAGCTTGCTTAAATTACCATTTTTAAAAAAACTTTTGAGAAATCTTTTTATTATGAAAATATTCTTCAGGAGTTCCTCTGTGTGTGTATGTGTGTGTGCAGGGTAATGATAGGCAAGTTACTCAAACTCACTGAGCCTCAGTTTCATCACCTACAAATGATGACTATTGTTACCAAGCTTATAGGGTTGCTCTAAAGATTAAACGAGTTAATGCATGTAAAACATTTAACATAGGCTTAGAGTTGGGACCCTCTCTTATAGCTGGCTTGCCTATAATACTGGTTTGACTTCATTCAGAGGATATATTGCAATTGGAAGCAAATCCACTGACCACAGATGACAGCCAGGGCTAGCCACATCTCTCAGGATGTTGCCTCTAGTCCTTCCCTCCAAGAAAATCTGAGCCGCTTCTATGGATGAATTTTGTTTCCCCAGGAGAATTTGATGGGGAAAGCTTATCCTCTGCAGACATAAGTGAAGGCTGGTTTCATGCACTTGGCTCACCATTGCCTGCCAGGAATGTTTCAAAGTAGTCATCCCAGCTTCCCGGGTCAGGGAGTGCTTTGTTCATCCTTTGAAAATGGTAGTAGGACACCAGGCTATCCTTGGCATTTCTTGACACATAGATTATCTAGAGTGGTGAGAGGAAACAAAATAAATGATACAACAAGTTAGAAATTGGGCATTCAGTGTGCATAGCATATCTGTTCTGGTAACCATGTGCTAAAGGTCATGAATGCATCTTTGTTCTCTTCCACTCATCATCCAGCAGCCAGAATGATCTTGTAAAAATGCAAATCAGATGACATTGCTTCCCTGTGTAAAACTTGTCAATTTCTGTACCTTGGTCTTATTATTAAGTTCAAAGTTCTCAACCTGGTGTTCGGGGTCTGTGTAATCTCGCCCTCCGATTCCCTTTGCTTACCCTTCCCTGATCACACTTACCTTCCCTTCTTCTGTGGTAGTGCTGATTTCATGGCTGTCCTATAATGTTCCTGATTCTCCTTCTTTAGTGTGTCCTGCTCTGCCACTCTACTCTTAAATCAGGGTGTCTTAAAATGATGACCTTCAAGAGGTCTGTCCCTCTCTCTAAAAGTGTATGCAAAATTGTTTATAGATGTGTACTTTGTCAGGAGTGGAGTCACAACTTTCTGTAGATTCTCGATGGGGTTTATGATCACTAAAAGTTTGAAATAGTTAAATGTTGGCCTTCTTTAGTGCTCTGCTTGGGGCCTACTTTTATTTTCACTATATTTGCTTTTCCTGTTTTTTTTTTTTTTGTTATCTGTTTCTATTGCGATAAATTTCATATGTTTATGACTCACAAATTTGTTTCTACTACATGTCTGTCTCCCGAGCTAGAGACTCATGTATCTGTATCCCTACCTGAATGTTCTGCATGCATTTTAGACTCGATGGGTTCAAAATTCAATTAATCTTCACACAAACTAACTGCTCCTCTTTTATGATCTCTTTCCATTAATGGTACCACGATCAACAGTTACAGTGACAAAATCATACAAGATGTTTCTTTTTCCATGTCTTCTATAGCAGGTCCTTGAGAGATCTTGTAAATTCTGCCTGTTATGTACATTTGGAATTCATTTTCTCACTGCCTCTGCCTTAACCCAAGCCTTTTAAATTCTTTTCCTGGACTATTGCCACCATCTCCTCACTGATATCCTGTTTTCAGTCTTGCGCCAGTTCTGTTCACCCCTCCCTACCACCACATCCCCCAGGGGAGCTTTCTAAAATGTAAATGGGATCATGTCACTTCCTTGTTCATTTCACATTCTTCAGTGGGATCCAAGTAGCCTACAGGTTAAGTCCAAACATCTTAGCAGGCAAGGCTGTGCAACAGGGCATCTCTGGCTCCTTCCCACCTCTCATGCTTCTTTTCCGGCGTTGGACCTATTTTCTTAAGTCTTGGCTTTTGCTCTTTCAGTCACATGGAATGTGCTTCCCTCTCTTATCACTTGACAAATTTATGTCTGTTCTTTATGCCCTGACTCCTCTGTCACTTTTGTTGACCCTCCTTTTCAAGAAGTTTCGTGCTCCCCACTTTCTGCTCCCATGACACCTTTCCTGGTTCTTAATCTCTCATTGATAAGGGTGGGCTCAGTATATACCTACTTCAAGAAGAGAGAACCAACATCTACTAGGTTCAGTTCTGAGCCTCTTAGCCTCTTAATAATGCTATAAGGTGGAGGTACCTGAGCATGCTTTTGGTACTTGCTAGATTGCTGTTATAGTTATTCTTATTTTACTGATCCTCCTAGCCCAGGCCTGGCTCTATTTGTACTAACAATATATTTCCATTTGCTTTCAGTCATTCAGCACCCCCTGCCCCCAGACTCCAGATCTACGTAGGAAGATCCACTAGGGTCAGTAAGGTAGAGTGAGTAAGACCCTGGATGTACTCTAGAGAACCAGAGACAGTAAAGGTGTGGATCTTGGCAAGCTGTCAGAGGGAACAGAATGCCACATGCAAAGGGAGGGTGGGGACTGCTTTGGCTTAGTGCCAAGGCCCATTTATAGACCCTCCCTGTAGAGGAGCACTTTTTTAGATTGAAAGGCAATAAATGGTCTCTTGGTGCTCTGAAAGAGTTAAAAAAAATTCCTTAGTGACCAATTTAAGACATACATGAAAATGCATCTGCACCCTTGTAGACTTCAATATGGAAAATAAATTTGATGTTTACAAAAATTTGACTTTCATCAAGTCTCAGAATGACTAGGGCTTGCAGCTTGTAGGCACCTTTAGATGTTTGCAAGAGACAGTTTAGCTACAAGTGAGATAAAGTGAGAGGATAGTAGAGCATATAGTTTTTAAGATTCCTTCAGTGCCACTTTCTGATCATTTAAATACTCATTACCTTAAGATTGGCAGGAGGCCAACCATATAGAAGCTTTAGAAGAGTTCTGTGGTTATAGGAGGCATAGAGTAGGTGGTATAGAGTAACAGAAAGAGCATGGGCTGTTGGGTAATGAAGAGGTGGATTTGCAGCCCATCTCTTCCACCTTCCATGTGTTTGTCATTAGACAAGTTATGTAACAGCTCTGAGCTACAATATGCTCAGGTACCTCTACCTTATAGCATTGTTAAGGGGCTAAGATGCTCAGAAATGAGCCTAGTATATGTTTATCCTCTCCTTCTTGATATAGGTGTATGCTAAGCACATCCTTATCAATGAGAGATTAAGAACATGGAAGATGATAGTAGGTTCCATAATCTGCTCCTGGCAGACACAACGTAGGGATGGCTGGGCAATGGTTATGACACAATAAACTGCTCCCTATGTTCTCATGAGGAAAATTTGTCTCTAAATATTTTCTGTTTTAAGCTTACCTTACAGTTTTCCTCCCAGAAGGATGGAGGCAGTAGTTGTACAGGAAGATGAGTTTTCAGGGTCCTTGGGGAAGGCATTGCGTTAGCCTGGTCAATCCCTGCAAAAATTTTCCTGGCTTACTCTTTAATTTTTAAAAAAGTTTTAATTTTTATGCAGTTGATCTTATCGGTTTTTTTCCTAATGGCTTCCGGGTTTTGTGCCATGTTATGCCTTCTTCACCCCTAGATGATAAGAAACCATTTCTCCCTATTTTCTTTTAGTACTTAGCACTTTGTATTTCCTTTCTTACCTCTGATTTTTTGCTACATTGGCCTTCATTTGGTATGTTATTTACTGTTAAGTGTCCTCTCCATTTCTCATCGCATTAGCCTTCAGAAATTACCACAGTTCCGCTTGGCAACAAGGGATTGTTGGCACCAATGCAAATGAGGAAAATGAGACCACATTGGCAGAATTCAGATTCCATGGTGATCATCCAGGTGACCCAGAATGAGTTTACTTTATATTTTTTTTAATTACCATGAAAATAAAGTCATAATTAAGAAATTGTTTTAGAGGTCTTGAGGACTCTCAAAGATGTGTCCACAGATGGCCTCCAGGGTAAAACCCAGATCACTTAGTATGGACTAGAACACTTTTCAAAACCTGTTCCCCATTATATTTAACCCTTATTTTGGCCATTTTTCTCAAGCACTCTGGTATGACACCAATGAGCGGTTTGGAAAACCTGGCACATGTTAGTCTAGTTCCCCCCATCCTACCCCTGCTCCCACAAAAAGGGAATGAGAGAGAAGACAACGAGCAAATTTGGTTTTAGGCAATTTGTTTGTTCATTCATTTCCCAGAGATGAGGTCAGAAGTCAATTGTTCAGATGGAACTAGAATGGATTTTTGTAGAAAAAGTCTAATTAAAGATGACCAGGTAGCAACGCTGGTCCAACATGGACTATTTAATTCTACTCTATCCCTCAGATACGTATAGCTGGAGTCCATATAGGAGACACACACACATTCATGCACACTGTATAGCTTAGTGGTTGAGAGCATGAACTTAGGAAACAGAATTCCTGAGTCCAAATCTTGGCTCTGCTACCTATTAATTGTGGACCTTCAACAATCATAATCCCTCTGTATCTCAATTTCTTCACATATAACCTGGCAACCTGGCAGCTACCTCACAAGTTGTGAAGAATAAGTGAGTTAATATGCGAAAAGTATTTAGAATAATGCCAGCCATTTAAATGCCCATCAATGATAGAGTGGATAAAGAAAATGTGGCAGATATACACCATGGAATACTATGCAGCTGTAAAAAAGGATGTTCATGTCCTTTGCAGGGACATGGATGAAGCTAGAAGCCATCATTCTCATCAAACTAACACAAGAGCAGAAAACCAAACACCACATGTTCTCACTCATAAGTGGGAGTTGAACACTGAGAACACATGGACACATGGAGGGGAACATCACACACTGGGGCCTGTTGGGGGTTGGGGGGCTAGGGGAGGGATAGCATTAGGAGAAATACCTAATGTAGATGATGGGTTGATGGGTGCAGCAAATTACCATGGCACGTGTATACCTATGTAACAAACCTGCGCATTCTGCACATGTACCCCAGAACTTAAAGTATATATATATATATATATATAAAAGAATAATGCCTGACACCTGATATGTGCTATGAAAGTCTTAGCTATGACTATGACACTTATTTTTTCATGGGAAGTGCATGGTGCACTCCAAATTTGAATCTGTGGTCCTTGGTGCCAGACGTCTTTGGCACTGACACTGGGGTGCCACATGAGCAAGCAGGGACTCTGTTGGGTGAGAACTGTGTAGCTAATGCTTGGCACTTGTAACTGGTTGAACACTTTGTTTAATTGAGAGATTGTACCTCTCTATTGTTAAGTGTTGAAGAGAAATACGTTAGGCGAAAGGATCTATCTAGATTTGCACAAGAAAAGTTATTTTTCATCCAGTACTTAGAATTAGGGATTAAAGGGAGTTTTTCCCCACCAGAATATGTTTGACTTTCAGACTGACTACTTTTGAATTGTTAACCTTTATGTGAGGACTGTGGGTTTGTAAATGGAAGACTTACCACAGTGTGTCCTTCTTATCCACTCCAGGAAAGGGTGTCGAAGTTGAATGGAAGCGTGCCTGCTTTTCTCAATATCTCCATCATTTTGTATCAGATCTACAATTTCCTGTGTCCAAGTTCCTGAAAGAGAGTAGAATAAAGATCTGAGAAACTGATTATTGATTTTCCACAACTTAGAATTTAGAAAAATGCTATAAAAAATTAATTTGCCTGTTAATACCTCACTTATGTTGCTTACGACATTGAATTAAAACCAACTATTAAGATAATCTTTTCCTCACCAGAAAGGTTAAGGGTTGAAATGTGACTTCTTTATTTTTGTAATCCAATGATGTACTTAAAAAAATCTGAATATGCATTGGTATTTCTATAAAACGATAATACAAATAACTATTATATGTAACAACAGGGATTATTTTAAAAATTTCCATTTGAAGAAAATTGCAGAAATTCCCAAACCCTAACTTTTACCATTAAAAGCTCTGGCTGCTAATAAGTAGTCTAGTTTCTCTTCCTTGGGTTACTTTTATTTTTTTATTTTTTATTTTTTTTTAAGAACCAAGGAACTGACACAATGTCCATAATAAGAAAAAGAAGGAAAAGTAAGAATTTCAGATAATCCACAAACTGAAAAAATGAGATTGAATGAATTCCTCTTTCAAAGGCAAAGAAAAGTTAAACAGTGGCTTCTACAAGAAAGGTGAACTCCTTATAAATGAAAAAATGACCTTTGCTGAATTTGAGAGTAAAATTTGTTTCTCTTCATGGTCTTGTCTGAGATCTGCTTCCTGGTTCTGGGGCTTCCTTGGACTGGGCCCTGGCTTCTGCAGTGTCTGTCCTCAGAAAGTGCATCCTTATTTGGCTTCTGGGACACTTGGCTGACCTGGTCCTGTTTTTCTGTGGGGAAGCATGGATTGGATGTGTGTGGGGCTGTGGAATCAAATGGACTCGACTCCTATATATGATGTATGCGTTGGGTGGTTTCGGATGAATTATGTAAACCTGATATATATTAATGATTCTCATGTGGTTTTGAGAGTTGGAAGAGAAAATAGGCAGAATCCAGCTTGTCATAGGCACTAAAGAAATGGTAGCTGTCTTCATGTTTTGACGGTGTTGGCGTACATCCCGAGGGCCAGAGCTAGAACAGATGGAACCACTGTGCTCGGGGAAGCCCTGGGGAAGAAGGTGCCATTCTCATCGTGGCTTCCCCATACCAGTTTTCTGTGATCCTGGTCTCCTTTCCCTAGTACCCTGATGGAGGTACCTGGGTGCAGTGCCATGGCTCTGGCTCCGCCTCTAGACTATGCCCTTGTGCCAGCTGCTCAGCTCCTGGTCAGTTCCTACTCTGTACTAAAACCAATTTATCTTTCTGCCCTTCTGGGGTCAGCACTGTCTTCGTCTTTGAACCTTTGTTGCCTCCTGATGATGTGCTGTCCTAATTCCCAATCCACACTGCTTTGGCAGTTCCAGAGAGCCCTTCTCCACAGAGGCTAGCTCTGCTTTTTCCTCTCAACTCTGAGCATGGAATTTGGGCCTTGCTTGCCTGCAGCCTCTCAGAGGAAGTCATGGGTGCCTCTACCTCCAGACTCCACCTTTGTAATTGGCTCTGCTGTCGTAGATGCTGTGAGCATGTCAGGAAACCTGGGCTCCCTCAGTGGCCCTGACCCTATTCCTGTTTGGCCCACATTGTGCAAGGGCTTCTGCCAGACCTCCTTGCCGCACATTCCAGACTTGCTCCCAACTCAGCCTGCTGACAGGGCACCTTGCATCATGAGTCGTACTCACCAGTAACTGCCTCCCTCTTGCCCCGGGGAGCTGAATTCCAGTAGATTATGCTTCTCAGTCACCACTATGGACTGGTTTCCAGCACAGGTTGATGTCTGCTTTTCCGTGGACTCCACCAACAAGGTGGCAATTCCAGGCACAGTTGTTGACCTGAATGGCAACTCTGAAAGCCATGGCATGGCTCAGGCAAGCTGTGGCAAGGGCTGTGCTCTACAGCTATTTATGGATATTGTAAAAGGCGATGGATGCACAGCCCAGAGTTTGCTTCTGAATGGAAGTGTTTATTCCATCAGCTGCTGGGGATGCTGCTGGCAGATGGCCCCCAGCTATTCAGCCCTCTCCAGGTCCCTTCCTGGGACATCTTCCATCCAGGGACTGGCTGACACTCTGCTCCCCTCTCCCCAACTGGGATGGAACCAACTTTGCAGGGCCATCCCAGCTTCAGATCATCCTGTAGGAGGCTTTTTGCTAGGATTGAGTTGAAGCTCAACTTCTCTCTCTGGAAAATCCTGCTTTCTTCCCTTTACTTCCAGGGGGAGTGATCCCAGGAGCACTCCCTAATAAACATCTCACATACTTACCTTCAACTCAGAATCTGCTTTCTGGGAAGAAAAGGGGCTGGTTTGGGAGTGAGGATCATGATTTCAGATTATGACAGGCTGACTCACTTAGGCAAGTAGTAGATGGGGCCTGGAACCTAGCATCTGGGATGGCTTGTGTTTTATAGGGTCACTGTAACCTTCCAACTTACCCAGGGCAATACAGCTTGATTCTGTTGTCCCAGATTAATTACTAACAGTGTTTCTTTCTGTATCAGATGACTTAGTTTTGAGGATAAATGATGAAGTCACCACAGCATCAGGTCAGCTGTTTCCCGCATGTCTCAAGTATCTGTCATGCCCTGTAGCTAGTCTCAGAAAAAATGTTCTTTCTCATTTTCCAAATTTGAGCTGGGAAAATGCTCAGTTCTCACGAGTCTCAAGGAGATAAACTTCTTAGTCAAATGAAATTTTCTTTTCATAATTATTTCCCACTTGTAGCATAGTATTTCTTCTTCCACATTGATAAGTGTTATCCTAGAGGGAAGTTACTAAGAATGTGACCCTGGATAACTTGCCTTGCTTTGTAAAAAAGGCTGTTCAAGTTTTCAGGGGATAATCCTGCCTCCAGGAGAGTCAAATAGAATCTGTGTTGATAGAACTGACAACTTGAGGAAAGAAAACCCAGTAGTCACTCCAGGCTGTGGCTGGGGCTGTTTACAAGTACCAAGTGCAGTGCCCATCTGACAGCCATGTGATTAATTAGATCAAAACAGGCACTCAGTTCAGATCTTTCTGGCTCAAAGATTCACTCCACTGGTTGCCAGGACACTACCCACTTCTGACTTCTCTGTCCAACATCTAAGTGGGAAAGCTTCTTGGGGTTTGGTCCTGTGCCCTCTTTTTCCTCTATGCTTTCTTCCCATGTGATTTCGTTCATTCCCATTGCTTTGAACACCATCTTTAGTAGACACTGTTGGTGGCTTCCTCAGATCCCCTGTACCAGCCTCTTGCACCCCCTCACCTCCTCCACGGCTGTGAGCGTTGGCCACTCATGTCTCTCAGCTAGCTACCTGCTTTGCTAGAGAAGTGTCCTCCTCTGAAGGGAGGCTCCTAATAGAGAAAGTCTCCATTCTTCCACTCCTTCCCCTCCTGCCCTAACAACATCAGGGCAAGGCTTTACCCAATGCCACATCTTTACTTGGTCCCTTCCCCTCCCCTATCCTATACATACCCTTACTGGTTTTTTTTTTTTCCTAAAGAGCACCCTTCCAATAAATCATGTATACCTGAATCCTTGCCTCAGGCTCTTCCGTAGGGCATTTAACCTGAGATTTCACTATCTATAGCAACTCCAGTTATATCTTCAGCCAGAGTGGGCTTCCCTCTGTGCTGTATTTCTGACAGCCCCCTGACGTCAACACTTAGTGGTCTAAAGGTCACCTCAAACTTAACATGTCCCAAACTGAGCTGTAGTTTAACCTGCCTACCTTCTGCGCAGGCTCCATGCCTCTCCCTCTCCCAGGCTTTCCCATCCCAGTACAAGAGGCCACTCAGTTGATAAAGCCAGAAGAGAGTCACCCACAAGTCATCACTTCCTCTCGGATCTCAAGTAATTCTACCTCCAAAATACATCTCAATTTTTCTCTGACTCTTCATTTGCACTCTCACCTCCTTAGTCCAAGCTACTTTCTTTCTCATCTGGAAATGGCAACACATAACATCTTGTGTTCCCCAGTCCATTTTTGACTCCTTTCAATCCATTCAACTGCCTAATAGATGTCCCGGCCCCTCTCAGACCTGGTCCTCTCTGGACTTCCCTGAGTCAGTTCTTGGCACTGGCATCCACCTGATCATTCCAGCCCCAAAGCTTGTCTCCTCTCTTTCTCTCACCCCCCATATATCATCTATCAGTAAGTCCTACTGCTCCTGTCAGCATATGGAAACCTTCCTCTCCATGCTCCCTGTTATGGGCTAACTTGTGTGCCCCCCAAATTAATATGTTGAAGTTCTAACCCACAGTACCACAGAATGTGACCTTATTTGGAGATAGAGTCTTTATAGAGGTAATCAAATAGAAATGATGTCATTACGATGGCTCTAACCCAGTATGACTGATGTCTATATAAAAAGGCAGGATTTGGAGGTAGATGTGCACACATGGAGAGTGCAATGTGAATGTGAAGATGCCATATACCTGCCAAAGAGAGAGGCCTGGAACAGTGCCTTTCCTCACAGCCCTCAAAAGAAACCAAGTCTGCTGGTACCTTCATTTTGGACTTCTGGCCTCCCAAACTGTGAGACAATAAATATCTATTGTTTAAGCCACTGAGTTAGTGGTACTTTGTTTCATAGCCACAGCAAACTGATAATACATTCCCTATATAATAATCACAGCAGCTGAGAATTTCAGAGTACTGATTCCTTAATCTGAATTAGGACCCCCAATATTCTTTCATTACACCCTCTCTACATTTCTTTCTAAGATCTTATCACAGGTAATCAAAATTCTGTGAAATGATTTGTTTAATGGTTTAATGTTCTTCTCTAGAGTGTACTGTAAATCCCTGCAGGACAAAGATAACGAACATTTTACCGATCACTACGCTTGGTGCCAGTCTCTGGCATTTAGAAGATTCTTGATAGGTAATTGTTGAATGAAAGAAAAAAAATGAATAACATGGATTTTTTTAACTGGAAGAATCTGCTTTGACTAGTTATATATTTTTGATATACCAACAACTCTGCCTCTAAAAAAATCCCTATAGTTTTATAGAAAAATCTTAGATCCTTTGCCATTCTGTCTGATTTATAGACAAGGACACTTCCTTCCTCTGCTCTTTGACTTTACTACATGACCCCATAAGGTGCTGATACATGCTCCAACTTCTACTTCCCTCTTCTCATGTCCATGTACATACCTGCTTTGGGGTAAGAAGCAATGAGCAGGTCATCAGGCTTGGCTTGGAAGTTCCAGACCTTATCCCAGAAATCGCATACTTTCTTTTGAAGAATGATTCCATTCACTTGGGAAAATTCTTCTGGGGGTAACAAGCCGCATTCTAACTCACTTGTCTCCTCCACCTTATACTTAGCCATTTCTTCCACCGTGGTCTTGGGTACCAGCAGGGGAAAGTAAAAAGTAAATGAAAGTCGAGATTCACACGGGTTTTATGTATTCAGTGCTTTGGGCACAGAGCTGTGGTCATTCATTACAGGTAAATATGTTCAGGCAAACAAAGAGACAATTTGAATGGCTCCTGGGTAGAACTGGAACAAAATCTTCAGCACTGTGCCAGAATAGGCCTTACTCTTTCTACTGGTGAGATTCTGGCAGGGCTGCACCTCCATACTGCCAGGAGGAAGAACAGCAGCAGGGCACCAGTCCAGGGGCCTGCGCAAGTCCAGGAGGTCACTTCCTGGTCCTGTGGATGCCCATGGAGATGGGGAATTGAGAGAAAATATTGAAGAAATGCCTGGAGCAGGCCTCCAGGAATTCCCTTCCTTCTTCCTTGTCTTAACCTGGAGTTACTCTCCCTACAGAAAGGAAAGTGATTCTTCTGGGTTTGGTTATCCATGGAGATTTGGAGAAACACCTTCCCTAGACCCATGGAGACCCATGCTTCTATTGAGGCATATCACAGCCTAGGTGCCCATGTTAGGTGCACATGTTGCCAGCTTGGACAGTCCAGCTGAGAATTCCATCCCAACTTCCAAGACTTACTTAGAGAGTTACCTAAATCTCAGGTCTGTTTCTGTTCTGTGAGAGGTTAGACTGCAATATTTGAGGACTGTTATTACAACAAGTTTTTTTTTTATATTGAGGCACAGTTTACATGCAGACAAATGCACAAAGTGTAAGTTTATGTCTTGATTAATTTATACTTCTATATGTACCCACATAACTACCATCCAGATGAAGATATAGTACATTCCCATTGCTTTGGACAATTCCCTCATGCTCCTTCCCAGTCAATGCTGCACCAGTGCCCCACACTCAAGGCAGAGGCTTGACTTTTGCCACCATAGTTTAGTTTTTCCTATTCTTAAACCTCATATTAATGGAATCACACATTATGTACTCCTTTGTGTCTGGCTTTGTTCTTTCAACATAATGTCTTTGAAATTCATCAAGTATCAGCAGCAGGTATCAGTAGTTCATTTATTTCTATTGCCATATACTATATCACTGTATGAATATACCAGAATTTTTTAATCCATTCTTCTTTTGATGGACATATAGGTTGATATCAGTTTTTGGTGATTATGAATAGAGCTTCTATGATATTTTCACACTTTTTATCTTGGGGTGGGGGACAGATGAATTCTCTTTTGTTCTCTTGGGTGTATGACTATGATTTGAATTGCTGGATCATTGGTATATTTAACCTTAGTAGAAACTTCCAGTTTCTCCATACATAGACAATGACACTTCAGTTAATGACATCAAAAGAGCTACCTGAACACCTGTCTGAATGATCTCTAAATGCTTTTTCTAATTCTGAGATTCTGGCTCCCTTGTAGTGTAGGAGGACTGGCAGCACCTTATTTATGTCACTTAGCTGCTGGCTCAGCCAGGAGTCTGCTTTATCGGGCCTGTAAGTTCCACTCAGTTTGAAGAGAGTGGCCGCTGAACAATGGGCCGCTGAACAAATGGGCCCCTGTCACTGTGTTGGAGAGGCAGGTTTTTCCAGGGACTACCTCTGCCAGGATTTCTCTCAGCACTTAGATTGACTCAACCCAAGCAAGGGTGCTTCCCTCAGTCACGTTGAAGGGATTTTAGAGCTCATACTACTGTTCATTTACTTTCTAGACTGTGTCATCTGGCATGCTGGGCATTGGCATTAACCACACATTTCAAACAAACCATTATAAAGGCCATCAGATAAACATTGCCTCAGTTGGTCAGATGGAGAGAATTCTACCAAGCTCCCAGGGTGAACTGCTCCTACTACCTTCAGCTATGGAATGCCACTATTTGGGACTAAAAGAAAAGGGTCAAAGCTGAAAATCTGTGATTTGCTGCAGTCATTTATCCATGCATTTTTTTACTCCCTCTACAAGTTCTCAAGGGCACTTGCTGTGTGCCAGGCACTGCATTAGGTACTAGGAGTAAATACGGCATGAGACTGAACCCAAAGAATTAACAATTGAGTGAGAGGTATAGATAAGAAATTGAAGAGTAAATACATAACAACAGGGCTGCAACTGGGACAAATATGGGAAGCAAGGGAAAAGAACACCTCACTTGGTTTAGGGCTTCTCAAAAGGGTGGCACTGAAGCCAAGACCCAATTACCTCCATGCCTGGGAGCCATGCCCATGCTGACATTGTTGACAGCCATCCTGTCTCCTCCTTTCTGCTTTCACCAGGACAACTTGGGTTCCCAAAAGGCCGCTATCATGCTTTCTCTTTCCTATATGACCTACCACTAGGACTATTAACCAGGTTTTGGTCTTCTGACATCTCCTGTGTGCACTTCCATTTTATTCCCACCAACCAGTGAGGGCACTCAGGCCATGTTTCCTCAGGGCTGGCTGCACCAGGGTTTCCCTCAAAGTGTTCCTTCTGATAGTGACCAGACAGAACTCCAGGACTCAGCCCAGGCTGGAGTTGCCTGAATGGCCAGGACAGATGCCAGAAATTTTGTTATTAATATAGATATAACCTAATATTTGGACTTATACTCAAGGTAGTATGATATTATAGACTGGGAGACTAGGACACACTTTCCAGAATAATGGGGATTAAAACAATCCTTTTGTATTCAAGTGATATGTTTTACTTAGTTTATTAATCTATCTTATATCTTACTTAGGAAAGAATACTTGGGAAAATGGGCATTAGACATGATCCCTTTTTAAAAATGAAGTGGTGACATACTGTTAATCATCACAGAAATCATTTGTACTACATCGTATACATTCACAATATGCTTTCAGAGATTCTTCTGGCTGGGACTGAAGGACTGAAGATAGTATTTGCACTCTTGCCATCCACCTGTTAATTTTATTTACATCTTGCTCAGAGTTCCATGCAGAAGTTTATGGCTGTTCCTTCCATCTTTTTTCTATAGATTTCATCAAACCTCTCATTCTGGGCAACAGTGAAGTGGTTTTTCCAATCCCCCACAGTTCCTAGGAAAAGGAAGGCCAGACAGGAGTGTCACTCTCTGATTGAAAGATGTGGTGTCCCTGAGTAAAGTGGTGTAGTGCCCATACTGAATCTGGCCTGTCCACATACCTGACTCACCCAATTCCCCCTTCAGTGGACACCTGTCCATGAGCAGCTCTCCTCTAAGAAGCAGTCCTAGGGGACTCTGTGCAGGGGGATGGACTTGTAAGTCAGCTGGACAACTGACCCAAGGCAGCTAGTGGCCTGCATGACCTGGCCCCACCTATAGTGTATTTACCTGATGGATTACTACATAGACACAAAAGAAGGATGAACTACAGACACACAACCACATGGAGGAATCTCAAAACATTATGTTGAGCAAAAGGCACCAGACACAGGAAAGTAAATACTGTGAAATTCCATTTATGTGAAGTCCAGCAACAGGCAAAATCAATCTAGAGTAATAGAAATTGGAAAAACGGTTGTCCCTGGAGGTAGACGTTGACTGAAAAGGGGCACAAGAGGAAACTTTCTGGGGTGATGAAAATGTTTCATATCTTGATTGGGGTGCTGGTAGTGTGGGTGTATACATTTATCAAAATGGGTTGAACTGTATACTTAAGATCTGTGCATTTTTGGTATTTTGATTATATCTCAATAAAAAACTATTTTGGAAAAATATGAATGAGATACTATTTTTCACCAAACAACAACTTAAACTAATTTTAAACAGGAAATTCTCTTTTCCCCACCAATGCCTCTTCCAGAAAATTATGCAACAGTAATAAAAGCATCTGGAAATAATAATTTATGCACAAAGATATTTACTGTAACATTATGCATAAAAACAAACATTGAAAACAATAATAACTATAGTGTCTATCATTAAGGGAATAGTTGGATGAATTATGATGTATCCTTAGCTTGGTATAACATGGGACCAAAAAAATCAATGAGGTGTATGAGTCTATACGCCTTGCCCTAGAGGGGTTTCTCATATCCTGGTAAGTAAAGGTATAAAATATGACCTCATTCTGCATTTTAGGGAGCAAGCTTTCATTATGGTTACATATCTTTGTGTCTGTGTGAGTCTGAAGAGGGAGGGTGTATAGAAAGATGGTTATGTATGAGCCTGAAGAAGGGCACCTTGACAAATCATTACCACTGGTTATCCAAAGAGAAAAGGGGTAGAATATTTTGGTTTGTTTCATTGGTATGGAATACTGTTGTAGATTGGAAAATGCAACAACATAAATTCAAGCACATGCAAAATCAAAGAGGAAGAAGAACAGATGTTTCGAAGCAGTGTGTATACCATGATTTCACTGTTGTGAATAAAAAATCTGTATGTTATAAATGAGAGAGAAAGGGACTTCCATACTGTTGGTAGTTACTTCTTAGGGGTGGAGTTTTGGTGGAGAGACTTTTAAAAAATATAATTTTATACTGATTTTATTTATTTATTGAGACAGAGTCTCGCTCTGTCACCAGGCTGGAGTACAGTGGCACGATCTTGGCTCACTGCAGCCTCTGCCTCCTGGGTTCAAGTGATTCTCCTGCATGAGCCTCCCGAATAGCTGGGACTACAGGTGTGCACCACCACGCCCAGCTAATTTTTGTATTTTTAGTAGAGACAGGGTTTTACCATGTTGGCCAGGATGGTCTTGATCTCTTGACCTCGTGATCTGTCTGCCTAGGCCTCCCAAAGTGCTGGGATTACAGGTGTGAGCCATCGCACCCAGCCGATTTAATTTATTTTTTAAGAAGAGCTGGTGTCTTGCTCTGTCACCCAGGCTGGAGTACAGTGGCAAGGTCCTAGCTCACTGAATGCTCAAAATCCTGGGCTCAAGTGCTCCTCCCACCTCAGCCTCCTGAGAAGCTGGGAATACAGGGATGCATCACCACACCCAGCTAATTATTTTTTTTTGTAGAGATGGGGTCTTGCTGTGTTGCCCAGGGTAGTTTTGAACTCCTAGCCTCAAGCAATCCTCATGCCTCAGCTTTCCAAAATGTGGGATTATGGGCATAAGTCAATCCGCCCAGCCCAATTTAATATTTAACAATGACATGTTTTGCTTTTTAAATTAGAAAGTGATAAAGCTTTTTCTTAAAAAATGTTATATGGGCCAATTAGAATTCCTCCTTTGGGAATTGGAACTAAGAACTACTGAGGATGAGGCAATTCTCAACGGTAGTTGTAGTTGAAACTCATGAAGTAGAGCAGGTTTGGGCAAGGGTCAAGACCAAGTTATGAGCAGAAACTGAGTCATCAGAAGTTATAAAGTGGGAGAAAGTTGTAATGGGTGGAGAAACGGGAAGCTGGTCAGTAGAGGAAGCCATGCCTAATAGATATATGAAAAGCAGCCGAGTCCTGTAGTGGTGGAGTTTTGGAGCAAAGACACATCCCTCCTGCTGCTGAGTCCTGGACCCTGAGATCCAGCGGCCCCTGGGAGGTCTGGACCAGTGGTGGCTCCTCTTTTTAGTTTTCTATGTTGATTGCATTTCCTTTATTGTCCAGTGTGAATCTTCACAGTAAGCCCCTTTCTTCGGGTCTAGCTTGAGGGACTCTCTGTTCCTTGCAACCAAATACTGGAACAATACTCTAGAAAGCTCTCTTCTACAACAGGATCAAATCCCTGGTTTTATTAGAAACGTACATTAGGAATAGTTGAAGTGCATTGTCTTGGAATTAATAAAACTCAATATTGTCTGCTAAGAGGCAGGCAGGATGTTACGAGACAATCTGAATGTATGATAAAGAGGCCCCACACACCTTTTCTCATGAAGGAGGAAATTGACTGGTCCATGATAGATTTGGAAACTGTAGAACGATTTGTCATGGGATTTTCTTTCATTTTCTCAAATGACGTCTCCTGGACAATTTTATCTAGCACTGTCTCATCCACGTTCTTTCCCATGAACTGCATCACCTTTCGAATTTCATGCTTTGGGTCCTGCGGCAAGGGTAACATTGGACTAGAATGAATGAGAGTATCATAAAGAAATACTACAATTCTCTGGGATGTCCTTTGAAACAACTTTGAATTTCTCTGCACCTGAAGAACCACTTTAAAATGGTTCTTCTGCAGAGCCTTCACTCACCCTCTTTATGTCCTCATAGAATAGGAAGAGAATCTGGTGTCTGTCTTTCATCTCCCACCATCCTTTCACATGGTCAAACCAGGAACCCCAAACCACTGAAATAGACACAGGAAACAGAATGGTCTACATAGGCATCGCACAAAACCTTCTGAGTATTAGGGATTTTCCTGAAGTGAGTTAGAGAGAGAAAACCCAAATTCTGAATTAGATATGTCCTAAGGGTTCTCATCTGTTTGATTTTGAGGGTGGTATAGATGGGGACAGCCTTGGGTTTACTTGCCCCAACGTCCTCCCTAAAGTGGCTTCCTGTCTATTATGTGCAATCACATAGGGACAAGGACACCCTTTGGAAGAGAATGGCTCTAATTAAAGGCTTTGAATCAGGTGGAAGATGTTTGCTGAGGGCTGTGGGCATACACTCAGAAAGTGGTCACCTTGTTCTGCCCAGTCCCAGTCTGTGGTAGGACATACCTGATGAAGCACAGGCATTCTAGGGGATAAAATGCTACCTGTGTTCCCTAGACCCAGCCTAGCTGGAGTGAGAATGCAAGGGTGTGAAGGATGTTGCCGTACCTTTTCCATTGATGAAGGTTTCAAAATACTCTTCCCAGGTACCAGGGTCAGGAAGCATGTGGTTCATCCTTTGGAAATGGTAGTAGGAAACCATACAGTCTTTGGCATTTCGAGCTACATAAAGGAACTTTGGGGTAAGAAAAGAGGTGGGTAAAAGATGGTATAAAAAGTGGACTTTCACAGAGTTCCCTTAGGCGGAGCCATCCTGAGGGTTGCTGTGCACTCTGGCTCAGTTCTGCAGTGCTGGCCCTGTGACTTGGCCGTGTGACCTCTCTCTTCTTTCTGTCTCTGCTTCGTCGCCAAGTCTGCTCTCTACTTGAAACTCAGTCTTTTTCATTAGCTAATCAATTAGGGATTGGTGAGGATTAGATTGCCTGATTGCCCCTTTGGTATCAGGAGCAAAATCTTTCTCTATAAACTACGACCTGCCATGTGAATAGGAGACTTCCACGGTATCAGCGTAAACTGATGACCCCTCCCGCACCCTCCCAAAGATGCACAGAAGCTTCATGTTTAAGAGTTTGAGCCACGCAGCAAGAAAATAGCTCCTGTTTTTCTCCTGGCCTCCTCGGCTTGAATTATTTCCATCTCTAATCATTTCAGCTCTGCCCCTACAGACATCCCTTCAAGTTCCGCTTTGCCCACAACTTCACAACCCTCTACCCTCCCAACCTTTCATTTTACCAAATCTGACCTTTTATCCAGTACTCAGTTCACATTTTAACGGTATCAATTCCAAATGGGCCTCTTGACTACGCATCTCAGATCTATGACCAACTATTTCAATGCTGTGCTTTTTTATTCTTTCACTTTTAAGTGGTTCTCAACTGGGGATGATGGGATGATTGTGTCCACTAGGGGACGTTTGGCAATGTCTGAAGACGTTTTTGGTTGCACAGCTTGGAGTCGTGGTGCTACTGGCATCCATGCAGGGGCCAAGGATGCTGTTCAACATTCTGCAATACACAGAAGAGTCCCCCTGCTCACACCTCCCACCCACAAGAAAGAAAAATCTGCCCCAAATGTCAGGAGTGCTTTATTAATTATGTCTTTTATATTCTGTGTCTGATGCTTTGACATCCTGGGGCTTTGCTGACTCTGGAGGAACTGCCTACAACACCCCAGAGCCTATACCCCCGACACTTCCACTGTTGGGCTTTTACACACTGGGCCACTATTCACCTGCCCTGACCACCCCAGGGTCAGATACCAGACCACTAGGCCAAGCCCCTGTGGCTGAAAGCCTGCTGCAGTGGTTCAAACTGGCCAATCCCAAGCCTGCCTACCTAGCCTCATCTATTCCTTCCCAAAGAAACCACATCAAGGCTCTTGCCCATGTCTTCTACTCACTCTCTCTTCCTCCTGACCTATCCCATTGCTTCCCTGTGAGGCTGTGTGTGACATGCCATGCCTCCTGTTCTAGGGATCTGCGAGGACACACTTCTTCCTTATGACAGTCACCACTGTACCTGCATGTCTTTCCATGCCTGATTATATCAAGTCCCAGGCCCTTTAGAGCAAGTGCTAAGGTTGAGAAACCCTGCTCCTGAAAGCATTGACTCTGTTACTGTCTACTAAGTCCTACTGCCCATCTTCTCTTCTCCAACTTACCAAGGTGCCAAGCACCAGTAAAGAAGGTTTTAAGAAATGCTGATTTAAAAAATTCCCCGAGTTTCTAAATTTTTTATCCTCAGTTTTCTTCCTCTTCATTGCTGCTTGATAATCCTTTTATTAATCCCTCCCATGCTCCATCTCTTGGCTGTTAGCTCCAGCCACAGGTCTGTCCTCTCTTCTCAAACCTTTACACTCAAACCTTCCTGTCTGAGTTCACTAATTTTCTGTGCAGCTGTTCTGCACTTTATCCTATGCTTGAGTTTTTAATTTCCATGATTTTATATTTTTGTTATAGAAATTCCATTTATTTACTTAATACTTCTGTGTCTAAAAGTAGCATCTTATTTCTTTATTTTATTTTTGATTCACTTTTTCATTTATTCACACAACTTGAACCTTCTCTTATTTCTAGAGCTGATAATTACATTGTCTGAAGTTCTTGAGGTCTGACTCTTCCACGGGTTCTTTCTGAAGACTGCATTTCATGGTGGCTTGTTCTTTTGTGTATTTTGTAATGTGGGATGGTGAGCCCAAGTGGGGATCCTATGGGGGTCTGAGTTGCAGCTGTGTCCCTGCAGAGAGGACCTGGGAACACTGGCTGTGGGGACCACCTTGTGTAATTTCTCTGCTTGTAGTTTCTTGGAGAATGCAAGGAGTGCAATTTTGAATCTCAAACCCTGAGAGAGTAAACCTGTGGCTATACATTCTCAAGGGAGCTGAGCGCCTAGGTCAAGGCAGAGTGGTTCCCTGAGGTCTTCCTCTGCCTCCTCCACCCATCCATTGAGGATGTAGCCCTTCAGTGGTCCCAGCTTTGGCTCCTCATTCTTCTGGTTCCTTGTGCTGTGGGCTTTGACCCTGTCCCTGTGCAGCCATTAAAACTTAAATTGCTGGATTATCCAGGTCATCAGATTTCCCCAGGAGAGTCCCAGTCTTAATTTGCCTCTCTGAGTTTCAGTTTCCTCTGAAGTTTCTAAACTTAGGGACTTTATTTCGATCTCAGTTATGCATTAAAAGGAAACTTGTGATTTTTTTTATGCAGTAATCCTGGATGTTCTACATATAAGGGCTTCAGGGGTTCAGAATACCTAATTTGCCATAATTCTGGAAATGGAAGTTTTTGTCCCCTTATCCAATATTATTACTAAAAGGACTGAAGTCATTTATTTGAGTCCTCCAACTTCACTCCAATCCCCTAGCAACATATCTTTCTTAGCCCTTCTTTCCCCTTCATTCTTGCCTTTAAGGAAACAGTGCCCCACTTTCTCACCAAGGCTGGCAGCTTAGTCTGTACCCTTGACTCCACCTGCTCTACAGCACCTTCCGTATTTACTCAGCAAGGACGTGTCTAATGCCCTCTATGTGCCAGGAACTTATAGGCACTGGGGTGCATACAAATAAAGTCACAGAATAAATAAAACGAAGAACGCAGAGTCTACCAGAGGCTGAGGTGGGGTGTCCTCAAGAGCGTTGCTCTGCCTGTTCATCTGTTTACCCTTTGGGGAGAACTTTTTTTTTTTTTTTTTAATGAGACGGAGTCTCGCTCGGTGGCCCAGGCTGGAGTGCAGTGGCGCGATCTCGGCTCACTGCAAGCTCCGCCTCCCAGGTTCACGCCATTCTCCTGCCTCAGCCTTCCGAGTAGCTGGGACTACAGGCGCCCACCACCGCGTCCGGCTAAGTTTTTTTTTATTTTTAGTAGAGACGGGGTTTCACCGTGGTCTCGATCTCCTGACTTTGTGATCCACCCGCCTCGGCCTCCCAAAGTGCTGGGATTACAGGCGTGAGCCACTGCGCCCGGCCCCCTTTGGGGAGAGCTTTAGCTTTTTTCCTCTCATTCTTCCCTCCCTGGTCTGTTAGAGAACCTCCCCATGGCCTGCAGCCTGGGACCACCATCTTCTCACCTTCATTTCACAGCTACGCTTACTGCACTCACTGCCTCCCCATGTCTCTAGTTCCCTCCAAAAATTAAGTCTGGATCCTGCTTTTATGTCCTATTTGAAACTGTTCAGGTGAATGTCCTGCTGAGTGTAGAACTTTACGTTTTCTCTTTGCTGGTAAGCATCAGAGACAGTGGAGAGGCAAAGGTGATGACGAATGCTCTGCGTTGGGGTCTGCAGGACTCGCTTTGGTTGGCTTACTTTCCCTTCTGTCACAGGGAGCTGTTGGTATCTTACCTTGCAGTTGTTTTCCCAGAAAGACGGCGGCAGCAGCTGAGTGGAAAGGTGAGTCTTTAGTATCCGTGGAGAGGGCATTGCTTTGGCTTTTTCCACACCTTTAAAATAGTTCAAGAGGAAACATCTGCGTAGTACAAGCACTACACGGGGACCTCATGATCCAGGCTCTGTCCAGGATATCCCATCACCCACCTATCCTTCTGCTAGTCTCTTGACTTTCTTTTGGGATTTTACAATGGGATTATTGATATAATTTTCATTTTTGTAGAATCACACAGCTTGAGTCCTGGATGGGGCCTTAGAGTTAACTTACTCTGTCACTTTAAGGATGAGGTGATAGAAGCTGGGAATGGGCAAGTGATGTCTTGCGGAGGCAGAGTCAGCCAGGACCAGAGAAGAGAGGACTCCCTCACCTTCCTGCCAGCCAGAGATGACCCCCATGTGCCTGCATCAGGCTGTCTCATGTACCCGGCCTGTTTGCAATCACTTGTGTCATCTCTAAAAACATGTATACTTGCTGGCCTGTGAGTCATGATTTCTACTTTCTCATTTTTTTTTTTTTTTTTTTTTTGAGACGGAGTCTCGCTCCATCACCAGGCTGGAGTGCAGTGGCGTGATCTCGGCTCACTGCAACCTCTGCTTCCCAGGTTCAAGCAATTCTCCTGCCTCAGCATCCCGAGTAGCTGGGATTACAGGTGCGTGCCACCATGCCCATCTAATTTTTCTATTTTTAGTAGAGACGGGGTTTTACCATATTGGTCAGGCTGGTCTCGATCTGGTGACCTCATGATCCACCCGCCTCGGCCTCCCAAAGTGCTGGGATTACAGACATGAGCCACCGTGCCCGGCCTCTACTCTCTCATTTAAAAGCCTTAATGAGCACTTTGTGCAATCATTGTGTTAAGCTGAGGTTAGGGGAAAAGGCAACAAAGACAAGAAAAACACAGACCTTCTCCCTAAGGAGCTTCCACTCTAGTGTGGGAATCAGAGGCTCATGCAAATCATGTCAGAGGAGCTGGGTCAAGTTAGTGCAGAAAATCTCCTTCCTCTTTAAGACATGTACCCCAGAACTTAAAGTATATATATATATATATATATAAAAGAATAATGCCTGACACCTGATATGTGCTATGAAAGTCTTAGCTATGACTATGACACTTATTTTTTCATGGGAAGTGCATGGTGCACTCCAAATTTGAATCTGTGGTCCTTGGTGCCAGACGTCTTTGGCACTGACACTGGGGTGCCACATGAGCAAGCAGGGACTCTGTTGGGTGAGAACTGTGTAGCTAATGCTTGGCACTTGTAACTGGTTGAACACTTTGTTTAATTGAGAGATTGTACCTCTCTATTGTTAAGTGTTGAAGAGAAATACGTTAGGCGAAAGGATCTATCTAGATTTGCACAAGAAAAGTTATTTTTCATCCAGTACTTAGAATTAGGGATTAAAGGGAGTTTTTCCCCACCAGAATATGTTTGACTTTCAGACTGACTACTTTTGAATTGTTAACCTTTATGTGAGGACTGTGGGTTTGTAAATGGAAGACTTACCACAGTGTGTCCTTCTTATCCACTCCAGGAAAGGGTGTCGAAGTTGAATGGAAGCGTGCCTGCTTTTCTCAATATCTCCATCATTTTGTATCAGATCTACAATTTCCTGTGTCCAAGTTCCTGAAAGAGAGTAGAATAAAGATCTGAGAAACTGATTATTGATTTTCCACAACTTAGAATTTAGAAAAATGCTATAAAAAATTAATTTGCCTGTTAATACCTCACTTATGTTGCTTACGACATTGAATTAAAACCAACTATTAAGATAATCTTTTCCTCACCAGAAAGGTTAAGGGTTGAAATGTGACTTCTTTATTTTTGTAATCCAATGATGTACTTAAAAAAATCTGAATATGCATTGGTATTTCTATAAAACGATAATACAAATAACTATTATATGTAACAACAGGGATTATTTTAAAAATTTCCATTTGAAGAAAATTGCAGAAATTCCCAAACCCTAACTTTTACCATTAAAAGCTCTGGCTGCTAATAAGTAGTCTAGTTTCTCTTCCTTGGGTTACTTTTATTTTTTTATTTTTTATTTTTTTTTAAGAACCAAGGAACTGACACAATGTCCATAATAAGAAAAAGAAGGAAAAGTAAGAATTTCAGATAATCCACAAACTGAAAAAATGAGATTGAATGAATTCCTCTTTCAAAGGCAAAGAAAAGTTAAACAGTGGCTTCTACAAGAAAGGTGAACTCCTTATAAATGAAAAAATGACCTTTGCTGAATTTGAGAGTAAAATTTGTTTCTCTTCATGGTCTTGTCTGAGATCTGCTTCCTGGTTCTGGGGCTTCCTTGGACTGGGCCCTGGCTTCTGCAGTGTCTGTCCTCAGAAAGTGCATCCTTATTTGGCTTCTGGGACACTTGGCTGACCTGGTCCTGTTTTTCTGTGGGGAAGCATGGATTGGATGTGTGTGGGGCTGTGGAATCAAATGGACTCGACTCCTATATATGATGTATGCGTTGGGTGGTTTCGGATGAATTATGTAAACCTGATATATATTAATGATTCTCATGTGGTTTTGAGAGTTGGAAGAGAAAATAGGCAGAATCCAGCTTGTCATAGGCACTAAAGAAATGGTAGCTGTCTTCATGTTTTGACGGTGTTGGCGTACATCCCGAGGGCCAGAGCTAGAACAGATGGAACCACTGTGCTCGGGGAAGCCCTGGGGAAGAAGGTGCCATTCTCATCGTGGCTTCCCCATACCAGTTTTCTGTGATCCTGGTCTCCTTTCCCTAGTACCCTGATGGAGGTACCTGGGTGCAGTGCCATGGCTCTGGCTCCGCCTCTAGACTATGCCCTTGTGCCAGCTGCTCAGCTCCTGGTCAGTTCCTACTCTGTACTAAAACCAATTTATCTTTCTGCCCTTCTGGGGTCAGCACTGTCTTCGTCTTTGAACCTTTGTTGCCTCCTGATGATGTGCTGTCCTAATTCCCAATCCACACTGCTTTGGCAGTTCCAGAGAGCCCTTCTCCACAGAGGCTAGCTCTGCTTTTTCCTCTCAACTCTGAGCATGGAATTTGGGCCTTGCTTGCCTGCAGCCTCTCAGAGGAAGTCATGGGTGCCTCTACCTCCAGACTCCACCTTTGTAATTGGCTCTGCTGTCGTAGATGCTGTGAGCATGTCAGGAAACCTGGGCTCCCTCAGTGGCCCTGACCCTATTCCTGTTTGGCCCACATTGTGCAAGGGCTTCTGCCAGACCTCCTTGCCGCACATTCCAGACTTGCTCCCAACTCAGCCTGCTGACAGGGCACCTTGCATCATGAGTCGTACTCACCAGTAACTGCCTCCCTCTTGCCCCGGGGAGCTGAATTCCAGTAGATTATGCTTCTCAGTCACCACTATGGACTGGTTTCCAGCACAGGTTGATGTCTGCTTTTCCGTGGACTCCACCAACAAGGTGGCAATTCCAGGCACAGTTGTTGACCTGAATGGCAACTCTGAAAGCCATGGCATGGCTCAGGCAAGCTGTGGCAAGGGCTGTGCTCTACAGCTATTTATGGATATTGTAAAAGGCGATGGATGCACAGCCCAGAGTTTGCTTCTGAATGGAAGTGTTTATTCCATCAGCTGCTGGGGATGCTGCTGGCAGATGGCCCCCAGCTATTCAGCCCTCTCCAGGTCCCTTCCTGGGACATCTTCCATCCAGGGACTGGCTGACACTCTGCTCCCCTCTCCCCAACTGGGATGGAACCAACTTTGCAGGGCCATCCCAGCTTCAGATCATCCTGTAGGAGGCTTTTTGCTAGGATTGAGTTGAAGCTCAACTTCTCTCTCTGGAAAATCCTGCTTTCTTCCCTTTACTTCCAGGGGGAGTGATCCCAGGAGCACTCCCTAATAAACATCTCACATACTTACCTTCAACTCAGAATCTGCTTTCTGGGAAGAAAAGGGGCTGGTTTGGGAGTGAGGATCATGATTTCAGATTATGACAGGCTGACTCACTTAGGCAAGTAGTAGATGGGGCCTGGAACCTAGCATCTGGGATGGCTTGTGTTTTATAGGGTCACTGTAACCTTCCAACTTACCCAGGGCAATACAGCTTGATTCTGTTGTCCCAGATTAATTACTAACAGTGTTTCTTTCTGTATCAGATGACTTAGTTTTGAGGATAAATGATGAAGTCACCACAGCATCAGGTCAGCTGTTTCCCGCATGTCTCAAGTATCTGTCATGCCCTGTAGCTAGTCTCAGAAAAAATGTTCTTTCTCATTTTCCAAATTTGAGCTGGGAAAATGCTCAGTTCTCACGAGTCTCAAGGAGATAAACTTCTTAGTCAAATGAAATTTTCTTTTCATAATTATTTCCCACTTGTAGCATAGTATTTCTTCTTCCACATTGATAAGTGTTATCCTAGAGGGAAGTTACTAAGAATGTGACCCTGGATAACTTGCCTTGCTTTGTAAAAAAGGCTGTTCAAGTTTTCAGGGGATAATCCTGCCTCCAGGAGAGTCAAATAGAATCTGTGTTGATAGAACTGACAACTTGAGGAAAGAAAACCCAGTAGTCACTCCAGGCTGTGGCTGGGGCTGTTTACAAGTACCAAGTGCAGTGCCCATCTGACAGCCATGTGATTAATTAGATCAAAACAGGCACTCAGTTCAGATCTTTCTGGCTCAAAGATTCACTCCACTGGTTGCCAGGACACTACCCACTTCTGACTTCTCTGTCCAACATCTAAGTGGGAAAGCTTCTTGGGGTTTGGTCCTGTGCCCTCTTTTTCCTCTATGCTTTCTTCCCATGTGATTTCGTTCATTCCCATTGCTTTGAACACCATCTTTAGTAGACACTGTTGGTGGCTTCCTCAGATCCCCTGTACCAGCCTCTTGCACCCCCTCACCTCCTCCACGGCTGTGAGCGTTGGCCACTCATGTCTCTCAGCTAGCTACCTGCTTTGCTAGAGAAGTGTCCTCCTCTGAAGGGAGGCTCCTAATAGAGAAAGTCTCCATTCTTCCACTCCTTCCCCTCCTGCCCTAACAACATCAGGGCAAGGCTTTACCCAATGCCACATCTTTACTTGGTCCCTTCCCCTCCCCTATCCTATACATACCCTTACTGGTTTTTTTTTTTTCCTAAAGAGCACCCTTCCAATAAATCATGTATACCTGAATCCTTGCCTCAGGCTCTTCCGTAGGGCATTTAACCTGAGATTTCACTATCTATAGCAACTCCAGTTATATCTTCAGCCAGAGTGGGCTTCCCGCTGTGCTGTATTTCTGACAGCCCCCTGACGTCAACACTTAGTGGTCTAAAGGTCACCTCAAACTTAACATGTCCCAAACTGAGCTGTAGTTTAACCTGCCTACCTTCTGCGCAGGCTCCATGCCTCTCCCTCTCCCAGGCTTTCCCATCCCAGTACAAGAGGCCACTCAGTTGATAAAGCCAGAAGAGAGTCACCCACAAGTCATCACTTCCTCTCGGATCTCAAGTAATTCTACCTCCAAAATACATCTCAATTTTTCTCTGACTCTTCATTTGCACTCTCACCTCCTTAGTCCAAGCTACTTTCTTTCTCATCTGGAAATGGCAACACATAACATCTTGTGTTCCCCAGTCCATTTTTGACTCCTTTCAATCCATTCAACTGCCTAATAGATGTCCCGGCCCCTCTCAGACCTGGTCCTCTCTGGACTTCCCTGAGTCAGTTCTTGGCACTGGCATCCACCTGATCATTCCAGCCCCAAAGCTTGTCTCCTCTCTTTCTCTCACCCCCCATATATCATCTATCAGTAAGTCCTACTGCTCCTGTCAGCATATGGAAACCTTCCTCTCCATGCTCCCTGTTATGGGCTAACTTGTGTGCCCCCCAAATTAATATGTTGAAGTTCTAACCCACAGTACCACAGAATGTGACCTTATTTGGAGATAGAGTCTTTATAGAGGTAATCAAATAGAAATGATGTCATTACGATGGCTCTAACCCAGTATGACTGATGTCTATATAAAAAGGCAGGATTTGGAGGTAGATGTGCACACATGGAGAGTGCAATGTGAATGTGAAGATGCCATATACCTGCCAAAGAGAGAGGCCTGGAACAGTGCCTTTCCTCACAGCCCTCAAAAGAAACCAAGTCTGCTGGTACCTTCATTTTGGACTTCTGGCCTCCCAAACTGTGAGACAATAAATATCTATTGTTTAAGCCACTGAGTTAGTGGTACTTTGTTTCATAGCCACAGCAAACTGATAATACATTCCCTATATAATAATCACAGCAGCTGAGAATTTCAGAGTACTGATTCCTTAATCTGAATTAGGACCCCCAATATTCTTTCATTACACCCTCTCTACATTTCTTTCTAAGATCTTATCACAGGTAATCAAAATTCTGTGAAATGATTTGTTTAATGGTTTAATGTTCTTCTCTAGAGTGTACTGTAAATCCCTGCAGGACAAAGATAACGAACATTTTACCGATCACTACGCTTGGTGCCAGTCTCTGGCATTTAGAAGATTCTTGATAGGTAATTGTTGAATGAAAGAAAAAAAATGAATAACATGGATTTTTTTAACTGGAAGAATCTGCTTTGACTAGTTATATATTTTTGATATACCAACAACTCTGCCTCTAAAAAAATCCCTATAGTTTTATAGAAAAATCTTAGATCCTTTGCCATTCTGTCTGATTTATAGACAAGGACACTTCCTTCCTCTGCTCTTTGACTTTACTACATGACCCCATAAGGTGCTGATACATGCTCCAACTTCTACTTCCCTCTTCTCATGTCCATGTACATACCTGCTTTGGGGTAAGAAGCAATGAGCAGGTCATCAGGCTTGGCTTGGAAGTTCCAGACCTTATCCCAGAAATCGCATACTTTCTTTTGAAGAATGATTCCATTCACTTGGGAAAATTCTTCTGGGGGTAACAAGCCGCATTCTAACTCACTTGTCTCCTCCACCTTATACTTAGCCATTTCTTCCACCGTGGTCTTGGGTACCAGCAGGGGAAAGTAAAAAGTAAATGAAAGTCGAGATTCACACGGGTTTTATGTATTCAGTGCTTTGGGCACAGAGCTGTGGTCATTCATTACAGGTAAATATGTTCAGGCAAACAAAGAGACAATTTGAATGGCTCCTGGGTAGAACTGGAACAAAATCTTCAGCACTGTGCCAGAATAGGCCTTACTCTTTCTACTGGTGAGATTCTGGCAGGGCTGCACCTCCATACTGCCAGGAGGAAGAACAGCAGCAGGGCACCAGTCCAGGGGCCTGCGCAAGTCCAGGAGGTCACTTCCTGGTCCTGTGGATGCCCATGGAGATGGGGAATTGAGAGAAAATATTGAAGAAATGCCTGGAGCAGGCCTCCAGGAATTCCCTTCCTTCTTCCTTGTCTTAACCTGGAGTTACTCTCCCTACAGAAAGGAAAGTGATTCTTCTGGGTTTGGTTATCCATGGAGATTTGGAGAAACACCTTCCCTAGACCCATGGAGACCCATGCTTCTATTGAGGCATATCACAGCCTAGGTGCCCATGTTAGGTGCACATGTTGCCAGCTTGGACAGTCCAGCTGAGAATTCCATCCCAACTTCCAAGACTTACTTAGAGAGTTACCTAAATCTCAGGTCTGTTTCTGTTCTGTGAGAGGTTAGACTGCAATATTTGAGGACTGTTATTACAACAAGTTTTTTTTTTATATTGAGGCACAGTTTACATGCAGACAAATGCACAAAGTGTAAGTTTATGTCTTGATTAATTTATACTTCTATATGTACCCACATAACTACCATCCAGATGAAGATATAGTACATTCCCATTGCTTTGGACAATTCCCTCATGCTCCTTCCCAGTCAATGCTGCACCAGTGCCCCACACTCAAGGCAGAGGCTTGACTTTTGCCACCATAGTTTAGTTTTTCCTATTCTTAAACCTCATATTAATGGAATCACACATTATGTACTCCTTTGTGTCTGGCTTTGTTCTTTCAACATAATGTCTTTGAAATTCATCAAGTATCAGCAGCAGGTATCAGTAGTTCATTTATTTCTATTGCCATATACTATATCACTGTATGAATATACCAGAATTTTTTAATCCATTCTTCTTTTGATGGACATATAGGTTGATATCAGTTTTTGGTGATTATGAATAGAGCTTCTATGATATTTTCACACTTTTTATCTTGGGGTGGGGGACAGATGAATTCTCTTTTGTTCTCTTGGGTGTATGACTATGATTTGAATTGCTGGATCATTGGTATATTTAACCTTAGTAGAAACTTCCAGTTTCTCCATACATAGACAATGACACTTCAGTTAATGACATCAAAAGAGCTACCTGAACACCTGTCTGAATGATCTCTAAATGCTTTTTCTAATTCTGAGATTCTGGCTCCCTTGTAGTGTAGGAGGACTGGCAGCACCTTATTTATGTCACTTAGCTGCTGGCTCAGCCAGGAGTCTGCTTTATCGGGCCTGTAAGTTCCACTCAGTTTGAAGAGAGTGGCCGCTGAACAATGGGCCGCTGAACAAATGGGCCCCTGTCACTGTGTTGGAGAGGCAGGTTTTTCCAGGGACTACCTCTGCCAGGATTTCTCTCAGCACTTAGATTGACTCAACCCAAGCAAGGGTGCTTCCCTCAGTCACGTTGAAGGGATTTTAGAGCTCATACTACTGTTCATTTACTTTCTAGACTGTGTCATCTGGCATGCTGGGCATTGGCATTAACCACACATTTCAAACAAACCATTATAAAGGCCATCAGATAAACATTGCCTCAGTTGGTCAGATGGAGAGAATTCTACCAAGCTCCCAGGGTGAACTGCTCCTACTACCTTCAGCTATGGAATGCCACTATTTGGGACTAAAAGAAAAGGGTCAAAGCTGAAAATCTGTGATTTGCTGCAGTCATTTATCCATGCATTTTTTTACTCCCTCTACAAGTTCTCAAGGGCACTTGCTGTGTGCCAGGCACTGCATTAGGTACTAGGAGTAAATACGGCATGAGACTGAACCCAAAGAATTAACAATTGAGTGAGAGGTATAGATAAGAAATTGAAGAGTAAATACATAACAACAGGGCTGCAACTGGGACAAATATGGGAAGCAAGGGAAAAGAACACCTCACTTGGTTTAGGGCTTCTCAAAAGGGTGGCACTGAAGCCAAGACCCAATTACCTCCATGCCTGGGAGCCATGCCCATGCTGACATTGTTGACAGCCATCCTGTCTCCTCCTTTCTGCTTTCACCAGGACAACTTGGGTTCCCAAAAGGCCGCTATCATGCTTTCTCTTTCCTATATGACCTACCACTAGGACTATTAACCAGGTTTTGGTCTTCTGACATCTCCTGTGTGCACTTCCATTTTATTCCCACCAACCAGTGAGGGCACTCAGGCCATGTTTCCTCAGGGCTGGCTGCACCAGGGTTTCCCTCAAAGTGTTCCTTCTGATAGTGACCAGACAGAACTCCAGGACTCAGCCCAGGCTGGAGTTGCCTGAATGGCCAGGACAGATGCCAGAAATTTTGTTATTAATATAGATATAACCTAATATTTGGACTTATACTCAAGGTAGTATGATATTATAGACTGGGAGACTAGGACACACTTTCCAGAATAATGGGGATTAAAACAATCCTTTTGTATTCAAGTGATATGTTTTACTTAGTTTATTAATCTATCTTATATCTTACTTAGGAAAGAATACTTGGGAAAATGGGCATTAGACATGATCCCTTTTTAAAAATGAAGTGGTGACATACTGTTAATCATCACAGAAATCATTTGTACTACATCGTATACATTCACAATATGCTTTCAGAGATTCTTCTGGCTGGGACTGAAGGACTGAAGATAGTATTTGCACTCTTGCCATCCACCTGTTAATTTTATTTACATCTTGCTCAGAGTTCCATGCAGAAGTTTATGGCTGTTCCTTCCATCTTTTTTCTATAGATTTCATCAAACCTCTCATTCTGGGCAACAGTGAAGTGGTTTTTCCAATCCCCCACAGTTCCTAGGAAAAGGAAGGCCAGACAGGAGTGTCACTCTCTGATTGAAAGATGTGGTGTCCCTGAGTAAAGTGGTGTAGTGCCCATACTGAATCTGGCCTGTCCACATACCTGACTCACCCAATTCCCCCTTCAGTGGACACCTGTCCATGAGCAGCTCTCCTCTAAGAAGCAGTCCTAGGGGACTCTGTGCAGGGGGATGGACTTGTAAGTCAGCTGGACAACTGACCCAAGGCAGCTAGTGGCCTGCATGACCTGGCCCCACCTATAGTGTATTTACCTGATGGATTACTACATAGACACAAAAGAAGGATGAACTACAGACACACAACCACATGGAGGAATCTCAAAACATTATGTTGAGCAAAAGGCACCAGACACAGGAAAGTAAATACTGTGAAATTCCATTTATGTGAAGTCCAGCAACAGGCAAAATCAATCTAGAGTAATAGAAATTGGAAAAACGGTTGTCCCTGGAGGTAGACGTTGACTGAAAAGGGGCACAAGAGGAAACTTTCTGGGGTGATGAAAATGTTTCATATCTTGATTGGGGTGCTGGTAGTGTGGGTGTATACATTTATCAAAATGGGTTGAACTGTATACTTAAGATCTGTGCATTTTTGGTATTTTGATTATATCTCAATAAAAAACTATTTTGGAAAAATATGAATGAGATACTATTTTTCACCAAACAACAACTTAAACTAATTTTAAACAGGAAATTCTCTTTTCCCCACCAATGCCTCTTCCAGAAAATTATGCAACAGTAATAAAAGCATCTGGAAATAATAATTTATGCACAAAGATATTTACTGTAACATTATGCATAAAAACAAACATTGAAAACAATAATAACTATAGTGTCTATCATTAAGGGAATAGTTGGATGAATTATGATGTATCCTTAGCTTGGTATAACATGGGACCAAAAAAATCAATGAGGTGTATGAGTCTATACGCCTTGCCCTAGAGGGGTTTCTCATATCCTGGTAAGTAAAGGTATAAAATATGACCTCATTCTGCATTTTAGGGAGCAAGCTTTCATTATGGTTACATATCTTTGTGTCTGTGTGAGTCTGAAGAGGGAGGGTGTATAGAAAGATGGTTATGTATGAGCCTGAAGAAGGGCACCTTGACAAATCATTACCACTGGTTATCCAAAGAGAAAAGGGGTAGAATATTTTGGTTTGTTTCATTGGTATGGAATACTGTTGTAGATTGGAAAATGCAACAACATAAATTCAAGCACATGCAAAATCAAAGAGGAAGAAGAACAGATGTTTCGAAGCAGTGTGTATACCATGATTTCACTGTTGTGAATAAAAAATCTGTATGTTATAAATGAGAGAGAAAGGGACTTCCATACTGTTGGTAGTTACTTCTTAGGGGTGGAGTTTTGGTGGAGAGACTTTTAAAAAATATAATTTTATACTGATTTTATTTATTTATTGAGACAGAGTCTCGCTCTGTCACCAGGCTGGAGTACAGTGGCACGATCTTGGCTCACTGCAGCCTCTGCCTCCTGGGTTCAAGTGATTCTCCTGCATGAGCCTCCCGAATAGCTGGGACTACAGGTGTGCACCACCACGCCCAGCTAATTTTTGTATTTTTAGTAGAGACAGGGTTTTACCATGTTGGCCAGGATGGTCTTGATCTCTTGACCTCGTGATCTGTCTGCCTAGGCCTCCCAAAGTGCTGGGATTACAGGTGTGAGCCATCGCACCCAGCCGATTTAATTTATTTTTTAAGAAGAGCTGGTGTCTTGCTCTGTCACCCAGGCTGGAGTACAGTGGCAAGGTCCTAGCTCACTGAATGCTCAAAATCCTGGGCTCAAGTGCTCCTCCCACCTCAGCCTCCTGAGAAGCTGGGAATACAGGGATGCATCACCACACCCAGCTAATTATTTTTTTTTGTAGAGATGGGGTCTTGCTGTGTTGCCCAGGGTAGTTTTGAACTCCTAGCCTCAAGCAATCCTCATGCCTCAGCTTTCCAAAATGTGGGATTATGGGCATAAGTCAATCCGCCCAGCCCAATTTAATATTTAACAATGACATGTTTTGCTTTTTAAATTAGAAAGTGATAAAGCTTTTTCTTAAAAAATGTTATATGGGCCAATTAGAATTCCTCCTTTGGGAATTGGAACTAAGAACTACTGAGGATGAGGCAATTCTCAACGGTAGTTGTAGTTGAAACTCATGAAGTAGAGCAGGTTTGGGCAAGGGTCAAGACCAAGTTATGAGCAGAAACTGAGTCATCAGAAGTTATAAAGTGGGAGAAAGTTGTAATGGGTGGAGAAACGGGAAGCTGGTCAGTAGAGGAAGCCATGCCTAATAGATATATGAAAAGCAGCCGAGTCCTGTAGTGGTGGAGTTTTGGAGCAAAGACACATCCCTCCTGCTGCTGAGTCCTGGACCCTGAGATCCAGCGGCCCCTGGGAGGTCTGGACCAGTGGTGGCTCCTCTTTTTAGTTTTCTATGTTGATTGCATTTCCTTTATTGTCCAGTGTGAATCTTCACAGTAAGCCCCTTTCTTCGGGTCTAGCTTGAGGGACTCTCTGTTCCTTGCAACCAAATACTGGAACAATACTCTAGAAAGCTCTCTTCTACAACAGGATCAAATCCCTGGTTTTATTAGAAACGTACATTAGGAATAGTTGAAGTGCATTGTCTTGGAATTAATAAAACTCAATATTGTCTGCTAAGAGGCAGGCAGGATGTTACGAGACAATCTGAATGTATGATAAAGAGGCCCCACACACCTTTTCTCATGAAGGAGGAAATTGACTGGTCCATGATAGATTTGGAAACTGTAGAACGATTTGTCATGGGATTTTCTTTCATTTTCTCAAATGACGTCTCCTGGACAATTTTATCTAGCACTGTCTCATCCACGTTCTTTCCCATGAACTGCATCACCTTTCGAATTTCATGCTTTGGGTCCTGCGGCAAGGGTAACATTGGACTAGAATGAATGAGAGTATCATAAAGAAATACTACAATTCTCTGGGATGTCCTTTGAAACAACTTTGAATTTCTCTGCACCTGAAGAACCACTTTAAAATGGTTCTTCTGCAGAGCCTTCACTCACCCTCTTTATGTCCTCATAGAATAGGAAGAGAATCTGGTGTCTGTCTTTCATCTCCCACCATCCTTTCACATGGTCAAACCAGGAACCCCAAACCACTGAAATAGACACAGGAAACAGAATGGTCTACATAGGCATCGCACAAAACCTTCTGAGTATTAGGGATTTTCCTGAAGTGAGTTAGAGAGAGAAAACCCAAATTCTGAATTAGATATGTCCTAAGGGTTCTCATCTGTTTGATTTTGAGGGTGGTATAGATGGGGACAGCCTTGGGTTTACTTGCCCCAACGTCCTCCCTAAAGTGGCTTCCTGTCTATTATGTGCAATCACATAGGGACAAGGACACCCTTTGGAAGAGAATGGCTCTAATTAAAGGCTTTGAATCAGGTGGAAGATGTTTGCTGAGGGCTGTGGGCATACACTCAGAAAGTGGTCACCTTGTTCTGCCCAGTCCCAGTCTGTGGTAGGACATACCTGATGAAGCACAGGCATTCTAGGGGATAAAATGCTACCTGTGTTCCCTAGACCCAGCCTAGCTGGAGTGAGAATGCAAGGGTGTGAAGGATGTTGCCGTACCTTTTCCATTGATGAAGGTTTCAAAATACTCTTCCCAGGTACCAGGGTCAGGAAGCATGTGGTTCATCCTTTGGAAATGGTAGTAGGAAACCATACAGTCTTTGGCATTTCGAGCTACATAAAGGAACTTTGGGGTAAGAAAAGAGGTGGGTAAAAGATGGTATAAAAAGTGGACTTTCACAGAGTTCCCTTAGGCGGAGCCATCCTGAGGGTTGCTGTGCACTCTGGCTCAGTTCTGCAGTGCTGGCCCTGTGACTTGGCCGTGTGACCTCTCTCTTCTTTCTGTCTCTGCTTCGTCGCCAAGTCTGCTCTCTACTTGAAACTCAGTCTTTTTCATTAGCTAATCAATTAGGGATTGGTGAGGATTAGATTGCCTGATTGCCCCTTTGGTATCAGGAGCAAAATCTTTCTCTATAAACTACGACCTGCCATGTGAATAGGAGACTTCCACGGTATCAGCGTAAACTGATGACCCCTCCCGCACCCTCCCAAAGATGCACAGAAGCTTCATGTTTAAGAGTTTGAGCCACGCAGCAAGAAAATAGCTCCTGTTTTTCTCCTGGCCTCCTCGGCTTGAATTATTTCCATCTCTAATCATTTCAGCTCTGCCCCTACAGACATCCCTTCAAGTTCCGCTTTGCCCACAACTTCACAACCCTCTACCCTCCCAACCTTTCATTTTACCAAATCTGACCTTTTATCCAGTACTCAGTTCACATTTTAACGGTATCAATTCCAAATGGGCCTCTTGACTACGCATCTCAGATCTATGACCAACTATTTCAATGCTGTGCTTTTTTATTCTTTCACTTTTAAGTGGTTCTCAACTGGGGATGATGGGATGATTGTGTCCACTAGGGGACGTTTGGCAATGTCTGAAGACGTTTTTGGTTGCACAGCTTGGAGTCGTGGTGCTACTGGCATCCATGCAGGGGCCAAGGATGCTGTTCAACATTCTGCAATACACAGAAGAGTCCCCCTGCTCACACCTCCCACCCACAAGAAAGAAAAATCTGCCCCAAATGTCAGGAGTGCTTTATTAATTATGTCTTTTATATTCTGTGTCTGATGCTTTGACATCCTGGGGCTTTGCTGACTCTGGAGGAACTGCCTACAACACCCCAGAGCCTATACCCCCGACACTTCCACTGTTGGGCTTTTACACACTGGGCCACTATTCACCTGCCCTGACCACCCCAGGGTCAGATACCAGACCACTAGGCCAAGCCCCTGTGGCTGAAAGCCTGCTGCAGTGGTTCAAACTGGCCAATCCCAAGCCTGCCTACCTAGCCTCATCTATTCCTTCCCAAAGAAACCACATCAAGGCTCTTGCCCATGTCTTCTACTCACTCTCTCTTCCTCCTGACCTATCCCATTGCTTCCCTGTGAGGCTGTGTGTGACATGCCATGCCTCCTGTTCTAGGGATCTGCGAGGACACACTTCTTCCTTATGACAGTCACCACTGTACCTGCATGTCTTTCCATGCCTGATTATATCAAGTCCCAGGCCCTTTAGAGCAAGTGCTAAGGTTGAGAAACCCTGCTCCTGAAAGCATTGACTCTGTTACTGTCTACTAAGTCCTACTGCCCATCTTCTCTTCTCCAACTTACCAAGGTGCCAAGCACCAGTAAAGAAGGTTTTAAGAAATGCTGATTTAAAAAATTCCCCGAGTTTCTAAATTTTTTATCCTCAGTTTTCTTCCTCTTCATTGCTGCTTGATAATCCTTTTATTAATCCCTCCCATGCTCCATCTCTTGGCTGTTAGCTCCAGCCACAGGTCTGTCCTCTCTTCTCAAACCTTTACACTCAAACCTTCCTGTCTGAGTTCACTAATTTTCTGTGCAGCTGTTCTGCACTTTATCCTATGCTTGAGTTTTTAATTTCCATGATTTTATATTTTTGTTATAGAAATTCCATTTATTTACTTAATACTTCTGTGTCTAAAAGTAGCATCTTATTTCTTTATTTTATTTTTGATTCACTTTTTCATTTATTCACACAACTTGAACCTTCTCTTATTTCTAGAGCTGATAATTACATTGTCTGAAGTTCTTGAGGTCTGACTCTTCCACGGGTTCTTTCTGAAGACTGCATTTCATGGTGGCTTGTTCTTTTGTGTATTTTGTAATGTGGGATGGTGAGCCCAAGTGGGGATCCTATGGGGGTCTGAGTTGCAGCTGTGTCCCTGCAGAGAGGACCTGGGAACACTGGCTGTGGGGACCACCTTGTGTAATTTCTCTGCTTGTAGTTTCTTGGAGAATGCAAGGAGTGCAATTTTGAATCTCAAACCCTGAGAGAGTAAACCTGTGGCTATACATTCTCAAGGGAGCTGAGCGCCTAGGTCAAGGCAGAGTGGTTCCCTGAGGTCTTCCTCTGCCTCCTCCACCCATCCATTGAGGATGTAGCCCTTCAGTGGTCCCAGCTTTGGCTCCTCATTCTTCTGGTTCCTTGTGCTGTGGGCTTTGACCCTGTCCCTGTGCAGCCATTAAAACTTAAATTGCTGGATTATCCAGGTCATCAGATTTCCCCAGGAGAGTCCCAGTCTTAATTTGCCTCTCTGAGTTTCAGTTTCCTCTGAAGTTTCTAAACTTAGGGACTTTATTTCGATCTCAGTTATGCATTAAAAGGAAACTTGTGATTTTTTTTATGCAGTAATCCTGGATGTTCTACATATAAGGGCTTCAGGGGTTCAGAATACCTAATTTGCCATAATTCTGGAAATGGAAGTTTTTGTCCCCTTATCCAATATTATTACTAAAAGGACTGAAGTCATTTATTTGAGTCCTCCAACTTCACTCCAATCCCCTAGCAACATATCTTTCTTAGCCCTTCTTTCCCCTTCATTCTTGCCTTTAAGGAAACAGTGCCCCACTTTCTCACCAAGGCTGGCAGCTTAGTCTGTACCCTTGACTCCACCTGCTCTACAGCACCTTCCGTATTTACTCAGCAAGGACGTGTCTAATGCCCTCTATGTGCCAGGAACTTATAGGCACTGGGGTGCATACAAATAAAGTCACAGAATAAATAAAACGAAGAACGCAGAGTCTACCAGAGGCTGAGGTGGGGTGTCCTCAAGAGCGTTGCTCTGCCTGTTCATCTGTTTACCCTTTGGGGAGAACTTTTTTTTTTTTTTTTTAATGAGACGGAGTCTCGCTCGGTGGCCCAGGCTGGAGTGCAGTGGCGCGATCTCGGCTCACTGCAAGCTCCGCCTCCCAGGTTCACGCCATTCTCCTGCCTCAGCCTTCCGAGTAGCTGGGACTACAGGCGCCCACCACCGCGTCCGGCTAAGTTTTTTTTTATTTTTAGTAGAGACGGGGTTTCACCGTGGTCTCGATCTCCTGACTTTGTGATCCACCCGCCTCGGCCTCCCAAAGTGCTGGGATTACAGGCGTGAGCCACTGCGCCCGGCCCCCTTTGGGGAGAGCTTTAGCTTTTTTCCTCTCATTCTTCCCTCCCTGGTCTGTTAGAGAACCTCCCCATGGCCTGCAGCCTGGGACCACCATCTTCTCACCTTCATTTCACAGCTACGCTTACTGCACTCACTGCCTCCCCATGTCTCTAGTTCCCTCCAAAAATTAAGTCTGGATCCTGCTTTTATGTCCTATTTGAAACTGTTCAGGTGAATGTCCTGCTGAGTGTAGAACTTTACGTTTTCTCTTTGCTGGTAAGCATCAGAGACAGTGGAGAGGCAAAGGTGATGACGAATGCTCTGCGTTGGGGTCTGCAGGACTCGCTTTGGTTGGCTTACTTTCCCTTCTGTCACAGGGAGCTGTTGGTATCTTACCTTGCAGTTGTTTTCCCAGAAAGACGGCGGCAGCAGCTGAGTGGAAAGGTGAGTCTTTAGTATCCGTGGAGAGGGCATTGCTTTGGCTTTTTCCACACCTTTAAAATAGTTCAAGAGGAAACATCTGCGTAGTACAAGCACTACACGGGGACCTCATGATCCAGGCTCTGTCCAGGATATCCCATCACCCACCTATCCTTCTGCTAGTCTCTTGACTTTCTTTTGGGATTTTACAATGGGATTATTGATATAATTTTCATTTTTGTAGAATCACACAGCTTGAGTCCTGGATGGGGCCTTAGAGTTAACTTACTCTGTCACTTTAAGGATGAGGTGATAGAAGCTGGGAATGGGCAAGTGATGTCTTGCGGAGGCAGAGTCAGCCAGGACCAGAGAAGAGAGGACTCCCTCACCTTCCTGCCAGCCAGAGATGACCCCCATGTGCCTGCATCAGGCTGTCTCATGTACCCGGCCTGTTTGCAATCACTTGTGTCATCTCTAAAAACATGTATACTTGCTGGCCTGTGAGTCATGATTTCTACTTTCTCATTTTTTTTTTTTTTTTTTTTTTGAGACGGAGTCTCGCTCCATCACCAGGCTGGAGTGCAGTGGCGTGATCTCGGCTCACTGCAACCTCTGCTTCCCAGGTTCAAGCAATTCTCCTGCCTCAGCATCCCGAGTAGCTGGGATTACAGGTGCGTGCCACCATGCCCATCTAATTTTTCTATTTTTAGTAGAGACGGGGTTTTACCATATTGGTCAGGCTGGTCTCGATCTGGTGACCTCATGATCCACCCGCCTCGGCCTCCCAAAGTGCTGGGATTACAGACATGAGCCACCGTGCCCGGCCTCTACTCTCTCATTTAAAAGCCTTAATGAGCACTTTGTGCAATCATTGTGTTAAGCTGAGGTTAGGGGAAAAGGCAACAAAGACAAGAAAAACACAGACCTTCTCCCTAAGGAGCTTCCACTCTAGTGTGGGAATCAGAGGCTCATGCAAATCATGTCAGAGGAGCTGGGTCAAGTTAGTGCAGAAAATCTCCTTCCTCTTTAAGACATGTACCCCAGAACTTAAAGTATATATATATATATATATATAAAAGAATAATGCCTGACACCTGATATGTGCTATGAAAGTCTTAGCTATGACTATGACACTTATTTTTTCATGGGAAGTGCATGGTGCACTCCAAATTTGAATCTGTGGTCCTTGGTGCCAGACGTCTTTGGCACTGACACTGGGGTGCCACATGAGCAAGCAGGGACTCTGTTGGGTGAGAACTGTGTAGCTAATGCTTGGCACTTGTAACTGGTTGAACACTTTGTTTAATTGAGAGATTGTACCTCTCTATTGTTAAGTGTTGAAGAGAAATACGTTAGGCGAAAGGATCTATCTAGATTTGCACAAGAAAAGTTATTTTTCATCCAGTACTTAGAATTAGGGATTAAAGGGAGTTTTTCCCCACCAGAATATGTTTGACTTTCAGACTGACTACTTTTGAATTGTTAACCTTTATGTGAGGACTGTGGGTTTGTAAATGGAAGACTTACCACAGTGTGTCCTTCTTATCCACTCCAGGAAAGGGTGTCGAAGTTGAATGGAAGCGTGCCTGCTTTTCTCAATATCTCCATCATTTTGTATCAGATCTACAATTTCCTGTGTCCAAGTTCCTGAAAGAGAGTAGAATAAAGATCTGAGAAACTGATTATTGATTTTCCACAACTTAGAATTTAGAAAAATGCTATAAAAAATTAATTTGCCTGTTAATACCTCACTTATGTTGCTTACGACATTGAATTAAAACCAACTATTAAGATAATCTTTTCCTCACCAGAAAGGTTAAGGGTTGAAATGTGACTTCTTTATTTTTGTAATCCAATGATGTACTTAAAAAAATCTGAATATGCATTGGTATTTCTATAAAACGATAATACAAATAACTATTATATGTAACAACAGGGATTATTTTAAAAATTTCCATTTGAAGAAAATTGCAGAAATTCCCAAACCCTAACTTTTACCATTAAAAGCTCTGGCTGCTAATAAGTAGTCTAGTTTCTCTTCCTTGGGTTACTTTTATTTTTTTATTTTTTATTTTTTTTTAAGAACCAAGGAACTGACACAATGTCCATAATAAGAAAAAGAAGGAAAAGTAAGAATTTCAGATAATCCACAAACTGAAAAAATGAGATTGAATGAATTCCTCTTTCAAAGGCAAAGAAAAGTTAAACAGTGGCTTCTACAAGAAAGGTGAACTCCTTATAAATGAAAAAATGACCTTTGCTGAATTTGAGAGTAAAATTTGTTTCTCTTCATGGTCTTGTCTGAGATCTGCTTCCTGGTTCTGGGGCTTCCTTGGACTGGGCCCTGGCTTCTGCAGTGTCTGTCCTCAGAAAGTGCATCCTTATTTGGCTTCTGGGACACTTGGCTGACCTGGTCCTGTTTTTCTGTGGGGAAGCATGGATTGGATGTGTGTGGGGCTGTGGAATCAAATGGACTCGACTCCTATATATGATGTATGCGTTGGGTGGTTTCGGATGAATTATGTAAACCTGATATATATTAATGATTCTCATGTGGTTTTGAGAGTTGGAAGAGAAAATAGGCAGAATCCAGCTTGTCATAGGCACTAAAGAAATGGTAGCTGTCTTCATGTTTTGACGGTGTTGGCGTACATCCCGAGGGCCAGAGCTAGAACAGATGGAACCACTGTGCTCGGGGAAGCCCTGGGGAAGAAGGTGCCATTCTCATCGTGGCTTCCCCATACCAGTTTTCTGTGATCCTGGTCTCCTTTCCCTAGTACCCTGATGGAGGTACCTGGGTGCAGTGCCATGGCTCTGGCTCCGCCTCTAGACTATGCCCTTGTGCCAGCTGCTCAGCTCCTGGTCAGTTCCTACTCTGTACTAAAACCAATTTATCTTTCTGCCCTTCTGGGGTCAGCACTGTCTTCGTCTTTGAACCTTTGTTGCCTCCTGATGATGTGCTGTCCTAATTCCCAATCCACACTGCTTTGGCAGTTCCAGAGAGCCCTTCTCCACAGAGGCTAGCTCTGCTTTTTCCTCTCAACTCTGAGCATGGAATTTGGGCCTTGCTTGCCTGCAGCCTCTCAGAGGAAGTCATGGGTGCCTCTACCTCCAGACTCCACCTTTGTAATTGGCTCTGCTGTCGTAGATGCTGTGAGCATGTCAGGAAACCTGGGCTCCCTCAGTGGCCCTGACCCTATTCCTGTTTGGCCCACATTGTGCAAGGGCTTCTGCCAGACCTCCTTGCCGCACATTCCAGACTTGCTCCCAACTCAGCCTGCTGACAGGGCACCTTGCATCATGAGTCGTACTCACCAGTAACTGCCTCCCTCTTGCCCCGGGGAGCTGAATTCCAGTAGATTATGCTTCTCAGTCACCACTATGGACTGGTTTCCAGCACAGGTTGATGTCTGCTTTTCCGTGGACTCCACCAACAAGGTGGCAATTCCAGGCACAGTTGTTGACCTGAATGGCAACTCTGAAAGCCATGGCATGGCTCAGGCAAGCTGTGGCAAGGGCTGTGCTCTACAGCTATTTATGGATATTGTAAAAGGCGATGGATGCACAGCCCAGAGTTTGCTTCTGAATGGAAGTGTTTATTCCATCAGCTGCTGGGGATGCTGCTGGCAGATGGCCCCCAGCTATTCAGCCCTCTCCAGGTCCCTTCCTGGGACATCTTCCATCCAGGGACTGGCTGACACTCTGCTCCCCTCTCCCCAACTGGGATGGAACCAACTTTGCAGGGCCATCCCAGCTTCAGATCATCCTGTAGGAGGCTTTTTGCTAGGATTGAGTTGAAGCTCAACTTCTCTCTCTGGAAAATCCTGCTTTCTTCCCTTTACTTCCAGGGGGAGTGATCCCAGGAGCACTCCCTAATAAACATCTCACATACTTACCTTCAACTCAGAATCTGCTTTCTGGGAAGAAAAGGGGCTGGTTTGGGAGTGAGGATCATGATTTCAGATTATGACAGGCTGACTCACTTAGGCAAGTAGTAGATGGGGCCTGGAACCTAGCATCTGGGATGGCTTGTGTTTTATAGGGTCACTGTAACCTTCCAACTTACCCAGGGCAATACAGCTTGATTCTGTTGTCCCAGATTAATTACTAACAGTGTTTCTTTCTGTATCAGATGACTTAGTTTTGAGGATAAATGATGAAGTCACCACAGCATCAGGTCAGCTGTTTCCCGCATGTCTCAAGTATCTGTCATGCCCTGTAGCTAGTCTCAGAAAAAATGTTCTTTCTCATTTTCCAAATTTGAGCTGGGAAAATGCTCAGTTCTCACGAGTCTCAAGGAGATAAACTTCTTAGTCAAATGAAATTTTCTTTTCATAATTATTTCCCACTTGTAGCATAGTATTTCTTCTTCCACATTGATAAGTGTTATCCTAGAGGGAAGTTACTAAGAATGTGACCCTGGATAACTTGCCTTGCTTTGTAAAAAAGGCTGTTCAAGTTTTCAGGGGATAATCCTGCCTCCAGGAGAGTCAAATAGAATCTGTGTTGATAGAACTGACAACTTGAGGAAAGAAAACCCAGTAGTCACTCCAGGCTGTGGCTGGGGCTGTTTACAAGTACCAAGTGCAGTGCCCATCTGACAGCCATGTGATTAATTAGATCAAAACAGGCACTCAGTTCAGATCTTTCTGGCTCAAAGATTCACTCCACTGGTTGCCAGGACACTACCCACTTCTGACTTCTCTGTCCAACATCTAAGTGGGAAAGCTTCTTGGGGTTTGGTCCTGTGCCCTCTTTTTCCTCTATGCTTTCTTCCCATGTGATTTCGTTCATTCCCATTGCTTTGAACACCATCTTTAGTAGACACTGTTGGTGGCTTCCTCAGATCCCCTGTACCAGCCTCTTGCACCCCCTCACCTCCTCCACGGCTGTGAGCGTTGGCCACTCATGTCTCTCAGCTAGCTACCTGCTTTGCTAGAGAAGTGTCCTCCTCTGAAGGGAGGCTCCTAATAGAGAAAGTCTCCATTCTTCCACTCCTTCCCCTCCTGCCCTAACAACATCAGGGCAAGGCTTTACCCAATGCCACATCTTTACTTGGTCCCTTCCCCTCCCCTATCCTATACATACCCTTACTGGTTTTTTTTTTTTCCTAAAGAGCACCCTTCCAATAAATCATGTATACCTGAATCCTTGCCTCAGGCTCTTCCGTAGGGCATTTAACCTGAGATTTCACTATCTATAGCAACTCCAGTTATATCTTCAGCCAGAGTGGGCTTCCCGCTGTGCTGTATTTCTGACAGCCCCCTGACGTCAACACTTAGTGGTCTAAAGGTCACCTCAAACTTAACATGTCCCAAACTGAGCTGTAGTTTAACCTGCCTACCTTCTGCGCAGGCTCCATGCCTCTCCCTCTCCCAGGCTTTCCCATCCCAGTACAAGAGGCCACTCAGTTGATAAAGCCAGAAGAGAGTCACCCACAAGTCATCACTTCCTCTCGGATCTCAAGTAATTCTACCTCCAAAATACATCTCAATTTTTCTCTGACTCTTCATTTGCACTCTCACCTCCTTAGTCCAAGCTACTTTCTTTCTCATCTGGAAATGGCAACACATAACATCTTGTGTTCCCCAGTCCATTTTTGACTCCTTTCAATCCATTCAACTGCCTAATAGATGTCCCGGCCCCTCTCAGACCTGGTCCTCTCTGGACTTCCCTGAGTCAGTTCTTGGCACTGGCATCCACCTGATCATTCCAGCCCCAAAGCTTGTCTCCTCTCTTTCTCTCACCCCCCATATATCATCTATCAGTAAGTCCTACTGCTCCTGTCAGCATATGGAAACCTTCCTCTCCATGCTCCCTGTTATGGGCTAACTTGTGTGCCCCCCAAATTAATATGTTGAAGTTCTAACCCACAGTACCACAGAATGTGACCTTATTTGGAGATAGAGTCTTTATAGAGGTAATCAAATAGAAATGATGTCATTACGATGGCTCTAACCCAGTATGACTGATGTCTATATAAAAAGGCAGGATTTGGAGGTAGATGTGCACACATGGAGAGTGCAATGTGAATGTGAAGATGCCATATACCTGCCAAAGAGAGAGGCCTGGAACAGTGCCTTTCCTCACAGCCCTCAAAAGAAACCAAGTCTGCTGGTACCTTCATTTTGGACTTCTGGCCTCCCAAACTGTGAGACAATAAATATCTATTGTTTAAGCCACTGAGTTAGTGGTACTTTGTTTCATAGCCACAGCAAACTGATAATACATTCCCTATATAATAATCACAGCAGCTGAGAATTTCAGAGTACTGATTCCTTAATCTGAATTAGGACCCCCAATATTCTTTCATTACACCCTCTCTACATTTCTTTCTAAGATCTTATCACAGGTAATCAAAATTCTGTGAAATGATTTGTTTAATGGTTTAATGTTCTTCTCTAGAGTGTACTGTAAATCCCTGCAGGACAAAGATAACGAACATTTTACCGATCACTACGCTTGGTGCCAGTCTCTGGCATTTAGAAGATTCTTGATAGGTAATTGTTGAATGAAAGAAAAAAAATGAATAACATGGATTTTTTTAACTGGAAGAATCTGCTTTGACTAGTTATATATTTTTGATATACCAACAACTCTGCCTCTAAAAAAATCCCTATAGTTTTATAGAAAAATCTTAGATCCTTTGCCATTCTGTCTGATTTATAGACAAGGACACTTCCTTCCTCTGCTCTTTGACTTTACTACATGACCCCATAAGGTGCTGATACATGCTCCAACTTCTACTTCCCTCTTCTCATGTCCATGTACATACCTGCTTTGGGGTAAGAAGCAATGAGCAGGTCATCAGGCTTGGCTTGGAAGTTCCAGACCTTATCCCAGAAATCGCATACTTTCTTTTGAAGAATGATTCCATTCACTTGGGAAAATTCTTCTGGGGGTAACAAGCCGCATTCTAACTCACTTGTCTCCTCCACCTTATACTTAGCCATTTCTTCCACCGTGGTCTTGGGTACCAGCAGGGGAAAGTAAAAAGTAAATGAAAGTCGAGATTCACACGGGTTTTATGTATTCAGTGCTTTGGGCACAGAGCTGTGGTCATTCATTACAGGTAAATATGTTCAGGCAAACAAAGAGACAATTTGAATGGCTCCTGGGTAGAACTGGAACAAAATCTTCAGCACTGTGCCAGAATAGGCCTTACTCTTTCTACTGGTGAGATTCTGGCAGGGCTGCACCTCCATACTGCCAGGAGGAAGAACAGCAGCAGGGCACCAGTCCAGGGGCCTGCGCAAGTCCAGGAGGTCACTTCCTGGTCCTGTGGATGCCCATGGAGATGGGGAATTGAGAGAAAATATTGAAGAAATGCCTGGAGCAGGCCTCCAGGAATTCCCTTCCTTCTTCCTTGTCTTAACCTGGAGTTACTCTCCCTACAGAAAGGAAAGTGATTCTTCTGGGTTTGGTTATCCATGGAGATTTGGAGAAACACCTTCCCTAGACCCATGGAGACCCATGCTTCTATTGAGGCATATCACAGCCTAGGTGCCCATGTTAGGTGCACATGTTGCCAGCTTGGACAGTCCAGCTGAGAATTCCATCCCAACTTCCAAGACTTACTTAGAGAGTTACCTAAATCTCAGGTCTGTTTCTGTTCTGTGAGAGGTTAGACTGCAATATTTGAGGACTGTTATTACAACAAGTTTTTTTTTTATATTGAGGCACAGTTTACATGCAGACAAATGCACAAAGTGTAAGTTTATGTCTTGATTAATTTATACTTCTATATGTACCCACATAACTACCATCCAGATGAAGATATAGTACATTCCCATTGCTTTGGACAATTCCCTCATGCTCCTTCCCAGTCAATGCTGCACCAGTGCCCCACACTCAAGGCAGAGGCTTGACTTTTGCCACCATAGTTTAGTTTTTCCTATTCTTAAACCTCATATTAATGGAATCACACATTATGTACTCCTTTGTGTCTGGCTTTGTTCTTTCAACATAATGTCTTTGAAATTCATCAAGTATCAGCAGCAGGTATCAGTAGTTCATTTATTTCTATTGCCATATACTATATCACTGTATGAATATACCAGAATTTTTTAATCCATTCTTCTTTTGATGGACATATAGGTTGATATCAGTTTTTGGTGATTATGAATAGAGCTTCTATGATATTTTCACACTTTTTATCTTGGGGTGGGGGACAGATGAATTCTCTTTTGTTCTCTTGGGTGTATGACTATGATTTGAATTGCTGGATCATTGGTATATTTAACCTTAGTAGAAACTTCCAGTTTCTCCATACATAGACAATGACACTTCAGTTAATGACATCAAAAGAGCTACCTGAACACCTGTCTGAATGATCTCTAAATGCTTTTTCTAATTCTGAGATTCTGGCTCCCTTGTAGTGTAGGAGGACTGGCAGCACCTTATTTATGTCACTTAGCTGCTGGCTCAGCCAGGAGTCTGCTTTATCGGGCCTGTAAGTTCCACTCAGTTTGAAGAGAGTGGCCGCTGAACAATGGGCCGCTGAACAAATGGGCCCCTGTCACTGTGTTGGAGAGGCAGGTTTTTCCAGGGACTACCTCTGCCAGGATTTCTCTCAGCACTTAGATTGACTCAACCCAAGCAAGGGTGCTTCCCTCAGTCACGTTGAAGGGATTTTAGAGCTCATACTACTGTTCATTTACTTTCTAGACTGTGTCATCTGGCATGCTGGGCATTGGCATTAACCACACATTTCAAACAAACCATTATAAAGGCCATCAGATAAACATTGCCTCAGTTGGTCAGATGGAGAGAATTCTACCAAGCTCCCAGGGTGAACTGCTCCTACTACCTTCAGCTATGGAATGCCACTATTTGGGACTAAAAGAAAAGGGTCAAAGCTGAAAATCTGTGATTTGCTGCAGTCATTTATCCATGCATTTTTTTACTCCCTCTACAAGTTCTCAAGGGCACTTGCTGTGTGCCAGGCACTGCATTAGGTACTAGGAGTAAATACGGCATGAGACTGAACCCAAAGAATTAACAATTGAGTGAGAGGTATAGATAAGAAATTGAAGAGTAAATACATAACAACAGGGCTGCAACTGGGACAAATATGGGAAGCAAGGGAAAAGAACACCTCACTTGGTTTAGGGCTTCTCAAAAGGGTGGCACTGAAGCCAAGACCCAATTACCTCCATGCCTGGGAGCCATGCCCATGCTGACATTGTTGACAGCCATCCTGTCTCCTCCTTTCTGCTTTCACCAGGACAACTTGGGTTCCCAAAAGGCCGCTATCATGCTTTCTCTTTCCTATATGACCTACCACTAGGACTATTAACCAGGTTTTGGTCTTCTGACATCTCCTGTGTGCACTTCCATTTTATTCCCACCAACCAGTGAGGGCACTCAGGCCATGTTTCCTCAGGGCTGGCTGCACCAGGGTTTCCCTCAAAGTGTTCCTTCTGATAGTGACCAGACAGAACTCCAGGACTCAGCCCAGGCTGGAGTTGCCTGAATGGCCAGGACAGATGCCAGAAATTTTGTTATTAATATAGATATAACCTAATATTTGGACTTATACTCAAGGTAGTATGATATTATAGACTGGGAGACTAGGACACACTTTCCAGAATAATGGGGATTAAAACAATCCTTTTGTATTCAAGTGATATGTTTTACTTAGTTTATTAATCTATCTTATATCTTACTTAGGAAAGAATACTTGGGAAAATGGGCATTAGACATGATCCCTTTTTAAAAATGAAGTGGTGACATACTGTTAATCATCACAGAAATCATTTGTACTACATCGTATACATTCACAATATGCTTTCAGAGATTCTTCTGGCTGGGACTGAAGGACTGAAGATAGTATTTGCACTCTTGCCATCCACCTGTTAATTTTATTTACATCTTGCTCAGAGTTCCATGCAGAAGTTTATGGCTGTTCCTTCCATCTTTTTTCTATAGATTTCATCAAACCTCTCATTCTGGGCAACAGTGAAGTGGTTTTTCCAATCCCCCACAGTTCCTAGGAAAAGGAAGGCCAGACAGGAGTGTCACTCTCTGATTGAAAGATGTGGTGTCCCTGAGTAAAGTGGTGTAGTGCCCATACTGAATCTGGCCTGTCCACATACCTGACTCACCCAATTCCCCCTTCAGTGGACACCTGTCCATGAGCAGCTCTCCTCTAAGAAGCAGTCCTAGGGGACTCTGTGCAGGGGGATGGACTTGTAAGTCAGCTGGACAACTGACCCAAGGCAGCTAGTGGCCTGCATGACCTGGCCCCACCTATAGTGTATTTACCTGATGGATTACTACATAGACACAAAAGAAGGATGAACTACAGACACACAACCACATGGAGGAATCTCAAAACATTATGTTGAGCAAAAGGCACCAGACACAGGAAAGTAAATACTGTGAAATTCCATTTATGTGAAGTCCAGCAACAGGCAAAATCAATCTAGAGTAATAGAAATTGGAAAAACGGTTGTCCCTGGAGGTAGACGTTGACTGAAAAGGGGCACAAGAGGAAACTTTCTGGGGTGATGAAAATGTTTCATATCTTGATTGGGGTGCTGGTAGTGTGGGTGTATACATTTATCAAAATGGGTTGAACTGTATACTTAAGATCTGTGCATTTTTGGTATTTTGATTATATCTCAATAAAAAACTATTTTGGAAAAATATGAATGAGATACTATTTTTCACCAAACAACAACTTAAACTAATTTTAAACAGGAAATTCTCTTTTCCCCACCAATGCCTCTTCCAGAAAATTATGCAACAGTAATAAAAGCATCTGGAAATAATAATTTATGCACAAAGATATTTACTGTAACATTATGCATAAAAACAAACATTGAAAACAATAATAACTATAGTGTCTATCATTAAGGGAATAGTTGGATGAATTATGATGTATCCTTAGCTTGGTATAACATGGGACCAAAAAAATCAATGAGGTGTATGAGTCTATACGCCTTGCCCTAGAGGGGTTTCTCATATCCTGGTAAGTAAAGGTATAAAATATGACCTCATTCTGCATTTTAGGGAGCAAGCTTTCATTATGGTTACATATCTTTGTGTCTGTGTGAGTCTGAAGAGGGAGGGTGTATAGAAAGATGGTTATGTATGAGCCTGAAGAAGGGCACCTTGACAAATCATTACCACTGGTTATCCAAAGAGAAAAGGGGTAGAATATTTTGGTTTGTTTCATTGGTATGGAATACTGTTGTAGATTGGAAAATGCAACAACATAAATTCAAGCACATGCAAAATCAAAGAGGAAGAAGAACAGATGTTTCGAAGCAGTGTGTATACCATGATTTCACTGTTGTGAATAAAAAATCTGTATGTTATAAATGAGAGAGAAAGGGACTTCCATACTGTTGGTAGTTACTTCTTAGGGGTGGAGTTTTGGTGGAGAGACTTTTAAAAAATATAATTTTATACTGATTTTATTTATTTATTGAGACAGAGTCTCGCTCTGTCACCAGGCTGGAGTACAGTGGCACGATCTTGGCTCACTGCAGCCTCTGCCTCCTGGGTTCAAGTGATTCTCCTGCATGAGCCTCCCGAATAGCTGGGACTACAGGTGTGCACCACCACGCCCAGCTAATTTTTGTATTTTTAGTAGAGACAGGGTTTTACCATGTTGGCCAGGATGGTCTTGATCTCTTGACCTCGTGATCTGTCTGCCTAGGCCTCCCAAAGTGCTGGGATTACAGGTGTGAGCCATCGCACCCAGCCGATTTAATTTATTTTTTAAGAAGAGCTGGTGTCTTGCTCTGTCACCCAGGCTGGAGTACAGTGGCAAGGTCCTAGCTCACTGAATGCTCAAAATCCTGGGCTCAAGTGCTCCTCCCACCTCAGCCTCCTGAGAAGCTGGGAATACAGGGATGCATCACCACACCCAGCTAATTATTTTTTTTTGTAGAGATGGGGTCTTGCTGTGTTGCCCAGGGTAGTTTTGAACTCCTAGCCTCAAGCAATCCTCATGCCTCAGCTTTCCAAAATGTGGGATTATGGGCATAAGTCAATCCGCCCAGCCCAATTTAATATTTAACAATGACATGTTTTGCTTTTTAAATTAGAAAGTGATAAAGCTTTTTCTTAAAAAATGTTATATGGGCCAATTAGAATTCCTCCTTTGGGAATTGGAACTAAGAACTACTGAGGATGAGGCAATTCTCAACGGTAGTTGTAGTTGAAACTCATGAAGTAGAGCAGGTTTGGGCAAGGGTCAAGACCAAGTTATGAGCAGAAACTGAGTCATCAGAAGTTATAAAGTGGGAGAAAGTTGTAATGGGTGGAGAAACGGGAAGCTGGTCAGTAGAGGAAGCCATGCCTAATAGATATATGAAAAGCAGCCGAGTCCTGTAGTGGTGGAGTTTTGGAGCAAAGACACATCCCTCCTGCTGCTGAGTCCTGGACCCTGAGATCCAGCGGCCCCTGGGAGGTCTGGACCAGTGGTGGCTCCTCTTTTTAGTTTTCTATGTTGATTGCATTTCCTTTATTGTCCAGTGTGAATCTTCACAGTAAGCCCCTTTCTTCGGGTCTAGCTTGAGGGACTCTCTGTTCCTTGCAACCAAATACTGGAACAATACTCTAGAAAGCTCTCTTCTACAACAGGATCAAATCCCTGGTTTTATTAGAAACGTACATTAGGAATAGTTGAAGTGCATTGTCTTGGAATTAATAAAACTCAATATTGTCTGCTAAGAGGCAGGCAGGATGTTACGAGACAATCTGAATGTATGATAAAGAGGCCCCACACACCTTTTCTCATGAAGGAGGAAATTGACTGGTCCATGATAGATTTGGAAACTGTAGAACGATTTGTCATGGGATTTTCTTTCATTTTCTCAAATGACGTCTCCTGGACAATTTTATCTAGCACTGTCTCATCCACGTTCTTTCCCATGAACTGCATCACCTTTCGAATTTCATGCTTTGGGTCCTGCGGCAAGGGTAACATTGGACTAGAATGAATGAGAGTATCATAAAGAAATACTACAATTCTCTGGGATGTCCTTTGAAACAACTTTGAATTTCTCTGCACCTGAAGAACCACTTTAAAATGGTTCTTCTGCAGAGCCTTCACTCACCCTCTTTATGTCCTCATAGAATAGGAAGAGAATCTGGTGTCTGTCTTTCATCTCCCACCATCCTTTCACATGGTCAAACCAGGAACCCCAAACCACTGAAATAGACACAGGAAACAGAATGGTCTACATAGGCATCGCACAAAACCTTCTGAGTATTAGGGATTTTCCTGAAGTGAGTTAGAGAGAGAAAACCCAAATTCTGAATTAGATATGTCCTAAGGGTTCTCATCTGTTTGATTTTGAGGGTGGTATAGATGGGGACAGCCTTGGGTTTACTTGCCCCAACGTCCTCCCTAAAGTGGCTTCCTGTCTATTATGTGCAATCACATAGGGACAAGGACACCCTTTGGAAGAGAATGGCTCTAATTAAAGGCTTTGAATCAGGTGGAAGATGTTTGCTGAGGGCTGTGGGCATACACTCAGAAAGTGGTCACCTTGTTCTGCCCAGTCCCAGTCTGTGGTAGGACATACCTGATGAAGCACAGGCATTCTAGGGGATAAAATGCTACCTGTGTTCCCTAGACCCAGCCTAGCTGGAGTGAGAATGCAAGGGTGTGAAGGATGTTGCCGTACCTTTTCCATTGATGAAGGTTTCAAAATACTCTTCCCAGGTACCAGGGTCAGGAAGCATGTGGTTCATCCTTTGGAAATGGTAGTAGGAAACCATACAGTCTTTGGCATTTCGAGCTACATAAAGGAACTTTGGGGTAAGAAAAGAGGTGGGTAAAAGATGGTATAAAAAGTGGACTTTCACAGAGTTCCCTTAGGCGGAGCCATCCTGAGGGTTGCTGTGCACTCTGGCTCAGTTCTGCAGTGCTGGCCCTGTGACTTGGCCGTGTGACCTCTCTCTTCTTTCTGTCTCTGCTTCGTCGCCAAGTCTGCTCTCTACTTGAAACTCAGTCTTTTTCATTAGCTAATCAATTAGGGATTGGTGAGGATTAGATTGCCTGATTGCCCCTTTGGTATCAGGAGCAAAATCTTTCTCTATAAACTACGACCTGCCATGTGAATAGGAGACTTCCACGGTATCAGCGTAAACTGATGACCCCTCCCGCACCCTCCCAAAGATGCACAGAAGCTTCATGTTTAAGAGTTTGAGCCACGCAGCAAGAAAATAGCTCCTGTTTTTCTCCTGGCCTCCTCGGCTTGAATTATTTCCATCTCTAATCATTTCAGCTCTGCCCCTACAGACATCCCTTCAAGTTCCGCTTTGCCCACAACTTCACAACCCTCTACCCTCCCAACCTTTCATTTTACCAAATCTGACCTTTTATCCAGTACTCAGTTCACATTTTAACGGTATCAATTCCAAATGGGCCTCTTGACTACGCATCTCAGATCTATGACCAACTATTTCAATGCTGTGCTTTTTTATTCTTTCACTTTTAAGTGGTTCTCAACTGGGGATGATGGGATGATTGTGTCCACTAGGGGACGTTTGGCAATGTCTGAAGACGTTTTTGGTTGCACAGCTTGGAGTCGTGGTGCTACTGGCATCCATGCAGGGGCCAAGGATGCTGTTCAACATTCTGCAATACACAGAAGAGTCCCCCTGCTCACACCTCCCACCCACAAGAAAGAAAAATCTGCCCCAAATGTCAGGAGTGCTTTATTAATTATGTCTTTTATATTCTGTGTCTGATGCTTTGACATCCTGGGGCTTTGCTGACTCTGGAGGAACTGCCTACAACACCCCAGAGCCTATACCCCCGACACTTCCACTGTTGGGCTTTTACACACTGGGCCACTATTCACCTGCCCTGACCACCCCAGGGTCAGATACCAGACCACTAGGCCAAGCCCCTGTGGCTGAAAGCCTGCTGCAGTGGTTCAAACTGGCCAATCCCAAGCCTGCCTACCTAGCCTCATCTATTCCTTCCCAAAGAAACCACATCAAGGCTCTTGCCCATGTCTTCTACTCACTCTCTCTTCCTCCTGACCTATCCCATTGCTTCCCTGTGAGGCTGTGTGTGACATGCCATGCCTCCTGTTCTAGGGATCTGCGAGGACACACTTCTTCCTTATGACAGTCACCACTGTACCTGCATGTCTTTCCATGCCTGATTATATCAAGTCCCAGGCCCTTTAGAGCAAGTGCTAAGGTTGAGAAACCCTGCTCCTGAAAGCATTGACTCTGTTACTGTCTACTAAGTCCTACTGCCCATCTTCTCTTCTCCAACTTACCAAGGTGCCAAGCACCAGTAAAGAAGGTTTTAAGAAATGCTGATTTAAAAAATTCCCCGAGTTTCTAAATTTTTTATCCTCAGTTTTCTTCCTCTTCATTGCTGCTTGATAATCCTTTTATTAATCCCTCCCATGCTCCATCTCTTGGCTGTTAGCTCCAGCCACAGGTCTGTCCTCTCTTCTCAAACCTTTACACTCAAACCTTCCTGTCTGAGTTCACTAATTTTCTGTGCAGCTGTTCTGCACTTTATCCTATGCTTGAGTTTTTAATTTCCATGATTTTATATTTTTGTTATAGAAATTCCATTTATTTACTTAATACTTCTGTGTCTAAAAGTAGCATCTTATTTCTTTATTTTATTTTTGATTCACTTTTTCATTTATTCACACAACTTGAACCTTCTCTTATTTCTAGAGCTGATAATTACATTGTCTGAAGTTCTTGAGGTCTGACTCTTCCACGGGTTCTTTCTGAAGACTGCATTTCATGGTGGCTTGTTCTTTTGTGTATTTTGTAATGTGGGATGGTGAGCCCAAGTGGGGATCCTATGGGGGTCTGAGTTGCAGCTGTGTCCCTGCAGAGAGGACCTGGGAACACTGGCTGTGGGGACCACCTTGTGTAATTTCTCTGCTTGTAGTTTCTTGGAGAATGCAAGGAGTGCAATTTTGAATCTCAAACCCTGAGAGAGTAAACCTGTGGCTATACATTCTCAAGGGAGCTGAGCGCCTAGGTCAAGGCAGAGTGGTTCCCTGAGGTCTTCCTCTGCCTCCTCCACCCATCCATTGAGGATGTAGCCCTTCAGTGGTCCCAGCTTTGGCTCCTCATTCTTCTGGTTCCTTGTGCTGTGGGCTTTGACCCTGTCCCTGTGCAGCCATTAAAACTTAAATTGCTGGATTATCCAGGTCATCAGATTTCCCCAGGAGAGTCCCAGTCTTAATTTGCCTCTCTGAGTTTCAGTTTCCTCTGAAGTTTCTAAACTTAGGGACTTTATTTCGATCTCAGTTATGCATTAAAAGGAAACTTGTGATTTTTTTTATGCAGTAATCCTGGATGTTCTACATATAAGGGCTTCAGGGGTTCAGAATACCTAATTTGCCATAATTCTGGAAATGGAAGTTTTTGTCCCCTTATCCAATATTATTACTAAAAGGACTGAAGTCATTTATTTGAGTCCTCCAACTTCACTCCAATCCCCTAGCAACATATCTTTCTTAGCCCTTCTTTCCCCTTCATTCTTGCCTTTAAGGAAACAGTGCCCCACTTTCTCACCAAGGCTGGCAGCTTAGTCTGTACCCTTGACTCCACCTGCTCTACAGCACCTTCCGTATTTACTCAGCAAGGACGTGTCTAATGCCCTCTATGTGCCAGGAACTTATAGGCACTGGGGTGCATACAAATAAAGTCACAGAATAAATAAAACGAAGAACGCAGAGTCTACCAGAGGCTGAGGTGGGGTGTCCTCAAGAGCGTTGCTCTGCCTGTTCATCTGTTTACCCTTTGGGGAGAACTTTTTTTTTTTTTTTTTAATGAGACGGAGTCTCGCTCGGTGGCCCAGGCTGGAGTGCAGTGGCGCGATCTCGGCTCACTGCAAGCTCCGCCTCCCAGGTTCACGCCATTCTCCTGCCTCAGCCTTCCGAGTAGCTGGGACTACAGGCGCCCACCACCGCGTCCGGCTAAGTTTTTTTTTATTTTTAGTAGAGACGGGGTTTCACCGTGGTCTCGATCTCCTGACTTTGTGATCCACCCGCCTCGGCCTCCCAAAGTGCTGGGATTACAGGCGTGAGCCACTGCGCCCGGCCCCCTTTGGGGAGAGCTTTAGCTTTTTTCCTCTCATTCTTCCCTCCCTGGTCTGTTAGAGAACCTCCCCATGGCCTGCAGCCTGGGACCACCATCTTCTCACCTTCATTTCACAGCTACGCTTACTGCACTCACTGCCTCCCCATGTCTCTAGTTCCCTCCAAAAATTAAGTCTGGATCCTGCTTTTATGTCCTATTTGAAACTGTTCAGGTGAATGTCCTGCTGAGTGTAGAACTTTACGTTTTCTCTTTGCTGGTAAGCATCAGAGACAGTGGAGAGGCAAAGGTGATGACGAATGCTCTGCGTTGGGGTCTGCAGGACTCGCTTTGGTTGGCTTACTTTCCCTTCTGTCACAGGGAGCTGTTGGTATCTTACCTTGCAGTTGTTTTCCCAGAAAGACGGCGGCAGCAGCTGAGTGGAAAGGTGAGTCTTTAGTATCCGTGGAGAGGGCATTGCTTTGGCTTTTTCCACACCTTTAAAATAGTTCAAGAGGAAACATCTGCGTAGTACAAGCACTACACGGGGACCTCATGATCCAGGCTCTGTCCAGGATATCCCATCACCCACCTATCCTTCTGCTAGTCTCTTGACTTTCTTTTGGGATTTTACAATGGGATTATTGATATAATTTTCATTTTTGTAGAATCACACAGCTTGAGTCCTGGATGGGGCCTTAGAGTTAACTTACTCTGTCACTTTAAGGATGAGGTGATAGAAGCTGGGAATGGGCAAGTGATGTCTTGCGGAGGCAGAGTCAGCCAGGACCAGAGAAGAGAGGACTCCCTCACCTTCCTGCCAGCCAGAGATGACCCCCATGTGCCTGCATCAGGCTGTCTCATGTACCCGGCCTGTTTGCAATCACTTGTGTCATCTCTAAAAACATGTATACTTGCTGGCCTGTGAGTCATGATTTCTACTTTCTCATTTTTTTTTTTTTTTTTTTTTTGAGACGGAGTCTCGCTCCATCACCAGGCTGGAGTGCAGTGGCGTGATCTCGGCTCACTGCAACCTCTGCTTCCCAGGTTCAAGCAATTCTCCTGCCTCAGCATCCCGAGTAGCTGGGATTACAGGTGCGTGCCACCATGCCCATCTAATTTTTCTATTTTTAGTAGAGACGGGGTTTTACCATATTGGTCAGGCTGGTCTCGATCTGGTGACCTCATGATCCACCCGCCTCGGCCTCCCAAAGTGCTGGGATTACAGACATGAGCCACCGTGCCCGGCCTCTACTCTCTCATTTAAAAGCCTTAATGAGCACTTTGTGCAATCATTGTGTTAAGCTGAGGTTAGGGGAAAAGGCAACAAAGACAAGAAAAACACAGACCTTCTCCCTAAGGAGCTTCCACTCTAGTGTGGGAATCAGAGGCTCATGCAAATCATGTCAGAGGAGCTGGGTCAAGTTAGTGCAGAAAATCTCCTTCCTCTTTAAGACTGAATAATGTTCCATTGTATATCCACATTTTGTTTATCAATTCATCCATTGGTGGACACTTGGGTTGTTTCCACCTTTTGGCTATTGTGAATAATGTTATTTTGAATGTAGATGTACAGGTATCTGTTTGAGACCCTGTTTTTCTTTGGGATATATACCCAGAAGTGGAATTGCTGGATCATGTAGTCATGGTAATTTTTGTTAAATAAAAAAGTGTTTTGGTACTAAAAAGAAAAGTTGGAAAACCACCTTTAACCATTTTTGAAGTCCATATTCCTTAGAAGAACTGCAAAGCTCTCCTGCCTCTAGTCTCTTTTCTCAGCTCCACCTCTACGCCAGCTCACACTCTGTCCTTCCACATGCCCTGGTCCTGCTGCCCCACGCCCCTGTGCCTCCCTCAGGCCCTCATTTCTACACATCTGGACAGTCCCACTCACTCTTCAAGGGTCTCTCCACGTACTTTCACTGCTGGAGACATGGTGGCCTGAACATTATGAAGATCTTTCCTGTTAATCACATACCTGCAGGTTCTGATTAAAATACCAAACATATCATTGAAGTGCATAATCAGGCTCGTAAGAAAATAAGGGTACCCTCCAGGGACCAAAGTGAAGAGGGAGGGAGCTACAAGATGGAGAAATGGGCAAAGGCTTTGATGACAGCTGCCCTGAGCAGGTTCACCCTCTGGACACCCAGTGTTCAGTTCAGTGACCTCTGCTCAGGGAAGAGGCTGGTAGGCCTGGACTTTAGTGAGGCACAGATTAGGAACAGAGACCGATGCATTAGCCAGAGAAACTCAAATCTGCTACCTCAGTGAAAGGTGAGAGAGAGAAACATCACCTACTGACAAAGAGAGGTAAGGTAATTTCCTTGCCTCGCCTCTGGGTGCAGAAAAAGGCTTTCTTGAGAACTCATAACCACAATCCTGTTTTCATACTACATGCATGGATATGAAATCATACTACCAGCTTGTACCAGAAGTTAACTTAAACTATTCTAGATTGGAAATGTTCCAATGTAGGTATGAGATCAAGACAGGGAGGAAAGAGCTTTTTATACAAAATTACAAAACAAATCAGGGAAAAGCCCTATGAACAAGAGCTAGAAAAAAAAGGTGGAAGAACTAAACCCCTAGTGACCTCAGTTATTGGGTGCCTAATAGGGAATATAAATAACTATGTTTAAAATATGCAAAGAAGACCAGGGGCAGTGGCTCACGTCTATAATCTTGGCACTTTGGGAGATTGAGGCAGGTGGATTGCTTGAGCTCAGGAGTTTGAGACCAGCCTGGGCAACATGGTGAAATCCTGTCTCTAAAAAAAAAAATACCAGAATTAGCTGGGCATGGTGATACGCACCTGTAGTCCCAGCTACTTACTTGGGAGGCTGAGATGGGAGGATCGCTTGAGCTCAAGAGATTGAGGTTGCAGTGAGCTGTGTTTGTACTACTGCACTCTAGCCTGGGTGACAGAGTGAGACCCTGTCTCAAAAAAAAAGTGCAAAGGAATAAAAGAGAAAGTTGAAAATATGAGCAAGGAAACAAGAGACTACTAAAAAGACTGGGAAAATTTATAAAGTGGTTGGACATGAAAACCTACAATGAGTAGGGTTAAATAGCAGAGCATACATAGCTGAAAAGAAAAATAGTGGCAGAGCTAAAGAAGCACAATGTAGAGAAACACAGAGATGAAAACTAGAAGAAACCTTAGCAGACATAGAGGACAGAAGGGAAGGTTATGGGTGGAGCTGGACTGTCAGTCCCAAGCTGGGAAGCAAATTCAGGGAATCCGCCAGAAAGTGAGATTTGCAGGCCAGTTGATTTCCTTCCTGGTACTTGTGGTTTTCCTCTTTCCTATTACACCTGATTTAATGCCCTGTGGGCAGTAACCACTTAATGCCTAAAAGAGACCCAGTCTTCTAATTGGGAAATATGTACTCAGTCATTATGGTCCTCAGATGGCTCACAGTCATCTTTCCTGCCCATGACAAGTAAGAAGGCCCACTCCTACTCCTGATCCAGCCCTGTTGGTGGGCTCAGCCCAGCTCCAACTCCAAATTCTTCTGCCAAAAGTCCCCTACAGGAGAGAGATACTGTGGAGTTGGGGCTTTACATAAAGCAGTTGACCAGTGTTTTCTTTTATGAACAAAGGTACATTGTACATTCTGCCCCCCCAACACCCTCGCCCCACCTCTCTCTCATCAATGATTCAGAAAAGCCCCACGGGGTTGCCTCACCCACCAGGGATACCACGATGGTTGCTCAGACTCAGGGTGGAGAAGCACAGCGTGGAGAGTGTGCGTGACACAGCCCAGGCTGCAGGGCCCATTCCCAAGCCCACTAGCGGGGAAGAAGGGGGCAAACGGGGTCATTTTTTGCCTTCATCAGTTGCACTAAGGTTATAGCCTTGGGATTTGAGCCAAATTGCATGTGGCTGTGAGGGATAAATCAATTCAGCCAATACTGTAGAAACAGCCCCATGGGAGTACAAAGTTAAACAGAACTTGTTTCTTGCCATCAAAGAGTTTGCAGTCTGGCAGGAGGAAGAGGCAGAAAATTAGTAATGACAACAGTTTATCATTTCAGGTGTCACTTCCAGGAACTGTTCTTTGGCCATGTTCCCTTCACCCTGCCAGTAGTGCTCCATGCTTGTTGTTATATCATCTGCACTGGTTTTTCCATGGGACTATAACTTATTGAGGGCTAGGTGTGAAGTCTTTGAACAGCATTTGAGCATAGATGTTTGCTGCCTAGTTCCTGCACCTCTACAGTGGACACACACATGCTTGCACACATACACATCCACACACACACCTTTGCAACAGGTCTTTGCATCACACATGCTCTGTGGGTCACAGAGCAACCTTTTGACACAGGGCTACGACCAATTCCTGTGGGCAGACAGGGGGCAAGGGAGACTGACCAGAGGGCACAAGCCGTCCATTCCAGAGTGCCTGACCACTCCAGACTGCTCCAGGGCACCTTTGGCCTCCATGAGTCTATGTCAGCAACTGGTCTCCTCCCACTGGTGCTCCTTACCTCGACTGGCAGGGATTATCTACTCTGAAAGAAAACCACTGGCTGGGCACAGTGGCTTAGGCCTATAATCTCAGCGCTTTGGGAGGCCGAGGCAGGTATATCACGAGGTCAGGAGTTCGAGACCAGCCTGGCCAACATGGTGAAACCCTGACTCTACTAAAAATACCAAAAATTCGCTGGGTGTGCTGGCAGGTGCCTGTAATTCCAGCTACTTGGGAGGCTGAGGAAGGAGAATTGCTTGAACCCGGGAGGCAGAGGTTGCAGTGAGTGAAGACCATTCCATTGCACTCCCGCCTGGGCAACAGAGCCAGACTGTCTGGCCAAACAAACCCACTGCAGCTATCTCAGCCAGCTTCAGCTGTCTGTGGCTGGGCACATCATAAAGCCTGAGATTGTTTGTTATTCTCACACAGGGCACCTTGGTTCCTAAAGAGGCCAGGGTGACTCTGTATGACATGCCAAGCTGGCCTATTGATTACCATCTTTCTCTGGATCTACAGCTCTATCCTGGTTTTTATGCTGATTTAGTGATTGAACACTCTGCTCTCTACTGCTAAGAATACTTCATTAGAAATCTTGCTTGGGCCTCTCCCTTTACTTCCAAATTGTCAGAGGTAAGACATTGGGCAGCGGCAGGGGCAGGAGGTAGAACAAAGATCAAAAGCTGTTCTTGGGCTGGGTGTGGTGGCTCATGTTTCTGATCCCTGGGAAGGCCAAAGGAGGATTGCTTGAAGCCAGTGTTTGAGACCAATCTGGGAAACATAGTGAAACCCGATCTCTACAAACAAAAGTCTGCCAGGTGTGGCGGTGTTCCCTGTAGTCCCAGCTACTCAGGAGTCTGAGGTGGGAAGATTGCCTAAGCCCAGGAGTTCCACGTTGTAACCTATGATGGCACCACTGCAGTCCAGCCTGGGTGACAGAGCTAGCCTCCATCTTTAAATAAACAAAAAATGCTGGTTTTAGATAATCAGGGACTTGGGGTCATGGGGCCTGGAGAAATGGTGTAAAGTAGCTAACATGTAGCATCAGTGTCAGGCACTGCTTCAAGCTTTTTCAATTATTTGTTTGCACTGTACTAGTCTTTGAATTTTCTTTTTTATTTTTAAATATAGCTTTAAATGTCAGTTTATTACGAGTACTCAAAAAACAGATTTATTATTCATTATTAAATTATTTATTATAATTATTTTACTTGTGCATAATGTGCTTATTACACATTGATAAGTGCCATGCTAGAGTGGCAGTTAACTCAAGAATGTGACCCTGGATAACCCTCCCTTCCTTTGTAGCTAAGGCTGTTCAAGTTTTAGGGGAACATTGTGCCTGAGGAGAGTCAGGATAGAATCTGTGTTGAGTGATGGAGTCAGGAAAGAAACCCAGGTAGTCACTCCAGGCTGCTGCTGGGGCTGTTTACAAGACCACACAAAACAACATCTGATGGCCATGTGATTGGTTAGAGGCAAAACTGGCCTCTGGGGTCAGAGCTTTCAGGTTCAAAGAGGGCGCTCAGGCACTGGGTTACAAGGACAGTGGTTACCTACTTAGTGACCATTCTCTCTCCAAGAGCTAGAGGAGCCAAGCTTCTGGGGTAGGTCCTGTGCCCTCTTTTTCCTCTATGCTTTCTGACTTGGAGACACCTCCTTCCTTCCCTTGCTTTGAACATCATCTTTAGTAGACACTGTTAGGGCTTCCTCAGACCCCTGTCCAGCAGTTGCACCCCCTCACCTTCATGCTAGAGCGTTGGCCACTCATGCTTCAGCTAGTGCTACCTGCTTTGCTAGACATGTGTCTCTCCTGCTGAAGGGAGGGCCTAATAGAGAAAGTCTCCATTCTTCCACTCCTTCCCCTCCTGCCCTAACAACATCAGGGAAGGCTTTAGCTTCCAGATCTTTACTTGGTCCACTTCCCCTTCCCTTCCTGATTCATAAATTACTGGTTCTTTTTTTTTATGTAAAGAGCACCCTTCCAATAAATCATGAATACCTGATGACTTATCAGGTCTTACGTAGGGAAATTAACCTGAGATTTCACATCTATAGCAACTCCAGTTATATCTTCAGAGAGAGGGCTTAAGAAGTGGAGAATCTGACAGCCCCCTGACTTCAACACTTAGTGGTAAAAAGGTCACTCAAATAACATGTCCCAAACTGAGCTTAGGGTAACCTGCCTACCATCTGCGGAGGCTCCTGCCTCTCCCTCCCCAGGCTTTCCCATCCCAATACAAGAGGCCACTCAGTGAGAAAGCCAGAAGAGAGAAACCCCAAGTCATCTTCCCTGGATCTCAAGTAATTCTAAGAGGAAAATACAGCTCAAGGTTTCTCTCACCTTCATTTGCACTCTCGCCTTTAGTCCAAGGACTTTCTTTCTCTCTGGATGGCAACACATAACATCTTGTGTTCCCCAGTCCATTTTTGACTCCTTTCATATATTCCTGCCTAATAGATGTCAGGCCCCTCTCAGACCTGGTCCTCCCTGGACTTCCCTGAGTCAGTTCTTGGCACTGGCATCCACCTGATCATTCCAGCCCCAAAGCTTGTCTCCTCTCTTTCTCTCACCCCCCATATATCATCTATCAGTAAGTCCTACTGCTCCTGTCAGCATATGGAAACCTTCCTCTCCATGCTCCCTGTTATGGGCTAACTTGTGTGCCCCCCAAATTAATATGTTGAAGTTCTAACCCACAGTACCACAGAATGTGACCTTATTTGGAGATAGAGTCTTTATAGAGGTAATCAAATAGAAATGATGTCATTACGATGGCTCTAACCCAGTATGACTGATGTCTATATAAAAAGGCAGGATTTGGAGGTAGATGTGCACACATGGAGAGTGCAATGTGAATGTGAAGATGCCATATACCTGCCAAAGAGAGAGGCCTGGAACAGTGCCTTTCCTCACAGCCCTCAAAAGAAACCAAGTCTGCTGGTACCTTCATTTTGGACTTCTGGCCTCCCAAACTGTGAGACAATAAATATCTATTGTTTAAGCCACTGAGTTAGTGGTACTTTGTTTCATAGCCACAGCAAACTGATAATACATTCCCTATATAATAATCACAGCAGCTGAGAATTTCAGAGTACTGATTCCTTAATCTGAATTAGGACCCCCAATATTCTTTCATTACACCCTCTCTACATTTCTTTCTAAGATCTTATCACAGGTAATCAAAATTCTGTGAAATGATTTGTTTAATGGTTTAATGTTCTTCTCTAGAGTGTACTGTAAATCCCTGCAGGACAAAGATAACGAACATTTTACCGATCACTACGCTTGGTGCCAGTCTCTGGCATTTAGAAGATTCTTGATAGGTAATTGTTGAATGAAAGAAAAAAAATGAATAACATGGATTTTTTTAACTGGAAGAATCTGCTTTGACTAGTTATATATTTTTGATATACCAACAACTCTGCCTCTAAAAAAATCCCTATAGTTTTATAGAAAAATCTTAGATCCTTTGCCATTCTGTCTGATTTATAGACAAGGACACTTCCTTCCTCTGCTCTTTGACTTTACTACATGACCCCATAAGGTGCTGATACATGCTCCAACTTCTACTTCCCTCTTCTCATGTCCATGTACATACCTGCTTTGGGGTAAGAAGCAATGAGCAGGTCATCAGGCTTGGCTTGGAAGTTCCAGACCTTATCCCAGAAATCGCATACTTTCTTTTGAAGAATGATTCCATTCACTTGGGAAAATTCTTCTGGGGGTAACAAGCCGCATTCTAACTCACTTGTCTCCTCCACCTTATACTTAGCCATTTCTTCCACCGTGGTCTTGGGTACCAGCAGGGGAAAGTAAAAAGTAAATGAAAGTCGAGATTCACACGGGTTTTATGTATTCAGTGCTTTGGGCACAGAGCTGTGGTCATTCATTACAGGTAAATATGTTCAGGCAAACAAAGAGACAATTTGAATGGCTCCTGGGTAGAACTGGAACAAAATCTTCAGCACTGTGCCAGAATAGGCCTTACTCTTTCTACTGGTGAGATTCTGGCAGGGCTGCACCTCCATACTGCCAGGAGGAAGAACAGCAGCAGGGCACCAGTCCAGGGGCCTGCGCAAGTCCAGGAGGTCACTTCCTGGTCCTGTGGATGCCCATGGAGATGGGGAATTGAGAGAAAATATTGAAGAAATGCCTGGAGCAGGCCTCCAGGAATTCCCTTCCTTCTTCCTTGTCTTAACCTGGAGTTACTCTCCCTACAGAAAGGAAAGTGATTCTTCTGGGTTTGGTTATCCATGGAGATTTGGAGAAACACCTTCCCTAGACCCATGGAGACCCATGCTTCTATTGAGGCATATCACAGCCTAGGTGCCCATGTTAGGTGCACATGTTGCCAGCTTGGACAGTCCAGCTGAGAATTCCATCCCAACTTCCAAGACTTACTTAGAGAGTTACCTAAATCTCAGGTCTGTTTCTGTTCTGTGAGAGGTTAGACTGCAATATTTGAGGACTGTTATTACAACAAGTTTTTTTTTTATATTGAGGCACAGTTTACATGCAGACAAATGCACAAAGTGTAAGTTTATGTCTTGATTAATTTATACTTCTATATGTACCCACATAACTACCATCCAGATGAAGATATAGTACATTCCCATTGCTTTGGACAATTCCCTCATGCTCCTTCCCAGTCAATGCTGCACCAGTGCCCCACACTCAAGGCAGAGGCTTGACTTTTGCCACCATAGTTTAGTTTTTCCTATTCTTAAACCTCATATTAATGGAATCACACATTATGTACTCCTTTGTGTCTGGCTTTGTTCTTTCAACATAATGTCTTTGAAATTCATCAAGTATCAGCAGCAGGTATCAGTAGTTCATTTATTTCTATTGCCATATACTATATCACTGTATGAATATACCAGAATTTTTTAATCCATTCTTCTTTTGATGGACATATAGGTTGATATCAGTTTTTGGTGATTATGAATAGAGCTTCTATGATATTTTCACACTTTTTATCTTGGGGTGGGGGACAGATGAATTCTCTTTTGTTCTCTTGGGTGTATGACTATGATTTGAATTGCTGGATCATTGGTATATTTAACCTTAGTAGAAACTTCCAGTTTCTCCATACATAGACAATGACACTTCAGTTAATGACATCAAAAGAGCTACCTGAACACCTGTCTGAATGATCTCTAAATGCTTTTTCTAATTCTGAGATTCTGGCTCCCTTGTAGTGTAGGAGGACTGGCAGCACCTTATTTATGTCACTTAGCTGCTGGCTCAGCCAGGAGTCTGCTTTATCGGGCCTGTAAGTTCCACTCAGTTTGAAGAGAGTGGCCGCTGAACAATGGGCCGCTGAACAAATGGGCCCCTGTCACTGTGTTGGAGAGGCAGGTTTTTCCAGGGACTACCTCTGCCAGGATTTCTCTCAGCACTTAGATTGACTCAACCCAAGCAAGGGTGCTTCCCTCAGTCACGTTGAAGGGATTTTAGAGCTCATACTACTGTTCATTTACTTTCTAGACTGTGTCATCTGGCATGCTGGGCATTGGCATTAACCACACATTTCAAACAAACCATTATAAAGGCCATCAGATAAACATTGCCTCAGTTGGTCAGATGGAGAGAATTCTACCAAGCTCCCAGGGTGAACTGCTCCTACTACCTTCAGCTATGGAATGCCACTATTTGGGACTAAAAGAAAAGGGTCAAAGCTGAAAATCTGTGATTTGCTGCAGTCATTTATCCATGCATTTTTTTACTCCCTCTACAAGTTCTCAAGGGCACTTGCTGTGTGCCAGGCACTGCATTAGGTACTAGGAGTAAATACGGCATGAGACTGAACCCAAAGAATTAACAATTGAGTGAGAGGTATAGATAAGAAATTGAAGAGTAAATACATAACAACAGGGCTGCAACTGGGACAAATATGGGAAGCAAGGGAAAAGAACACCTCACTTGGTTTAGGGCTTCTCAAAAGGGTGGCACTGAAGCCAAGACCCAATTACCTCCATGCCTGGGAGCCATGCCCATGCTGACATTGTTGACAGCCATCCTGTCTCCTCCTTTCTGCTTTCACCAGGACAACTTGGGTTCCCAAAAGGCCGCTATCATGCTTTCTCTTTCCTATATGACCTACCACTAGGACTATTAACCAGGTTTTGGTCTTCTGACATCTCCTGTGTGCACTTCCATTTTATTCCCACCAACCAGTGAGGGCACTCAGGCCATGTTTCCTCAGGGCTGGCTGCACCAGGGTTTCCCTCAAAGTGTTCCTTCTGATAGTGACCAGACAGAACTCCAGGACTCAGCCCAGGCTGGAGTTGCCTGAATGGCCAGGACAGATGCCAGAAATTTTGTTATTAATATAGATATAACCTAATATTTGGACTTATACTCAAGGTAGTATGATATTATAGACTGGGAGACTAGGACACACTTTCCAGAATAATGGGGATTAAAACAATCCTTTTGTATTCAAGTGATATGTTTTACTTAGTTTATTAATCTATCTTATATCTTACTTAGGAAAGAATACTTGGGAAAATGGGCATTAGACATGATCCCTTTTTAAAAATGAAGTGGTGACATACTGTTAATCATCACAGAAATCATTTGTACTACATCGTATACATTCACAATATGCTTTCAGAGATTCTTCTGGCTGGGACTGAAGGACTGAAGATAGTATTTGCACTCTTGCCATCCACCTGTTAATTTTATTTACATCTTGCTCAGAGTTCCATGCAGAAGTTTATGGCTGTTCCTTCCATCTTTTTTCTATAGATTTCATCAAACCTCTCATTCTGGGCAACAGTGAAGTGGTTTTTCCAATCCCCCACAGTTCCTAGGAAAAGGAAGGCCAGACAGGAGTGTCACTCTCTGATTGAAAGATGTGGTGTCCCTGAGTAAAGTGGTGTAGTGCCCATACTGAATCTGGCCTGTCCACATACCTGACTCACCCAATTCCCCCTTCAGTGGACACCTGTCCATGAGCAGCTCTCCTCTAAGAAGCAGTCCTAGGGGACTCTGTGCAGGGGGATGGACTTGTAAGTCAGCTGGACAACTGACCCAAGGCAGCTAGTGGCCTGCATGACCTGGCCCCACCTATAGTGTATTTACCTGATGGATTACTACATAGACACAAAAGAAGGATGAACTACAGACACACAACCACATGGAGGAATCTCAAAACATTATGTTGAGCAAAAGGCACCAGACACAGGAAAGTAAATACTGTGAAATTCCATTTATGTGAAGTCCAGCAACAGGCAAAATCAATCTAGAGTAATAGAAATTGGAAAAACGGTTGTCCCTGGAGGTAGACGTTGACTGAAAAGGGGCACAAGAGGAAACTTTCTGGGGTGATGAAAATGTTTCATATCTTGATTGGGGTGCTGGTAGTGTGGGTGTATACATTTATCAAAATGGGTTGAACTGTATACTTAAGATCTGTGCATTTTTGGTATTTTGATTATATCTCAATAAAAAACTATTTTGGAAAAATATGAATGAGATACTATTTTTCACCAAACAACAACTTAAACTAATTTTAAACAGGAAATTCTCTTTTCCCCACCAATGCCTCTTCCAGAAAATTATGCAACAGTAATAAAAGCATCTGGAAATAATAATTTATGCACAAAGATATTTACTGTAACATTATGCATAAAAACAAACATTGAAAACAATAATAACTATAGTGTCTATCATTAAGGGAATAGTTGGATGAATTATGATGTATCCTTAGCTTGGTATAACATGGGACCAAAAAAATCAATGAGGTGTATGAGTCTATACGCCTTGCCCTAGAGGGGTTTCTCATATCCTGGTAAGTAAAGGTATAAAATATGACCTCATTCTGCATTTTAGGGAGCAAGCTTTCATTATGGTTACATATCTTTGTGTCTGTGTGAGTCTGAAGAGGGAGGGTGTATAGAAAGATGGTTATGTATGAGCCTGAAGAAGGGCACCTTGACAAATCATTACCACTGGTTATCCAAAGAGAAAAGGGGTAGAATATTTTGGTTTGTTTCATTGGTATGGAATACTGTTGTAGATTGGAAAATGCAACAACATAAATTCAAGCACATGCAAAATCAAAGAGGAAGAAGAACAGATGTTTCGAAGCAGTGTGTATACCATGATTTCACTGTTGTGAATAAAAAATCTGTATGTTATAAATGAGAGAGAAAGGGACTTCCATACTGTTGGTAGTTACTTCTTAGGGGTGGAGTTTTGGTGGAGAGACTTTTAAAAAATATAATTTTATACTGATTTTATTTATTTATTGAGACAGAGTCTCGCTCTGTCACCAGGCTGGAGTACAGTGGCACGATCTTGGCTCACTGCAGCCTCTGCCTCCTGGGTTCAAGTGATTCTCCTGCATGAGCCTCCCGAATAGCTGGGACTACAGGTGTGCACCACCACGCCCAGCTAATTTTTGTATTTTTAGTAGAGACAGGGTTTTACCATGTTGGCCAGGATGGTCTTGATCTCTTGACCTCGTGATCTGTCTGCCTAGGCCTCCCAAAGTGCTGGGATTACAGGTGTGAGCCATCGCACCCAGCCGATTTAATTTATTTTTTAAGAAGAGCTGGTGTCTTGCTCTGTCACCCAGGCTGGAGTACAGTGGCAAGGTCCTAGCTCACTGAATGCTCAAAATCCTGGGCTCAAGTGCTCCTCCCACCTCAGCCTCCTGAGAAGCTGGGAATACAGGGATGCATCACCACACCCAGCTAATTATTTTTTTTTGTAGAGATGGGGTCTTGCTGTGTTGCCCAGGGTAGTTTTGAACTCCTAGCCTCAAGCAATCCTCATGCCTCAGCTTTCCAAAATGTGGGATTATGGGCATAAGTCAATCCGCCCAGCCCAATTTAATATTTAACAATGACATGTTTTGCTTTTTAAATTAGAAAGTGATAAAGCTTTTTCTTAAAAAATGTTATATGGGCCAATTAGAATTCCTCCTTTGGGAATTGGAACTAAGAACTACTGAGGATGAGGCAATTCTCAACGGTAGTTGTAGTTGAAACTCATGAAGTAGAGCAGGTTTGGGCAAGGGTCAAGACCAAGTTATGAGCAGAAACTGAGTCATCAGAAGTTATAAAGTGGGAGAAAGTTGTAATGGGTGGAGAAACGGGAAGCTGGTCAGTAGAGGAAGCCATGCCTAATAGATATATGAAAAGCAGCCGAGTCCTGTAGTGGTGGAGTTTTGGAGCAAAGACACATCCCTCCTGCTGCTGAGTCCTGGACCCTGAGATCCAGCGGCCCCTGGGAGGTCTGGACCAGTGGTGGCTCCTCTTTTTAGTTTTCTATGTTGATTGCATTTCCTTTATTGTCCAGTGTGAATCTTCACAGTAAGCCCCTTTCTTCGGGTCTAGCTTGAGGGACTCTCTGTTCCTTGCAACCAAATACTGGAACAATACTCTAGAAAGCTCTCTTCTACAACAGGATCAAATCCCTGGTTTTATTAGAAACGTACATTAGGAATAGTTGAAGTGCATTGTCTTGGAATTAATAAAACTCAATATTGTCTGCTAAGAGGCAGGCAGGATGTTACGAGACAATCTGAATGTATGATAAAGAGGCCCCACACACCTTTTCTCATGAAGGAGGAAATTGACTGGTCCATGATAGATTTGGAAACTGTAGAACGATTTGTCATGGGATTTTCTTTCATTTTCTCAAATGACGTCTCCTGGACAATTTTATCTAGCACTGTCTCATCCACGTTCTTTCCCATGAACTGCATCACCTTTCGAATTTCATGCTTTGGGTCCTGCGGCAAGGGTAACATTGGACTAGAATGAATGAGAGTATCATAAAGAAATACTACAATTCTCTGGGATGTCCTTTGAAACAACTTTGAATTTCTCTGCACCTGAAGAACCACTTTAAAATGGTTCTTCTGCAGAGCCTTCACTCACCCTCTTTATGTCCTCATAGAATAGGAAGAGAATCTGGTGTCTGTCTTTCATCTCCCACCATCCTTTCACATGGTCAAACCAGGAACCCCAAACCACTGAAATAGACACAGGAAACAGAATGGTCTACATAGGCATCGCACAAAACCTTCTGAGTATTAGGGATTTTCCTGAAGTGAGTTAGAGAGAGAAAACCCAAATTCTGAATTAGATATGTCCTAAGGGTTCTCATCTGTTTGATTTTGAGGGTGGTATAGATGGGGACAGCCTTGGGTTTACTTGCCCCAACGTCCTCCCTAAAGTGGCTTCCTGTCTATTATGTGCAATCACATAGGGACAAGGACACCCTTTGGAAGAGAATGGCTCTAATTAAAGGCTTTGAATCAGGTGGAAGATGTTTGCTGAGGGCTGTGGGCATACACTCAGAAAGTGGTCACCTTGTTCTGCCCAGTCCCAGTCTGTGGTAGGACATACCTGATGAAGCACAGGCATTCTAGGGGATAAAATGCTACCTGTGTTCCCTAGACCCAGCCTAGCTGGAGTGAGAATGCAAGGGTGTGAAGGATGTTGCCGTACCTTTTCCATTGATGAAGGTTTCAAAATACTCTTCCCAGGTACCAGGGTCAGGAAGCATGTGGTTCATCCTTTGGAAATGGTAGTAGGAAACCATACAGTCTTTGGCATTTCGAGCTACATAAAGGAACTTTGGGGTAAGAAAAGAGGTGGGTAAAAGATGGTATAAAAAGTGGACTTTCACAGAGTTCCCTTAGGCGGAGCCATCCTGAGGGTTGCTGTGCACTCTGGCTCAGTTCTGCAGTGCTGGCCCTGTGACTTGGCCGTGTGACCTCTCTCTTCTTTCTGTCTCTGCTTCGTCGCCAAGTCTGCTCTCTACTTGAAACTCAGTCTTTTTCATTAGCTAATCAATTAGGGATTGGTGAGGATTAGATTGCCTGATTGCCCCTTTGGTATCAGGAGCAAAATCTTTCTCTATAAACTACGACCTGCCATGTGAATAGGAGACTTCCACGGTATCAGCGTAAACTGATGACCCCTCCCGCACCCTCCCAAAGATGCACAGAAGCTTCATGTTTAAGAGTTTGAGCCACGCAGCAAGAAAATAGCTCCTGTTTTTCTCCTGGCCTCCTCGGCTTGAATTATTTCCATCTCTAATCATTTCAGCTCTGCCCCTACAGACATCCCTTCAAGTTCCGCTTTGCCCACAACTTCACAACCCTCTACCCTCCCAACCTTTCATTTTACCAAATCTGACCTTTTATCCAGTACTCAGTTCACATTTTAACGGTATCAATTCCAAATGGGCCTCTTGACTACGCATCTCAGATCTATGACCAACTATTTCAATGCTGTGCTTTTTTATTCTTTCACTTTTAAGTGGTTCTCAACTGGGGATGATGGGATGATTGTGTCCACTAGGGGACGTTTGGCAATGTCTGAAGACGTTTTTGGTTGCACAGCTTGGAGTCGTGGTGCTACTGGCATCCATGCAGGGGCCAAGGATGCTGTTCAACATTCTGCAATACACAGAAGAGTCCCCCTGCTCACACCTCCCACCCACAAGAAAGAAAAATCTGCCCCAAATGTCAGGAGTGCTTTATTAATTATGTCTTTTATATTCTGTGTCTGATGCTTTGACATCCTGGGGCTTTGCTGACTCTGGAGGAACTGCCTACAACACCCCAGAGCCTATACCCCCGACACTTCCACTGTTGGGCTTTTACACACTGGGCCACTATTCACCTGCCCTGACCACCCCAGGGTCAGATACCAGACCACTAGGCCAAGCCCCTGTGGCTGAAAGCCTGCTGCAGTGGTTCAAACTGGCCAATCCCAAGCCTGCCTACCTAGCCTCATCTATTCCTTCCCAAAGAAACCACATCAAGGCTCTTGCCCATGTCTTCTACTCACTCTCTCTTCCTCCTGACCTATCCCATTGCTTCCCTGTGAGGCTGTGTGTGACATGCCATGCCTCCTGTTCTAGGGATCTGCGAGGACACACTTCTTCCTTATGACAGTCACCACTGTACCTGCATGTCTTTCCATGCCTGATTATATCAAGTCCCAGGCCCTTTAGAGCAAGTGCTAAGGTTGAGAAACCCTGCTCCTGAAAGCATTGACTCTGTTACTGTCTACTAAGTCCTACTGCCCATCTTCTCTTCTCCAACTTACCAAGGTGCCAAGCACCAGTAAAGAAGGTTTTAAGAAATGCTGATTTAAAAAATTCCCCGAGTTTCTAAATTTTTTATCCTCAGTTTTCTTCCTCTTCATTGCTGCTTGATAATCCTTTTATTAATCCCTCCCATGCTCCATCTCTTGGCTGTTAGCTCCAGCCACAGGTCTGTCCTCTCTTCTCAAACCTTTACACTCAAACCTTCCTGTCTGAGTTCACTAATTTTCTGTGCAGCTGTTCTGCACTTTATCCTATGCTTGAGTTTTTAATTTCCATGATTTTATATTTTTGTTATAGAAATTCCATTTATTTACTTAATACTTCTGTGTCTAAAAGTAGCATCTTATTTCTTTATTTTATTTTTGATTCACTTTTTCATTTATTCACACAACTTGAACCTTCTCTTATTTCTAGAGCTGATAATTACATTGTCTGAAGTTCTTGAGGTCTGACTCTTCCACGGGTTCTTTCTGAAGACTGCATTTCATGGTGGCTTGTTCTTTTGTGTATTTTGTAATGTGGGATGGTGAGCCCAAGTGGGGATCCTATGGGGGTCTGAGTTGCAGCTGTGTCCCTGCAGAGAGGACCTGGGAACACTGGCTGTGGGGACCACCTTGTGTAATTTCTCTGCTTGTAGTTTCTTGGAGAATGCAAGGAGTGCAATTTTGAATCTCAAACCCTGAGAGAGTAAACCTGTGGCTATACATTCTCAAGGGAGCTGAGCGCCTAGGTCAAGGCAGAGTGGTTCCCTGAGGTCTTCCTCTGCCTCCTCCACCCATCCATTGAGGATGTAGCCCTTCAGTGGTCCCAGCTTTGGCTCCTCATTCTTCTGGTTCCTTGTGCTGTGGGCTTTGACCCTGTCCCTGTGCAGCCATTAAAACTTAAATTGCTGGATTATCCAGGTCATCAGATTTCCCCAGGAGAGTCCCAGTCTTAATTTGCCTCTCTGAGTTTCAGTTTCCTCTGAAGTTTCTAAACTTAGGGACTTTATTTCGATCTCAGTTATGCATTAAAAGGAAACTTGTGATTTTTTTTATGCAGTAATCCTGGATGTTCTACATATAAGGGCTTCAGGGGTTCAGAATACCTAATTTGCCATAATTCTGGAAATGGAAGTTTTTGTCCCCTTATCCAATATTATTACTAAAAGGACTGAAGTCATTTATTTGAGTCCTCCAACTTCACTCCAATCCCCTAGCAACATATCTTTCTTAGCCCTTCTTTCCCCTTCATTCTTGCCTTTAAGGAAACAGTGCCCCACTTTCTCACCAAGGCTGGCAGCTTAGTCTGTACCCTTGACTCCACCTGCTCTACAGCACCTTCCGTATTTACTCAGCAAGGACGTGTCTAATGCCCTCTATGTGCCAGGAACTTATAGGCACTGGGGTGCATACAAATAAAGTCACAGAATAAATAAAACGAAGAACGCAGAGTCTACCAGAGGCTGAGGTGGGGTGTCCTCAAGAGCGTTGCTCTGCCTGTTCATCTGTTTACCCTTTGGGGAGAACTTTTTTTTTTTTTTTTTAATGAGACGGAGTCTCGCTCGGTGGCCCAGGCTGGAGTGCAGTGGCGCGATCTCGGCTCACTGCAAGCTCCGCCTCCCAGGTTCACGCCATTCTCCTGCCTCAGCCTTCCGAGTAGCTGGGACTACAGGCGCCCACCACCGCGTCCGGCTAAGTTTTTTTTTATTTTTAGTAGAGACGGGGTTTCACCGTGGTCTCGATCTCCTGACTTTGTGATCCACCCGCCTCGGCCTCCCAAAGTGCTGGGATTACAGGCGTGAGCCACTGCGCCCGGCCCCCTTTGGGGAGAGCTTTAGCTTTTTTCCTCTCATTCTTCCCTCCCTGGTCTGTTAGAGAACCTCCCCATGGCCTGCAGCCTGGGACCACCATCTTCTCACCTTCATTTCACAGCTACGCTTACTGCACTCACTGCCTCCCCATGTCTCTAGTTCCCTCCAAAAATTAAGTCTGGATCCTGCTTTTATGTCCTATTTGAAACTGTTCAGGTGAATGTCCTGCTGAGTGTAGAACTTTACGTTTTCTCTTTGCTGGTAAGCATCAGAGACAGTGGAGAGGCAAAGGTGATGACGAATGCTCTGCGTTGGGGTCTGCAGGACTCGCTTTGGTTGGCTTACTTTCCCTTCTGTCACAGGGAGCTGTTGGTATCTTACCTTGCAGTTGTTTTCCCAGAAAGACGGCGGCAGCAGCTGAGTGGAAAGGTGAGTCTTTAGTATCCGTGGAGAGGGCATTGCTTTGGCTTTTTCCACACCTTTAAAATAGTTCAAGAGGAAACATCTGCGTAGTACAAGCACTACACGGGGACCTCATGATCCAGGCTCTGTCCAGGATATCCCATCACCCACCTATCCTTCTGCTAGTCTCTTGACTTTCTTTTGGGATTTTACAATGGGATTATTGATATAATTTTCATTTTTGTAGAATCACACAGCTTGAGTCCTGGATGGGGCCTTAGAGTTAACTTACTCTGTCACTTTAAGGATGAGGTGATAGAAGCTGGGAATGGGCAAGTGATGTCTTGCGGAGGCAGAGTCAGCCAGGACCAGAGAAGAGAGGACTCCCTCACCTTCCTGCCAGCCAGAGATGACCCCCATGTGCCTGCATCAGGCTGTCTCATGTACCCGGCCTGTTTGCAATCACTTGTGTCATCTCTAAAAACATGTATACTTGCTGGCCTGTGAGTCATGATTTCTACTTTCTCATTTTTTTTTTTTTTTTTTTTTTGAGACGGAGTCTCGCTCCATCACCAGGCTGGAGTGCAGTGGCGTGATCTCGGCTCACTGCAACCTCTGCTTCCCAGGTTCAAGCAATTCTCCTGCCTCAGCATCCCGAGTAGCTGGGATTACAGGTGCGTGCCACCATGCCCATCTAATTTTTCTATTTTTAGTAGAGACGGGGTTTTACCATATTGGTCAGGCTGGTCTCGATCTGGTGACCTCATGATCCACCCGCCTCGGCCTCCCAAAGTGCTGGGATTACAGACATGAGCCACCGTGCCCGGCCTCTACTCTCTCATTTAAAAGCCTTAATGAGCACTTTGTGCAATCATTGTGTTAAGCTGAGGTTAGGGGAAAAGGCAACAAAGACAAGAAAAACACAGACCTTCTCCCTAAGGAGCTTCCACTCTAGTGTGGGAATCAGAGGCTCATGCAAATCATGTCAGAGGAGCTGGGTCAAGTTAGTGCAGAAAATCTCCTTCCTCTTTAAGACTGAATAATGTTCCATTGTATATCCACATTTTGTTTATCAATTCATCCATTGGTGGACACTTGGGTTGTTTCCACCTTTTGGCTATTGTGAATAATGTTATTTTGAATGTAGATGTACAGGTATCTGTTTGAGACCCTGTTTTTCTTTGGGATATATACCCAGAAGTGGAATTGCTGGATCATGTAGTCATGGTAATTTTTGTTAAATAAAAAAGTGTTTTGGTACTAAAAAGAAAAGTTGGAAAACCACCTTTAACCATTTTTGAAGTCCATATTCCTTAGAAGAACTGCAAAGCTCTCCTGCCTCTAGTCTCTTTTCTCAGCTCCACCTCTACGCCAGCTCACACTCTGTCCTTCCACATGCCCTGGTCCTGCTGCCCCACGCCCCTGTGCCTCCCTCAGGCCCTCATTTCTACACATCTGGACAGTCCCACTCACTCTTCAAGGGTCTCTCCACGTACTTTCACTGCTGGAGACATGGTGGCCTGAACATTATGAAGATCTTTCCTGTTAATCACATACCTGCAGGTTCTGATTAAAATACCAAACATATCATTGAAGTGCATAATCAGGCTCGTAAGAAAATAAGGGTACCCTCCAGGGACCAAAGTGAAGAGGGAGGGAGCTACAAGATGGAGAAATGGGCAAAGGCTTTGATGACAGCTGCCCTGAGCAGGTTCACCCTCTGGACACCCAGTGTTCAGTTCAGTGACCTCTGCTCAGGGAAGAGGCTGGTAGGCCTGGACTTTAGTGAGGCACAGATTAGGAACAGAGACCGATGCATTAGCCAGAGAAACTCAAATCTGCTACCTCAGTGAAAGGTGAGAGAGAGAAACATCACCTACTGACAAAGAGAGGTAAGGTAATTTCCTTGCCTCGCCTCTGGGTGCAGAAAAAGGCTTTCTTGAGAACTCATAACCACAATCCTGTTTTCATACTACATGCATGGATATGAAATCATACTACCAGCTTGTACCAGAAGTTAACTTAAACTATTCTAGATTGGAAATGTTCCAATGTAGGTATGAGATCAAGACAGGGAGGAAAGAGCTTTTTATACAAAATTACAAAACAAATCAGGGAAAAGCCCTATGAACAAGAGCTAGAAAAAAAAGGTGGAAGAACTAAACCCCTAGTGACCTCAGTTATTGGGTGCCTAATAGGGAATATAAATAACTATGTTTAAAATATGCAAAGAAGACCAGGGGCAGTGGCTCACGTCTATAATCTTGGCACTTTGGGAGATTGAGGCAGGTGGATTGCTTGAGCTCAGGAGTTTGAGACCAGCCTGGGCAACATGGTGAAATCCTGTCTCTAAAAAAAAAAATACCAGAATTAGCTGGGCATGGTGATACGCACCTGTAGTCCCAGCTACTTACTTGGGAGGCTGAGATGGGAGGATCGCTTGAGCTCAAGAGATTGAGGTTGCAGTGAGCTGTGTTTGTACTACTGCACTCTAGCCTGGGTGACAGAGTGAGACCCTGTCTCAAAAAAAAAGTGCAAAGGAATAAAAGAGAAAGTTGAAAATATGAGCAAGGAAACAAGAGACTACTAAAAAGACTGGGAAAATTTATAAAGTGGTTGGACATGAAAACCTACAATGAGTAGGGTTAAATAGCAGAGCATACATAGCTGAAAAGAAAAATAGTGGCAGAGCTAAAGAAGCACAATGTAGAGAAACACAGAGATGAAAACTAGAAGAAACCTTAGCAGACATAGAGGACAGAAGGGAAGGTTATGGGTGGAGCTGGACTGTCAGTCCCAAGCTGGGAAGCAAATTCAGGGAATCCGCCAGAAAGTGAGATTTGCAGGCCAGTTGATTTCCTTCCTGGTACTTGTGGTTTTCCTCTTTCCTATTACACCTGATTTAATGCCCTGTGGGCAGTAACCACTTAATGCCTAAAAGAGACCCAGTCTTCTAATTGGGAAATATGTACTCAGTCATTATGGTCCTCAGATGGCTCACAGTCATCTTTCCTGCCCATGACAAGTAAGAAGGCCCACTCCTACTCCTGATCCAGCCCTGTTGGTGGGCTCAGCCCAGCTCCAACTCCAAATTCTTCTGCCAAAAGTCCCCTACAGGAGAGAGATACTGTGGAGTTGGGGCTTTACATAAAGCAGTTGACCAGTGTTTTCTTTTATGAACAAAGGTACATTGTACATTCTGCCCCCCCAACACCCTCGCCCCACCTCTCTCTCATCAATGATTCAGAAAAGCCCCACGGGGTTGCCTCACCCACCAGGGATACCACGATGGTTGCTCAGACTCAGGGTGGAGAAGCACAGCGTGGAGAGTGTGCGTGACACAGCCCAGGCTGCAGGGCCCATTCCCAAGCCCACTAGCGGGGAAGAAGGGGGCAAACGGGGTCATTTTTTGCCTTCATCAGTTGCACTAAGGTTATAGCCTTGGGATTTGAGCCAAATTGCATGTGGCTGTGAGGGATAAATCAATTCAGCCAATACTGTAGAAACAGCCCCATGGGAGTACAAAGTTAAACAGAACTTGTTTCTTGCCATCAAAGAGTTTGCAGTCTGGCAGGAGGAAGAGGCAGAAAATTAGTAATGACAACAGTTTATCATTTCAGGTGTCACTTCCAGGAACTGTTCTTTGGCCATGTTCCCTTCACCCTGCCAGTAGTGCTCCATGCTTGTTGTTATATCATCTGCACTGGTTTTTTCCATGGGACTATAACTTATTGAGGGCAAGTAGGTGTGAAGTCTTATGAACAGCATAGGCCTTTGAGCATAGATGTTTGCTGAAACTAAGTGGATCATTCCTAGATTTCACCTACATACAGTTCCCACACACACATGCTTGCAAACACATGCACATGCATACACACATGCACATGCACACACACATGCACACAGGTCTTTTCAAAGTCTTTCCAAACCAATTCTCTGTGGGTCACAGAGGTAATCCCTTTTGACACAGAACGGCTACGAGGCTGGGAGTTCATGGGAGAGCAGAAGGGGGCCTGGAAGGGAGACTGACCATGCAGGGCACAAGCTCGTCCATTGTCCAGTAGTGCCTGACCACTCCAGAATGCTCCAAGGGTGGTTGAGACCTTTGGCCGACAGCCATGAGTCTATGTCAGCAACTGGTCTCCTCCCACTGGTGCTCCTTACCTCGACTGGCAGGGATTATCTACTCTGAAAGAAAACCACTGGCTGGGCACAGTGGCTTAGGCCTATAATCTCAGCGCTTTGGGAGGCCGAGGCAGGTATATCACGAGGTCAGGAGTTCGAGACCAGCCTGGCCAACATGGTGAAACCCTGACTCTACTAAAAATACCAAAAATTCGCTGGGTGTGCTGGCAGGTGCCTGTAATTCCAGCTACTTGGGAGGCTGAGGAAGGAGAATTGCTTGAACCCGGGAGGCAGAGGTTGCAGTGAGTGAAGACCACGCCATTGCACTCCCGCCTGGGCAACAGAGCCAGACTTTGTCTCAAAAAAAAAAAAAAAAAAAAACCAAACAAACAACCACTGCATAGCTGAGTCTCCAGCCAGCGTTCAGCTGTCTGTGGCTGGGCAGATCATAAAGCCTGAGATTGTTTGTTATTCTCACACAGGGCACCTTGGTTCCTAAAGAGGCCAGGGTGACTCTGTATGACATGCCAAGCTGGCCTATTGATTACCATCCTTTCTCTGGATTCTACAGCTCTATCCTGGTTTTTATGCTGATTTAGTGATTGAACACTCTGCTCTCTACTGCTAAGAATACTTCATTAGAAATCTTGCTTGGGCCTCTCCTCTTTCTTTAATCTCTCAAATTGTCAGAGGTAAGACATTGGGCAGCGGCAGGGGCAGGAGGTAGAACAAAGATCAAAAGCTGTTCTTGGGCTGGGTGTGGTGGCTCATGTTTGTGATCCCAGTGGCTTGGAAGGCCAAGGCAGGAGGATTGCTTGAAGCCAGGTGTTTGAGACCAATCTGGGAAACATAGTGAAACCCGATCTCTACAAACAAAAAGTCTGCCAGGTGTGGCGGTGTTCTCCTGTAGTCCCAGCTACTCAGGAGTCTGAGGTGGGAAGATTGCCTAAGCCCAGGAGTTCCACGTTGTAGTGACCTATGATGGCACCACTGCAGTCCAGCCTGGGTGACAGAGCTAGCCTCCATCTTTAAATAAACAAAAAATGCTGGTTTTAGATAATCAGGGAACACATGGGGTCATGGGGCCTGGAGAAATGGTTAGTAAAGATAGCTAACATGTAGATAGCATCCTCTCAGTGTCAGGCACTGCTTCAAGCTTTTTACCTATATTGAATTTGTTAACACTTACAACTCTTTGAGCTAGGCCTTGATTCTTTTTTTTTTTTAAATATATATTTAAATGTAATGTTTATTGAACTTGAGTACTTTCAAAAAACAGATTTATTTATTTATTATTATTATTATTTATTATACTTTAAGTTTTAGGGTACATGTGCACAATGTGCAGGTTAGTTACATATGTATACATGTGCCATGCTGGTGTGCTGCACCCATTAACTCATCATTTAGCATTATGTATATCTCCTAATGCTATCCCTCCCCCCTCCTTTGCAGCTAAGGAAACTGTAACACAGAGAGGTTATGTAAACATTGTGAGGTGAGTGACAGAGTCAGGATTTAAACATCGTGAGGTGAGTGATGGAGTCAGGATTTAAACCCTGGTAGTCCTTAACTATTATACCATCCTGCTGCTCAAGGAGCAGAAGACCAGACACACACAAAACAACAGGTCCTGATGGCACATGGAGTGAGATCGTGGTTAAGCAGGCAGAGGCTGGCCTGTTTATGGGGTCAGAGCCCCACAGGTAGTTCAGAGCAGGGCGCGAACAGGCACTGGGTTACAAAGGCAGTGGTTACCTACCTAGTGACCATTTTCTCTTCTTCAAGAGCCAGAGGAGCCAGAGGGGCTGGATGGTAGGATCATAGGGGAAAACGAAATCCTTTAAGGCTATTCTGACTTGGAGACACCTCCTTCCACAGGTTACAAGTGTCTTGCATGCATCAGATCAGGGAATTTCTATCTCAGGACATTTTTAGGGATTTATCAGACCTCTGTCTACAGTTGCTCCAAGTCTAGACTTCATGCTAGAGCTGCATTAACTACATTTTCATAGCTTCAGCTACTGTGCTCCCAGCTTTCTATCACATGGATCTCTGCAATGCTGTAACTTAGGGCAGTAGGCCTTCCTCCTACCCTTGTTTTGCAAAATAGTTCCAGCAGCTCCAGTTACCTGAAATATAGCATTCTGGTTATATATTTTAGCTTCCTTTATTTTTTGATGTGAAGAGAAACACTTCCAGGTTGAGCATTACCTGAAAAGTCTTCTCGATTGAACAGAAATAATTGGTTCCAAATGCAATGGTGTGTGTGTGTGTGTGTGTATGTGTGTGTAAATTATCAATTCTTGGATACTCTCCTGGCTGCACTGGGTTTTATCAGGTTGGGGTACAGATAGAAGAAGGAATAAATGGCTTACAGTTTTTCACATCTTCAGTGTGATCTACAGTTGCACATGATCAGAGGGAGGGCTTAAGAAGAAAATAAGGCAGAATCTGACCCTAGCACACATCCTTTTCACTTGGTGATTCACTTTTGGTAAAAAATCTTAAATAATATGTAGACAGAGGATGAGAGGAAGATAAAAGGAAGAAACATATGACAGTGAAAATGAGAGAGAAAGAGAAGAGGAAAGAGAGAGGGAGGGAGATAGCGAAGAGGAAGGAGAGAGGGGGGAGGGAGAGAGAGAGAGAGAGAGGAGAGAAGAGGAGAAAAGTGAGAAAAGACAGGGGAAAACAGAAGAGAGAGGGAAAGAAAGCAGGAAGAAAGAAAGAGGGAGGTGCCCTCACCAGAAGGTTGGGGTGGCCGAGCCCACTCAATGAAAGGATGGCGGTGTTGGATGATGGCTCGCTGGCACTTCTCCACGTCCCCATTCTGTTCAATCATATCGACAATTTCCTGAATCCACGTTGTCCCTGAGGCTCAGAAAGGAAGGATAAGAAGCAGAAACCTGTTAGACAATCTTCCCTGAAGAGTCCCTAGTAAACGAAGAGGATGTAGAGCTTGGTGTTTGCATCAACCTCCCCTTGGGTCAGGATCCTGTTCGCCATGAGTGATAGAAGTCCATGAGGGATGGACTTTGGATCTCTGTAGGGAGTGGAACAGCACAGGCAAGGGTCTCTCCACCCAAGACCAGTGCATGGTAGAGCATAGCAGCTTTCCTGGAAAACTCAGGGATATCAGGCATCCTGCGTGAGCCCTGAGCTCCAAAACCCATTGTGGAACAATAAGAAGGAGCAGGTTTCCTATGAAGGGGAATTCTAACTTAAGTGATGAGCCCATGCTGGCTCAGCAGGTCTTTGCTGTCCCTCCTGCCCTGCAATCACCTGCTTTAGGGTAGGTGCAGATGAGGAGATCATCTGGTTTGGCCTCGAAGCTCTGGATCTGGCTCCAGTTGTCCACAGTTGCAGGCTGCAGGAGGGTCCCCTCCACCTCTTTCAGTTTTATCTGTTTCCCCAGCTCTGAGGTCAGGGCCATAGTGTCTCAGGGTTGGGGGTCCCTATGGGAAAAGAATAGAGGAGATTTTTAAAGTAGTTCTGGTAAAATACACATAACATAAAATTGATCATTTTAACCATCGTTAGGTGTACAGTTCAGAGGCATTAAGTACATTCACATTGTTGTGCAACCATTATAACCATCCTTTTCCAGATTTTTTTCATCATCCCAGACAGAAACTCTGTATCCATTAAACAATAACTTCCCATTCCCCCTCCCTCAGCTCCTGGCAACCACCATTTTATTTTCTGTCTCTATGGACTCTATATACCTTATTTAGGTGGAATCACATAATATCTGTCCTTTTGTGAATGTCTTATTAATTAAGCTTAATCTTATGCTTAATTGAAAGCTTGATCCAAAGCTTAATCTCTTCAAGGCTTATCCGTGTTGTAGCATGTGATAGGATTTCCTTCCCTAGTTCACTGTAGATATATACCTTTTTTTTTTTTTTTTTTTTGTGAGACAGATTCTCACTGTTTATCTAGGCTGGAGTGCAATGACATGATCTCGGCTCACTGCAACCTCTGCCTCCAGGGTTCAAGCAATTCTCATGCCTCAGCCTCCTGAGTGGCTGGGATTACAGGTGCCCGCCACCATGCCTGACTAATTTTTGTAATTTTAGTAGGGATGGAGTTTTGCCATGTTGGCCAGGCTGGTCTTGAACTCCTGACCTCAGGTGATCCACCCACCTCGGCTTCCCAAAGTGTTGGGATTACAGGCGTGAGCCACCGTGCCCAGCCTATGTTTTGTTTACCCATTCATCTGTTGATGGAAACTTTTGGCTGTCATGAATTAGGTCTCTATGAACATCGATGTACAAATATCTCTTTGAATTATTGTACAAATATCTCTTTGAATTATTGCTTTTGATTTTTTTTGGTATATACTCAGAAGTGAAATTGCTAGATCACCTGGTAATTCTATGTTTAATATTTTGAGGAAATGTTGCTGCATCTTCCACAGCAGCTGCACCATTTTACATTTTTACAAACAGTGCACAAGTGTTCCAGTTTTTCCAAATTGTCATCAACACTTGTTGTTTCTTGTGTTTTTTGTTTGTTTTTTTGGTTTTGATAATAGCCATCCTAATGGTTGTGGGGTGATAAATAGCTCATTGGGGTTTTGATTTGCATTTCCCTAATGACTAATGATGTTGAGCATCTTCTCATGTGCTTATTGGCCATTTGTAGGAGAAGTATCTGCTTTGCCCAGTTACGCATTGTGTGTGTGTGTGTGTGTGTGTGTGTGTGTGTGTTGTCATTGTTGTATTGAGGAAAGACTTTTAAATGCACCAAAAGGAGAAAGCAGAAGATGTAAATCACTGTTACTCAAAGATAACTGGCCACTGGGGTTCCAGAAGACATTTACTACTACTACTACTAATGAAATAGTAGTTAAAAGCTAACATTTATCAAACATGTCAATTTGCCAACGCTGGGCTGAGTGCCTTGTATACATTAATTTATTTTAACTTTTGCTGAATATGAGTGATAGAACTTCAGAGCTGAAAGGGTCCTTACAGAAAATGTAACAGTACCTGCTTGCTAGAGGTTGAATAAAATAATCTGGCCCAGCTGCTTCATGGAATGGATGAGAAAACTAGGTGCCCAGATTAGCGAGGCCAGTTTCCATGGTAGCTTCTGCTTCCAGATTGAGCTGAGCCCTTTAAGATAAGACAATTTTTGGAAAATGAAAGACAAATTCTTTCTGAAAATTTTCAAATATGAGAAGCAGCTGAATTTATAATACATCAAAGAAGGTGGAGTTTGGACAGTACTCCTGAGATTATGGTATGATCAAATTCAGGAGAGGAGGGATAAGAACAAACATTTCTTATGTTTGTGTAAGGACACAGTGAGAAAGGTCCTCCATAGGGTGGGGGTGAGAGGATGGTGAGTCCAGTTCTGGGGTTGAGTCTGATGTATTTATGGGACTTCCCAATGCACACCTGTAGGCAGGTGTACATGTGAGCTTAGGGCTCTGGCCTCGAAATAATGTCCTGAGAATCATTCACGCAACACATTGACCAACTCTGTGGTAGGTGTTGTGCTCTGGGCAGGTAGCTGATGACGGAGGGCCTGGGCATGGCTACGAGCATGTGCGGAAGGGCACCTGCTGCTGCTGAGGACCAGGGCAGTTAAGGGCTTGGCTGTCCAGTGAACTGTGGATCCCACTGTATTGCTCTTGTTGGAGGCTTGCACGGGGAGTGATAGAACCCGGCTAAAGCTGGGAGAAGGAGATGCAGCAAGAGATTGAGGCAGCTGGGTAGTGTAGTTGAGCAGAGGGATCTGCCAGTTCCCACAGGAGAAATCTCAAGTCCTTCTCACCTTCCCCAGGCCCCTCATTGCTGGGCCACATCAGCACATGGTTTCTGTCATTGGAGAGTCAGGCATGTAGACACACACATTTTCCCTGGAGCAGCCAGCAGGAACCTTTTCATCTTATCAGGCCAGATCACTATGGCCTCCTTTGTGGAGGCATCCCTGACTCTTAAACAGAAGTAATCACTCCTTTCCATGGGATCCTATAGTATTTTGTATGCAAATTTTATAGTACTTACTCCACGTCCTACAATTACTTGCTTATAAGTCTGGACCCTTGGAGCACAGGATCTGGTTCAGTCCCCTTGCAGGCCCAGCATGTGTCTTAGTCAATGGCTGGCATAAGAGGAGGGCTCTCGTGGAAGAAGAAATAGTCTTGGTCAGAGAAGTTGAGCTGGCCCTGAAGGAGGATGGGACAGGGAGGGTGTTTGGGAAAAGATCAGGGTGGAAGACAGAGATAGTATTACAGGGGAGAGAGCTTGTGGAGGTGATTGAGGGGAGTCCTGAATTTCTAGGTCTGAATTTTTGGCTGGAGGCTGTTACAAAGCTCTTTTATATTATTTTATCAGATTCTTAGGATCTTTTCTGGTTTGAGTAAATGCATCTATAAAGTCGCACCTATGTGGCTAAAGGTTAAAAAGTCAATTAACGAGTTAGGTACAGAATTTCTTTTAAGCCGTATTCTTACCTTCAAGTTCCAGCTGAAAGTCAGCAGCTGAAAGGCCCACTCAAGGGTCAGTGGGCACGGAAAGGACTTTCACAGGAAGCAGACGGCAATTGCAGAGGCTCAAATTGCTACTGTGTCAGAGTTACAGGGGCGCTCAGCAGGTAGCCAGCACTTTGGGAGGCTCTCAGCTTCAGTGTGGGAAGTTGAAGCTTTTACTGGAAAAATCCGGATTGAACAGAAACAAACCCTGTGACCTGGCCCTGGGAGGGAGAACTTCTCGCTGTACCATGATCAGTCATGTGACTCTGACTGCTGTGCAAATACCAGCTCCCTCTAGTTCATATGAACTAAGGGCACACTCTACTCCTCCTCTTGGTCACCAGCTAGAGTTTTTCACATCTTTCCTGGCCCTCAGCTGCCAGGCCCCTCCCTCCTCCTACTGGCTTAGAAGCTTAAACAGGTGGGGGCTGGGGGGACATGGAAGGTTGGCTCTGGGACCAGATGCATCAGGCTTCAGATAGGCTCCTGCTTATTTGGTGAACTCCCTTTTCCTTCCTTCTTAGCCTGAGATTTAATTTCTGCATCTATGAAGTGTGGGTAATACTGCCTGTCTCCAGTCCATGCTTTAAGATTGAAAGCAACAATGTTAATGAATGCACTTGGCATAGCAAATAGTGAGTGCTTAAAACTTCTGGTTCTTCTTTCCTTTCTTCCTTCCCAAGCTGTATTCATCCACACTGAAATGCAGAGAGGATAGAACAAAAGTCTAGAGCTTAGGTGTGTACTTATTTATGCCTTGCCTTATTGTACAAAAGGTACCCTTTAGTGGAGGCAGATTATATTCCATTGTGTCTTTGGTTACCTGGGAAATTAAATGGATCAAGTGTCAATGATCTCTGAACTGCTACTCTTCTGCCAGCCCCAACCTTGTATCTACCCCAATGCTTTCCTTTCCGGAATTGAAGCATAATTCTGCACCCCATCTGCCCTTCTTGCCAAAGCTTTCCTTGTCTTCTTTGACCCTGTACCTCCTAATGCTTCTTTGCCGACACTTCTTCTTCCTCCTTGTTTCCAAAGGGCTCTTTTTTTTTCCCCCAAATAAATTGAACTTTCTTTTTCTTTTTTTTTTTCTTTGAGATGGAGTTTCACTCCTGTTGCCCAGGCTGGAGTGCAATGGTGCAGTCTTGGCTCACTGCAACCTCCGTCTCCCGGGTTCAAGCGATTCTCCTGTCTCAGCCTCCTGAGTATCTGGGATTACAGGCGTGTGCCACCATGCCTAGCTAACTTTTTTTTGGTATTTTTAGTAGAGACAGGGTTTCACCATGTTGGCCAGGCTAGTCTCGAACTCCTGATCCCAGATGATCTGCCCACCTCGGCCTCCCAAAGTGCTGGGATTACAGGCGTAAGCCACCGTGCCCGGCTGAACTTTATTTTTCTACTTCTGCTCTCTTCCCAGTTCCACTTATCCCAGTGCTGTCAATGTTCAGCCCCATAGGGCTGATTCACAGTTCTTAGTGCAACCTCACATTTTCTCTGCAGTTAAAGTCCCTAAGTCTGCTAAAGTGTCTGCCAGTGCCGGTGCCATGCTGCGCTGCATGCTGCATCTCCCTGCCTTTGCTGTCTGCATGGGTCACAGTCTCTACAATCCCAGAATTTGCAGTTAGTAACCACTGCTAGTATCTGCTTCCTTCACATTTGTGGCAGATGAACTGGGATGTTGCACAGTCTTCTAGCAGTCTCCTTATTTCTGGTCTCTTCCCTACTAGTCTCTCATACTTTCAGCATATAAATTAAGCTCAGCTCAGATCAGGCTATCCTTTGATTGTTAATGGCTCAAATTCTGGATACTTCCACTTGGAATTCAAGACCTTCTAAATTAATTAATTATTTTTTTTGTAAGACAGGGTCTCACTCTTTTGCCCAGGCTGGAGTGAAGAGGCATGATCATAGCTCACTGCAGCCTTGACCTCCTGAGCTCAAGTGATCCTCCCACTTCAAGCCTCCTGAATGCCTGGCTCTCAAGGCCTTCTTTAATATAACACCATCCCCACTGTGGGCCCCACACACCAGGTGAACTGATTGACTTACTGTCCCCTGTATGCATCCTATAATTTCCTGCCGCCCTGCTTCACTCTTGTTTCTCCCTGCTAAAAATGCTCTTACTCTTAGCCTGGCACGCTGCTGTGCACCTGTAATCCCAGTTACTTGAGTCCAGCCTGGGCAACATAGTGAGATCCCATCTCTAAAAAAATGTTGTTACTCTGTTTCCATAGAGTCAGATGCTTCAGCTTCGAACCCATCTTTTCCTTGAAGCCTTTCCTTAGGTTATAGCTGGAAGCAATCTCTACTGTGAACTACCATATGCTTTTTTAAAAATAAGTTTTATTGAGATCAAATTCACATACTGTGCACTTCACCCAAGTATACAGTTCAATGTTTTTAGTTGTGCAACCATCATCACAATCAATTTTGGAATATTTTCATTACCCCAAAATGAAACCCCATATTTATTAATAGTCATGCCTCATTCCTCCTACCCCCATCTCCAGCTTTAAGAAACCAAAATCTACTTTGTGTCTCTATAGACTTGTCTATTGTGGACATTTTATATAAATTGAGTCATACAGTGTGTGGTCCATAGGATTAATTTGGCCTTCTCTTACAGCAATTTTCTCTTTTTACTTTAATGAGGAAATTAACTACCCTCCCAGTGTGTCGACTGGGGCCTATCTCTAAGACCACCTGTACCATGTACCCATTCAATTGGATTAATATACTTACTGAATGAATAAACAAATGAATGAAACAAAAACTTTAGTTTTCACCAGGACTGGGACTTGAATGAGGGAACTAAGGTGCAAAATGTAAGGAGAAAGTCGTTCCAGGGCTATGCAAGAGAATGAATGCCTCCTTCAATGCTATGCCCTTACCTCACCCTAGTCCCTGCCCTGGTTTATACATAATCCATCCACATGGATATTTCTCTGATTTGTGATTCCTGTACCTCTGGAGCTTTCTGAGCTATTTCTGAGAACCAGGTAAAGTGTGCCCTCTTTGGAGTTAGGGGAATGTCTACACGGCAGCCTCTGTCCCACTAGAAAGACCAAAGTCACCATTGCCTCCTGGAAGAGTTTTGTGAGGGAGCTGATCACGGTTCTCAATTGGGAAAAGTAGCCAAGCTGCTTTGTGCCACTGGCACAAAGTGGAAGGTGCCTGTGTTCCAGCAGGCTGGCTTTGAGGAGCAGCGGGAGCAAAGGTCTCCCCGCTGGATATAGCCATTCCTTCTGGGTGCACTACCTCCTACAGCTGCAACTGCTTCGGGCAAGCTTTGTAACACTTGCCTCAGTCACACAGATCCTTTGACCAAGTCCACAAGTGAGCAGATGAGCTGTATCCTGCAGGTCGTGAGGTACTAGGTGGGCAAACTCTGACTCCTTTGTAACTTCATGGATCTCGCTTATTATCCAGGAAACTGGCTCAGCATTCTCCTGGCTTGTGCTCCCTTGTCATTTAAATTTTTTTCCTTCTGTTTTTGACCATCTGCAATTCACATGATTACATGTCTCTCAAGCCGTTTTTCTAACTTTGCAATGCTCATTGGCTTTAATTCTCCCTTTCTCTTTTCTTGTCTAATTCTTGTCCAGTCACCCAGGGAAAGACGGAACAAGTCTCTTTCTCCCTCACTTTCTACTATCTCCTTTCTTTCATATTCTCCTACTCATCCTTCCATTTGCTGACCCTGGCCCCACTCCAGCCATGGCTGATGGCTGTTGGCATGGGGATGTGGCACATTTGTATTAAGGAAGAGAGAAATCCTGAGATATGATTGACGCAAAATTAGAAATAATGAAGAATCACATTGCATTAGTTTCCCAGGGTTTCTGTACAAATTGGGTGGCTTAAGCTACAGAAACTTCTTGTTTCACAGCTCTGATAAGTAAAAGTCCAAGATCAAGGTGCAGTATGGGCTCCTTCTCGAGCTGTGAGGGAGAATCTGTTTCATGCCTCTTTCCCAGCTTCTGTTGGTTTGCAGGCACCACCCCAATCTTTGTCTTCATTGTGTGTGTCTGTGTCCAAATTTCCCCCTTTTATAAGGATATCAGTCATATTGGATTAAGGCTCACCCTAATGATCTCCTCTGCAAATATCATATTTCCAAATAAAGTCACGTTCATGAGCACTGGGAGTTAAGACTTCAACATTTTTGAGGGGTACTCAATTCAACCCATAACACACTAATATCAGTTTTTGGAGCTTTGAAAAAATAGAAGTTTCTTTCAAAATTCCATGGTAGTTTTCAACTTCATTTACCATTTTCTCCAGCTAAATTGGCCGTTTGTTTTAAGGCATAGACATTCAAGTAAATACAATAATCTGTTTCATTTAATAGCTAGTTTTGCAGTAGTGTTATCTTTTTACTTATGATTCATTTGGAGTGCCTGGTGTTTCAGCTACCTTGTGAGTTCATTGTAGATATTACTCTAATCTTGAGAACCTAGTACTCATTTCAGCACTGTTTCTTGGGAAAATATCTTCCAAGTTGCAAAAGATTGAAAGTATACTTTGAGCGCAGTCAATTTTTAACTGGGGGCTTCCTGTGCAAGTTTCTGGGTCTATCATATGTGATAATTGAACCCTTCAAAAACATAGAAAAGTAGACCTATGATAGTGCCAACACACTTTTAGGATTTCTCAAATTAATAATGTTTTATACATATGTTAGGACACTGAAAAACTGATCATATAGTGAGTGAAACAGCATATTACAAAATGATGTGTTTGGTGTGATCCTGTCTTTGTAAAAAATGTTTTGTCCATCAACAACTGTATGGAAAAAGATACACCAAAGCCTCTACCCCTGTGTTAGCCATACTCATCTCTTGGGATGAGATGTGTCACTGGGGGTGGGAATGGGGGAAGGATGTGGGAACCACTTGTCGAATGTGATTGCATTCATCCATTTTCATACTGCTAAGAAGAAATAACTGAGACTGGGAAATTTATAAAGAAAAAGAGATTTAATGGACTCACAGTTCCACATTGCTGTAGAGGCCTCACAATCATGGCAGAAGGTAAAGGGGAGCAAAGGCACATCATACGTGGCAGCAGGCAAGAGAGCATGTGCAGGGGAACTGCCCTTTATAAAATCACCAGATCTCATGAGACATATTCACTGTCACAAGAACAGCATGGGGAAAACCTGCCCCCATGATTCAACTACCTCCCACCAGGCAAGCTACAAGGTGGAAGAAGATAGTTGTAACATAGAAGTTGTTAAAAAATTTGTATCCAGATTATATAAAGAACTCCTACAAATCTGTGAGAAAAAGACTGATAGCCAAATAGAAAAGTGGGCAAGAGACCTGAACAGGTACTTCATAAATGATGATCTGACCAATAAATACATGAAGATGCTAACATCAGTAATTACCAGAGAAATAAATCAAATCAAGTAATTAAATAAGCTATTTTATTTATGTATTTATGTATTTATTTTTTTAGACACAGTTTCACTCTGTTGCTCAGGCTGGAGTGCAGTGGTGCAATCTTGGCTCACTGCAACCTCCGCCTTCTGGCTTCAAGCAATTCTACTTCCTCAGCCTCCTGAGTAGCCGGGATTACAGGTGCGCACCACCACACCTGGCTAATTTTTTTGTATTAGAGGTAGAGATGGGGTTTCACCGTATTGGCCAGGCTGATCTTGAACCCTTGGCCTCAAGTGATTCACTTGCCTCAGCCTCCCAAAGTGCTGGAATTACAGGCATGAGCCACTGTGCCTGTATTTTAAATACAGGCACAATATTTAAATACTGTATGCTATTTTAAATAAATTCAATTGAAAATTATATCATAATTCAGTACTACTACCCAAACACCAGAATGTCTAAAATCAAAAAGTCAGGATATGTAAAATTTTAGTGATGATGAGAAACTAGGATCCAACTACAGTTGCTTTTTCTGTCTGTCTTTCTATGTTTTCCACATGTTGTACTCAATTTATGTTCTCCAATCAGAATATAATGATATTTTTCTACAGAGCAGATTCTTGTTTTCTTAATGCTTTCCAGCTCAGCAACTAAAACTAAAAGATGGGCAGAACTGAAGGATCTATCCAAATAAATATGGCGGGTTTTAGACTGGTTCTTTAGAGGGCATGGGGCAATTAATAGAACCAGGTTATAGAGGGTAATTTAAGGGGCAGAATTTTTGACTTCTGAAAAGAACTTCAGCAGGAACAGACTCTGGGTTGCAGCATCTCAGCAGGTAGAGTGTAGACGACTGTGACATTGGGTAGCTCACTGTTCCACTGAAGTGTAATAGTCTTAAGGGGCCAATGACAGATTCTTGGTGGCTGAGCCTATTTCTTCTGCCTCAGTTCTTCCAGGACTTCCTACTCTAATATACTTCTCTCCAGAAATTGTTATAGTTCTTGGCCATCCAAGTACACAGTGGGCTCATACAGTCCAGTGTTTTATCTGTAGGTCTATGTACCAGATATAGATGTCAGCCAATCCAAGTGGGTTATTTTGACACCATAGTGATTGTCCTTCTAGGTATCCATGTTTCAGTAAGCAAACTTCAGCATTTTATTGTTTAGTAGCTTTTCTTTAAGTCAAAATATCTATGTATGAAATTAATGATGATATCATATGTTTTACTATATAACTGGCACAATTCTAGGAATTTCACATTTTTATTACTTCATGTAGACCTCTAGTAACCCTGTGGGGTAGCTGGTATTATTATTCCCCTGTCATGATGACAATGAGGGGTAAATACCTTGCTCCAGATCACAGCTGCAGAGCATGGATTTGAACCCCAGCAGGCTGCTTCTCTAATTGAGGCTTTTGAATACCACATCACTCTCCATTTTAAGGCCACCTGCTATAGCTTTGTTTCCTGGTGAATGTAGAGTAGTGGGATTGGCACCAACATGAGATGTATTCCTTGCTGAGTCATTTCCCTCAAGACCAGGCCTCTAGGCTGGATTTCTGGAGGCAAAGGCCTCGGCTACTTTCTCACGGCAGAGCTTACCCCTGAATCCCCTCCCCAGATACCTGAGGGTGCTCTGGCCACATGTTTAAAACAGTTATAACTCACTCTCTCCTCTATGGAAGTTCGCTCATCCTTGGGGTCTCACATGTTAAGTGCAAAGGGTAATTTGATGGTTGAAGGTGTGGAGCAGTATCACTTTTTGAAGACATTTTTCTTACTAGCCAAGGTCATCTGAAATTTATTCTTGTCTTTTAAAGGGCTAAGAATCCCATACGCTTATCAAATTAATAGCATATTTTATATTTAATGTTTTAATCCATTTCATTTAAAAGACCAAAAGAAAAGCTCATAAGTGGGAGTTGAACAATGAGAACACATGGACACAGGGCGGGGAACATCACCCACCAGGGCCTGTTGCGGGGTGGGCGGCTAGGGGAGAGATAACATTAGGAGAAATACCTAATGTAGATGACTGGTTGATGATGGGTGCAGCAAACCACTATGGCACATGTATATCTACATAACAAACCTGCACATACTGCACATGTATTCCAGAACTTAAAGTATTAATAAAAATACTATTAGTAAGAGATAAAACGGTACAGTTTGAAGGGCCTTTGGTAATCTGATTGAAAACATTAAAATGCATGTGTATTTTTTTCCAACAAAACAAAAAATAAAGAAAAGTTACAAATACACACTCTCTCTCTGTCTGTCTCTCTGTCTCTCTGATTACTGACACTTGACATTTAAAGACAAGTGGTGTATCATCGGGTGAGGAAGTTAGGGTCCAGGTTCTGGTTTTGCTGAAAGGGCCATTAGTCAGGTCTTGTTTTTGGGCTATCTGAGTACCCTGACTCAGGGTTAACTGGCAGCAGGAAGGCCTGATTGCCATTGGCCCCACCATCGAGGTGTGTGGCCACATCCTGGCAGAGCTGCAGCTCCTGTGTTGCTACGGCTTTCTTCTCCAATAACTCATTTTCTGGGATCACCTTATCAGGGTGCTGATTAATGAGTTTACCTTTGATAGCATTGGCCACACCTAGGTACAAAATCAGGGTTGGATTTTTGTCCTCTGGGGATAAGCACACCCAGGGTGAATTCATTCTCCAGAGTGGGAGGAAATCACTGAGTGAACAGCTTCTGTGAAAATCGTGCCACAGAGAAAGGGCCATGTACTATCCTCAGTTCCTGTGAGATTTAAGGGGTCTGCCCTTAAATCTCCTTCTCATGGGCATGGCTACTAGTTTAAATGTTGATGCTGCCATCACGATACTGTTACAGAAAGCCAGAAACTTGGAGGGAGCCTAGGAATTCTATAAAAACACTCAGAAGGGCACAAAGGACTCTCCCCTCAGAAATAAAAGAGAAGGCATTCAGAGATACTGAGATTTCCATAGTAGACTAGCAAGGATCGCCATTCATTCATTCATTCATTCACTCATTCATTTATCACCAGGCACTGCGTTAGGAACTGAGAAAACAAAGAAATAAGAGCTTTATAAGAGCTTTATATGATTTATGGAATTTAGCACTTGTGGATTTTGCTTCTTCCCTCTTTATTTCCTTATAGTGATGAGATACAAAAATCTCAAAATGAAAGGGTTTGCAACCCCAGTCTTAGGGGCAGGGGGAGGTGGAATGCTGGGCCATGCTTCCCTTTGTGGAGTCCCCAGCAGAGAGAGAGACAGGAGGTTCCAGCAGGAGCTGACGGCTCTGGGGAAGAGAAAGAGACTGACGGAGTTTTGGGGGCCTGTGAGAAGAAAGAATACGGTACTGGAGCAAGTGTGCTCTCCTTGTTCTCCATCAAACCACCCTCCAAGTAGCCAGCAGAGATACCTTCCTAAACATACTAGGGGCTTCACCCTGTGCATAGCAGGGGTCAGCAAGCTTTCTTTGTAAGAGGCCAAGTGGTGACTGCTTCAAGCTTTGCCAATCACATGGTGTCAGTTGCAGCTACTCAAGTCGGCCGCTGATTTGTGACAGCAGCCACAGACAACATTACACAGATCGTTGGGGCTGTGTTCCAATAAAACTTTATTTACAAAAACAGGCAGTGAGCTTTGGCTTGCCCACTCTGCTGTATAGAATAAAGAGGAAACTCTTGAATTTGACGTAAAAGTCACTTTCAGTAAACTTTTTCCTCCCTGCACCTCTGGCTTCTTTGTGATCATTCTCCTCATGTGAGTTGCCAGTGTCATCTTGAAGGCTCCATATTGCTGATCTTTTTTTCTTGTTGTAACAACTTTATTTAGATATAGTTCACACACCATACAATTCACCCACTCACTTAAATGTACAATTCAGTGTTTTTTTTTTTGGCATATTCACAGAGATGTGCCACAATCAATTTTAGAACATTTTCATCGCCCTCCCAAAATGCAGTGCCCTTTAGATGCCATCCTCCAGCCTCCTGCTCCCAGCCCTCAGCAATCTCAATTCTACTTTATATCCCTGTAGATTTCCCTAGTTTGGACATCTCATATAAATGGAATCACACAGTATGTGGCCTTCTGTGACAGGCTTCTTTCATAATATTCTCAATCTTACATTTTAATTTCATTATCTTTTCAAGGTTCACTCATGTTGTAGCCTGTCTCGCACTTCATTCCTTTTCATGGCTGAATAGTATTCTGTTCTAGGAATATACTACATTTTGTGTATCCTTCCATCGGTTGATGGACATTTGGGTTGTTTCCTTCTTTTAGCTTTGGGAGTAATGCCACTATAGACATTTATGTATAAGTTTTTGTGTGGGCAGATCTTTTCATTTCTATTGAGTATATACCTAGAAGTGGAATTACTGGGTCAAATGGTGACTCTATTGAACTTTTTGGAGAACTGCCAGACTATTTTCCCAAGTAGTTGCATGATTTTACATTCCTATCCCCGGTGTATGAGGGATAAAATTTCTCTACATCCTCCACCAACTATTGTTATCATCTTCCTTTTTTATCATAGCCATCCCAATGAGTAGGAAGTGGCATCTCATGGTGGTTTTAATTTGCCTTCCTTAATGACTCATTAAGCTGAGTATCTTTTGGCCATTTTTATATCTTCTTTGGAAAAAATGTCATTCAAGTTCTTTGCCCATTACAAAAATCATTTTTAGCAGTTATGTAATCATATGTGTGTTTAAGCCAGAGCGTTTAATGTGGAAAATTTTTAACTGTTATGGGCTAGCAACATGATAGTACACAGTTTATAAGGAGGAAGGGGGTACTACAAAAGATTCAGCTAAGAGCTAAGTATTTAAAAACAAAGTAATATTAAAAAATTCAAAATTCCTTTATGAGAGTTCAACACTACAAGCTAAATGTACTTTTTGAATGATTCTGTAATCAAGGCAGTTTATTCTTTTAAAATATCATGAAATGGACAAATGCTCATTAACAGATAATAGCCACCCTCAAGATTTCAATCTTTTCAATCTCGGTGGCTTTCTTTAAATTAAAATTCACAAAAGTGTACAATTAAAATGTGTCCAAAAACTGAATCTGCTACTCTAACAGATGTCCATGCTCAACACTTAGTAGTTTATCTGACCAAATTGGGTTTTGTTAGGGGAAGAAAATGAACCACTTGTAAAGCATTTAGTTTGAAATATTTTTCTTAGAAATAAAAATTTATGGAGGAAAAGTTATTTATCATAAGGAAAATAAAGTAAAACACTAGAATGAGCAAACATTTTCAAAGAACAAGCACCACAAAGGTCACTTACATTGAATTTTTAATATTTATCAACGCATATTTCTCCAGCCAGTCTACTTCATCAAATTTGGAAACATTTTCTGAATCACTAGATTCTACAGCAGTATGGCAAGACAGGACGGTGGCAACATCATTTTCAATGTCTTCATGGTGAGCTCTCTTCACCCTGCTCTTCTACTTTGTGTAACTGAACACCTTTCCTTACTGCTTCCAGAAGTACACTCTTGGCAACCCAGACTATAGGTACAGCTTGGAGATGACACTTTGGCTCATAAGCAGACTTAACTTGTGTTGGAGGAGATGGGGTCATTCATGGAGCTTGGAGACTTGGGACAGCAGTAGGTGAAGTTGGATGTAGCCAGAGGGAGGATGAGCAGGACTGCAACTGTGACAGATGATGACGGTTGAATACCAAGTGGAGCCAGAGAAGGTAGTGTGGGGCTGGAGGTAGCCTTGGATGTCTTGTGGGATGGATGAACTGAGACAGCACTAGTTCCTGGCAGAGAGGAGCTGGGTGAAGACGGCTGGGGAAAATGTGGAAAGGAGCTGGAGGAGGTGGTACGGCTGGAGTTCCTAAGGCAGTGTTTGGAGGTGGAGGCAGAGGTGGGAGAGGTCTTGGTGGAGAGCAGTTGAAGTCACTGAAGCTCCTAATGAAGACATTGATAGGGGAGATGGAAGAGGTGGTGGAGGAGGTGTGGGGGTGGAGCTCACAGAGACACGTGTATTGCCTATAGCTGGTGACTGAGCATGATTTTCTATCAAACCTGCAGCAGCACTTACACAGGTGGGCATGGGTTTTGCACCTCTTCTTCCTTGAATTAGTGGAGCTGGAGGTGGTTCATGTGGCCTGACTGAGACCTTTTACTCAGCTCTCATCTGAGTCTCAGTTGTTAGACTAAATGACAAGGCAGAAAGTGAAAAAATCCATCCACATGATCCACATGCTTCAGGGGCTTTGCTGCAAAGAGATTGGCCTCATCTTCAGCCAGCTCCAGACTTGGGCCAGCTTCTGCCATCCTCTGTCTGGCTCATGAAGACAATCTAGATTATTCTACCTTCTGCTTCCTCCTTTCCTTCCTCTGATCTTCTATATGTTGCAACATTTTTTCTTTCATAAATCAAAGAAATGTGAAGGTTTGATATAATTTTGCCCATTTGAAAACTGGGCTGTTTGTCCATTTTTATTTTGAGTTGTAAGAGTTCTTTATATATTTTATGCTGAAGTCCTTTGTCAGATATAGGATTAATGAGTATTTTCTTCTCTTCTATAGTTTTTTTTTTGACTTTCTTGATAGTATCTTTTGAAGTCCAAAGTCTGTAATTTTGATGAAGCTCCATTTACTTATTTTTAATTTTTGTTTGTGCTTTCTTTGAGGATGGGCCTCAGTATACCACCAAAATTTATAATCTTTCTTCCAGCCTTCCTCAAAAAGACTTATTATTTTTTACCGGGGTGACTATGCACTGAAGAAAAGAAAATAATCAGACCCTTGGGGCACTACTAAACACATGGGCCCTGAACTGACATTCAGTTCCAGAGATCCAAAATTCCACTGTGGCCCACCACAGTCAGAGTAGCGGCTTATGGCGGTCAGATGAACCATGGAATTCAGCTCAGGTCCTTCTCACAGTGGGTCCAGTGTGTTCCCGAACCCATCCTGTGGGTATTTCCCCAGTTCTGAAATGTACAATTGGCCTAGACATACTCAGCAGCTGGCAGAATTGTCACATTATTCCCTTGACTTGTGGAGTGTGGGCTATTAAGGTGGAAAAAGCCAAGTGGCAGCCACTAGATCTGCCTTTACCTAGGAAAATGGTAAATCAAAAGCAAATCCACATTTCTAGGGGGACTGCAGAGATTAGTGACACCATCAAGGATTCGAGAAATACAGGGATGATGACTCCCACCACATCCCCATGCAACTCTCCTGTTTGGCCCGTGCAGAAGGCAGATGGATCCTAAAGAATGACAGTGAATTATCATAAGTTAACCAGGTGGTGACTCTAATTACAGCTGCTACACCAGATGTGGTTTCATTGCTTGAGCAAATTAACACATCCCTGAGAACTGACATGTAGCTATTTATCTGGTAAATTCATTTTTCTGCATGCCTGTTCATAACGCTCATAAGAAACAGTTTGCTTTTAGCTGGCAAGGCCAGCAACACGCCTCACTATTGTTCCTTGGGGGTCTATCAGTTCACCAGCTCTGTGTCATAATTTAGTTCACAGAGATGTGATTACCTTTCTCTTCCATGAGATATTACACTGTTCTGTTTATTGATGACATTATGCTGATTGGACCTAGTGAGTGAGAAGTAGCAACCACTCTGGGCTTATTGGTACAACATTTGAGTGTCAGAGGGTAGGAAATAAATTTGACTAAAATTCAGGGGCCTTCTGCCTCCATGAAATTTCTAAGGGTCCAGTGGTATGGGGCATGTTGAAATATCCCTTCTCACATGAAGGGTAGTTCTTGCATCTTTTCCCTTCTACTACCAAAAGTGAGGCACAATGCTCAGTAGGCCTCTTGGGAATTTGGAGGCATCATCTTCCTCTTTGCTGAGCAGTCTGAAAATTCATTATGTTTAAGAAGGACCCAGAAGAGCAGAAGTCTCTGCAATAGGTCCAGGCTGCTTCACAAGCTGTTCTGCCATTTGTGCCACATGACCCAGCAGATCCAATGGTGCTTGAGGTGTCAATGGCAGACAGGGATGCTGTGTGGAATCTTTGGCAGGTGAATCACAGCACAGGTCTTTAAGATTTTGGAGCAAGCCAATGCTCTCTTCCACAGATAACTACTTTCCTTTTGAGAGACCGCTCTTGGCCTGCTACTGGGCCTAGGTAGAGACTGAGTGCTTAACCATGGACACCCAAGTTACCGTATGACCTGAGATGCCCATCATGAACTATTATCTAATCCACAAAGCCATAAACTTGGGCGTGCAGAGCAGCAACTCACCATAAAATGGAAGTGATGTATACATGATTGGGCCTGAGCAGGCCCTAAAGGCACAAATAAGTTACATGAAGAAGTGTCCCACATGTCCATGGCCCCATGCTCCACAATAGAAACAAGCAAGAGTATGTCTGGAATCCAGGAGATAACTTTGAGTGTTTGTATACCTTGCCTTGTGATTAAGTTCAATGGAAAACTACAGCTGAATTCGGGCAGGACTACTTATGGTCCAGACCCTTCAGGATGAAGGCTTGGGTAACTTCACCAGGTAATGGTGCATGACTAACTGAGGTGTTTGTAGGAAGCATAGGAATATGGAATGGGTTGTGGAAGAAGGTAGTTATAAATATCAGGTATGACCACATAACCGTTTACAGAAATGAGGGCTGTAATTGTCATGAGTATTTGTTGTTATGAATGTGTGTATATAAATGTATATTAAGCAAAGTCCTTGTTTTCTTCCTTCTTTCATCCCCATCAAGTAACAGAAGATGTATTGCTTTTAAATTATAATGCTTAAGTATTATTACTTTTATATCATAGTATTTAAGTTACTGGACATCAAGGGGAAAGATACCCAATAAAATACTGTTTTCATAAACTGCAATTGGAAATCAGAAGTTACAAGGAATAAATGGTTAAGGAGGAGAAGGAGCAGCAGCAGGAAGAGGGTCATTTTAAACATTTCCAACACTGAGGTACTATGGAGGGATATTACTTGTGGATATGGGAAGATCTGCTAGGCAGTTGAAAACATAATAATCCTGCAGAATATTTGGAACTGGAGAATTAGATGTGGGAGCAAATCACATAGAGGTTCCATTTGGAGCTTTTGAAGGGAGAAGATGATCTATTCACATTTGCATTTCAAATTCATAGGCTCTAGGTTGGAAGGATCCTTACAGTGTTTTCTTATTTCCATCTCCTGCTAAGTTGGAAGCTTATAATGTTCTGTCTCTCTGTCTCTCTCTCTTTCTTTTTTTTTTAACAACGAACCCCCATCTCTCTTTTTTTTTTTTTTTTGAGATGGAGTCTCGCTCTGTCACCCAGGCTGGAGTGCAGTGGCGCTATTTTGGCTCACTGCAACCTCTGCCTCCCAGGTTCAAGCGATTCTCCTGCCTCAGCCTCCCAAGTAGCTGGGATTACAGGTGCCCACCACCACAGACAGCTAATTTTCGTATTTTTCTTTTAGTAGAGATGGGGTTTCACCATGTTGGCCATTGCTGGTCTTGAACTCCTGGCCTCAAGTGATCCGCTTGCCTCGGCCTCCCAAAGTGCTAGGATTACAGGCATGAGCCACTGTGCCCAGCCTGAACCCCCATCTCTTAATCAGAAATATATTTAAAGTGAAATGCCTTTGGGTGGGTTGACAGAGGTATAAGTGTGCTTGAGAAGGATGAGTCAGGTTTCTGTGCCTGAGAAATGAAAGACTTCCAGTTCTATAGATTGTCGACTAACATTTATGACAACATGCCAGAAACAAGGCTGAAATTCAAGGCTTTTGATCACAGACCTTCAGAGGCACAGTATGTAAAGCCTTGTGTTCAGATTGCTTTATTATTTCCAAGTAGTTTTTCAGCTTTAGATTGACTTTGGCATAATCGCACACCAGGCTGAATGTCCAAAGGCTTCTTGCCAAGACAAACCCTTGGAAGACAGGAACATCCTGCTGGGGGCTGATTGTCAGGCAGACACCTCTGTGAAATCCCATGGCGTGCAGGCATCAAGGTGTACTTACACAGCCAAATACACTGAAAAACAGTTCTTCGTCTGTCTGTATATATCTATATCTATATCTATTATCTATTTATCATTGATATATCACAATCAGAGATTTCATTATAATATTCAATGTCAGGAGGAAAAGTATAGCAGTTTTATATTTTCAGCTTTCTTTCAGAAATTAAGTAAAGATCCATTTAATATACCCAAAAAACAAACATTATTTTGTCCCTTTAGTTTAAGTGGAGCAAGTCTGTCTATGAGTTTTGTCATCATCATAGCTCAGTGTTCAGGCATTTTCCCAGGAATCCTTTCTGGTTGTTTACTTTTCCTGTTCTTCCTGTTCCTTCCGCATCCCCTGTGCCTTCAGTGTTGTGTTTTAGTCATGAGGCATGCCTCGGGCCCTCCCCAGAGTGTCTATTCCAGCTTCCGGGTCTCAGGTTCCATCTTTGTTTCTGTGACTTTCGACTCTGACCCCAGGTCTCTCAATTATAGGAGGGCCTGCTGCCCTGAGTAGGAAACATCCTGTCCTAGGACCTCCCTGGCTTGGACCCATACCCCCTGCCCCATGGAAAGGGACTAGGATGTTGCATCTCACATTCTAGGTGTTTCCTACCTAAGTAGCCACACTCCGTATCAGGGCAGCAGGGTGTGGTGGGATAAGAAGGGGGACTTCCCCTTAAGGCTGAAGGCCCTTCAGCTTGGCTGGCAAAGACCAGGGCAGAGCTCACAGATCAATGCTGAGCTGGCAGATCAATCAATCCTACATGTGCCACCACTGTAGTTCATCGCCATCCTCAGCCCCTATGTGCACCCTGTATTCAACGACTACTCAGCTCCAACTTCAGAAGGAAGCTTTTCAACCATACAGAGCTCAAGGTTCTTGGTGGCACTCACACAGTGCTGGGTTTTTCATGTGGGATTCAAAAGTGGGTTCATCCTCACTGATGCTCCCTGGTAATGAAGCTGAGTTCCTAGTGCTCCGCCCCGATGCCCTCGGATCCCCACTGCCAGTCCTCACCTCATCCCCTACCCTTTGTTCTATGAGCCTGGACCTTGGGGACTGAGTGGCTTTGCCCAGAGGCTTAGAGAGCACAGGCTCAGAGAACACAGGTATGGGAGCTGACATTGCCCTGGGTCCTCTCAGAGGGAGTGACTGTGAGATGCCCCAGGAAAGCCCAGTTCCCTGACTCAGGTAGGGACAATCTGTGCATTGCCCCCTGAGGATCAAATCAGGCTGCACCTAGGACTGTGCTAAGTCCATACCTTTGCTTGGCTACTTCCTCTCCGGCCTGCCTCACCACACCCTGATAATTCTCTCCTAGGAACACTTTTTAAATAAATCCCTTGCAGAGAAACCCTCATAGCAGGATCTGCTTCTGGCAATCCAAACCCAAATACAGGATGCCACAGGTTGCTTGCACACTGTGGGATTTCACAATGATGTCTGCCTGGCACACCAGCCCCTAGCAGGATGGTCCTAAGGTTTTTCCTGTGCAAACAACCTTTGGACATTCAGCCTGGCGTGTAGTTATGCCAAAGTGCTATGACTGATTGCAGTTTCCTGCTTCATTACAACCAGGGTGTGACCTGACATTCCCCCAAATTCCAGCTCCCTGGGACCTCAAGAGGCATGACTGGAGATGTTTTGTGCTAGTTTCTTGGGCTCATGTCCACGTGAGTTGCTGGGGAGGGCATCTGAACTTTTATTTGGCTGTTGCAGCTGATTCTACACTGAGTCTTCTGTTGGAAGCCAGCCTGGTCTGCCTCTCCCTGCACCCGTATTGTTCCTTAATTTCCATGGTGGGTACTGGTGGTGGTCGGGGATGTTCTCCATCAGTTTTGGAGCTTAGGGGGGCAGCCAGTGGCCTTCTGGTTAGGGACATGCTGGACTCTGGAGTTTTTTTTTTTTTGTTTTTTTCTTTTATTATTATTATTATTATACTTTAGGTTTTATGGTACATGTGCGCAATGTGCAGGTAAGTTACATATGTATACATGTGCCATGCTGGTGCGCTGTACCCACCAACTCGTCATCTAGCATTAGGTATATCTCCCAGTGCTATCCCTCCCCCCTCCCCCCACCCCACAACAGTCCCCGAAGTGTGATGTTCCCCTTCCTGTGTCCATGTGTTCTCATTGTTCAATTCCCACCTATGAGTGAGACTATGCCGTGTTTGGTTTTTTGTTCTTGCGATAGTTTACTGAGAATGATGATTTCCAATTTCATCCATGTCCCTACAAAGGACATGAACTCATCATTTTTTATGGCTGCATAGTATTCCATGGTGTATATGTGCCACATTTTCTTAATCCAGTCTATCATTGTTGGACATTTGGGTTGGTTCCAAGTCTTTGCTATTGTGAATAATGCGGCAATAAACATACGTGTGCATGTGTCTTTATAGCAGCATGATTTATAGTCCTTTGGGTATATACCCAGTAATGGGATGGCTGGGTCAAATGGAATTTCTAGTTCTAGATCCCTGAGGAATCGCCACACTGACTTCCACAAAGGTTGAACTAGTTTACAGTCCCACCAACAGTGTAAAAGTGTTCCTATTTCTCCACATCCTCTCCAGCACCTGTTGTTTCCTGACTTTTTAATGATTGCCATTCTAACTGGTGTGAGATGGTATCTCATTGTGGTTTTGATTTGCATTTCTCTGATGGCCAGTGATGGTGAGCATTTTTTTCATGTGTTTTTTGGCTGCATAAATGTCTTCTTTTGAGAAGTGTCTGTTCATGTCCTTCGCCCACTTTTTGATGGGGTTGTTTGTTTTTTTCTTGTAAATTTGTTGGAGTTCATTGTAGATTCTGGATATTAGCCCTTTGTCAGATGAGTAGGTTGCGAAAATTTTCTCCCATTTTGTAGGTTGCCTGTTCACTCTGATGGTAGTTTCTTTTGCTGTGCAGAAGCTCTTGAGTTTAATTAGATCCCATTTGTCAATTTTGGCTTTTGTTGCCATTGCTTTTGGTGTTTTAGACATGAAGTCCTTGCCCATGCCTATGTCCTGAATCGTAATGCCTAGGTTTTCTTCTAGGGTTTTTATGGTTTTAGGTCTAACATTTAAGTCTTTAATCCATCTTGAATTGATTTTTGTATACGGTGTAAGGAAGGGGTCCAGTTTCAGCTTTCTACATATGGCTAGCCAGTTTTCCCAGCACCATTTATTAAATAGGGAATCCTTTCCCCATTTCTTGTTTTTGTCAGGTTTGTCAAAGATCAGATACTTGTAGATATGTGGCATTATTTCTGACGGCTCTGTTCTGTTCCATTGATCTATATCTCTGTTTTGGTACCAGTAGCATGCTGTTTTGGTTACTGTAGCCTTGTAGTATAGTTTGAAGTCAGGTAGTGTGATGCCTCCACCTTTGTTCTTTTGGCTTAGGATTGACTTGGCGATGCGGGCTCTTTTTTGGTTCCATATGAACTTTAAAGTAGTTTTTTCCAATTCTGTGAAGAAAGTCATTGGTAGCTTGATGGGGATGGCATTGAATCTGTAAATTACCTTGGGAAGGATGGCCATTTTCATGATATTGATTCTTCCTACCCATGAGCATGGAATGTTCTTCCATTTGTTTGTATCCTCTTTTATTTCCTTGAGCAGTGGTTTGTAGTTCTCCTTGAAGAGGTCTTTCACATCCCTTGTAAGTTGGATTCCTAGGTATTTTATTCTCTTTGAAGCAATTGTGAATGGGAGTTCACTCATGATTTGGCTCTCTGTTTGTCTGTTATTGATGTATAAGAATGCTTGTGATTTTTGCACATTGATTTTGTATCCTGAGACTTTGCTGAAGTTGCTTATCAGCTTAAGGAGATTTTGGGCTGAGACAATGGGGTTTTCTAGATATACTATCATGTCATCTGCACACAGGGACAATTTGACTTCCTCTTTTCCTAATTGAATACCCTTGATTTCCTTCTCCTGCCTAATTGCCCTGGCCAGAACTTCCAACACTATGTTGAATAGAAGTGGTGAGAGAGGGCATCCCTGTCTTGTGCCAGTTTTCAAAGGGAATGCTTCCAGTTTTTGCCCATTAGTATGATATTGGCTGTGGGTTTGTCATAAATAGCTCTTATTATTTTGAGATACGTCCCATCAATTCCTAATTTATTGAGAGTTTTTAGCATGAAGCATTGTTGAATTTTGTCAAAGGCCTTTTCTGCATCTATTGAGATATTCATGTGGTTTTTGTCTTTGGTTCTGTTTATATGCTGGATTACATTTATTGATTTGCGTATATTGAACCACCCTTGCATCCCAGGGATGAAGCCCACTTGATCATGGTGGATAAGCTTTTTGATGTGCTGCTGGATTCTGTTTGCCAGTATTTTATTGAGGATTTTTGCATCAATGTTCATCAAGGATATTGGTCTAAAATTCTCTTTTTTTGTTGTGTCTCTGCCAGGCTTTGGTATCAGGATGATGCTGGCCTCATAAAATGAGTTAGGGAGGATTCCCTCTTTTTCTATTGATTGGAATAGTTTCAGAAGGAATGGTACCAGCTCCTCCTTGTACCTCTGGTAGAATTCGGCTGTGAACCCATCTGGTCCTGGACTTTTTTTGGTTGGTAAGCTATTGATTATTGCCACAATTTCAGCTCCTGTTATTGGTCTATTCAGAGATTCAACTTCTTCCTGGTTTAGTCTTGGGAGGGTGTATGTGTTGAGGAATTTATCCATTTCTTCTAGATTTTCTAGTTTATTTGCATAGAGGTGTTTGTAATATTCTCTGATGGTAGTTTGTATTTCTGTGGGATTGGTGGTGATATCCCCTTTATCATTTTTTATTGCATCTATTTGATTCTTCTCTCTTTTTTCTTTATTAATCTTGCTAGCGGTCTATCAATTTTGTTGATCCTTTCAAAAAACCAGCTCCTGGATTCATTGATTTTTTGAAGGGTTTTTTGTGTCTCTATTTCCTTCAGTTCTGCTCTGATTTTAGTTATTTCTTGCCTTCTGCTAGCTTCTGAATGTGTTTGCTCTTGCTTTTCTAGTTCTTTTAATTGTGATGTTAGGGTGTCAATTTTGGATCTTTCCTGCTTTCTCTTGTGGGCATTTAGTGCTATAAATTTCCCTCTACACACTGCTTTGAATGCATCCCAGAGATTCTGGTACGTTGTGTCTTGGTTCTCGTTGGTTTCAAAGAACATCTTTATTTCTGCCTTCATTTCATTATGTACCCAGTAGTCATTCAGGAGCAGGTTGTTCAGTTTCCACGTAGTTGAGCAGTTTTGAGTGAGATTCTTAATCCTGAGTTCTAGCTTGATTGCACTGTGATCTGAGAGACAGTTTGTTACAATTTCTGTTCTTTTACATTTATTGAGGAGAGCTTTACTTCCAAGTATATGGTCAATTTTGGAATAGGTGTGGTGTGGTGCTGAAAAAAATGTATATTCTGTTGATTTGGGGTGGAGAGTTCTGTAGATGTCTATTAGGTCCGCTTGGTGCAGAGCTGAGTTCAATTCCTGGGTATCCTTGTTGACTTTCTGTCTCGTTGATCTGTCTAATGTTGACAGTGGGGTGTTAAAGTCTCCCATTATTAATGTGTGGGAGTCTAAGTCTCTTTGTAGGTCACTCAGGACTTGCTTTATGAATCTGGGTGCTCCTGTATTGGGTGCATATATATTTAGGATAGTTAGCTCTTCTTGTTGAATTAATCCCTTTACCATTATGTAATGGCCTTCTTTGTCTCTTTTGATTTTGTTGGTTTAAAGTCTGTTTTATCAGAGACTAGGATTGCAACCCCTGCCTTTTTTTGTTTTCCATTTGCTTGGTAGATCTTCCTCCATCCTTTTATTTTGAGCCTATGTGTGTCTCTGCACGTGAGATGGGCTTCCTGAATACAGCACCCTGATGGGTCTTGAGTCTTTATCCAATTTGCCAGTCTGTGTCTTTTAATTGGAGCCTTTAGTCCATTTACATTTAAAGTTAATATTGTTATGTGTGCATTTGATCCTGTCATTATGATGTTAGCTGGATATTTTGCTCGTTAGTTGATGCAGTCTCTTCCTAGTCTCGATGGTCTTTACATTTCGGTATGATTTTGCAGTGGCTGGTACCGGTTGTGCCTTTCCATGTTTAGCGCTTCCTTCAGGAGCTCTTTTAGGGCAGGCCTGGTGGTGACAAAATCTCTCAGCATTTGCTTGTCTGTAAAGTATTTTATTTCTCCTTCACTTATGAAGCTTAGTTTGGCAGGATATGAAATTGTGGGTTGAAAATTCTTTTCTTTAAGAATGTTGAATATTGGCCCCCACTCTCTTCTGGCTTGTAGGGTTTCTGCCGAGAGATCTGCTGTTAGTCTGATGGGCTTCCCTTTGATGGTAACCCGACCTTTCTCTCTGGCTGCCCTTAACATTTTTTCCTTCATTTCAACTTTGGTGAATCTGACAATTATGTATCTTGGAGTTGCTCTTCTCGAGGAGTATCTTTGTGGCGTTCTCTGTATTTCCTGAATCTGAATGTTGGCCTGCCTTGCTAGATTGGGGAAGTTCTCCTGGATGATATCCTGCAGAGTATTTTCCAACTTGTTTCCATTCTCCCCGTCACTTTCCGGTACACCAATCAGACGTAGATTTGGTCTTTTCACATAGTCCCACATTTCTTGGAGTCTTTGCTCGTTTCTTTTTATTCTTTTTTCTCTAAACTTCCCTTCTTGCTTCATTTCATTCATTTCATCTTCTAGGGCTGATACCCTTTCTTCCATTTGATCGCATCGGCTCCTGAGGCTTCTGCATTCTTCACGTAGTTCTCGAGCCTTGGTTTTCAGCTCCATCAGCTCCTTTAAGCACTTCTCTGTATTGGTTATTCTAGTTATACATTCTTCTAAATTTTTTTCAAAGTTTTCAACTTCTTTGCCTTTGGTTTGAATATCCTCCCATAGCTCTGAGTAATTTGATCGTCTGAAGCCTTCTTCTCTCAGCTCGTGAAAGTCATTCTCCATCCAGCTTTGTTCCGTTGCTGGTGAGGAACTGCGTTCCTTTGGAGGAGGAGAGGTACTCTGCTTTTTAGAGTTTCCAGTTTTTCTGCTCTGTTTTTTCCCCATCTTTGTGGTTTTATCTACTTTTGGTCTTTGATGATGGTGATGTACAGATGAGTTTTTGGTGTGGATGTCCTTTCTGTTAGTTTTCCTTCTAACAGACAGAACCCTCAGCTGCAGGTCTGTTGGAGTACCTGGCCGGCCGTGTGAGGTGTCGGTCTGCCCGTGCTGGGGGGTGCCTCCCAGTTAAGCTGCTCGGGGGTCAGGGGTCAGGGACCCACTTGAGGAGGCAGTCAGCCCGTTCTCAGATGTCCAGCTGCGTGCTGGGAGAACCACTGCTCTCCTCACAGCTGTCAGACAGGGACATTTAAGTCTGCAGAGGTTACTGCTGTCTTTTTGTTTGTCTGTGCCCTGCCCCCAGAGGTGGAGCCTACAGAGGCAGGCAGGCCTCCTTGAGCTGTGGTGGGCTCCACCCAGTTCAAGCTTCCAGGCTGCTTTGTTTACCTAAGCCAGTCTGGGCAATGGCGGGCGCCCCTCCCCCAGCCTCGCTGCCGACTTGCTGTTTGATCTCAGACTGCTGTGCTAGCGATTAGCGAGACTCCGTGGGCGTAGGACCCTCTGAGCCAGGTGCGGGCTATACTCTCCTGGGGCACCGTTTCCTAAGCCCGTCGGAAAAGCACAGTATTCGGGTGGGAGTGGCCCGATTTTCCAGGTGCCGTCTGTCACCCCTGGAAGGGGAACTCCCTGACCCCTTGCGCTTCCCGAGTGAGGCAATGCCTCGCCCCTGCTTCGGCTGGCGCACGGTGCGCTCACGCACTGACCTGCGCCCACTGTCTGGCACTCCCTAGTGAGATGAACACAGTACCTCAGATGGAAATGCAGAAATCACCCGTCTTCTGCGTTGCTCGCGCTGGGAGCTGTAGACTGGAGCTGTTCCTATTCGGCCATCTTGGCTCCTCCCCTCCGACTCTGGAGTTTTAAACCTAGGGGTGGATCAAACCCTAGTCAGTTAGTCCACCTTTTTCTGCTAAACTTTGTACCTAGGGCTGAACTCTGTGAGTGGACATCACTAATGACTGCTCCTGCAGGCCCAGTGACCCAAAAGCCCACAGCAATCCAGCTGCACACTGGGGGTGACCTAACATATGGAGAGCTGTCCGTCAGCCATGCATAACCCTTCTTGATCCTTATCTTCTGGCTGGAGGCCATGTTCAGGTCACTATCTGAAAACTGCACCTGCACTTACTTTACGGTCCTTGCCATCATGGCCAAGATATACTATTGGTCCCTTCTATGCCCACCTGCTTATTCCTGGGACCACAATATGTACACCACTTCCCAGGAGGTAGTTCCAGATGGGAAGGTGGGTGGAGGAAAAACTCCTGCCTCGGGAGCATGAGAGCTGTGGTGGCCTGGGACCTCCCTTGGCTTGGAGAGCTGGGCATACTTCTCCTACAAGTTTCAAAGGGAGGCAAGGCCCTTTATCATGCATAGGCTCCTGTTGTTGGGAGTGCTCCTCAGAACTCTTTGGGAAGAAGGCTGCGAGGGTCTGATGACATCTGGATTTCTGGGACTCCCATGTGATCCTCACCCAGGACCCCTATCTTCACAAATGTGGATCTTCAGGAGCCTTCTCATTCATCCACATAAGACCCAGTGCAAGCCGACCCAGAAACTCAGCTTGAGCCAACTGAGGCAGGCTGCCTTTGTCAGCTGGGGTAGAAGGAAGCTCGGACACATTTTCAGTGTCCGATGAACTCAAACCATGCTCTGCTCTGACTGGACTTTCTTCACTTAAGCCCAGTTAAGGCACAGACGAGTCAATTCAGGGATGGTCAACCAAGGCAGATAGAGATTTACAGAAAGTACTAAAATCCCTGAGTTCTGCTTGGTAGGGTTTGAAGGAAGTTGGTGTGACACATTCCATGGGGTTTCCAAGAACCAGCTGCCAATGTAAGGCAATTCCAGGACCTGGCCATGTGAGTGTCCCCGAGAAGATGTGGTGGCCCTGGGCACATGCAGAGAGACTGCGTGGAGATGGAGATTTCCCAGAGGACTACCAAGAATCTCATGAAAGGCAAGGGCTCTTTTTCTTGCTTTGCTTATGGTGAAGATGGAATATGAATGGTTGATTGTTCTGATGAAGAGGATGCAGAATGAGGAAAGTGGAAGCCACAGCGTGCTTGGGAGTCATTGAAATGCAGAGACTGATCATGGGTCAGGGCCAGCTGGATGGAGGGCGAGAAGGAAGAGAATGGGCACCACTGAGGAGGGACGGCCACTTCACCTCTACTCTCCCAATGTGCCCCCTGGGTGGAAGGTGGTGCCCAGAGACTGACAGAAGCAATGACCCTGAGGGAGACAACTCTGCTGGAAACAGTCCACATTGCCAGCAAAGATGCAGCACTCCTGGGCGGCCTGCAGACAGCTGAGGACCCCTGATTATCTTAGACCCATCGGAGGGTCCCTGACTCCTGCTGCCCTCAGCCCAATGCTTAGCCCTCCTTGATGAAAAGGGGTCTCTGAGGAGCACTGCCTCTTCTTCCTGAGGCGGGATTCTGAAGCACCCAGTGAGAGGCAAGACATTACGATTTGCTGAGAGAGCCCAGATGTACAGACTGGAGAAAGCACTGCTGATGGGGCAGGCTGTGAGAGAAGAGAGGACTCCAGGGCCTGGATGTTTGTGCCAGCCATGCATGGTGGTCTTGCGGTATGCTCTGCTCCAGCCACAGCTGGGCTTAGGGTGTTTGTCAATATTTATTCACTTGTAAAACCAAATTTGGCTTTACTCAATTTTTATTCCCTTCTCTCCTCCTCTGCCCTCCTTCCGTGGAGCAGGTGTGCAACAGTGATGCCTGTATGGCCGTGGTGCCTACAGCAGGGCTGGGTTGATGGTCATCCAGGGCCTCTGCCTACAGAACAGGCCTGCTGGTGGGTTCTCCTAAACTAGGGATTAGAAAACAGTTTCTGTAAAGGACCAGATAGGAAATATTTTAGGCTTTGTGGGTCACATATTCTTCTTTGTCATTTCTGTTGTTTTTATAACAACTGTTTAAAAGTATAAAAAACAGTTTATTCATAGCTCCCAGCCATACTAAATGGCTGGATTTTTTGGCCCCCAGGCCACCTTTGTGGCCTAGACCAACCTCTGTGAGCCTAGGCCAACAACCCATGAATGTAGAGAGAAAAAGGGCACTGATAATGGAGAAGGGCTGGGAGGGTCCTCCACTGATGAAAAACCTCTTTGGAGAAGACTGATCATTAGATTCCTCTAGTATGAACTCTAATTCTACCAAGCTGAAAAAAATAGAATAGTAACTGTTAAGAGGTAAACTCTGACACGTTAACATTTTACAGAGTTTATTTGAGCAGGCAATGATTCATGAATCTGGCGCTCCAAGCCAGAATGATTCAGGGTCCTTTGAAGGAGCGTGTAGGGAGACTTTTATAGAGTGAATGGGAAGCAGGGTAGGGGAAATGTTTAATTGGTCAAAGTGGAGCAATAATTGGAAAGTCCCTAGTCCGAGGTTCACTGGTGGTTTCTGACTGGTTGAGTCCTCAGTGTAACTGAGTTGAGTCTTGGTTTGCCTCCATAGGAACCTGGGACACTGGAGGCACTCAGGTCTGATGGCCTCCCAGGTGATCATTTTAACAACACCTAGAAAGGGTTAAGGATTTTCATTCCAGTCCCTAACCCTCCTCTCTGTCATTTGTTTCCTGGCATTCCCCATACTTGAGTTTATATGGACTAAAACTTGCCTCAGATGTTTTGAAGTTCCCTTAACAGCAAAACCCACACTAGATTATTAGGGGTAAAATGAGGAAAAGGGCAGTGGAACATAGTCTTTGGGGCTGAATAGGGAGCTCGGTCCACTCCACTAAGGGCAGGCCCTGTGGGAGATGTGATGAGGTTGGGCAGGATGCAAGGGGTGTCAGCCTGGTACCTACAGGCCAAAGAAATCCCAGAAGCCTTGTGACGGGGGTGGAGGGCAGAGCTGGGCTTTACTCAGCTTTGGGGAAGGGCAGTTTCTGCTGGGGGCTCCCTCCTGCTCACAGACATCTCCAAGACGCTCTAATGCAGAGACCCTCTCTGGGAAGAGCTGCCTTTCTAAGTGGATTCCCATCAGGCTTTGTTGTTTTTCTTTTTCTAAGTAGGCCATTAGAAAAGTTTTGGAATTTCTTATGTAATAAGAGAGAATCCATAGAACACCCAAGCTGTTCTGAGTGCTAAGAGGAAGTGAGTGAGTGCAAGATGAAGTCTGCAGAGAAGACTTTCGCAATCTGCGTGACTCCTGCACTGTGTGGGGAGCTAGCCAGGGGCTGGGGGATCCTGACTTAACCGTGTCTGCGTGACCTGTTTGTGGGGGCCATCCCTCTCTCCCTGGTTCTTAGTCTTCTCATCTGAAAAGTAAGATTGTTGAATGATGTGATCTTTCTGACTCTTGTAATTCTCACTCTAAAATTTTATGAGTCTAACTTCCCATTGCTGCTTTTTATTTTCTTCTAAGTGAAAGGTTCCAAAGTAAATTGAACATTTACAATTTGATCTTCTATGACTGTGGTATATTTAGGGGTCTCTCTCTCTCTCTCTCTGTAAGTATGTAATAAGTGATCAGAACACAAGATTATCTAGGATACATGGATGGTCATCTTCATCATGTTTATTTTATGCAGCTGGACCAAAGATATTTTAAGATTGAATTAAACCATTAATTCTTCTTCATAGTACTTTTAGCATTGTTTAAAAGGACATAGCAGAGCTTTGTAAAAGAGGAGTCTAGAAGTATTTTCTGTGGCTGAAATTTATAGAGAATATAAGAATGGGATTTTTTTTTACAATTAAAGAAAAAAATTAGTTTATAAAGGGAGAAAAGCAAGTTTTGCCTAGTCTAAACTCTAGACCTATTGCCTATATTCTGATCAATACTGCCCATATATCCAGTTTCTATCATAGTCACAAAGGGAGTCATTATGTGATTATGTGCTTGCTATCTAAATTGTTAGGCAGCTCTTAGAACACGAACCCAAGACATTTGGTGTGGGTGTTCCTGATAAAAATTTATTTGCTATTGAATCATGCTGGTTCAGTTCACCATATCTTTCCTCAGTACAGGCCGGAACTCTGCATAAATACTATACTGGGATATTTGTCATGTGGTTAATGATTTGCATGCTTACCCTAGAGAGGGAAAAGATGAAAGAATGCAAAGGGGTATACTTTGTTACTGGGTGGAGTAGATAATTTTTTGTGTCATGATAAGTTAATCACCTATCCCACAAAATGTACCTTCCTGACATTATAAAAATAATACATGGATCGTTGTATAGCTTGTATAAAATGATGGCAGATATTTTCTTGGTACAGGTTTTAACAAAAAGAAGGAAAAGAACATAATCATTAGTGTAGCTGAAGAACTTGGCAATGCTGACAGTTTTGCTAAGAGCCCTTTAAAAAAAAGTATAAAAAATGATTTTCCACAGAGATGTGAAATTTAAGCTTTTCTTAACGTCAATGAGTTACTGAATATTTTATTTTATTTTTCCCTTGAGCTCACTGAAGACTTCCTCTCTCTCTCGGAAGTCCATCTGAAAGATACAGTCTTTCTCTCTTTTCCAGCCTTGTGTTGGCCACAGAAGTAGGCTGAGTTTCTTGTTCATCTTGTGTTCCTTATCGCTCTCCTGTGGTCTTTCTCTTTGGTTTTGGGACCATTTCAGCTTGAAGCCACCTGAGCCAGACCCAGCTCACAGCATTCCACCCTTCATGCCACCCCCTGCACCTCCTAATCTAATATCTTCAAGAGTAGGACTATCCTCTGCCTCTCATTCTTGACCTTTAAAAAGAAAAACCAGTTCTCCCTCACATTCTCCTCAGTGCCCACTTCTCATCCTCATTCTTCTCTTGCTCACTTTCTCTTACATTGAAATTCTACTCTTATTTATCTCTTTATTTATTTCACTATTGTAAACTAGTGATGGAACTAAATTGTCTTTATTTTGCCTTAGGACAGGGGAGTACATTATGTGATTGGTGTCTAAATGAGGGATCATGTATCTTAATTAAAAACTCTACCCAGGATTTGGTTACATTTTGATGAAGTATTATCATAGTGGCATAGAATCTACAGCTAGTGTGTAACAGCTCCAGACTTGAGGAAGGGTGTCTCTGTTTTAAGTGTCCTTGATCATGAGGCTCAAATGGCAAAAATCTGGTAAGAAAGTCCAGGACAGACTCCCTGACTGCTCTCAGATCTCTGTGTGGAAGGTTAGGGTGCTTCCTGCCATCTTCTTCTGGTAGTCCTTGTCAAATTCTTCATTTTGGGCCACAGTAAAATAGTTCTTCCAGTCTCCAGGCATCCCTGAAACAAGGCAAAATCTCAATGATTGCTGTAGGAGTACAGGGAGAGGTAAGCATGCACCCTTAGGACCCCACCAAGAATGGGGAGAAACAGGCAACTTGCCTCTCAAAGGTTGTATAGTGGTGCTGCTGGAAAAAATAAATAATGGAGCATGAAACATTACTGGAAAATCTAAACAGACCATGGGGACCACAGAGTTCCATTTGACATCTTAGACTACAAAGCTTATCTACCTTTCCTCATAAAAGGGGAGATGGAGTGGTCCATAATGCTGGTGGGAAAAGTGGCATAGTTGGCCATTGGGTTTTGCTTCATTACATCAAAGGAGGTGTGATAGACGATTTTATTCAGAATTTCCTCTGATATGTCTTTTTCTAGGAACTTCAGTATCTTCTAAATTTCCCGCTTTGGGTCCTGTATGTGGAAGAGTCACACCAAACAAATCATGTTGGGTCTTCCCTTAGGGGTGATGTTCTATTTGGACAGTATTTGGAGAGAAATGAGTTAAAGGATCATTCGAACAGATTTAAAAAATATTTCTCAAGTGACTCCTAGTGCCAGGCACTGCACTGTCCCAGATACTGTAGCAACACAAAGATGAGGGCTGTCCCTGCCCTCAAGAGGCTTATCTTGAAGGAAAGGAATTAAACATAAACACAAACAATCACAAGGCTGGCTGAGAGAAGTACATGCTGCCTGCGTACAGACAGAGTGCCAGGAGATTTGGTGGGAAGGAGCAATGATATCTCCTGGGGGAGAACAGGGAAGGTTGTGTGAAGGAGGAACAATGTTGGTGGTGAAGCATAGTATAACTAACTCTAGTATTTGGACTACAACAGAGGGCAAAAAGAACCTATGAACTTAACAGAAGGTCACTAAGAGAAGGAATAAAAGGAATCTCAAGTTGACCCAGAAGTATAAATCCTTATTTCTTGGATCTTTTTGATCAAAGAGATACAGAAAGAGAGAAAGCTATAGCTTTTGATTAAATTTCTGAGGACATCTTAGATGCCAGTTTTGTAATTCTAGGATGCTGATGCACTGGGTCATGAGAGTGAATTTGTGCAGCCACTCATACACCATGGTTTGAAATTCAGAAATCAGTCCACTGTCCCAATATATGGGACTAATCCTACCAGTGTTTATATGGATTAAACTTTGCTTTATGATGTGAGGTTGAGGTGTGCAAGAGGGAGAAGGAAGCTAAATTTCTTGAACACAACTATGTACACTTTACAAATATGATAGTGTAAATCTTTACAATGATCTCATGAGATAGACATGATACCATTTTGCAGATAAAGATATCTGGCTTATAAGTGTCAGGATCCAACAGAGTGATTCAACTATAAAGCATGTGCTATTTCCTGAGGAAGAAGAATATTTTGAAAACTGAATTAAAGCAAAGCAGATTTAGAATACCGAGAAAGTAGTTAGAGCTTTTGAGGATAAAACTGAGTTGCAAACAGTGTCATGGACTTGCACTGAAGGCTCTTCTGCAGGAAAGCCCATGCACTAGGATTCTAAATAGGGATCGATGTATCCTAGGATGTGGGAGGATCTGATGGAGATGGCACAGCCCTCACATCCTTCATGTCCTCGTAGAAGAGATAAAGAATGCGGTGCTGGTCTTTTGCATCCCACCATCCCTTTACGTGGTCATACCAGGAACCCCACAGCACTGAGGGGAGGGAGAGAGATGAGATGTCAATGCCAGCATGAAACTTGTAAGACAAACATGAATATTTCAAATAAAAGGGGACATTTAATAAATACAACCAGAAGACAAAGACCTTGGGCAGCATTCTTATTTGCAGAAGACAGGGATTTTTTTTTTAAAGTAGGGTGATGATAAAAAGTATTCTGGATCCCTTGTTTTATATTTCCAACCTTGAACTTATTACTCCATGAAAGATTGCCTTGTGGCCAGGGATTCAACACCTTTATTTTCCTTGCATCGTCACATAGTGCATTGTCAATATCATGCAATAAATATTGTTTCTGAACAAGCTGATTTTAAAAAGACTTTTACTGTGAAAAATTTGTAAGTACTGGATATTTGGGCACCTTCACTCTCCTCAATGGTAAATAGAAGGAAGAGAGGCTCGCTGGGTATTTTCTGTTGTCTCTGCCAACTCCGCTTTCCATCCTCTTGTGCTCTGCTTTGTGCCCTGCAAAGCGACCTGCATGGACTGTGTCAATGACCTCCTTTGCCCTCAGGATTATAGCTAGACTGTGTCAGCAAGAGGCATAGGAAGGCATTTAGAGGCAGAAGGAGAGGAGGACATTGTGTTTATTTCCCTGATGTCCTTCCTGTTGGCTCACTGCTTCCCCCACCAAAGGCTTTAGCTCCAGTCAAGGGGTCCTCTTTTGTCTCTGGAGAAATATGACTCCCTGCTGGTACTCTCCCCAGAATACTGTACTAGCCCTTGTCAGTTTCCTTAAACTCTGCTCGTAGCCTTGTAAATAGTCTCTTTGTTAAAGTCTTCCCAGATGACCCAGTTTGAGTGTGCCATCTACTTCCTCACAAGACCTTGATGGATACGGCCGTTCAATGAAAATTATCTTCCTTTCTGCTGTCAGCAGGTGAATGAATAAGGAAATATGAACTCACAGTTTTCTTCCACTCACCTTTTCCAGCTTTGAATGTCTCAACATATTCCTCCCATGTACCAGGGTCAGGCAACATTTTATTCATTCTTGAGAAATGATAGTAGGAGACCAGACAGTCCTTGGCATTTCTAGCCACATAGATAATTTGGAATCAGCCAGCAAGAGGAATGAGAGGCAGACAGAAAACAAGACAGAGAAATATCATTATTCAGTGCAGAGGACCATAATCTTAGAAAGCCTCTTTGTAGAACCTTGGACTCTCCTATTTGAATGATTGAATGTTCATCCATTTTCTATGATCAAAGGTGACTATCTCTTCCAGTTTGTCTAGGTGCAGTTCCAATTTATAGCTGTGGTCTTAGCATGATCATTAAGAGCACCCCTTTTCTCTGATAGAAGTGTCCTGTTTGCATGGTGCATACTACATTCACCCTAACTGTGATATTTCTGGAGGTTAAGGAGGCTACCCATGTCTTCATCCATTCAGGGTTCTATAACAAAATACCACATGCTGGGTGGCTCATAAACAACAAAAACTTATTTCTCACAGTTCTACAGGCTGGAGAATCCAAGATAAAGGTGCTGGCAGATTTGGTATATGGTGATCATCTGCTGCCTCAAGACAGCCATGTGTTATAATCATGAATCCCATTCATGAGGGTTCCCTACTCATGATCTACCTTTCATAATCATGAATCCCATTCATGAGGGTTCCCTACTCATGGCCTAATCTCCTTTCATAATCATGAATCCCATTCATGAGGGTTCCCTACTCATGGCCTAATCTCCTTTCAAAGGTCCCACCTCCTAATATTATCACTGTTGGGGTTAAGATTTCACATATGAATTTTGAAGGGACAAATGCAGACGATAGCATTTGGTATATTTTTCAGTGCGTGGAGGTTCCCCTTGGCTTTCACTAAGCAAGGAATCTAAACTAGGTTCTAGACTGGGAGGAGCTAAAGCAACTAGCCATCTGGTTTAATTTCCATGATATGAATCCCAGCCTTACCGATAAATTATCACTCCTACATTCATTTGCTGATGAGGATGAAGGACCCTTGAGGCAGTGCTAAGTCCATCTTTGGAGCTGTGTGTGATGGTCTTCTTATAGGGCAGGCATGGTCTGGTGAGAAGGAGCTGACTTCTTGGCTTCTTGTCCTGGTGACCCCTCCTCCCCTCATTACTCTGGCTCCCACCCATCCTACCCTGCTGTATGCAATCTTAGCAGGGCTGGGGAGGAACCATTCTCAGTGGTTTCTCAAGAATTTTTGTCCTGTGTCTCACTATGGAACTTCTGTGTCCAACACAACCAATCATCCAGCCCTATTTTACTCTAAGTGAATTGCCCTAGGTTCTTGCTTTCCATCTTTGCTCACTCAGATGAACGCAATCCTGGCATGACTCTGTTTTTCTGCCCCCTTTCTTGCTGCTGGCTTCCTATCCAGCATTTATGAAGGCATTTATGGTGTCAAAAAGTATGATGCAAATGCAAAGTCTTATTATTATGTACGTATATTTTGTGTAATATTCCTTAATGCTTAAGTTGCTTATTGCCTTCTAGGCCTAAATGGAAATGGGAAGTCCTAGGCTAAACAGGGAACGTATTCAGATGTACATTAGGTGTGGGGTCCAATGTCAAATAAAATTTCTGAGAACTTATTGAATCATCTGTATTAATTTCCAATTGCTGCTGTAACAAATTACCACAAATGACTTAAAACAATGTAGATTTATTCTCTCACTATTCTAAAGCCCTGATTTCATCGGGCTAAAGTCAAGGTGTCAGCAAAGCTGGTTCCTTTAATGGCTCTGGGGAGAATTCATTTTCTTGTTTTTAGAATCTAGAGGCCACCTGTAACTCCTTGGCTCTTGACCCCTTCCTTGAATCACTCCAAATTCTTGCTTCAGTTGTCACAGCTCCTATTTCCTCCTTTGATATGCTTGTTTCCATCTTTTAAATACCCTTGTGCTGATATTTAAGACCAAGACAATCCAAGATAATCTCTCCATCTCGAGATCCTTAACTTAGTCACATCTGTGTAGTCCATTTTGCAATATACAATAATATTCCCAGGTGCTGGTGATTAGATGTAGGTATCTTGGAGTGACTATTATTCAGCCTACCATGCCACCATAAAATGAAAAACTTGGAGTAAGCTCCCTACAGTCTTTTCCTACTCAAATAATTCACACCAAGTCCAAGTGGATAAATGGAAGTGCTGCCACTGAGATGTTTACATTATTTAGAAGACATGATTTTACAAAAAGATGTTAGTATGATGACTAACCAAGTGTTAGTGTGTCTTCTGACAATGAGTCTACAAGATTTGGAAGTAATATTGGTTCTTGAGGAATAAAATTAACATAACAATTAGTGAAGGTATTTATCTGTGGGAATAAACCAAGAAGTTTTCACAAATCCAGGTGATCTGGGTATGATCTCAGGGAAGCAAATCAGCAAATCAGGGAAGCAAAGCAAGCAGATACTTGGAAAACTATTCAATCATATTGTACCTTATTTGGAGATAGAAGATGGACAAAATAAAGAGCTAGTGAGTCATGGAAACTCAGAAAAAAGAGGATGTCAAAAGCAATCACTCGCATCGTGTATCTGAGCACTGCACCAAGGACAGATAGTCTTGGTTAGACTTGACTGTTATGGTTTCCTTCAGTCTAGAAGGTTGAAAGACTCTGCAGCTGTCATAGCTGAAAAACACTTTTTAACATCAACAGACTCTCTCAGCAATCTTCAGATAACTGTTTACAGAGAAGCTTGCCCACAAGCAGATGATATGTTGGTCTAGCTGATACAAGCATTTGGTTCTGCTGAATGGCTATACTTTTCATTGCAAATGAATAGGTCGATATTTTGTTTATATTACACAATTAATTTAAGACTAACTTATAAAGCAGAAATCAAAAGGAAACCCTGCTACAGTCAATGTACACTGCATTTATAGGATCTGAATTAGAAAGTGTCAAAATAAAAATATATTTTTTGAAAATGAAGGAAATAAAGGTCTAACAGTTCCTAGGATCTTGCTTCATGAGATATGCTTTTTGAGAGTCTGTTGATTTCTCAGTTGGTATTAAGGGTGGGCCAAACCAAAATAAGACAAAATCATATTTCTCATCCTGAAAAGAAGAGAAGCAGATTTTGGATACCAAGGTGTACGTAATCTCATCAGGGCAGCCAGATGGTGGCCATGAACACGGGCTGTTCAGATCTCTGAATGTGGAAAGTAAGTGATGGATGGCCTCAGCTGCTGTACTCTGAACCCACTATCATGCTCTTTATAAGACCACATTTCCAAACGTCTGCTCTTGGCTAGTGAGTAACCACAGCAGGCATGCTAAGGCAGGCCCAGTCTATGAGATATGGGATTCTCCGATGGTTGACTTTGGCTAGAGTACTCCCCATCAGCTTGGATGAATCTTGCTCATGGCTGCATTGTAGTGTGAGTTTTCAACTCTCCTTCTTTGCCTCTCCTTCATAGGAGTCAGACTTGCATCATGGTCTTATTGCTCTCCATCCTTATTTGTCTTACTCCTCTTTTCACAGGTTTTCCTCCAAATAATTCTCTTTCAGGTCTGACTCTGCCAGCTCCTTAGAGGACACAATCTAAGAGATCACTCTTCCTCAGGAAATACCTGCTTTGTTTCATTGATCACCTTCTTTGAATGTGGCTTAGATGGCAGACAGTCAGAATAATTTTGTCTGAAAATTTCCCAATATGTACCCAAAAATAATATTTTAAAGGAAGGTGAATCCAGAATGGAGTGTGTGGGAATGTGGAGTAATGCCACCATCTGCCCTATGGCTCCACTGGCTATCTTTCTTTTAGTGTCTTTGACTGTTTCTACTTAGAGACATTATTTGGCCATGCCATTCAAACTCGGTTTGAAGACTTGGCTCTTCTTACCTTTGAATTTTCTTTCCAGAAGGAAGGTGGTAGCATCTGAACAGGCAGATGAGTCTTCAGAGTTCTAGGAGAAGGCATTTTGTTTGCCAGATCCAGACCTGGGAAATAAGGCCACACAGTTCAGCCAAACATTTCTCATCAGCTGCATAGATTCGATATTAGTACTGTGCCAATCGTTTGAAATCAGATTGACCTAACAGTCAGCTCTCTGTCTAAAATAATAATTTTTATGCCTATGTTCCCTTTCTGATGACAACTTTACTGCTCATTCTGGTAGAGGAAAGCAGTGATGAAATATTGAAAACTATGGAGGCACATTACTTCCCTTAGTTGTTGGGCATTGGTGTGTGCTTGTGTGGGCAGATAAAGATGTTTGAGGTTGGTGAGAACAGCTCTATAATAGCCCCAGTAGCTCTAAAGCATGCAAGATTGTCTTTCAACTTTTACTTTCAAGGCCAAGAACCACAACAGCCATCAGACATGTGCAAGCATTATGCTGGGAAATATTTTTGGTTGAAAAACTGCCTTATAGTGATCAAGTCATTTTTCCAAGTTAGTAAATGTGAAAGCCAGGATTAGAAATCAGTGAGTCTATGAGTGTGGAGAGTCAAGGAAGAGAAGTTTTGTGAAAAACAGTAGAGAGGCAACAAAGATTTGGATAAAGCACAGAGGACGTATTCCTGGAAATAGAAAGTCCAATGCTAACTGCTAAAATGCTGAATATAGGCTGGATGTAGCCATGTGCAGCACCAACTTCAGGGGAGAGGTTTGCAAGTAAAGCATAAGTGTCAGTAATGGAGAAGATAGCTTCTGATGGAGAATGAGATATGTAAGGAAAGGGAAGTTCTCCTTGGAGGCACAGCAGTAAAGGGATAGAAGGAAGCAAGAGGGAGAAAATTAAAGTAAAAATTTTGCATAAAAGAGAGAAAGAAAAAGCATGCCAATTTCTTCTCCTCCCCACTAACCAGTACTAAATACTTATAAACAAAACTGCTCAGAAGAAGGCAGAACTGACAGAAGAGGATGTTTTCAAACTAGAAACTATGTTCATGAAGTATATAAAAATAGGAAAAAAGCACAGATTTCATTGACACAAAGCTACTATAAAGATCAAAGAGTCAAATAAAAAAAAGCTGAAAATGAAAATGCAACATTTTAAACTAAATTAAATATCTTGAAACAAACATTTGAGAATATGAAAATAAAATCTGACATCAGAACTACAAAAAGTAAGGACAGACGTGGACGAAAAAGGAAAGTGAAAAAGATTTGATTGAACTCAACAGAGAAGTAGAAGAAAAGGCAAAATAGCATTAAAAATTAAATTATAAAGTAGATAATGGGGAATAGATTTAAATGAAAATATAAATGCTATTGAAGAAAAGCACTAAAACAATTAAGACAATGACACAAGAAAAAGAAAGAAGTAAAAAGTTTCAGAGAGCAAGTGGCTGACATTGAAGACAGGTGAAGAAAGTCTAACATTAGTAGAAATTGGAGTCCCTGAGAAGAAAATGAAAACAGTGGAATAAAACTAGTATTTAAACCTGTAATCTGAAACAGTTTTCTAGAGAAAAAGACTGGAATTTATATGTTAACCATGGGGTATTGGGAAAGTTGATTCATAATGATCAACTCTGAAATATATGTTAAAATTATTATATTTTATGATTAAAAAAATTCATGCCTTATGCAAAAGATTAAATAATCCTGAAGGTGAATAGAACCAAACTGGCATCAGACTCCTGAAAACATCATGAAAAGCAAAGAAACTGTTGATCAACATTTTAAAGAAATTAGGGACAGAAAATGTGAAAGAAAGATGTTATCCCCAGGCAGGCTGTGCTTCAAGTACCAAGGATAGACCAAAAAAAGGTTTAAATGTGCAAGGACTAGGGAATACAATACACATGTGCCTTTCCTGATCAATTAGCTAGAATAGGTTCCATTCAATCAATAAATGACTTGGAAATCTTTGCAAAAAGGATCGATGGTGAATATTTCACATTATATAATGTGAATAATGTAATATTTCACATTATATAATTTACAACTAAATTAATGAGGATAGATCAAGAGTAGAAGAATAATGTGTAAACCTTATAGGTTCCCACAAAGTAGTAATAATACAACTTAATATTTGAAATATGATTATTTGCTGTTGTATAATTAATAGGGGGAGTCACAGTATTCCTTTGAAACCAGCAGATCAGATAGTAAAAAGTTAAGTAAGAGAAAGGAGGAATTAAGGTTTTGTAAAGGCTAATAATACACAAGTAACCACTACAAAAAAATACACAAACTTTTCTAAATACAAACACACCATCGAAACAAACAATCCCCCACTTTTTTAAAACAAAAAGGAAAATAAAAAGGATATACTAAATAGGGAAAGAAACACAGTAAATATTACTTTTTACAACAGTAATTTGAACAAATGATGATATGACATAATTGTGACCAAACATGTCAGTCATATCAGTAAATGTGAGTGGTTTAAATAACCTATTAATATTTTTCAAATTGGCTCATAAAACCTAACTATATGCATTGTACAAGTGAATACCCAGAAACATAATAATTAATATAAGGTAAAAATAAAAGAATGGATAAAGATATAAAACACAATGAAAACTATAAGACAGCAAGGATTGTGGAGAGGAAGATGATGAATAGAAGGCTCCACTGATCATGCCACCTCTCTGGCCCCTCTGCCATGCAAGGAATGCCACTTTAATAACTATCTATACCAAAGAAGCACCTTCATAAGAACCAAAAATCAGATGAGCACTCACAGTACTTGGTTTTAACTTTGTATCCCTGAAAGAGGCACTGAAAAGGTTAAAAACAAAACAAAACAAAATATGACTCTTGAATTGCCAACAACACCCCTCCTTCGCCCCCATGAAGTGGCAGTGTGGTGCTGAGAGCGTTTCTGTGCATTGGGGTAGGGAGAGCAGAGCAATTGTGAGGCATTGAACTCAGTGCTGTCTTACAGCAGAAAGCAAAATTGGACCAAACTCAGCTGGCGCCTGCCCATGGAGGGAGCATTTAAACCAGCCCTAATCAGATGGGAATCACTGATTCTAGTGGTTGGAATTTGAGTTCCTGCAAGCCTTATCACTGAGGTCCAAAGTGCTTTGGGGCTGTAAATAAACCCAGAAGGCAGTCTAGGCCACAAGGACTGCCACTCCTAGGAGAGTCCTAGTGCTGAAATGGGCTCAGAGGCAATGGACTGGTCAGGGTATATGACCTACTGAGATACCAGCCCATGTGGCTAAGGGAGTGCTGGCATCATCCCTCCCCTATTTCCAGGCCGCACAGCTCATAGGACCAAACGAGATCTGTTACTTCCATTTGAGGAGAGAAGTGGGAAGAGTGGGGTGGAGTTTGTGTTGCATCTTGGATACCAGCTCAGTCACAGCAGGATAGGGCACAGGTCAGAGTTTTGAAGCCTCCCTTCCAGGACCTAGCTCCCAGACATTTCTAGACACACTTTGGGCCAGAAGGGAATCTGCTGTCTTAAAGGGAAGGATCTTTAAAAATGAGTCTTGGCCAGGCATGGTGGCTCATGCCTGTAATCCTAGCACTTTGGGAGACTGAGGCAAGCGGATCACGAGGTCAGGAGTTCGAGACTAGCCTGGCCAATATGGTGAAACCCCATCTCTACTAAAAATACAAAAATTAGCCAGGTGTGGTGGCATGCGCATGTAATCTCAGCTACTTGGGAGGCTGAGGCAGGAGGATCGCTTGAACCTGGGAGGCGGGGGTTGCAGTGAGCCAAGATCACACCATTGCACTCCAGACTGGTCGACGAAGTGAGACTCTGTCTCAAAAAAAAAAAAAAAAAAAAAAAAGAATGAGTCCCAGCAGCATTCATCACCTGCTCACTGAAAAGTCCTTGGGCCCTGAATAACCAGCAGCAACATTCAGGTACTATGTTGAGGGCCTTGAATGAGACCTTGAGACATGCTGGCTTCAGGTACCAGCTTGACCACAGTGGGGTACAGCACCGAGTAGGCTGTTGGAGACTCTAATTCCAGAACTTGGCTCTTGGATGATATTTCTGGACCTTCCCTGGGGCAGAGGGGAGACCACTTCCCTGATGGGTGTGTCCCAGGCCAGGCAACATTCACCACAAGCTGACTGAAGAGACCTTGGGCCTTCAGGGAACATCAGTGGTAGTCTGGCAGTATTCCCTATGGGCCTGTGGTGGCAGTGGCCATGGGATGAGGCTCCTCTGCCTTTGGAAAGGGGAAGGAAGGGTGGGCAGGACTACATCTTGTGGTTTGAATGCCGGTTTAGTCACAGTACAATAGAACACCAGGTAGACTTCTAAAGTTTTTGACAGTAGTCTCTGGCTCCCAGATGCCACCTCTGGAGCATGTGGGAACTCATGATGAAAACCCTTATAAAACTGGGTATAGAAGAAACATACCTCAACATAATACAAGCCATATATGACAGACCCACAGCTAGTGTCATACTGAATGGGGAAAAACTGAAAGCCTTTGCTCTAAAATCTGGAACATGACAAGGATGCCCACTGTCACCACAGTTATTCAATACAGTACTAGAAGTCTTAGCTAGAACAATCAGAGAAGAGAAGGAAATAAAAGATATCCAAATTGGAAAGGAAGAAGTTAAATTATCCTTGTTTGCAGATGATATAATCTTATATTTGGAAAATCCTAAAGACTCCACAGAAGAACTATTAGAGTTGATAAAAAAATTTGGTAACACAGCAGGATACAAAATCAACATACAAAAATAAGTAGCATTTCTGACAACAGTGAATGATCTGAAAAAGAAATTTTAGAAGTACTCCTGATTATAATAACTACAAATAAAATTAAATATCTAGGAATTAACTTTATCAAAGAACTGAAAGATCTTTATAATGAAAACTATAAAACACTGATGAAAGAAGTTGAACAAGAAACCAAAAAATGGAAAGATATTCCGTGTCCCTGAATTGGAAGAATCAATATTGTTAAAATGATCATACTACCCAAAGAAATCTATATATACAATGTAATCTCTATCAAAATACTGATGACATTTTTTCACAGAAATAGAATAAACAATCCTGAAATTTACATGGAACCACAGAAGACCCAGAATAGCCAAGGCTATCATAAGCAAAAAGAACAAAATTGGAGAGATCACATTACCTGACTTCAAAAAACCAAAGCACCATGGTACTAGCATAAAAACAGACACACAGATCAATGGAATGGAATAGAGAACCCAGAAACAAATCCACACTCTTACAGTGAACCATTTTTGACAAAGGTGCCAAGAATATGCACTGGGGAAAAGACAGTCTCTTCAAAAAATGGTGCTTGGGAAAACTGGGTATCAATAAGCAGAAAAATGAAACTAGACTTCTATCTCTCACTGTATACAAAAATCAAATCAAAATGAATTAAAGACTTAAACCTAAGACCTCAAACTATGAAACTACTACAAGAAAACATTGGGAAAACTCTTCAGGACATTGGTCTGGGCAAAGTATCTTGAGTAATACCCCATAAGCACAGGCAACAAAAGCAAAAATGGACGAATGGGATTACATCAAGTTAAAAAGGTCCTGCCCAGCAAAAAATACAATCGACAAAGTGAAGAGAAAATCCACAGAATGGGAGAAAATATTTGCAAACTACCCATTTGACAAGGGATTAATAACCAGAATATATAAGGAGCTTAAACAACTGTATGGGAAAAAATCCAATAATCCAATCAAAAATGAGTAAAAGATTTGAATAGACATTTCTGAAAAGAAGACAAACAAATCACAAACAGGCATATGAAAAGGTGCACAACATCATTGATCATCAGAGAAATCCAGATCAAAACTACAATGAAATATCATCTCATCCTAGCAAAAATGGCTTATATCCAAAAGACAGGCAATAAACAATGCTGGTGAGGATGCAGAGAAAAGGGAACTTTTCTACACTGTCGTTGGCAATGTAAATTAGTGCAACCACTATAAAGAACACTTTGGAGATTCCTCAAAAAGCTAAATATAGAGCTGCCATAGGATCCAGCAATTGCACTGCTGGGTATGTACCCAAAAGAAAGGAAATCAGTATATCAAAGAGATATCTGCAATCTCATGTTTGTTGTAGCACTGTTCACAATAGCCAAGCTTTGGATGCAAGCTAAGTCTCCATCACATGAATGGATAGACACACTTCAGGCCAGAAAGGAATTTGCTGTCTTAAAGGGAGTATTATCCAGCCATAAAAAAAGATCCTGTCATTTGCAACAACATGGATGGAACTGGAGATCATTGTATTAAGTGAAATAAGCCAGGCACAAAAATACAAACATTGCATATTCTCACTAAAAATCTAAATTGAACTCATGGAGATGGTTACCAGAAGCTGGGAATGGTAGTGTGGGTGTTTGTGGGGGATGTGGGGATGGTTAATGGGTACAAAAATTAGTTAGAAAGAATTAATAAGACCTACTATTTGTTAGCACAACAGAGTGACTATAGTCAATAACAATTTAATTGTAAATTTTCAAATAACTAAAAGAGTATGGTGGATTGTTTGTAACACAAAGCATAAATGCCTGAGGAGATGGATACCCCATTCTCCATGATGTAATTATTATGCACTGTATGCCTGTATTAAGACATCTCATGTATCCTGTAAAAATATACATTGACTATGAACCTACAAATGTTAAAAATTAAAAAAGGAAAGCAAGGATTGTGATGCTATAAGATAAATTAAGATTCAACCCCAAATATGTATGACACAAAGAAGAAACTTCATAATGTGAAAGATTCCATTATACTAATAAAATATAGTAACCATGGATATCTATGTACCACATAATCAAGTAACCACTTATGCCAAACAGAAACCACAGCAGATGCAAACAGAACACATTAATAATAGGATATTTTAACTTTCAGTGCAAAATAAGTCAACTGGAAAAAAAGAGAAGAATACAAAGTGTTTAAACAATATAATATGTTAAATCTTTTGAGTAATAGAGAATATACTTTCTTCTCAAGCAAACAGAAAATTCACAAAATAATTATATATTAAGGCACAAGTAAAACAGCAGTAGATTTGATAGCATTGGCATTTTACAAACAATGGTCTCTTATCACAATGTAATAAAACTAGAAATCAAACACAAAGACAAAAACCAAAGAAGCACTTTCATCTGGAAATTAAAAACTTCTGCTAAACACCACTGGTATAAAATTACAAAAATTCTGAAAAATGTAGTGAAATTAAATGTAACAAAACACTACATATTAAAAACAAGTACATTTAACATGATGATCAGACAAAAATTGATAGCCCTAAACAAAGAATGAATTTAAATACATGAGTTGAATTCCCAAGTCAAAAAACATTTGACTAAATGCAACAGTGGTTTATTATTAAAAACTCTGAGAAAACAAGGAATAAAAAGAAACTTCTTCACTCTGATAAATGATATCTAAAAAAATCTGCATCTAATATTATACTTAATGGTGAAAGAACAAATCCTTTTCCACTAAGATCAGGGAGAAGGCAAGAATGTTTGCTCTAATTATTTCTATTCAATACGGCACTGGAGACTCCAGATGATAGTGAAATATGGGAAGAAAAAAGAAATAATAGAAATCAAGACTAGAAAGCAAGAAGTAAAATTGTCTTCATTCAAAGAAGACATCATTGTCTGTGTAGAAAATCCACTATCCAATTGAAAAGTACAAAAAATCTAGAACTAATAAGTCAAGTTGCAAGATACAAGGGCCAACAAAAAATCAACATATTTCAACATATCAGCAATATATAAATAAAAATTAAAATACAACAATATTAAAATATATTTTAATAAAATAATAAAAATCCTTATGATTAAATTTGACTAAAGATGTGACAGGCATAATGAAAGTTGTAAATCATTACTGAGTGATATTTAAAACATTCTAAATAATTGGAGACATAAAGCACTTTCATAGGCCAGAAAAGCCAATTTTGTTAGGGTATTAATTCTTTCCAAATAGATGTATAGATTTAATGCAATCCCAGCCAAAATATGAGGAGGTTTTTGTTTCTTTGTTTGCCTGTTGATTTTGGTAGGAACTGACAACTTGATTATAGAATTTATATGAAAATGCAAAGATCCTAGAATAGCTAAAGCAAAAAAAAAAAAAAAAAAAAAAGAGAGAGAAAGAAATGGGGAGGTCTTATTTCTACTTAATTTCAAAACTTATAAAACTACAGGAATTATTATAAAACAGTGTAATATTGGCATAAAGAACTGATACATCAAGGAGAGAAGCAGAATAGAAAATCCAGAAATATACCCATACATAAACAGTTAATTAATTTTGGCAAAAGAGTCAAGACAATTCAATGGGAGGAAAGATTAAAAAATATTTTTCAATAAATGTTGCTGAAATAATTGTCCCAATCAATAATAGGGTTTCAATACATATTGGGTATTGTTATTTTACAAATGAAGAAGAATTAAGCTCTGAGATGCTTAATGACTTGCTCAAGGTACCCAGATAAAAAAATCCATACCAGCATTTGAAGCTGGACTGTGTGATTTTAACATCTATGCCTTCCCACCAAAGGCTTGTCTCCTACTGTGAAAACTACTATTTATTACAATTGGCTTTATAAAAACATGTCCTTTATTCCCAACTTGATTACAAAATCTTCAAGGGTGCCTTCTCTGTCTTGCATTTCTTAGTATATTTGGTGTAAAGTGTAATGATTTATGGCAGTACTTTTCTCCCCAGGTGTTTTGACATGAACCCCCTTCAAACTTCTTCCCAGTTCCTTATGGACATAGTTTCTAAAAGGCTAACTGCAGAAATGATTTTCCTCTTAGGTGAAAACTGACCCAGTACAGTGGTTCCAACGCCGTAGGTCTCACTCGGGCAAACTTACCTGAGTTGAGAGGTGGGGGCAGCGCCCACTCGATGAAAGGATGGCGGTCAAATGTGTTGGCCCTCTGGCACTTCTGCACATCCCCATCATTTTGGTTCATGTCCACAATCTCCTGTGTCCAGGTTGTGCCTAGAAGCATTGGTTATTCTCATCTTCACCCACTCGTGGCATAATTTAATTCTATTTTCATGGTTACTCATGTATTTAGTTAATCTCCCAATTGCTGAGTGTTGAGCAGGATCAGCTCACCCGCCCTCTCTTCCATATGACCCCCAAGGTGAGCGGGGCTTCCACCTACCACCCAGAGTGGGTGGGGCCTCTTCTCTGAGCACCAGCCCCCATCTGTGCTCATTGATTATCATGGTCTGCTTACATATTAGCTTCCTTGCCACTAAGAGCTCTTTGGAGGTAGGGACTCATTCTTTTTTTTTTTTCCTTTATTCCTAGTACATACCATGGGGCTTTGTCCCTAATGAATGTAGCTTCGTGGTTGAATATTGAAGCAAACGAAAGTAGGGAGATACAAAGATGAATTAGCCATTATATCTGCTCTAACAAGCTTACAATATTTTGGGAGGAGATAAGTTGTGACAGAGACTGCTTCTTGCCATAGCTACTATGCATTCTTCCCTTCCCTTTCAAATTAATAGATTCTCAATTTTTAGCTTGGCATATAGTTGTTTGGCTCAAAGGTTATATTTTCTACTATTTCTTGCAGATAAATGTGGACATGCCAGTAAATTCTGGGAACCTGTCATGAAAGGAAAGAATATGGCCTTATTCCTTCCTTCCTACCTCCTTGCTAGTATTTGGAATGTGCCTGTGGTGGTTGGAGCCCCAGCAGTCATACTGGACCATAAACTCAAAAGCCACACCTGAGGATGGTGGAGCAGAAAGCTAGAAGGGACCAGGATAGCTCATGACCAAGGCAGCCGCTGTTTCAGCCCCAGGCTACCAGCCTCCTGACTGCTCTTCCCTTTGTGTTATTTTGGGTTTTCTAACACTTGTAGTCAAATAGAATCTTCACTGATACAGAAGAGGACTGTAAATGGACGTGTGGGTAGGCAAAAAGGTGGACTGAAGCAGAGAGAGCTAATTGTCCACCAAATATCCATTCTCTTCTTACTACTTTTGATGTCTCTGTGGCTTGCAGCCAAACCTGATGCTAACTGAAACATGAGACCCATACACATAACCGAAAGAGAAACTGTTCCAGGAAGGGCTGTAATGATGTGTAAAGGGCTCCGGGAGTTCAGAGGAGGGCGGACTCACTGCAGAAGGCGTCAATAGGGCTCAGTGGAGGAAAGGGGATGGTAGCTCTGAAATGAAGGGCTGAAGTAGGAATTGAATGTCCATCTTCACAAAGAAGGCACAGCGTCCTAGGTGAGGAGCCTCAGGAGCTAAGAAAAAGGCATGCATATTCCACACTGGGAAGGAAGGAGGGCTCACAGGAAGTTGAGAGGCGCTGGGAGAGATGGGGGAGTAAGACTGGGGAAGCATTGAGGCCTTTGGATGGAGGGCCTTGGGGCCAACTGCAGAATTTCCCATGCAAACCGAAACAAAATTTCTGCCCTTAGGTAATACAGGTTTACCTTCACATCTGGGCAAAGAAAAGTGTCCAATGCAAATCAAACAGAAAGGAGATTCTAGAGAAACTGAAACCTACTAATAGCAAGCCCCTACCTAAGTTTATTAAGAAAGCCCTGGCCAGCCAATGCTGAGTTAATAAGAAGGCAGTGAGGCTAAGGAGGGGAGGTTGGAGCCAAAGAGGACAGAAACACATTTCCATGAAATGTGGTGAAGGGACCCTTTTCTGAAATCTTTCTGGTTATGAATTTCTTCATGTTGAGTCAAGTGACCACTGAGAGACTTTCCCAAACTCATTAAAGTCCTTTACCTCACTTGGTCACACTGTCTGAAATTATATATTCAGATAACATGGGGATTACGAGGCATCATCACAGTCTTGCTGGTGGTGATGTTCCCATTCCTCCACCCTGCACAAGCCTAGGATGCTCTTTGCCATTTCCGACTTTTGCTTTTCCCACAAACTCCTCTTCCTTTCATAAGATGCTGGTAAATGCCACCTTCCCTTTCTCACATCTTCCCCATCATACTCACATAAATTTTGGCCCCAACTCTGTCAGTACTTTTTAGAGTGGGGTGAAAGCATTCAGTTCCACATCTGTCTCCTCCACTGGAAGGAGCTTCTTAAGGGCAAGAACTGTGGTTAATTCTGGCTTAGCAGATGGGAGCAAGGACTGGCTGGTTGGCAAGTTTACTGTAAGAACCTCTATGCTCTTTGTAATTCCTTCAGTCCTTTGGGGATTTGGGATTCTGGCAATCTCTTTTACAGGGACCAAATGAAAGGAAGATCTTGGATTGTAGAGGATTGGAGATCATGAGCAAGTCTTGTTTTCATTTTTTCCAGGGCCAGCACTGGTGAAAACCTGCATTTTTAAATTGGGAGACTCACTCCAGGTGTCAGTGCTCTGCTAAATCTGCCTTTCCTGCCATTTCCTCATACCCACGTGCCTTTGCATAGGTTGCAATGAGGAGATCATCAGGTTTTGCTTGGAAATTCCAGATTTTGACCCAATTATCACTAATCATTTTGTCCATGAGGATTCCATTCACTTCTCTAGTTTCTGGGTGTAGAAATTTTTCCTCCAGCTGAAGCTCTTTCATCTTCTCCAAGGACATCTTACTGGGAGGACTGGACAGCTGCTTAAAACAAAGGTGTGCTGTGTCATTTCTAATACTTAGAACAGTCAGTCCTTTTTTAAAAAAGACTATTGTCTGAGAGAGTCAGAAGAGACACATAGTGGGAATTTATTACTGTGTTTCATGTTAATTTAAGTGAGAGATGTAAAAACTGTGGGAGCCTGAGAATTGCAAATAGCTTTGTTTCTGGGTAAAGAAAGATGGTAAAGAAATAAGTGCACCTCTGATGGGGATGAACGCTAGGGAGGACCACAAACCTGGGAGATTTTTTAGCTAAGAGCTGGTTTGTGTTGGCTCATCAGAGACGCCTGAGGCCTGAGCCACAAGCAGAGGCCCTGGCGTGGAGCCCAGGGACAGAGGGGCCACTCAGTTCACAGACTTTTGTCAAGTTTGAGCAAGGAAAGGAAGGCTCTCATGCAGTCAGTGCTTAGACTGGTTGGATGCAAACCAGTACTGAAGCAGGCTGGGGGTGGGCCCACTAGATTGCATCTGACCCAGCCTACCACAGAGCTGGGAGAAGGCACAGAACAGGCTTCATTAAGTCATGTTGGGTCTCTATAAGACAGTGATCTTCAGAAGGTTTCAGTCTGGTGGTCTGGGTTACATAGAAATTTCCCTGCATGTTTACAACTCTAGATCTCAAAGCCTGCCCAAATCTCTGTGGAAGAGCGATATGGCAGCTATGGAGGAACTTCACTTTTCTGGGGGAGGAACTCAAACTAGCTTGGGATGTCATCATTATTCCCATAGTAGTTCACTTTAGTTCACTATAGTGAATCTTAGTATATACTTATTAATGTTTCATGTAAAAATGATTTCCTTCTACCCAGAAGGTGCAAGTACAATTGATGCTTCAGGCTGGGCACAGTGGCTCACGCCTGTAATCCCAGCACTTTGGGAGGCCGAGGCGGGTGGATCACGAGGTCAGGAGTTCGAGACCAGCCTGGCCAATATGGTGAAACCCCGTCTCTACTAAATATACAAAAATTAGCCAGGCTTGGTGGTATGCACCTGTAGTCCCAGCTACTTGGGAGGCTGAGACAGGATAATTGCTTGAACACAGGAGGTGGAGGTTGCAGTGAGCCGAGATTGCACCACTATACTCCAGCCTGGGTGACAGAGTGAGACTCTGTCTCAAAAAAAAAAAAAAAAAAATTGATGTTTCAGAAATATGTAATGTGCTTCCAGCACACATTTTCTGTGGTATTCATGATCTCATTTAAGAACAAAATTGATGGGTTTCCAGTACCTAGTAGGATAGCTTTAATAAGGCCATGGAGATGTAGATATTAACTTAAAGGAGCAATTGCAAAGGTGCAAAGTTTCTGCAGGCCGATGGAGTCAACCATGGCAGGTGTTAACACTGTACCTGGTAGTGCTACTGCTTCCTCCTAAACGGAAGACATGTTCTAATGAGTTCTTTTAGAAGTTGTTCTAAGTTTGGGTAGGATTTTGAGATATTAAAAAGATGGTATGATTTTTCAAGTGTGCAGAAATGTGATCTCTGAACTATTCCAAAGGAAGCCTCAAAGAAGAGAGAATCTGGTCCTTGATGGGCATCCCTTTTCATCTCCCATCACTCCCTTGCCCCCATGACCTGTGTCTTCTCATCGTTGAACTTACTTCGATCTCCTGAACAACCTTAGACCTTTCGTGACCCTGTTTTGTGTCCCTATACCCATGCTCCTAGGTAATCAATCTTCAACTCATTCTTTAAAACACTCTAAAATGTAACTCCACTAAGCTTTTTTTTTTTTTTTTTTTTTTTGAGACAGAGTCTCTCCCTGTTGCCCAGGCTGGAGTGCAGTGGTGCAATCTAGGTTCACTGCAAGCTCCTCCTCCCGGGTTCACGCCATTCTCCTGCCTCAGCCTCCTAAGTAGCTGGGACTACAGGTGCCTGTCACCGCGCCCGGCTAATTTTTTGTATTTTTAGTAGAGACGGGGTTTCACCATGGTCTCGATCTCCTGATCTCGTGATCCGCCTGCCTCGGCCTCCCAAAGTGCTGGGATTACAGGCGTGAGCCACCGTGCCCGGCCCACTAAGGTTGACCATATGTCTTTTAATGCATGGTTAACATTTGGAAAAATCTCTGTTTCCACTTTAGACACTATGTTCTGGAAGAGAAAGGATTAAGTCATTCATTTAGCTCAGAAAAAAAAAAGTCAAATAGATGTTATCTGTTCCAGGGAGGTAGCACAGAATATGTAAACAGCTTATTCTATAAATTGGAAAGTATACACCTATTACTTTTTCATCACTTTTGTACCAAACCATATTTCCTTGTGGTATTTTATGAATGGAACTAGGCAGAGCCCGTGTGACCAGAAATATGACCCCTAGCACCCCTTCTTCAGCAGACTCCTGTAGCTCCTGTGACCTAGGCCAGATGCCACTAGTGCTATGTTGAGAGAATGTGGAGCTGCAGCTGAATCCTGTCGCTGGGGACTTTCAAGACATCCTTGTGTGTTCAGAGGGACGCATTTCACCTTGGCCTCTGAACAGGAAGGAGCCCTTTCACTAACTTCCTCTGCAATCACACAGCACTGGGAAGAATGAAGCAATAGGCACGATAATGTCTCCCAAAGGTGTCTATGTCCTGATGCCTGCAAACTGTGAATATGTCATCTTCCATGGCAAAAGGGACTTTGCACATGTGGTTGAGTGAAAAAACCTTGAGATGGGGAGACTATCCTGCATTATCTGGGTGAGCCCAATGTGATCAGAAGTGTTCTTATAAGAGGAAGGCAGGAGGTCATGTAATAGTGAAATAGCAAAAGAATTAATGTAACTAACTATTTTTGTTGAAGGGGCCTTTAACTCATTTTATATGTAGGCTGAGATAATTTTGGAGTAGTGAGATAATATATAAAAATAACAATCATGTAGTTTTAAAAACTAACTTTGGGATTAAAAAAAACTATGTTAACAACTATGTTTTTTGAAACATTTATGAAAGCATTGTGACCTGGCCAAAGAGAAAAAAGTTCTTAACCTCCTCAGACCCTCGCTGGCACTCAGATTGTCAGTCACCTGTTTATTGCCACCGTCTCTTCTTCCCCTTGCCCTTAACATAAAAAGAGCCTAAAATTTGTAGTGACTTGAGATGGTACTTTAGGATGCTAGTCTGCCATCTTCTTGGTTTGCTTGCTCTCTTAAAAAATCTGCTTTTCCTTCCACCAACTCTTGTCTCTCATGTTTCTCTTTCGAGTGGCAGGCGGCTGAATCTGGGTTTGGTTAAAACTATGGAGCCCAACATGTGGCTGTGTGCCTCAGGTGGTCTATCCTTCCTGGTTTCCAATGGATGGAGCAATTGCTGTAGCAGCACAGCAGGGCTGCTACCTGGCAGAGTTACACTACCAGGCAGAACAACAACCACTTGTTGAGTGCCATCTGCTTGTGGCTAGCTGATCTCATGGCTAGGATTCCAGGGATGTCCCAGCAACTGTTGAGAATACTTTTGTCTCGGGGATCCTTCCTTCTATCCCCGTTGTGGCATCAGCTACCTACAATGCTTCATTGGTGCAAGGAGAAGCAGTGTCTGGGGGAGTCAGTGGACTCCAGGACTGGGTAAGTTGCTCCAGTTTGTATAACTAGGAACTCCCTTCCCCTCCATTTGGGCTTTTCCTCTGAATAAGCCACTTTGTTTTTGTCTTTGATTGGTATACCCTGTTGGAAAGGGGAATAGTTGCTGGACTTTTACCCAATTTGAGAACTGGTTCGTTTTCATTTGTCTGCCAGTTATCTTTATGCACTCTTGCTTACATGTTTAAAAACATGAGAAAGTTCAAAGGCAAGCCAGGTTGTCTGAGACTCCAGCTGGTTACATATGATGGCCCATTTTATGCACATTTTGAACTGATAGACAAATTATAGCAAGAAAACTTCAGAGCTCAAATGGTTAATCTACAACTATAGAGTTAAACAGAGTCTTCTAAAACTCTGTATTTCTTTCTTTATTTTTTTTTCCTTCCTGCTTTGAATCTACTGCTATTAAACTCCTGGTGTTGAGATAAAACTCACTTTTTATAGTACCACCAATTCAAGGTTATTTGGAGATTTTGTTTTTCTTATACAGTTCAACCAGTTCTGTAGACAATAAACACTCATTTAAAACAAACATCGAAGGGTAGAAAAGTTTTTTTTTAATCAAATTGCCACAAAAACTACTTTAGCCAAAATTTTTGTTCAGTCTTCACTGAATTGCCTATTGACAGATCCCAATTTTATAAAAAATAATTTGGATCTAGCTATCTTTTATAGGCCAGTGATTTCTGTGATGCTGTCTCATCGCAAGAGTTCCAAGGTAAAAGCTGTTAAATCTTTGTGTGTATGTATATATGTTTAAATATGTTTAAACATCAGCTCCTGTAATTTTTCCCTCTAATTCTAACTTGTGGCCTGATGCTGAAATGTTTTATCTTAAAGGTCTAAAAAACCAATATTTTCCTCCAGTATAACATGATTCTATACTCTTGGCTTTTCTTAATATGTCTAAATTTTTCAATATAATCAAATAACTTCTCAGACAATTTCTAAGGGTAATGTATCTCCCTCCTATATTCATAACCTTGAACACATTCTTCCTGCATCTGATTAAACTCAAGTACTTTTTTTCATCAGGCTTGACTTCCCGGTTATCTAAATCGACTTCCTGGTTATCTAAATCAACTTCCCATAAAATAGAACAGTCACATTTCAAAAGGTTTTTCTTTGCCTCTTTGAAAACTGGCTTGAAAAGCCAGTTTTTCAAGATAATTTTGTGTTTTATCACGATAATTTTGTGTTTTATCAAGATAATTTTTTTATTATCTTTATTAAGTTTTTGATTACTTAAAAACCTGAGATTTAAAATAATTAAGGTTTTCACATTTATTTAACCTTCTGTATTGCCTTTGTGGTCTTTTAATTATCACTCTTTGTTAAATAAATGACTGTCATTTTACAATAATCTGTAATTCTGTTTCAACCAAATGGTTTGAGCCTTTTAACATCTTTAATAAATGTTCTCAAAATCAAAATTCTAAACTAAGTCTCTGACCTAGACTTATTACTGGGGACTTTTCAAAGCTATAAAAATTAATCACTGCAAGCTTGTAAAATCTTTTTACAACTTCCAGTCAGATCATAGACTCTGGTATCATCACCTCCAGCCACTTAGAAGCGTCCTTATCAGGTGCTATTAACTAATCCTTGTGCTGTTAAGTTACAGGGTTTTGACTCCTGAGTTTACATATTTCATCTAAAAAGTCACCAATTGGCTGGGCATGATGGCTGACACCTGTAATCCCAGCATTTTGGGAGGCGAAGGCAGGAGGATAACTTAAGGTCAGGAGTTTGAGACCAGCCATGGCCAACATGGTAAAATACTGTCTCTACTAAAAATACAAAAATTAGCTGGACGTGGTGGCGTGCGCCTGTAATCCCAGCTACTTGGGAGGCTTAGGCAGGAGAATCACTTGAACCCAGGAGGCAGAAGTTACAGTGAGCTGAGATCATGCCACTGTACTCCAACTTGGGTGTCAGAGCGAGATTTCATCTCAAAAAAAAAAAAGAAAAAAGTCACCAACTGCTGCCAAATCTTAAATGTTGACATCAGTATCTGACACCAACTCAAGTTAACCAAAGCCTTGTCTTTGGAACTCCAACAGAACTCCAGGGGAAAAAAAACTTCAAAACCTAGTTCCCCAGCCATGATGGGATGGGAAGTCAGACACACCTTGCTATGCCCTCTCCCTTTTATGGTTTAGACACAACAACTTACCAATATTAATATTAAATAAAAATCATAATGTGTCCGGAATTTGTGGGTTCTTGGTCTCACTGACTTCAAGAATAAAGCTGCGGACCTTCCCGGTGAGTGTTACAGCTCTTAAGGTGGCGCGTCTGGAGTTTGTTCCTTCTGATGTTCGGATGTGTTCGTAGTTTCTTTTTTCTGGTGGGTTCGTGGTCTTGCTGGCTCAGAAGTGAAGCTGCAGACCTTCGCGGTGAGTGTTACAGCTTTTAAGGCAGCACGTCTGGAGTTGTTCGTTCCTTCTGGTGGGCTAGTGGTCTCGCTGGCTTCAGGAGAGAAGCTGCAGATCTTCGTGGTGAGTGTTACAGCTCATAAAAGCAGTGTGGACCTAAAGAGTGAGCAGTAGCAAGATTTATTGCAAAGAGTGAAAGAACAAAGCTTCCACAGTGTGGAAAGGGACCTGAGCGGGTTGCCACTGCTGGCTGGGGCAGCCTGCTTTTATTCTCTTATCTGGCCTTACCTACCTCATGCTGATTGGTAGAGCCGAGTGGCCTGTTTTGACAGGGCACTGATTGGTGCGTTTACAATCTTTGAGCTAGACACAAAGGTTCGCCACGTCCTTATCAGATTAGTTAGATACAGAGTATCAACACAAAGGTTCTTCAAGGCCTCACCAGAGCAGCTAGATAACAGAGTGTCGATTGGTGCATTCACAAACCTTGAGCTAGACACAGGGTGCGGATTGGTGTATTTACAATCCTTGAGCTAGACATAAAGACTTTCCATGTCCTTACTAGACTCAGGAGCCTAGCTGGCTTCACCTAGTGGATCCTGCACTGGGGCTGCAGGTGGAGCTGCCTGCCAGTCCTGCGCCATGCGCTCGCACTCCTTAGCCCTTGGGTGGTTGATGGGACTGGTCGCGGTGGAGCAGGAGGGGCGGCACTCGTTGGGGAGGCTCCGGCTGCACAGGAGCCTACGGAGGTGGGAGAAGGCTCAGGCATGGTGGGCTGCAGTCCTGAGGCCTGCCTTGTGGGAAGGCAGCTAAGGCCTGGCGAGAAATCGAGCACGGCGCCGGTGGGCCGGCGCTGCTGGGGGACCTAGTACACCTTCCGCAGCCGCTGGCCCGGATGCCAAGTCCTTCACTGTCTGGGGCCGGCAGGGCCGGCCGACTGCTCCGAGTGTGGGGCCTGCCAAGCCTACTCCTACCTGGAACTCCAGCTGGCCTACAAGCGCTGCACTCAGCCCCAGTTCCCGCTCGGGCCTTTCCCGCCACACCTCCCTGCAAGCTGAGGGAGTAGGCTCCGGCCTTGGCCAGCCCAGAAAGGGGCTCCTACAGTGCAGCAGTGGGCCGAAGGGCTCCTCAAGTGCCACCAAAGTGGGAGCCTAGGCAGAGGAGGCCCCGAGAGCGAGCAAGGGCTGTGAGGACTGCCAGCACGCTGTCACCTCTCAGTAAGACTGACAAAACAGACTCTTTCTAACAATAAAATTCCAAATTATAAACAAGACCTAAGGCCATGCCAGGCAAGAGTTAAGTCACACAATCCTACACTTACAAAGTAAACTATGTTCCACCTGCCACAGGTTTTTCTTTTTCTCTAACAGCCAAACACTGGCCTCAAAATAAACAATATTAAAGCAATTTAACTGAAGCTTCACTAGATACTGACTAACTGACCACCAGCCCGTTAGAACAGCCGTAACTACAGCTTTAATTAGACAATAGACTGATTTCAGTAACTTTCTCCTAATAAAAAGACCATGGACAATAGACTAGTTGTGGTTGGTTCATAAAAATTATATATTTGCATGACTTTGGATCCTAAAATAACGTTTTACATATAGGGCCTAATTGTAATATATTTAAATATTAGGTCTCCACCCTAATGTAAGCGTAAGTCGTATGTTATCTACATGTTTTCCAATATATCTTTATAAATATTCGTAACTCCTCCTATAATTTGTTAAATGTATATGGTTTAGCCAACTTATCATATCCGCATAAGAGCCCCAGGTACAGGTGACAGTGGGAAACAGATTTATTAACTTCCGTTTTTTTTTTTTTGATGGAGTTTTGCTTTTATTACTTAGGCTGGAGTGCAGTGGCACAATCTTGGCTCACCGCAAGCTTTGCCTCCCGGGTTCAAGCGATTCTCCTGCCTCAGCCTCTAGAGTAGCTGGGACTACAGGTGTGCACCACGACGCCCGGCTAATTTTTTTGTAATTTAGTAAAGACAGGGTTTCACCACATTGGCCAGGCTGGTCTTGAACTCCTGACCTCTGGTGATCCGCCCTCCTTGGCTTCCCAAAGTGCTGGGATTACAGGTGTGAGCCACTGCACCCAGCCAACTTTCTTATAAATATGGGAGACATATATTCTATAATTAACACCTGTCTATTCCCTAATTCAAAAAAGACTATGATAATTACAAAGATGTCAGGAAAAGCTATGACTCACACCTTCCTACAGCCTTTAGATTGTCATCTTAATAACCACATCTGACAAAAAAACTTAAAAAAATTGCCAAAATGTTTTAAAAAAACTACTTTGACTTGAGGTAAGACATTGCTGATTCCCTGTTATAAATTAAAATAAGTCCCCAAAGTAGACTCAAATTGAGCCCCTTTAAAATATTGTATATAAACCAAGTTTCTGCCCTGATTAAAAAAATCAATTGATACTTTAAAAATTAGACAATTGGCCGGGTGCAGTGGCTCACGCCTATAATCCCAGCACTTTGGGAGGCTGAGGTGGGCGGATCACGAGGTCAGGAGACCGAGGCCATCCTGGCTAACACGGTGAAACCCTGTGTCTACTAAAAATACAAAAAAATTAGCTGGGTGTGGTGGTAGGTGCCTGCAATCCCAGCTACTCGGGAAGCTGAGGCAGGAGAATGGTGTGAACCCAGGAGGCGGAACTTGCAGTGAGTCAAGATCGCTTCACTGCATTCCAGCCTGGGTGACAGAGGAAGACTCCGTCAAAAAAAAAAAGAAAAAAATTTTAAGCAATTCCCAGATTGCGTAATATGTGGTACACTTGTCCTGTCACCTTTCTTACATCCATACACTCTAGTCCCGGAAATGTCTGGACCCAGGGCTTTCTGGCAAGTGACTGTGGATTGTAGTAAAGACTGCGTGAAAAACATCTTGGTAAAAGAGTTAAGATTGTAGAGATAATATCCCTGAAGCACTTGTAAGACTTCCCAGTATAGAATGGATGGTCTCTGTGGACAAGAGCGTGACAAGGATTTGGTGGGACAAGACCCAGACCAGACTTGCAATACAGTCAGACCCTGTGTGCAGAGGACGTGGTGACGCTCCTCCTTGTGGTTTGGGGCTAGAAATAGGTAGTCCTTGTTACATAAAGTAGATTCAGCTGTTCTCAAGGTCTTAGTGGATTTGATTCATCATTGCAGGAATATTCTCTTCAGATGTGAATCCTAAGCCAGCTGGCCTCCTACTTACTTTAGATTCTGGTGGCCAGGGCAGCCAAAAGTAGATCAATTGCTTTCCTCCTCAAAGAATTTGGTCCAAACAAGGCTGAAGTGTCTGACAATGGAGAGAAAAATTACTCCACTTCCCATCTAACTTCCATTGAGAAAAGGAAAGTCAGGAAGGGCATTAATCATATGTTAACATGAATATTGGAAATCTGTGGTAATGGCTTCCATCCAGCAGAGACACCATGGAAGGTTATGCTGGATTTGACTCTCATGTCTGTTTCCACACGTCTCCCCGTGTCCCACTGCACAAACGAATGAAATTATTATGGGTTTATGTTTTACATTTTCAATTATTAATTATGAAATAAGGCACATGTACCAAAAGAACAGTGAGAAATCTGACACTTACGTATGTACCAGTAAAGTTCAGAAGCTGTTAACATTTTGCCTTATTTAGTTAAATAGACATGACATTACAGATAGCTAAAACCCTTTTGCCAATTGCTATCCCTTTCTCTTTCCCGAGAGTAAAAATTGTAATCATATAATAAATTGTAATCATACTTCTGAATTGGTTGTGTGTCATCCTCATATTTTTATAATTTTAATTAATTATTTTTATTTGTAATAAATAAACAATTTATATGAGTTAAATTTGGACATGAAAATACTGTACACATCCTTTTGATTTTTTCACTATTTTTAAAGATTTATTAATTTAGTCAATATCTGGTTAATATATTCGACCATGTTTTGCCAAAATTACTTAACCTGAATCTAAACAGAAGAAACAATCATTTAAATCCAGAATGTGGAACATTCTACAAGGCAATTGGCCTGAACTCTTCAAAAAGGTTAATACCGTGAAAAACCAAAAAAGGCTGGAGACTGTTCTAGATGAAAAGAGTCTAAAGAGAAATACTTTGATTAGATCCTTTTTTTTTTTAAAGCTATATGAGATACTCTTGAGACAGTTGAGGAAGTGTGACTGTTGATGATGTTTAGTGGGATTATGGTTACATGAGAGAGTCCTTCATGGATTTAGTTCATTTATCCTAATCACTGTGTTATGATTCATTATATGATAAACTCAGTTCCTTTCCTCTTTCCTTGGCTGATGTTTGTTACTTGCCTTGTTAAAATTCTCAACAGATTTACTGTATTGTCTGATACATTATTTAGTGGAAAAGGACATAGAACAGCCAAAATAATTATAAAACTGATGAATTTCTTGTAATCGTCTCAATTTTTGCGCACTATAACTTTGAGTCTGTTGATGGGTGCATACCAGTTCAGAAAAGTTTCCCCTGCTGGGTGAATTTTTCCTTTTAACATTATGAAATGCTATCTTTATTTCTAATATTGCTTTTTTGGTTAAAGTTTCATTGGTCTGATACCAAGAGAATGTCCTCAATCTTAGGAGGTAGTGGCTGAAGTATGTAGTGGTAAAGTGTCACAGTGACCTTAACTTACATTCAAATGGCTCAGTGAAATAGAGTACACTTATGTGTGTGTACATGCACATATTTATATACAGAACACACACATGCACATATGTATATGCAGTGCATATACATGTGCCTATGCATATGCAGGTCTTATACAAGCATTTGTGGATTGACAGGGCCTATAAACATGCCTATGCATGTACAGTACATATACATCCACATATGCTTACATTTGGGGAAGGGTACATGCAGCAAACTTGAGTTGAAAATGCAGCAAAATTAAGTTGGCAAATCTAGAAGAGGGTTCAAATGTATTTTTTGCACACTTTTTCAACTTTTCTATAGGTTTAAAATTCTCTAAAGAGAAAGATAAGAGAAAAATGTCTCATTCGTCAGACTACTTATATAATGCGATGTGGGTGGCCAATGCACGTGACATCCAGCTTCTGATTTCACAATCACAGTGAGAATTGTTCTCTTTCCTCCCATACCTATGCCAAGCAGGGGAAATGTATTCTGCAGTTCTTAGGGTGCGCTTTCTTGGATTTGGTCTTTTCTCAGAAACCCTTCCTGTTGTCTTGGGATTTGTGTGCTGGCCCCCAGCTCCTCTGGCTGTCGGAATGAGAGCCCTCCCGTACCTCTGAGGAGCTTCCATTTCTCTTTCATTTATCTGGATTTCCCTTACAGTTTTGCCAGTTCAGCAACATAGTTAAGAAGATACACTTTAGACAATATTTTATCTAGCTTTCAAGAAAGACATTCTGCAGCTGTAGGGTTTGCGGATGATATTTACTCTTCCGTACTAATGGTTCCATTTTTTGTTATGTCTAATCTATAGTTTGAAATATTAATGGCTATGTATTCATACTCTGTTACCTGAAGTTGTAGGAGGTTTTACTGTGCTGCTAATGCTTTCTGCTGATTCCTTCTGAGTGCGGTTTCCATTTTGGATGATGAGTGTACTTTCAGGAAGGATGTTCATCACAAACCTCTGCAGCCTGGTTGAGGGCTTCTCTCTCCAGAGAAGTTCTGACCCTGCCCCTGCCAGGTGGTCCAGAAATTCCTAACTTGTGATTTATTTTTATTTTCATTTATTGTCTTGGTGGTTGGCAAATGAGTTGCATACTTTGCTCTGTTGCTCAGGCCCACAGTTGCAAATCCCAAGGGGAGCTTCCCGTTCACCCAAGCCCAGGATGGTCCTGTCGAGCTTCTCCACTGTCTCCCTGAAGATGAACAGTTCCCTCCAGAGCCCTTTGAAAAATCCAAGCTAGGATTAGGACTGTGCAATTCTACTTCCCTTTTTTAGTCCCTCCTCTCCTGACCTTCCAGGAGTGAAAATGCAGCGATGGGCACTCACCATTCCCAGCAACCCTGCCTGCCATGCTGAAACTGCCTTTGCAAAATTAAAACTGAGGAAATTATGACAGTGAAAGAAATCAGAACTAAGTGACTCCATCTTGCTTCTAATCTTTAAGCTGTCCTTGTTCATTCCTGGGCATAGGCCGAACTAACTTTGGGATGGTATTTATTTAGTTCATGGTTTGACTCTGAAAAAAAATTGATAACAGCCCTCTCCTGAAGAGACCCCCTTCTTGCCTGGGGACCAGTATGCCTTTGCAGGACTAACAAATTAGCTACAAGATTAGAAATTAGTTTAGCGGGTCATGCAGCCTCTGGGTCCAAGAGTCTGAACCTCCCCAAATTGCTCCAGGGGATAACATCACTATTGTAAAGCCTAAGATCAGTGCTTGAGATATTTTGCAGACCCTGCAGTGGATGGATCAGCTGACACCACCCAGACCCTGGTAATCTGGCTCAACCAGTTCTGCCATTCCACCCAGGAACAAAAGACAGCAAGAAAAACTGACTTCGACCGCCTATGATTCCATCTTCAATCTGACCAATCAGCACTCTCCACTTCCCAAGCCCCTACCCTACCAATTTATCTTTTAAAACTCTGATCTCCAAATGCTGGGGAGACGGATTTGAGTATTAAAAAAACTCCAGTCTCCCACACAGCCAGCTCTGCATGAATTACTCTTTCTCCACTGCAATTTCCATGTCTTGATAAATCAGCTCTGTCTAGGCAGCGGGCAAGGTGAACCCACTGGGTGGTTACAATGCTGGGCCTTGGGCTGTAGTCCCTTCTTTCAGGGCACCGTGGAATGTCCTTTCCTCCCTCCATGCTCAGCTCCACATTTAAAAAGAAAAGGAGAGGTTGTATTTATCTAGAAATCCTTGTGTTTATATTGGGAGGGTTTTCAAGAAAACTGATCTGTTTCGTTACCAGAACTGGAAGTTTTTTAATCTATTATTTTTGGCTTAAGTAAAAAAGGTACTTATTTTGTAAATTGGCAGAAAGAATCTCCCTGGATACATGTTTTAAACTTTTTAAAGTTCTTACACCTAGACTGGAAATAAAAACATTTACCTAAAAAGCAAATATTTTCTTCATTAAAAAGCTAAGTTAAACAGATTAAGTTTAGTAAAAACAATTTCAATGACATAGGAAAACAGTGACACTTAAGCAGGCTTTGCTCTAGAAATCTATTAATAAATGAGTTTCAACTTTCTGATTGCAGGAACCACATCTAGTCACCTTGATGCCTCCATGCCTGGTGATAAGCAACACAGAGTGGGTGCTGTATTTCTGTTGTTGTTGAGTGACTTTGAACTTGCTTATCCACCTGTGAGATAGGAAGACATACTTTTCTTCTTGAGTTAGAGCTTGCTTCCTTCCTAGCGCTAACCAATGGCACACAGTCATTACTGTTACTTGCAGACTCAGCCCCAGTCTGTGCAAAATGAATTGGTTCATGGCCAGCCTCCCCCACGCTTGGGGAAGGAGAGGGTTTCATGTTGGGTTCCCAAGGGAGATCCAGGCCCTCTGCACCCAACCTCTACCGCAGCCAAGCCTGTGGGGGAAGTGTGAGACAGGACTTGACCAGAAAACTAGCATGTGAGTGTTCCCTGCAGATGCCGAGTCCAGTCACCTGCCCTGGTGGATGGGATTATGCCCTGTCAGGCTAGGGATGTATCTTCTATCCCAAGCTACACATTTTCTGTGTCCTCATGCACTTTTGCTGGGCTCCAAAACAAGGTGAAGGGCCCAGAAGCCAATACTGCTGCAGAGGCCCTTGTAGAGTGGTCTCAAGGAGATCACTGGGGGCCTGGCCCCTCCATGCTCATTACCAGTGTCCACCTGAGAAGGGGGCTAAGCTCTGAGGTTCTTATTCAGGAGGAGCCTCGATGGTGCTGAGGGGTCAGATAAGAGGTCAGAGTAGAGTCCACTACCTGGCTGGTGCCAGGCACACAGATGCTGTCTCCACTGCTCAAGTTCATGCCTCAGGGCCTCTAGCACATGGGGAGCCTTCAGTAAAACATCCACCTGTTACCGGGGTGAAGGGCAAAGCTTTCGTGAAACCTCTGGGTTTGGTTAATCTGAGGTCCAGGTACTTGCAGAAGATCCCCCTTTTTCCTCTCCTATGTCCTTGGAATGTCATGACTATCTGGGCTGCAGCTCCAGGGTGCCTGGAACTCAACCTCTTGTGCATTGCCCTCCTGTCGCCTTTTGAGACAGGCTTTTTGAGGCCTGTCTGTGAATACAGAGTGTGAGATCTGAGTGTCTGTAGTTGTGTAGCCTGAGCCCTTTGTGAGGATGGTAAGTTAAGAGGAGAAAATCCTTTGTGCAGCCAAAGGAAAGGCATGGAAGCCTCTGCTCAGGCCTTGCTCCCCACCCCTGCCCTGGAGCTGTAGCCTGCTTGCCAGGACCCCTGAACCTGCTGCCAGTTTGCTCCTCTGTTCTTTTCAAAACAATTTCCTGTGAACAGACAGTGAAAGGTGGCTCTGTAGTTAACACCCTTGGCCACAGAACCCAGGACCGGGCATGTCCTTGGTCTGTGTGGGTGCTATTGAGAAGATCCTGGCCCTGTTTTAGTACAGACAAATTGAAATTGGGAGCATATGCCTTGGAGGTGGGTCAAGATGTCTCCCACCTGCAGGGAGGGGAAGGACCTGGTAGTAACTTGCTCAGAGTGAATTTAAGTTAATTCTTTAGGAGAGAGTTTCCCTTTAATCTAATAAGGCCACCATAGACAGAGGCCTTGGGAAATTTGGGACTAAGGGCCGGAAATACATTTTTTTTCCTCCTTCATATCTTTGAAAAAAAATTTTTTTTTCTCTTCTGTGCTGGAGAAAGTGACTCTTTCCCTTTCTTCCCTAACCTTGCTATCTGTTCATCTTGAAAGAATCTACCCTGGGAATTCAGTGGGAGGATTTTTAGCCAGTACTCACAAGATTCCAAGAGAAAGTAGTTTTCAAGATCTTGATCTTTGTTTTCTGTTTGTGGACTCTTGATGACTTTGCTTCCTTTAGTCTCTGCCTCCGGGGTTGTTCATGAGTTCTTTTTTTTTTTTATTGTTTGTAAATTGATTATTATTATTATTATTATTATTATTATTATACTTTAGGTTTTATGGTACATGTGCACAATGTGCAGGTTAGTTACATATGTAAACATGTGCCATGCTGGTGCGCTGCACCCACTAACTCGTCATCTAGCATTAGGTATATCTCCCAATGCTATCCCTCCCCCCTCCCCCCACCCCACAACAGTCCCGGCAGTGTGATGTTCCCCTTCCTGTGTCCATGTGTTCTCATGTTCAATTCCCAGCTATGAGTGAGAACATGTGGTGTTTGGTTTTTTGTTCTTGTGATAGTTTACTGAGAATGATGATTTCCAATTTCATCCATGTTCATGCGTTCTGAAGCCCTGACATACAGAGGAGGGCCTGTGGAGAGGTTCTTGCATTAATCCTTTCCCTTTCTTCCCTTGATATAGGACCTGCTTAAGGCAAGTTAGGGATTCGGTTGCATCTAAGTGCTTAACAACCGAAGGAGATCAAGGTAGTAACTAATGAAAGCCCTGGTGATGAACTCCAGCCAATCAGCCCAGCAGCACAGCCTGACACTTGCTTCCAAACTGTTTTGTCCCATGACCACTTATTACTTGGCAGTGGGAAACCACTTTGAAATTACAAGTTTGGAATTACAAGGGCCAGCATTAGGAGTCATATGCAGCATCACATTCCCTCTTGTACCTGTAGTTTACAGCAGTAAATGAACAGGGAACTTTTCCCCAATGAAACCATATGCGTCCTCAGAATTCTCCTTAACATAGTTTTCCAGGGAGTCACTTTCAATTGAGAAGAATTGGCAAAAGATGAGACCTGTTAGTTATCCCTGGTTTATAGTGTACCCAATGTTCTGGTGGAATTAAAATCAAAGGTTTAAAATGCCACGGAAGTCTTTTTTTGTTGTTGTTTTGTATTCCATTTTTTCATTTATTGATAATTGCAAGCTAACCGTTTTTATTTGGTTTTACTTGTTCTGTTTAGTTACCCTGATACTTCAAACAGTTCTCTTATAAAATGTCCTTGTGGACACACTGCATGGTTATCTTGCACATTTGCTAAAATCACTATCTGTTTTTATTTATTTCATAAAGTTATAGCTACTTTTATCCTAATGTTATTTTGCATGTTTTTGTTCTACTTGCATTTTAAATTGGATTTAAATATATTTTATTATATCAATGAGGCTTAATATGAGGCCTCAGAATATTAATTAATGGCTTAACATTAATTAATGATAATAATTGTTAATTTTTATTCACTTATGGTAGTTACCATGCAAAGAACCTGTGGACCTCCAAATGAAATAAACCAAACAATAAATAGCAAACCATCATTAAAGGCTAATACATATTGAGCCCAATTTCTAAGTGCTTTACTTGTCTTTTGTGATATAAAAATCCTTACTACAGTTCTGCCAAATAGATATATCATTTGTTGCCCCCATTTTACAGGTGAGAAATGTAAGGCCTAGAGAGCTTCAATAATCCACCCAGAGTTACACAGCTAATTTGGGAACCCAGGCAGTTGAGGTCAACATGATTCTTCCTATGGTGGAGAGATCTTAAGGTAAAGGAAGTTAATGTGGTTTAATGCTAGGAGGTTCATTTTAAGTATATAGAATATTTGGTCTATTGGACTCTCCAGATTTTGAAGCAATGACTTTGAAAGAAGTTAAATTAGCAAATATATAATTATCAAAATAAACTGAACTTCAAAATTTTATCTGTTAATGTATAATCTTAGAAGCTCACCAAGTCATATATATGTATATTAACACATTTAAAAATGTTGTTAAATCGAGTATGTCCTAAAGATGCTTACTCTAAGCTATAAAACTTTAAATTTTTAAATACTATGCATTTGATGTCAATTTGCTCCATGTTTCTATTTGTTCTATGAGAAAAGGGTGAAGTGGGAGAAATAGTACATTTTCTTTTTTTGGTGGTTTCTAGAAATTTTATGTTCCAGACTTTCAGTGACACTATGAATATTCATCGACTTTTGAGGCCCACATTCAGAATTTCAGTGATGGTTATCTAAAAGATGTGTCTTTAATTGTGAATCAGCAATAAAACTTCAAAAAATTGTATTCATTTTGCTGTCCATGTACAAATGCCTTGGTACCCGTAACTGGACCCAGCCAGTGGTAGGGATGGAATCCTAAAGGGGAAATGACTAAAGGATGTGAATGGCAATCTGTGTCCTTTGGTAATTAGAAAACCACAAAAACATCTGAAAATCATAAGTGAGTCTACGGTTACTCTGGAATGAAATACAGACTATAGAACTTACTTGGATAATTCCAAACAAGATAACTATGGAGTTTCTTTTTTTGGTCTAAACTCTATAGGTAAGTAGGTGGTTCTCATTTGTCTATCCAGCTTCCCAACCATCCATCCATCCATCCATCCATCCATCCATCCATCCATCCATCCATCCATCCATCCACTCAACAAATAGTTACTGGACACCTTCTACATGCTAGACACTGTTTAACTGTTGGGAGTGGTTGTTTCCAGTCATGTGTGAGGAGACACATAATAAAATAATAAATGAGATTGCAGCAGACGCTGTGCTATGACAAAAGTGATAGTTCGTTACGAAAAGAAATGGGGTGGTGGCCAAGAAGTTGTGAACATGCTCTCTGAGGTAGGTGAATTTAGACCTGAAGGAGTCAGGCTAGAGAAGACCCTTGGAAAGGGAATGCCAGGCAGAGGGAGTCCCAGTTCTAAGACCTGGGGCTTGACCTGCTCCTGGAGGCAACAGGAGACTTGAGCCCATGTGGTCATCAGGGGTGAGTGGTTCAAGTGAGATCAGAAAGGTAGGTAGAGATCAAGGAGGCTTTGGGACTGCGAGAGAGTTTGGTTTTTATTCTAACTCAAGGGGGGTCCTTTGAAGGGTTTAGATCTCTTTCTTAAAATCAAGACTCTGATTTCCACTGGACAGAGCACACACTGGTTGCTGTTGGAGAATCGTCTGTAGAGGACAAGAATTCCAATGATGAGACCAGTTTAGAGACTTGTCTGCAGACAAATAATTGCTCACTGGCATTTATTCAGCCTTGGACATGTTATGGATTAAATGTTTTGATAGTGGTGATGGGAACATGTACTCTGGTTAATATTACAGACCCAAGTTGTCCACAGAGAAAGAACTAGTTAAGGGTCCCAGCTCCCTTACCTGCTGGCCCAATTACAGACGGAACACCTGCTGTAGTGTATTGACTTACTACTTGGACAACTGCAGGGATCATTGATCACTCTCCGTAATAGAAGTGTTTTCAAGGGAAGCCAGACTCATGGCGCTTAGTTACCTGGAGGGCTTACAGGATTTCATTATTGGTGGAAATAAGCTCGATTGTGTGTGACTACAAAGGGATTAAAGAATTGTTTACCTTCTCCTGAGGAGGTAGAGCACGTTTGGTTCCTGTGAACAGATGTGTGGGCTGTGGGCGGTGGGTTTGGCGGGGCCTCCCACCAATTTCCTCCTTCCTCGCAGAGTGAAGAGGAAAAACGCCATGGAGTAAAATTCACTTCTCAGAAAGTGACAGGGCTATAATTTTAGGTAAATCTGTATTTGGAAAAAAGCAAATAAACAACAAAAAAATTTAAAAATAACAACCCAGGTGAGAAAAGTACAGTTTCCTGAGAGATGGAGTCCCACCCCCAGGAAATTGCTGTCCCACCATTGATTTCCTAAATAGACTCTTTTGTAAAGACGGAGGTTCCTGAGGTCTGGGGCAAGGCTTATCTGCATGTCCCTGGTGTCTGTTGTTTGTCCCTGTTGTCTGTTGTTTGAAAAGGCAGTCCTAGGCAGCGTGTGAGGAAGAGTTGGTGGGACTCTTCTTTTTTCCCTATGTATTCTTGGATGTTTATTAATAAAGTATTGCTTTGTCATATTTTAAAAAAATAAGAAAAGGAATCCTCCCCAGAAAAAAGAACAGAAAAGAAAAATTAACAACAAAAAAGAAATCATAATAATATTTGAATTGTGAAATTGAGACAACATTATACTTTCGGTTAAGAATTGAATGACAAATTTCAATATTAAGTCTTTTCTACCCCAAACCATGATATTATTAAAAAATATTTAAATCTTTTTTCATGTCTGGAGTTTTTAATACAAGAGATGTAACAAACATGAATATTTACATAGTAAAGTGCATTGCATTAAATCATACAAAGTAAAATTGATTGTTTAACAAATCTGTTTCATGGTAGAATTTATTACATATTTCTCTGAATTTGGGAAATCACATAGTTAAAAATAAACAAGCGTGTACAGCAGGGAATAAACTAAAATATTTTAAGCACAAACTGGTAAAATTATTGTAGGAGGGGGTAGTTATGTTAGGACCTGTGGTGAACTGCACAAACTGTACACGACCTCAAGGCAGTCAAAGTAAAGGAATTTTCAAAGATAAAAGTAAACACTATGAACAGTGCAAATACTAGATTTTCACTAGTGTAAATAGTATAATTACTATATTTTGTCTTAAAAATTAGGAATATATCAAGATATAAAGGCAGAAGTGGTAATCACTTGAAATCTCACCATGCAGAGAACACCACCAATAATATATTGGTGGCCCTCATTTGTACATCTCCACATCCATACATATAATCAAATATAAATATTTTACATCTATCCTTATGAATATATCTACGAATATTTATATTTACATATTGTGATGGTTAGCTTTAGGTGTCAATCTGGCTGGATTGAGGGATGCCTAGATGGCTGGTGAAGCATTGTTTCTGGGGGCTTCTGTGATGGTATTTCCAAAGGTGATTGACATGTGAGTAATGTGTATATGTACATGTTTATGGTTTACTTTGCAAAAAGAAGATCACATTTTATACACTACTCTGCATTTCATCCCTGTGTAAATTCTGCTAAGCTAGCTGATAAATAGTTCATACTCATTCATTTTTTAAAATCCTCACCCTAACCGTAACCCTTCCAACTCATTGGCTAGGTTTGCATTGGCTGAATAATATTCTGTTGGAATAATATTTTGTTGGTTGAATAATATTCTATTCTATAATATTCTATTGGCTGAATAATATTCTATAAGGTGAACAGATGGGGAAATAAAACTTCCCCAGATAGATCAGTGCTTGTGTAAGAAACTCCAGCCTCCAGAGACTGTCTGCATTAATGAGATTGTATCTGCAGCCATTTGTTTAGTTCATTGCTCTGTTTAAAAAAGATAATAAAACTTCTCCTTAGCTCTTCCTAGAGGGCCAAAATGTATGGTCTACAACAGGTCCCTAGGTTAAGCCCCAGGATGCCTGGGAGTCTAAAGTAGCTATCTTCCTAGGTGTTTGCATTTCAAAGAGGAATGAGCCCCAGACCTTGGTGACATCTCTAGGTCAGAGGTGCTCTCTGCTCCTAGAGAGATTTTATTTACATAGCAAAGGGTTGGATTAAGGAGGAGACCCTTTCAGGAGAAGAGGGAGACAGGTGCCTCTTTCCCATTTATAACAAGGGCATTTGTTCCCTCATGGGATTTGGTCTATGGGATATCTGTCTGCTGTGTAGAAAGGTTTTCCATCTGACTTTCATAGTGTCAGTGCAGGTATAGGTCTGAGCTTGGGTGTTAGAAATTAGGGGGTTTGAAGGAGGATGACATTCATATATGGTAGTACGTTAATTAATAAGAAATCCATTCCTTATCTGGAATACCTCTCATGAGCAATGAAGACAAATATGAAAAACCAAACAGGATGTCCGACAATTTATTACCTCTTTCCTTTTTCATAGGCACTCGCATAGTTTACAGATTATAGCCACTATGCTACAAACCATATTGCAACACACATCCTATATGTATATCTGTATATACTGTGTTTTTCCTGGAAAAGTTCCAATAGTAGTAGGAGGGTTTATGGTTCAAATTGATTATGTTTTATTTTGAATAGATACAATTTTCCAAAAGGTTCATAAGAAATTAGATTTGTCTCAAAACATGAAAAACCATTCAAAAGATCAGCAAACCCAGGAGTTGGTTTTTTGAAAAAAATTAATAAGATAAATATTCTGCTAGACTAATAAAGAAGAAAAGAGAGAGGATCCAAATAAACAGAATTATAAATGACAAAGAGGATGGTACCACTGATCCCACAGAAATACAATATGAACACTTCTATGCACACAAACTAGAAAACTTAGAAGAGATGGATAAATTTCTGGACATATACACCCTCCCAAGACTGAACAAGAAAGAAACTAAGTGCCTGAACAGACCAATAATGGGCTCCAAAATGGAATCAGTAATAAATAGACTACCAACCAAAAAAAGCCCAGAAAAAAAAGGATTCACAGCTGAATCCACAGATGTACAAAGAAAACTTATTACCATTCCTATTGAAACTATCCCCAAAAATTGAGGAGAATGGGCTCCTCCCTAATTCATTCTGTGAGGCGAGCATCACCCTGATACCAAAACCTGGCAGAGACACACACATACAAAATAAAACTTCAGGCCACTATCGTAGATGAACACTGATGCAAAAATCCTTCACAAAATACTTGCAAACCAAATACAGCAGTGCATCAAAAAGTGAATCCACCACGATTAAGTAGCCTTCATCTCCAGAATGTAAAGTTGGTTCAACATATGAATATCAATAAATGTGATTCATCATATAAACAGAACTAAGACAAAAACCACATGATTATCTGAATAGATGTAGAAAAGGCATTCAATAAAATTCAACATTTCTTCATGATAAAAACTCTCAATAAACTAGGTATTGAAGGAACATACTTCAAAATAGTAAGAGCTATCTATGACAAACCCACAGCCAACATCATAGTGAATGGCCAAAAACTGGAAGCATTTTGATCAAAGCATTGAAAACCATCATAAGACAAGGATGGCCTCTCTCACCACGTTTATTCAACATAGTATTGGAAGTCCTGGCCAGAGAAATCTGGCAACAGAAAGAAATAAAGGTCTTTCAGATAGGAAGAGAGGAGGAGGAGGTCAAAGTATCCCTGTTTGCAGATGACAGGATTCTACGTGCAGAAAATCCCATAGGCTTGGGTACAAAGCTCCTTCAGCTAACAAACAACTTCAGCAAAGTTTCAAGATATAAAATCAATGACAGAAATCACTAACGTTCCTATACACCAACAACAGCTAAGCCAAGAGCCAAATTGGGAATGCAATCCCATTCACAGTTGCCAAAAAAAGAATACAATACCTAGGAATACAGCTGACAAGGCAGATAAAAGATCTCTAGAATGAGAATTACAAACCAGTGCTCAAAAAAATCAGAGATGACAGAAACAAATGGAAAAACATTCCATGCTCATGAATAGGAAGAATCAATATCATTCAGACGGCTATACTGTCTGAAGCAATTTACAGATTCAACACTATTTTAAAATTTATATGGAACCAAAAAAGAGCCCGGATAGCCAAGACAAAGAACAAAGCTGGAGGCATCAGGTTACCCAACTTCAAACTATACTACAGTGCTACAGTAATCAAATCAGCATGGTAGTGGTACAAAAACAGACACATAGACCAATGGAACAGAATAGAGAGCCCAGAAATAAGGCCACACATCTATGACCATCTGATCTTTGACCAATATGACAAAAAAGAGCAATGGGGAAAAGAATCCATATTCAATAAATGGTTCTGGAATAACTGGCTAGCTGTATGCAGAAGATTGAAATGGGACCCCTTCCTTACACCATATACAAAGATTAACTCAAGATGGATTGAAGACTTAAATTTTAAATCTCAAACTATAAAAACCCTGGAAGATAACCTAGGCAATACCATTTTGGACACAGGAATGGGCAAAGATTTAATGATGAAGGTGCCAAAAGCAATCACAAGAAAAGCAAAAATTAACAAATGAGGTCCAATTAAACTTAAGAGCATCTACATGCAAAAGAAACTATCAACAGAATAAAAAGACAACCTACAGAATGGGAGAAAGTATTTGCAAACTATGCATCTGACAAAGGTCTAATATATAGCATCTATAAGGAACTTAAACAAATTAACAAGATAAAAACAAACAACCCCATTAAAAAGTGGGCTAAAGACATGAACCTGACACTTTTCAAAGGAAGACATACATGTGGCCAACAAGCATATGAAAAAATATCACTGATCATTAAAGAAATGCAAATCAAAACCACAATGATATACCATGTCACACCAGTCAGAATGACCATTTTTAAAGAATCAAACAATAATAGATGCTAGTGAGGTTGTGGAGAAAGGGGAACACTTAATATATTCTTGGTGGGAGTGTAAATTAGTTCAATCATTGTGGAAAGCAGTGCAGCAGTTCCTCAAAGAGCTAAAAACAGAAATGCCATTTGACCCAGTAATCCCATTACTGGGTATATACCCAAAGGACTATAAATCATTCTATTTCAAAGCTACATGCACATATATGTTCATTGCAGCACTGTTCACAATAGCAAAGACATGGAATCAACCTAAATGCCCATCAATGACAGACTGAATTAAGAAAATATGGTACATATACACGGTGGAATACTATGCAGCCATAGAAAAGAAGAAGATTGTGTCTTTTGCAGGAATGTGGATGGAGATGGAGGCCATTATTCTTAGAAAACAAGTGCAGGAACAGAAAACCAAATACTGCATGCTATTACTTATAAGTGGGAGCTAAATGATGAGAACTCATGGACACAAAGAGGGGAACAACAGACACTGGGGCCTACCTGAGTGTAGAGGGTGGGAGGAGGGAGAGGATCAGAAAAAAGAACTCTTGAGTACTAGGCTTAAGTATTTGGGTGAGAAATAATCTGGACAACAAACCTCTGTGACATGATTTTTCTTGCTATATAACAAAACTGCATGTGTACTCCTGAATCTAAAATGAGATTTAAAAAGATAAATATAAATGATCAGAAGAGAAAAAAAAAACAATGTAAAATAATAAAATAATGTGATCTCTGCGCTAAAAAAAGAAATTAGATTTCTCTGGGAATATAGAACAATATACTTCTCCCCAACTTTATCCAATCCTAGCCAACAATGTGTGTTGTCACTCTCTGCATTTTCAAAATGTTTGCTACTTTTATTGGTGAGAAATTTCTGTTCATTTCTACCTTGATTTGCAGTTCTCTGATAACTGGGGATGAGATTGAGAATCTTCATAAGGTTTTTGTGTTTGGCCTTGTGGTGTGTATGTGTGTGTGTGTGTGTGTGTATTGCCTATTCATATTTTTGCTCATTTTTCTATTAGGATGTTTACCTTTTTCTTGTTTGTTTATAACAGTTGTTCGTATACAGATAACAACTTATGTAGCTGCAAATATTGTTCCCTAATTATCGTTTATTGATTTTTTTTCTTTTTAAACTTTTTATTTTACTTTAAGTACTGGGATATATGTGCAGAATGTGCAGGTTTGTTACATAGGTGTAAATGTGCCATGGTGTTTTACTGCACCTATCAACCCATTATCTAGGTTTTAAGCTGCACATGCATTAGGTATTTGTCTTAATGCTCCCTCCCCTTTCCCCCCAACCCCCAACAGGCCCCAGTGTGTGTTGTTTCCCTCCTTGTGCGCATGTGTTCTAATTGTTCAACTCCCACTTATGAGTGAGAACACACGGTGTTTGGTTTTCTGTTCCTGTGTTAGTTTGCTGAGAATGATGGCTTCCAGTTTCCTCCATGTCCCTGCAAAGAACATGATCTCATTCTTTTTCATGGCTGCATAGTATCCCATGGTGTATATGAGCCACATTTTCTTTATCCAGTCTATCATTGATTGGCATTGGGTTGGTTCCACGTCTTTGCTATTGTAAATAGTGCTGCAATAAACATACATGTGCATGTGTCTTTATAGTAGAATGATTTATTATCCTCTGGGTATATACCCAGTAATGGGACTGCTGGGTCAAATGGTATTTCTAGTTCTAGATCCTTGAGGAATCACCACACTGTCTTCCACAATGGTTGAACTAATTTATACTCCCACCAACAATGTAAAAGCATTCCTATTTCTTCACAGCCTCACCAGCGTCTATTGTCTCTTGACTTTTTAAATAGTCACCATTCTGACTGGTGTGAGATGGTATCTCATTGTGGTTTTGATTTGCATTTCTCTACTGATCAGTGGTGATGAGCTTTTTTCAAATGTTTTTTGGCCACATAACTGAAACTGGACCCCTTCCTTATGCTTTCTACAATTAGCTCAAGATGGATTAAAGACTTAAATGTAAAACTATAAAAACCCTGTAAGAAAACCTCGGCAATACCATTGAGGACATAGGCATGGGCAAAGACTTCATTACTAAAACACCAAAAGCAATGACAACGAAAGCCTAAATAGACAAATGGGATCTAATTAAGCTAAAGAGCTTCTGCACAGCAAAAGAAAGTAACATCAGAGTGAACAGGCAACCTACAGAATGGGAGAAAATTTTTGCAGTCTACCCATCTGATAAAGGTCTAATATCCAGAATCTACAAGGAACTTAAAGAAATTTACGAGAAAAAAACCAACAACCCCATCAAAAAATGGGCAAAGGATATGAACAGACACTTCTGAAAAGATGTTTATTGATTTTTATGTCAGCTTTTGACAAAAAAATCTTAAAAAATTTTGAAAATATATTTAAACATGTCTTTTCCCTTTATTACTTTTATTTTCCCTTTATTACTTTTTCTTTCCTACTTTGGTAATACAATTTTCTCCCAGGACCTACCTTGTACATATAGTGTCTTGTTTTTTCTACTAATTTTTCTATTGCTTAATATTCATACAATTAAGTCTTTGATCCAGCTGGAATTTATTTTTGCATGTGATATGAGATGACATTCCCATTTAAATTTCTTTCAGCTGGTGGGTCAATTTTGCTAACACAATTGGTTAAATAATTTATTTTTCAATACTTAAATTTAGTGCTGTTTAAAAATTTACTAAACATACCTATACTTTGAAAACTTTTCCTGTTTATCTACTTATATATTCCTGTGCCAACACCATAATTACTCTGGTTTACAGTTTGTTTCAATGTCTAGAAAGATAATGACTGTTCACCAGATTCCCTTTAAAAGTTTTCTTGGGTATTATCAGTCATTTAGACTTCTATATAAAATTTAAAATAATTTAATGTAATTTTAATATAATTTGGTTGTAAATTTGGCTTTACATTAAACATATGTAAATTTTGGAAGAGTTAACATTTTTATATTAAGTTTTCTCTTTTAAGAATATGATATTTCTTATCATGTTTCACATCTTTTGATACATTTTATTAATAATGTAGGTTCTCTATCTCTTTGTTATATTCATTCCTAAGTATTACTTTTTTTGTTACTATTGTGAATGGGGTATGTATATATATCCCATATATATGTAAAATTTCCATAGGGTTTTGGGGAACAGGTGGTTCTTTAATGGTGATTTCTGAGATTTTGGTGCACTCATCACCTGAGCAGTATACATTGTACCCAATTTGTAGTCTTTTAGCCCTCATTCCCCACCCATTCTCCAGAGTCTCCAATGTTCATTGTATCATTCTTATGCCTTTGCATCCTCATAGCTTAGCTCCCACTTAGGAGTGAGAACATACAATGTTCATTTTTCCATTCCTGAGTTACTTCACTTAGAATACTAATCTCTAATTCCATCCAGTCACTGCAAATACCATTATTTCATTCATTTTTATGGCTGAGTAGTATTCCATGGTGTGTGTATGTATATATATATATATATATCACAATTTCTTTATCCACTTGTTCATTGATGGGCATTTGGACTGGTTCCATATTTTGGCAATTGCTAATTGTGCTGCTATAAGTATGTGTGTGCAAGTATCTTTTTTGTATAATGGCTTCTTTTCCTCTGGGTAGTTACCTATCGGGGAACCTGCCCCGATATTCATGTAGGTTCTTTTCTATTTTTCCTAAGCATCGGCCAGCTTGAGAAATAAAGGGACAGAGTACAAAAGAGAGAAATTTTAAAGCTGGGGTGTCCGGGGGAGACATCACATGTCAGTAGGTTCCGTGATGCCCCCCACAAGCCGCAAAAACCAGCAAGTTTTTATTAGGGAGTTTCAAAAGGGGAGGGAGTGTGCGAATAGGTGTGGGTCACAGACATCAAGTACTTTACAAGGTAATAGACTATCACAAGGCAAGTGGAGGCAGGGCAAGATCACAGAACCACAGGACTGAGGTGAAATTAAAATTGCTAATGAAGTTTCGGGCACCATTGTCATTGATAACGTCTTATCAGGAGACAGGGTTTTGAGATCAACCAGTCTGCTCAAAATTTATTAGGTGGGAATTTCCTCTTCCTAATAAGCCTGGGAGCACTATGGGAGACTGGAGTCTATTTCATCTCTGCAGCCTCAACCATAAGAGACAGGCGCACCTGGGGGCGCTGTTTATAAGCCTATACCTCCAGGCACGTATTCTCTTTCTCAGGGATGTTCCATGCTGAGAAAAAGAATTCAGCGATATTTCTCCCATTTGCTTTTGAAAGAAGAGAAATATGGCTGTGTTCTGCCCAGCTCACCAGCAGTCAGAGTTTAAGGTTATCTCTCTTATTCCCTGAACAGTTGCTGTTATCCTGTTCTTTTTTCAAGGTGCCCACATTTCATATTGCTCAAACACACATGCTGTACAATTTATGTAGTTAACACAATTATCACATGGTCCTGAGGCGATATACATCCTCCTCAGCTGACAGGATTAAGAGATTAAGGTAGAGACAGGCATAGGAAATCACAAGGGTATTGATTGGGGAAGTGATAAGTGTCCATGAAATCTTTACAATTTATGTTTAGAGATTGCAGTAAAGACAGGCATAAGAAATTACAAGAGTATTAATTTGGGGAACTAATAAATGTCCATGAAATCTTCACAATCCACATTCTTCTGCCATGGCTTCAGTGGGTCCCTCCATTTGGGGTCCCTGACTTCCCGCAACAGTTACCCAGTAGTGAGATTGCTGGATCAAATGGTATTTCTACTTTTAGTTCCTTATGGAATCTCCCTAGTGTTTTCCATAGTGGTTCCATAATGTTTTCCATAGTGGTTGTACTAGTTTACATTCCCAACAGCAGTGTAAAAGTGCTCCCTTTTCATCACATCCCTTCCAACATCTACTGCTTTTCAATTTTTGATTGTGGCCATTGTGAATGGGATATTTTTTATATTCATTTCTAGTTAATGATGGTATCTAAGATAAATACAAAATATCAGTAGCTTTTCTCTATAGAGGCAATCTTCAACTACAAATAGCAGTGCTAATTATAAGGACTTTTGGGTTATTGATTGTTGTTAAATGCCAAAGATTTTCACCCGGTAATTCCAGAAAAATGTGGAGTAGAAGCCCTCCTCAGCAGCATTTAATTAAGAGACTCTCACCTCCCTCTGCTAGAGGGAACACTGGAGGAAAGCAAGCCTGGGATTTTATTGAGTGGCAGAACTGCAAAGGAGTTGGAATGCGCAGCTCTGATGACTCTACTTTGCTAAAGTCAGAGCCAGATAGGGAAAGACTGGGAATCCGAAACCTGGGGCATCCTAACAACCTTGAGACCCTTGATTCCTCAGCAAGTTTGGGGCTGCAAAATTGGCCTCCTCTTGACTCAACTTGGTAAGAAGCATCCCTGTGTCAGAGGGAGTGGGCCCACAGCAGAGTTTCTCAACATTTTCACTATTGATCATTGGAGTTCAATAATTCTTCATCGGGGGTGGGAGTCTGTACTTTGCATTGTAGGGTGTTTAGCAACATTCCTGGTCTCTACTTCATCCAATGCCAATAGCATCTCCCCAGTGGTGACAATAAAAAATGTCTCCAGAGCATGGGGACAAAGTCACTCCCAATTGAGGACCACTGCTCTAGAGGAAAAGAAAGATGCTCTTTCTAACCATGTAAGAGGAAGATGCTGTGTGGAGCTTCTGGCATGTCCTAATAGGAGATTCACAGTGTGCACTCCTAAGCTTCTGGATCAAGCAAAGCCATGTTGTTTGTTAAAGAGAACTGCTGACCATTTGAAAACAAGCCCCTGGCAGAGTGCTCAGTCATAGTAGGGATTAAGCACTGGAATATGAGACACCAATTGACTCTGCAGCTAGTGCCTCTCACCATAGATGGGAATTGTTAGACCAAATCATAAGGTTGCATAAACAACGATTCATTTTATGATACTAATGGACATTTGGGATCAGGTCTGAGCAGATCTGGAAGACATAAGCTCGTTAATGAGATACTCCACATTCCTCACTACCCACACTTTCCTCTATCGCACCAACATCCCTCCTTTGGAGCCTGTGGGGAGTTCCCTATGACCATCTGACAGTGGAGAAAATATCAGGATGGATTTGCTGCCTATGTGTTCCTTGTGTCAGTAAGATCCAACAATAGACTGTTTCCATATTAGTGGGTGGGGTGGTGAGGAGGATAGTGGAAAGGGTAGGTCCTCTGAGTGAGTAGAGCTATGTGCAGTATGTCTGGTCATTCTCTCTGTGTGGAGGAACAAGTGGCCTGAGTTGAGGATACACATGAACTCCTGGGCAGGATAAAGGGCCAGTTGGTTGACTGATATCCTGGAAGGGCAAGATTAATGAACTGGAGACACAGAGATCAGTGGCAGAGCTATGTGCTTGGCCATATAAGAGTGGGAATGAATCCTGTTGATTTTTGTGTCTCACAGCAAATTCCAACAAAGAGGATCTACAACAGGAAGCACTGAACAACCAGACAGAAGAACAGAATCTTTCATTTTGTTGTTTTGTTTTTTAAGAGACAGGGTCTTACTATGTTGCCCAGGTTGGTTTTGAACTTCTAGACTCAAGCTATCCTCCTTCCTCAGCCTCTCAAAGTGCTGAGATTACAGGTGTAAGCCATCATGCTCAGCCTGAAATGACTCTTTGGTTAAGCAAAGCTAGCCTCTCTCTTAAGCCATCATCATGTTTACATGAGTCGAATGGCATGGGCTGTCTCTCACAGAGGCCTATCGAGTTGGTGAATATCTGATCTTGCAGCAGCAGGGAATGATGATGAGCCTTTTGATCATGGTCCTATTTCTTGAAGAAACCAACTGTACATACAGTGACTGGTTGATTGCATCACTCTCCATTTTGAAGAAATAATGATTACCTTTCCTCTCTGAAGTGTGTTGGCCAGCACTACTCTCTGAGATCCCATGGAATTGTCATCCCCTTCCACCAATCGGACACTTGACCGCAAAGAAGGTGGGAAAATGTGCTTAAGACGCAGGACCTCTTTGTCTTATCCCAGAACACTTGATCCAGAAGCAGATCATTTTAAGGAACATGGAATGAACTCTTGAAGTTTTAACTAAGGTGGTGCCAACTTAGAGATAACACTTTACAAGTTTCAGGGGCTTTCCTTCAAGTTACAGTGCATTCTTTAAATGAATTGCCATTATATGGTACTATATCCATGACAGGTAGATTACAGGAGGCCAGGGGAAGTGGCAGGTAGGTGCAGGCCCAGTCATCAGTTCCTTTGTGATGTTTCTGAGGGATTTGTGATTATAATCTTTAGGCTTTGCTGGAGCAGGTGTCCTGGTGCCCAGGGGAGGAACTTTTCTACCAAGGGACTCAATAGGGGCCCAACTAAACGTAAAAGTATGGTTATTGTGGGTCAATTTTGCTTCCTCCTGCCTATAGAACTGCAGGCAAAGGCAAGCAGGAGTTACTATGTTGGCAGAAACTGGCCCTGATTTCCATGAGGGAATGGAGTTGGTGCCACATAATGGGGGCAGTGAGGAATATGTCTGGATATGGGAGATTCACTGGGAGATTCCTCTTAGTGCCTTCATTTCCAGTACTAACCATAAGTAGTGTATTGCAACAACCACAGCCTGACAAAGGCAAGGTAACCAGGGAGCTCAGACTCTTCAGGGATTCAAGTTGTGTTATCCTGCTGTGCAGGCCCTGTTGCCCAGCACAAGTACTGGCTGAAGTTAGGGGGCATCAGCAGAGCAAAAGAGGAGGCAGAGGATGAGTATATATTATAGTCTCAGTATGAATTGCAGCAGTTGGGGCTGTAGCTTGTTCCATTAACACTCCTGTTGTAAGATTTGTTTTTGTTTTAGAAATTGCTGCTGATCTTGAAAAAGTGAAAGGCAGGCTGCTAATGTTACCTGAAGGGCAAGCAGATCCCTGGTGCAAAGGGGGCTGTAGCAGACACTGGCAAGTGCTCAGCTCCTCTGTGTTCCACTGACATCTTATAAATGCCAGTATCTTTTTCTTTGTGTCTAGGGGTTTCTTCTGGAAGCCTGCTCTGCCTGTGAGTGGAAGGGTAACCCTCAAGCAATGACGACAGGAGTATAAGTGTCCTGCCTCTATCAACGCTCCAGTGTGAAAATCCCAAAGCTTGTGCTTTACATGGTTCCCCAGGGTGTCTTTGTGGGACTCACATTTAGTCAACTTCTGTGGAGCTGATTGAGTTTTACTCTCTCCCCTTTCTGTCCTAAATCAGGTACCCACTGCTCTGCTGGAGATCTGCAGAACAGATTTGGATAAATCACTCACACACAAATTCCTGTCCTAGTGACTGATTCTAGGTTCTGGGGGGGCCCAAATGAAGACACATATGTCCAAAGAAAATGTAAGAAGAGTAACTGAAAGCTATTGGAACGAATTAACTATTGGTAATGTGGTCAGTATACATACACAAATGTGTGTGTGTATATAAAATATATATATAAAATATATACACATGCAAAATTGCACATATAATCAAATTACTTTCCTTGAGCTGGTGCTAAATAAAAGACTTGGAAAATGTGAAGTAGGAAGGAAGATTCCTTTTATGATTGCAACAATAATTAAAAATAGAAAATTTATCAAAATATGTTTATGTCAATATAAAAAGAGAGAAAATTTTTTACAAAATATAAACATATACAAGAATATTCCATTATTGTAAGTGAAGATTTGTTATAAATATATCAATAATATAAAATATTTCATAATTTGGAAATGAAATATGATTTCAACCCAATTGTAATTTCTTTCTTTCTTTTTTTTTTTTTTGAGATGGAGTCTCACTCTGTCACCCAGGCTGGAGTGCAGTGGTGCGATCTCGGCTCATTGCAAGCTCTACCTCCGAGGTTCATGCCATTCTTCTGCCTCAGTCTCCGGAGTAGCTGGGACTACAGGCACCCTCCACCTCGCCTGGCTAATTTTTTGTATTTTTAGTAGAGACAGAATTTCACCATGTTAGCCACGATGGTCTCGATCTCCTGATCTTGTGGTCTGCCTACCTCGGCCTCCCAAAGTGCTGGGATTAAAGGCGTGAGCCACCGCGCCCAGCCTGTGATTTCTTTTTAAATCTGCGCATATCTTCTAAAATTCACATGACAGAGTAATTCTTTTAACTAAATAGAAATCAACTTGAAAAAGAAAAATAAGGGAAAAAGCGATCTTACTTTATTTGAAGGTTGGCATTGTCACAGATAAGTAGCTTAGTGTAAGATAAAACATATATATATTCATAACTTTAGAAAGAATGAAAGTAGGACCCCAAATTGGTGGGAAGTAAGATGTTATTTGATAAATGTTTTTGGGAATATTAGAAAAAATTTAGTTGGATCTCTGTGTGATACTATATATGACTATGAATGGATTGAAGATTTAATGCACAAATATCTTAATAGATGAAGGAATACCTCCTTAGTCTTGAAATAAATATCGAAAGACACAAAAGAAAATAATTTTAGGATCTGTTTACAAATCCTATAAAATTTTAGAAAAGACAAAATTATCTACATTATGAAATATAGCATAAAGGTAAAATATAAACAAAGACTATTGGGGAAATTAAATATCTACACGCAATTATATGTAATACATAAACATATCCATGCTTTATAAAACCGATGAGCATGATAAACACCTCAAAAGAGCAGAGCCAATGACTATGAACAGGCAAGACAGTCAGACACATACTCCTCTGCCCCACACACAGAATCTCCAAAGCAGGAATAAGGTACAATAGCAGAAACTTAACTAAACAAAACACACAAAATAAAAATGAGAAAAACCTTTTGGTTCTCCAATTAGCAAAAATTAAACAGCAATGATAATATCCGTTGCTGGGAAAGGTGTGAGAAAACTGGCATTCTTGTTGGAGGCCACACTGGGTAAAGCTCTATGGGGGGCCGTGGGGCACTCTATATCTGTGAACGGTCTGATTCTCAACAGCCTGTAGCCAAGTCATGGCTCGGGAGGATGAAGAATAGCTCAAATCCTCCATGTATTAGGTTGGTGCAAAAGAAATTGGGGTTTTTGAAAACCCCAATTACTTTTGCACCAACCTAATAGAAACGCACAGCAGCTTTGCTCCAGGCAGTTATCACCCATTTCATGAAAGAAACAACCTTTGTATAGTTGGTCATGAACACTGAGAGTCCAAATTGTGGTACAGGAAATGTTTTTATTGACAGCATTCAGTTGCTTAGAGAATCATTTCTGAGTAGGCAAATGAGGTTCACTTTTCCTTTTGTCTCCCTTTTCCTCTTCTGAGATCTACTTTTGATTCTGACATTACATGGGAACCAGAGCCCTCTACTCATTATGGCTTCTCACTTCTCCAATTGCAAAGTATACTAGCCCTGTGAACCAGTCTTTGAGTGCATTGACAAGGCAGGGGTGATCAATGAATCTTTTTCTTGCTATGCCTTTAAGGAGTATTAGAGGAAATCTCTCTGGATCACCAACTAGACATGAAGGTTGTATTTCAGTTGGTTGAGTTATCTGGCCAGATGGAGTCAGAGGGGTGATGGTTGATGGGGAAACTTCACCCAGGGTCCTCTCTGGGCTGGTTTAGACTCCCCATCCTCATTCTCTCTTCTACCTTATAGCAGGCCCTAGGGACTAGCTGGTCTCTTTTCTTAAGATCTCATCATCTATTCTTTACCATTGAGTTTGTCTTCCTTCCAGGTAGCTAGAGGGTAGGATGCTATTTCCCCTTTGCCTGGGGTAACAATAGCACTGTTTTTTTTTTTTTACTAAAATAAGGTAGAGATAATGATCACAACCACAGGGAGGTTACTTTGTTCTGTGCATTGGGAGCTATGTATATTCCTGATTCCCTTTCAAGATGCTAATTGAAATGTCTTTTTAGATTTCTCTAATTTTATCTCTGAGTTTAAACCTCTCCAAATTCATCCCTTTCCTGACATGTTCCTTGCTGTCCTCTCTGAGGTCATCTGTCCTGTTGTCATTCAGCCACTCACTAAGGCCTCTCAGAACCATCTCTTCTAATAATGATATATTAGTGCTGGGTAGAAAAGAGTGTGGTTCCTTTAAATGCTATGCAAAGGGGGAAGGAAGTGCTGGGTAGAGGAGCGCCTGTTCTCTGGCTGCAGCTCCACCCCACAGACCTAGGTGAGGATAGGCATTTCCTGTTCAAATGTTGCATTTTCCAAGACCATCCTGGACTACCATGCCCCAATACTATGCCTATAAAAACTCTGATGTGGGGAGACTCCCTGAAACTATTGCTACAGAATAAAAGATGAAATGGTCCTGATTATTGTAAATACAAAATTGCAGGCAGGATTGTGTAAAGACAATGCCAGGTTGGGCTGCCAGAATGAGCCAACAGCACATGATGTCCTTCCCCTTGCAGAGAGCCTATGAATGGACATGCAGTCAGGGAGGTTTCACATCACCAAGATTCCTATCCCAGAAAAGCAGGTGTTCATGGCTCCGGGAATGGAATGTGACCCTTGTGGAGAGCCTATAAACGGATGCATGAGGGGCACCTCTTCATATGGATAAGATAGGGCTATAAACGCCCCCATCTTGCCATGGCTCTTCTGGGCCTCTTTAGGGCGGAGACATACTCCCTTCTGAGAATTTCTGGTCTAACCGGTTGTTTAGCTTCACGTCCTGTTTCTATGGATGGTCTGTAACCAGCTTTTGCTGCAACTGTTACTGCTGATTAATATCTTGCTAATCATAGGTTATGGAAAGACTATGTTTCTGTTTCAAGGCTCTGTTAGAAATTACTGATCCACAGACTATATTGTAAATTCTTATCTCTGCATAATGTACTTCTGCATACAGATGTTATGTTAAAGAATTACTTCATCCCCATGTGACCATCTCACCTCATAATCAAATGACCCTAAATCCCTTACTAACCTACCTCCACCCTCAGCAAACTTAATAATAATGCTGGTATATCCAGTGCATTGGCAGCATTGCAGGACCAGAAGGCGGTGACCCCCCAGACCCAGCTTTCACTATCTTGCATGTGTCTATTATTTCTCGATCTGCTGATCCACCTGTGAACAAAGAAAGAGCCCCATTGCATTGTGGGCTGCTGGCCAGATCCCGCAATGTCTGGCACCCAATGTGGCCTTCTTTGTTCCTTGGCTAAGTGCACTCTGAGTGCGGGTTCATGATGACTAGTCTTCAGTCTCAATGGTAAGGTCTCCAAGTATGCCTTTTCCGACTCTGTCTCCTTTTCAGGTTTGTTGACCGGTATTATTCCAGGGTTATCTTTATACAGATATTTGTTTTTAACCAAGTTGTCATGAGGAAGTCATTTTATTTTTTTCCTTTTTTTTTTTTGAAAAGGCTATAAATGCTGTAGTCAGGACTGGTTATAATGAGTTCATGGGGGCAATGCAAACTACTTTTTGATTTAGAATTTAATCAAATAAAAGGATTGTCAGTAGGGGCTCTGAAATACTGTTATACTGACTTTTTGGCAATCATTTATTTTGTATCTGCCCTCTCTGCTTACTCTTGAACTAGGTAGAGCTGTTAGGTATCATCAGATCCCAATTCCTGCTGGGAAGAAGCCCTTTTGCTTGGTTTCCTGACAGACACTTGCTCAGGGACAGTTGGATTGCCCAAGGACTAGGAGCTCCCAGCATCATAACACAGCCATTTCACTTATGGAAGGTCTAATTATTTGAGAGGTATGCATTAAATTGAGCAGACAACATGTAATTTTCATCCATTTGTCTGCGTTTTGCTCACTGCAGTGACAATGAAGATCTATAATCATGTTTCTACACTAAATTTGTACAGATATGTGAAAATTATTCTCACATCCAAAATCATCTTCTGTAATCCTCTAGTCTCTTCCTCTGTGTAAAGATTGCTGTTTCCATGAGATATTCTTCTTTGAAGGGCTTTTTGCCAGGTCTTTGCCAGTCTGATTTCACACCTGGTCAATTCCAGCCACTTGCTTTTTTGAAAGGTGTGGTTCTAACTGTTTCTCCGGTGTTCTGGAAGGTGTAATCTTGTTAGTAAGTAGATGAAGGGTCATGTCTGCTAATTCTAATTTGAAGTCACCGCAGGTGAATACGTTTAAGATTGTGCACTATGACCTATGGGAAAGGAACTCTCTATGGCTGTGTAATGTATGACATTTGTGACTGCACATGACAGCTCAGTAGTCCAATAACATTGTCAGATCAAGCCAGCAGGATATCATCTCATGCCTTCCCACTGCCATGTCTTTCCATGGGAAATGCCTCCTCTTCTTATTTTGAAGTTGATTGTTTGGAACTCAAGTCAAGGATTTGGGGCTTTTTACCTTCTCCCTACACTTATGGCCCCATGTGACTTCAGTTTACATTTGTATCCAATTTTGGAAAATAATCTCTTCTACTTGGTTTCCTTGTTCCCAGTCCCCAAGATAGGACCTCCTCACTCAGGATGGCCTGGCCTTTGGTACCTTTCTATGTCAGATTCTAGAGGCACTTATTTTTAGAATCTCCTGAAAGAGGGTACCACAAAATTAGTTTGCACTCACCTTTTCCTGACATGAATTTCTCATAAAATTCCTCAAAGTTCTGAGCACCAGGCAATAAAGAAGTCATCCTGTGAAAGTGGTAGTAAGACACGAGGCAATCCTTGGCATTTCTGGCCACATAGATAATCTGAAATCAAGGACAGAGAAGGAAGCCAGGGAGAGAAAAATAGGACTGAGGGGAAATACTCTAGAAGAGTGTTCTAATATAATGATAACTACACCCAATAAGTTCATAGTATTATATGCATTATTTATGAATTAAAATATTAAATAAATGGATCTTCTTTGACTCTGCAACCCTGATGGCCATGGGGAAGAGAAAGACAAATGAGAGTGCCCCGCTTTAGAGTGGTTATGAGTGATACAGGAAGATGAACATGATATTAGGACAGCACTGTCAATCATGGTTGGAATATGATATAATCTGAGTAGTCACAGAAGGAAGAAGTGACAAAGCATTCCTAGGCATTCAGAGAAGGGGTCATGAAATGTTGAGTTTCAGCCATATCCCAACAGGTGAATAGGAATTTCCAGCTTCACAACTGGGAAAATATTAATGAATGAGAAATCATTCTTGTACCTACCATCTCATCTGACTTCTAGAAATATTAGGGTTAGATAAGAAGAGAAGAGGTACTATCCTTTAAATGATGAAGTAACTGAGATTTACAGAATTTGAGGGACTGCCACTAATATATGCTTAGTACAAGATGAGGTTGGGACTGGTTACAGAAATTGGTGCACTGTGTCCAGAGCTTCTTCCTTGATATATCAATGAGAAGTGTACTGAGAATGTCTCAGACAGTGTTTCTGGAAGAATAGGGTGGTTAAGCTGATATATAATTTTTTTTATTAGTTGCATTGCTCTTGGCTTCTCCCTGGGAATTCAGGCATATTATGGAAAAAAGAATGGTGATGTGATGATTGGGAATTAAGGATCATTAATTCCACAAGTGCAGAGCAGAGAAGTTAACCCTTCGTATGTGCCAGACACTGTTTAGATTGATAAATTGGACAAGGCCAAGTCCCTGCCTTTCTGGAGCTCATAGTCTATCAGAGAGATAAGAAGAGAGAAAACTACAATGCCGTGTGGTGAACACAATGAATGGGGCAAACGTACACACATATGCCAACATGTATACATGAAACTCAACCAGCCATGGGGTCAGGGGAACTTCCCAGTAGGTGGTTTCTATGCACAGACCAAAAGAACAAGTAGGAATTATGCAGGTAAAGATGGGGGATGCTTGAGTCAGATGGGAGCATGTGGGAAGGTGTGGGGATGCTCTATGTGTGAAAGGACCTGCAGGATTTCAGGAGGACTGTAGTGAGGATCAGGGAATGGGAAGACACTGGGGAGGAGCTGGAGCAGGGTGCAGACTGTCAAGGCCATCGAAGTCATATAGAGGATTTGGAGGGATCTTCATCCACCTGTGGAAGTATTTATAGTAGGGAAATCCCTTAGTCAGATTTGTGTTTTAGGAAGATTCGAGGGTACAGAGGGGAGGGGTTGGAGAGGGCAGGACTAGAGGCAACTGGGAGGTATTAGAGAGCAGTGAGCTGACTTGGGTACAGGTGGTAGTGGTGCAGTATAGTGCACAGATTAGAAGGATGGAAAAAGTGAACTGGATTTTGTGAAAGATCAGATATAGAGGTGAGGGAGATAAAAATGAAGACAGGCTTTGAGCTTAATCTACCAAGTAGAATATGGAGATGTGGACGCCTTGGCAAGGAGTAGATCCTGCACTTTTGGTTGTGGGACCAGGGGAGCATCTGCTAGTACTTTGGCAGAGCAAAGCAACAGGGTTTTATTTTTAAAGTGTTCCCCTCCATTCTAGCTCCCAATCCACTCTCTGATTCAGTCTGTAGCAATACAGGCTGAATTTTGGAAAATTTGACTAAGAAGTTTTCATGAAGTAGGTTTGGAGAAAACAGTATTAGAAAACATGGATGTTCGCAGATTTCAAATTTATGTAGTCTTTGATTTTAAGGACTCCAAGTCTAAAAACATTAACACTTCTAGTATTTTGAAGGATTTCTTCACTTATATCATTTATATTACCAAGCTAAGAAAAGTTTGAAAAGTGAGCATTTTTTACCTTGCAGTTTTCTTTCCAGATAGATGGTGGCATTAGATGCGAAAGAAGGTGTTTTTATCATTCGTGGTGAGGGCATTTCAAGAGCTATCTCCAAATCTAGAAAAATAAATCATATTCTTCATTTATTCTTGCCACTCTTTGGAAATCCTTGAATTTACATTTGTTACTTAGGCTAAAGAATGGTTAAAAAATTTTTTCCATTGGAGACAATAGCTGTCTATCCACAAGAACATGTAAACATTTCTTTCTTCTGAAAGCCTTCTAGGTGGCCTTTCTTTATCTTATCTTACTCTCTGAGCTTTTACACCATGAGGAAAGCTCTTTAGCTACCACAGTTGATTCTGGAAGTGTCTATAGAATATCCCCTTCTACTTACCCTCCTTCTTTTCCCTTAGAAATCACCTCCATCCTTTTACGATAGCTCAACACTAATTGCTGGCTTTTCCATTTATTCAAACATGGGAAGTAGGAAAAAAAAGGGAAGGATCTTGTGTATCAGTTCTTTGAAATGGGAAAAGTAAAGAAATAAAATGAATAACTTGTTGAGAAGATGAAGGCCATCAGCTCAGAACACCAGGAGGCTCTGAGGACCTAATCTAGGGTATGACTTCTTGACTGGTGACCAAATTGATCTCCAGAAAGAAACAGGGTAATTCAGGCCACCATACAGGCACTTGACCAAGACACTGCACATTGCTCTGGTATCTTGCAGTGAAGGCCCTTTCAATCTTGTTGCATATGGCTCACCAGGTTTTTCTCCAAGGCAAAATGTTAGTTCAAGGAAAGGGTGTCTGTCTGTAGAAGTGGCTCTTTTGCATTTCTCCACGTTACCATCATTTTGAATCAAGTCTAAAATTTCTTGCATCCAGGTTGTACCTAAAAACATTAACAGCAGTTATTTAATTTTAGTTGACTTTTTTTTAATCCAGGTATTGAATAGTTGAAGAAAGGCAGAAAAATGAGATCCTTTGAAATTGGATGAATGTTGTGGAGGTATAAAAGAAAACTTCTGTTGTATTACACCTACCCTTAGGTATGAGAGGGTCACAAACTTTCCTGTGGTAGGACTTCGAGCATTTTTTCCTGACTTTTATTATGAAAAAATTTAAACTAGAGAAAATTTTGAAAATATGACAAAAAAAGCATTCAAAAATTTAAATTTTAAGGAACAGTTTGCTCTGTTGACTTTTATCTCTCTCTAATTTATCCATCTATATCTATCTCATCTCTCTCCCTGTATCTCTTCAAATCTATCATTACTGTGCTTTAGTGAACCATTTCAGAATGTTTCTGATGTCTTGACACTTTATGCCTAAAAATGCTGCATCTCCCAAGATGACATTCTCCTACCATATTTCCTACACGTTTCCCATCTTATCTAATTTATAATGGTTTCAAAATATCATTAAATACTCAGTCTACATTAACTTTTCTTCAGTTGCTTAATAATGTCATTTACAGTCATTTTCCCAATTAAGGTTCATGGGTTCAATGACATTTGTTGTCATTTTTGTTTCTCCCATATTTCTTCTTCATGACATTAATTTTCTTTCCTCCTTAAAAATTGATTTTTGAACAGATCAGCCAGCTGTCTTATATTATGCTCCACATTCTGGATTTATCTCCTTATTTCCTCACGGTGTGTAAAATTGTTGCGCTATTTCCTTTATTTTCCATAGAATGGAAATTATAACCTGATTAGGTTCGGATAAAATATATATTTTTTTGGCCAGGAGATTTCTCAGACCATGCTTTGTAGTTCATTTTGCATCATACTAAGAGGGGTTTATGTCAGATCGTCCCACTATTAGTAGTACTACTTTGATCGTTGCATTAAGTAGGTGACCATCAAATTTCTCATTGTAAAGGTTCATATTTCCATTTGCTATTTGGAATTAAACTTGTGGTGACATTTCAATACCATTTGACTAATCAGTTCTTTTCAAGTTTTATTTTATTAGTTTAGGATCTATTGATGATCTTGCCAAAATGAATTTTCAATGTGAGTTTAAATTATTAAGTTTTTAAAGCCATTATTTCTCCTCTATTTATTTTGTAGATCTTATGTAGAAAATAACTTTCCTCTCATAAACTAGAGAAGAACTACAAATCCTCTAAATTATTTTCCTTAATTATGTATTTACAGGCTAAGAGATTTATAATAGTTATCTTCACTGGTGGTAAATGAGTTTTTTTCTTTCTTCTTTTACCCTCATTATGGACTGTAATTTTTTGAAATCAGCTTCATTGTGGTAAAAATGACATTCAATGGAATGAACCTATTTTAAATGTATAGTTTGATGGATTTTGACAAATGCCTACATCCATGCAACCATTCCCACAGTCAAGGTTAGAACCTTGTGTCTATTTGCAATCAGTCATCCCTACTTTTGGCTCTGGGCCACCATTGATTTAATATCTGTCGATATATTAGTTTTACACATTCTAGAATTTCATATAAATAGAAGAAAATAGTTTGTACTCTGTGTCTGATTTGTTTCACACAAGGTAGTTACTTTGGGATTTATCCATATTGTGTACATCTGTAGTTCATTGTTTTTTACTGTTGAGTACTTAATTTTATGGATAGTCTACCATTTGTTTATTCATTCACATCATGATGGAAATTTGAGTTGTTTCTAGTGTTAGGATGTTTTTGTTTTTTCTTTAAATTAAATTTATTATTTATTATTTTATATTTTATTTTTACTCAATAAATTTTTGAAATTTCAATAGCTTTAAGGGTACAAGTTATTTTTGGTTACATAGATGAATTGTTCAGTGGTGAAGTCTGGAATTTTAGTGCACCCATCACTTGAGTCATGTATATTGCACCCAATATGTAGTTTTTCATCCCTCACTGCTAACCTCCCCGCTTCTGAGTGTCCAATGTCCACTATGCCAATCTGTATGCCGTTCTGTACCCTTAGCTTAGCTCCCACTTATAAGTGAGAACATGTGGTATTTGGGTTTCAATTACTGAGTTACTTCCTTTAGAATAATGGCCTCCAGCTCCATCCAAGTTGCTGCAAAATACATTAGTTTATAATTTTTTAAGGCTGAGTAGAATTCCATGGTATATCTATATATACCACATTTTCTTTTTTTAAAATTTAACTTTTATTTTAAGTTCAGGGCTACATGGGCAGGTTTGTTATATAGGTAAACTTGTGTCATGGAGGTTTGTTGTACAGATTATTTTGTCACCCAGGCATTAAGCCCAGCATCCACTGGCTATTCTTCCTGATTCTCTCCCTCCCCACCACCCACCCTCACCGCATAGTCCCAATGTGTGTTGTTCCCCTCTATGTGTCCATGAGTTTTCATCATTTAGCTCCCACTTAAAAGTAAGAACATGCGTTATTTGGTTTTCCGTTCCTGCATTAATTTGCTAAAGATAATGGCCTCCAGTTCTATCCATGTTCCTGCAAAGGACATGATCTCGTTTTTTTTTATGGCTGCATAGCATTCCATAGTGTATGTGTACCACACTTTCTTTATCCAGTCTACCACTGATGGGCATTTAAATTGATTCCATGTCTTTATTATTGTGAATGGTGCTGCAAGGAACATAAGTGTGCATGCGTCTTTACAATAGAATGCTCCATATTCCTTTGGGTATATACCCAGTAATGGGATTACTGGGTCAAATGCTAGCTCTCTTTTTAGGTCTTTGAGGAATAGCCACACTGTCCTCCACAATCGTTGAACTAATTTATACTACCAGCAACAGTGTATATGTATTCCTTTTTCTCTGCAACCTTGCCAGCATCTGTCAGTTTTGATTTTTTATTAATAGCTATTCTGACTGGTATGAGAAGGTATCTCACTGTGGTTTTTTAAATGATACTTTAAGTTTTGGGATACATGTGCAGAATGTGCAGGTTTGTTACATAGGTACACACATGGCATGGTGGTTTGCCACACCCCATCAAGCTGTCATCTACATTAGGTATTTCCCCTAATGCTAATCCCCCCAGCCACCCCCTCTGACAGGCCCCAGTGTGTGATGTTCCCCTCCCTGTGTCCATGTGTTCTCATTGTTCAACTCCCACTTATGAGTGAGAACATGCAGTTTTTGGTTTTCTGTTCCTGCATTAGTTTGCTGAGAATGACGGTTTCCAACTTCATGTTCCTGCAAAGGACATGAACTCATCCTTTTTTATGGCTGCATAGTATTCCGTGGTGTATATGTGCCACATTTTCTTTATCCATTCTATCATTGATGGGCATTTGGGGTGGTTCCATGTCTTTGCTATTGTGAATAGTTCTGCAATAGACATACATGTGCATGTATTTTAATAGTAGAATGATTTATAATCCTTTAGGTATATACCCAGTAATGGGATACCTGGGTCGAATGGTATTTCTGGTTCTAGATCCTTGAGAAATCAGCACACTGTCTTCCACAATGGTTGAATTAACTTACACTCCCACCAACAGTGTAAAAGTGTTCCTATTTCTCCACATACTCCCCAGCTTCTGTTATTTCCTGACTTCTTAATGATTGTCATTCTAACTGGTGTGAGATAGTATCTCATTGTGGTTTTGATTTGCATTTCTCTAATGACCAGTGATAATGAGCTTTTTTCTATATGCTTGCTGGTTGCATAAATGTCTTCTTTTGAGAAGTATCTGTTCATATCCTTCACCCTCTTTTTGATGGGGTTGTTTGTTTTTTCTTGTAAATTTGTTTAAGTTCCTTGTAGATTCTGGATATTAGCCCTTTGTCTGACGGATAGATTGCAAAAATTTTCTCCCATTCTGTAGGTTGCCTGTTCACTCTGATGATGGTTTCTTTTGCTGTGCAGAAGCTCTTTAGTTTAATTAGATGCCATTTGTCAATTTTGGCTTTTGTTGCCATTGCTTTTGGTGTTTTAGTCATGAAGTCTTTGCCCATGCCTATGTCCTGAATGGTATTGGCTAGGGTTTTTTCTAGATTTTTTTATGGTTTTAGGTCTTAATGTTTAAGTCTTTAATCCATCTTGAGTTAATTTTTTTATAAGGTGTAAGGAAGGGGTCCAGTTTCAGTTTTCTCCATATGGCTAGCCAGTTTTCCAACACTATTTATTAAATAGGGAATCCTTTCCCCATTGCTTGTTTTTGTCAGGTTTTTCAAAGATCTGATGGTTGTAGATGTGTGGTGATATTTCTGAGGCCTCTGTTCTGTTCCATTGGTGTGTATATCTGTTTTGGGACCAGTACCATGCTGTTTTGGTTACTGTAGCCTTGCAGTATAGTTTGAAGTCTGGTAGCATGATGCCTCCAGCTTTGTTCTTTTTGCTTAGGATTGTCTTGGCTATACCAGCTCTCTTTTGGTTCCATATGAAATTTAAAGTAGTTTTTTCTAATTCTGTGAAGAAAGTCAATGGTAGCTTGATGGGGATAGCATTGAATCTATAAATTACTTTAGGCAGTATGGCCATTTTTATGATATTGATTCTTCCTATCCGTGAGCATGGAATGTTTTTCCATTTGTTTGTGTCCCCTCTTATTTCTTTGAGCAGTGGTTTGTAGTTCTCCTTGAAGAGGTCCTTCACATCCCTTGTAAGTTGTATTCCTAGATATTTTATTCTCTTTGTAGCAATTGTGAATGGGAGTTTGCTCATGATTTGGCTCTCTGTTTGTCTATTATTGATGTATAGGAGTGCTTGAGATTTTTGCACATTGATTTTGTATCCTGAGACTTTGCTGAAGTTGCTTATCAGCTTAAGGAGATTTGGGGCTGAGACGATGGGGTTTTCTAAATATAAAATCATGTCATCTGCAAACAGAGGCAATTTGATTTCCTCTCTTCCTATTTTAATACCCTTTATTTCTTTCTCTTGCTTAATTGCCCTGGTCAGAACTTCCAATAGTATGTTGAATAGGAGTGGTGAGAGAGGGCATTTTTGTCTTATGCTGGGTTTCACAGGAAATGCTTCCAGCTCTTGCCCGTTCAGTATGATATTGGCTGTGGGTTTGTCATAAATAGCTCTTATTATTTTGAGATACATTCTATCAACACCTAGTTTATTGAGAGTTTTTAGCATGAAGGGGTGTTGTATTTTATGAAAAGCCTTTTCTGTATCTATGAGATAATCACGTGGTTTTTCTCATTGGTTCTGTTTATGTGGCAGATTATGTTTATTGATTTTCATATGTTGAACCAGCCTTGCATCCCAGCTGACTTGATCATGGTGGATAAGCTTTTTGATGTGCTGCTGGATCTGGTTTGCTGTATTTTTTTTTTTTTTTTTTTTTTTTTTTGAGGCAGAGTCTTTTTCTGTCATCCAGACTGGAGTGCAGTGGCACAGTCTCGGCTCACTGCAAGCTCTGCCTCCTGGGTTCTCGCCATTCTCCTGCTTCAGCCTCCTGAGTAGGTGGGACTACAGGCACCTGCCACCATGCCCAGCTAATTTTTTGTGGTTTTAGGGAGACAGGATTTCACCATGTTAGCCAGGATGATCTTCATCTCCTGCCTTTGTGATCCACCCACCTCGGCCTCCCAAAGTGCTGGGATTACAGGCCACCGTGTCCTGCTGGTTTGCCAGTATTTTATTGAAGATTTTTGTATTGATGTTCATCAGGGATATTGGCCTGAAATTTCATTTTTTTTTGTGTGTGTCTCTGCCAAGTTTTAGTATCAGGATGGTGCTGGCCTCATGAAATGAGTTAGGGAGGAGTCCCTCTTTTTCTGTTGTTTGGAATAGTTTCAGAAGGAATGGTACTAGCTCCTCTTTGTACCTCTGGTAGAATTCAGCTGTGAATCCATTGGGTCTTGGGCTTTTTTTGATTGGTATGCTGTTAATTACTGCCTGAATTTCAGAACTTGTTATTGGTGTATTCAGGCATTTGACTTCCTCCTGGTTTAGACTTGGGAGGGTGTATGTGTCCAGGAATTTATCCATTTCTTCTAGATATTCTAATTTATTTGCGTAGAGGGAGGTGTTTACAGAATTCTCTGATGGTAGTTTGTATTTCTGTGGGATCAGTGGTGATATCCTCTTTATCATTTTTTATTGCATCTATTTGATTCTTCTATCTTTTCTTCTTTATTAGTCTGTCTAGTGGTCTATGTATTTTATTAATCTTTTCAAAAAACCAGCTCCTGGATGAAATGATTTTTTTGAAGGGTGTTTCATGTCTCTATCTCCTTCAGTTCTGCTCTGATCTTAGTTTTTTCTTGTCTTCTGCTAGCTTTTGTACTTGTTTGCTCTTCCTTCTCTAATTATTTTAATTGTGATGTTAGGGTGTCGATTTTAGATCTTTCCTGTGGGCATTTAGTGCTATAAGTTTCCTTCTAAACACTGCTTTAGCTGTGTCCCAGAGATTCTGGTATGTTGAGTCCTTAGTCTCATTGGTTTCAAAGAACTTATTTATTTCTGCTTTAAAATCTTTCTTTACCCAGCAGTCATTCAGGAGCAGCTTGTCCAGTTTCCATGTAGTTGTGCAGTTTTGAGTGAGTTTCTTAATCCTGAGTTCTAATTTGATTGCACTGTGGTCTGAGAGACTGTTACTGTTATGATTTCTGTTTTTCTGCCTTTGCTGAAGAGTGTTTTACTTCCAATTATGTGGTTGATTTTAGAATAAGTGCCATGTGGTGCTGAGAAGAATGTATATTCTGCTGATTTGGGATGGAGAGTTCTGTAGATGTCTATAAGGTCCACTTGGTCCACAGCTGAGTTCAAGTCCTGAATATCCTTATTAATGTTCTTTCTCATTGATCTGTCTAATATTGACAGTGGAGTGTTAAAATCTCCCACTATTATTGTGTGGGAGTCTAAGTCTCTTTGTAGGTCTCTAAGAACTTGCTTTATGAATCTGGGTGCTCCTATATTGGGTGCATATATATTTAGGATAGTTAGCTCTTTTCATTGCATTGATCTCTTTACCATTTTATAATGCCCTTCTTTGTCTTTTTTGGTCTTTGTTGGTTTAAAGTCTGTTTTATCAAAGACCAGGATAGCAACCCCTGCGTTTTTTTGCTTTCCATTTGCTTGGTAAATATACCTCCATTCCTTTATTTTGAGCCTATGTGTGTCTTTGCACGTGAGACAGGTCTCCTGAATACAGCACACCAATGGGTCTTGACTCTTTATCCAATTTGCCAGTCTGTGTCTTTTAATTCGGGCATTAACCCTGTTTACATTTAAAGTTAATATTGTTTTGTATGAATTTGATCCTGTCATTATGATGCTAGCTGGTTATTTTGCATGTTAGTTGATGCAGTTTCTTCATAGTGTCAATGGTCTTTACAATTTGGTACATTTTTGCAGTGGCTGGCACTGGTTTTTTCTTCCCATGTTTAGCACTTCCTTCAGGAACTCTTGTAAGGTAGGCCTTGTGGTGACAAAATCTCTCAGCATTTCCTTGTCTGTAAAGGATTTTATTTATCCTTCATTTATGAAGATTAGTTTGGCTGGATATAAAATTCTGGGTTGAAAATTCTTTACTTTAAGAATGTTGACTATTGGCCCCCACTCTCTTTGGCTTGTAGGATTTCTGCAGAGAGATCAGCTGTTAGTCTGATGGGCTTCCCTTTGTGGGTAACCTGACCTTTCTCTCTGGCTGCCCTTAATATTTTTTTCTTCATTTCAACCTTGGCAAATCTGACAATTACATGTCTTCAGGTTGCTGTTCTTGAGGATTATCTTTGTGGTGTTGTCTGTATTTCCTGAATTTGAATGTTGGCTTGTCTTGCTAGGTTGAGGGAGTTCTCCTGGATAATATCTTGAAGGGTGTTTTCCAACTTGGTTCCATTCTCCCTGTCACTACTAGGTACACCAGTCAAATGTAGGTTTGGTCTTTTCACATAGTCTCATATTTCTTGGAGGCTTTGTTCATTTCTTTTCATTCTTTTTTCTCTAAATCTTGTCTTCATGCTTTATTTCGTTAAGTTGATCTTCGATCTCTGATATCCTTTCTTATGTTTGATTGGTCCGGCTATTGATACTTTTGTATGCTTCATGAAGTTCTTGTGCTGTGTTTTTCAGCTCCATCAGGCCATTCATGTGACTCTAAACTGGTTATTCTAGTTAGCAATTCATTGAACCTTTTTTCAAGGTTTTTAGCTTCCTTGCATTGGGTTAGAAGATGCTCCTTTAGCTCGGAGGAGTTTGTTATTACCCCCTTTCTGAAACCTACTTCTGCCAATTTGCCAAACTCATTCTCCATCCAGTTTTGTTCCCTTGCTGGAGAGAAGCTGTGATCCTTTGAAGGAGAAGAGGCATTCTGGATTTTGGAATTTTCAGCCTTTTTGTGCTGGTTTTTCCTACTCTTCATAGACTTATCTACTTTTGGTCTTTGATATTGATGACCTTCTAATAGGGCTTCTGTGTGGACATGCCTTTTGTTGATATTGATACTATTCCTTTCTGTTTCTTCATTTTCCTTCTAACAGTCAGGCCTCTCTGCTGCAGGTCTGCTGGAGTTTGCTGGAGGTCCGCTTCAGACCCTGTTTGCCTGGGTATCACCAGCAGAAGCTGCAGAACAGCAAAGATTGCTGGCTCTTCCTTCTCTGGAAGCTTTGTCCCAGAAGGGCACCCACCAGATGCCATCCAGAGCTCTCCTGTATGAGGTATCTGTCAATTCCTGCTGGGAGGTGTCTCCCAGTCAGGAGACAAAGGGGTCAGGGACCCATTTGAGGAGGCAGTCTGTCCCTTAGCAGAGCTCGAACACTGTGCTGGGAGATTTTCTGCTCTCTTCAGAGCCAGCAGGCAGGAACGTTTAAGTCTCTGAAGCTGTGCCCACAGCTGCACCTTCCCCCAGGTGCTCTGTCCCAGGGAGATGAGAGTTTTATCTATAAGCCCCTAACTGGGGCTGCTGCCTTTCTTTCAGAGATGGCCTGCCCAGAGAGAAGGAATCTGGAGAGGCAGTCTTGCCACAGCAGCTTTGCCAAGCTGTGGTGGGCTCTGCCCAGTTTGAACTTCCCAGTGGCTTCATTGACACTGTGAGGGAAAAACTGCCTACTCAAGCCTCAGTAATGGTGGACGTCCCTCCCCCCACCAAGCTCAAGCATCCCAGGTTGACTTCAGACTGCTGTGCTTGGAATGAGAATTTCAAGCCAGTGGATCTTAGCTTGCTGGACTCTGTGGGGGTGGGATCTGCTGAGCTAGACCTCTTGGCTTCCTGGCTTCAGCCCCCTTTCCATGAGAGTGAACAGTTCTGTTTCACTGGTGTTCCAGGTGCCACTGGGGTATGAAAAAAAAAAACTCCTGCAGCTAGCTCAGTGTCTGCCCAAACAGCTGCCCAGTTTTTTTGCTTGGAACCTAGGGCCCTGGTGGCTTAGGAACCTGAGAAAATTTCATCTGCAGGTTGCAAAGACCATGGGAAAAGCATAATATCTGGACCAGAATGCACAAATCTCAGGGCATAGCCACTCACGGCTTGCCTTGGCTAGGGGAGGGAGTTCCCTGACCCCTTGCACTTTCAGGTGAGGTAACACCCCATCTTGCTTCAGCTCGCCCTTTGTGGGTTGCACCCACTGTCTAACCAGTCCCAGTGAGATGAGCCAGGTACCTCAGTTGGAAATGCAGAAATCACCCACCTTCTGCATTGATCTTGCTGGGAGCTGTAGATGGGACCTGTTTCTATTCAGCCATTTTGCCAGCCATTCCATCTCATTGTGGTTTTGATTTCCATTTCTCTAATGATCAGTGATGTTAAACTTTTTTTTTCATATGCTTGTTGGCTACATGTATGTCTTCTTTTGAAAAGTGTCTGTTCAAGTCCTCTGCCCACTTTTTAATGTGGTTGTTTGTTTTTTCTTGTAAATTTGTTTAAGTTCCTTATAAATGCTTGGTATTAGACTTTTGCCAGATTTATAGTTTGCAAAAATTTTCTTCCATTCTGTAGGTTGTCTGTTTACTCTGTTGATAGTTTCCTTTGCTGTGCAGAAGCTTTTACATTTAATTAAATCTTATTTGTCAATGTTTGCTTTTGTTGCAATTGCTTTTGGTGTCTGTGTCATAAAACCCTTGCCAGAATGGTATTGCCTAGGTTGTCTTCCAGGGCTTTTATAATTTTGGGTTTTAGCTTTAAGTCTTTATTTTATCTTGAGTTGATTTTTGTATGTGGTGTAAGGAAAGTGTCCAGTTTCAATCTTCTGCATATGGCTAGCCTGTTATCCCAGCCTCATTTATTGAATAGGGAGTCCTTTCCCTATTTCTTTTTGTCAGCTTTGTCAAAGATCAGATAGTTGTAGGTGTGCAGTCTTATTTCTAGGTTCTTTATTCTGTTTCATGGGTTTATGTGTCTGTTTTTGTACCAGTACCATGCTGCTTTTGTTACTGTAGCCCTCTAATATAGTTTGTAGTAAGGTATCATGATGCCTCAGCTTTGTTCTTTTTGCTTATGATTGCCTTGGCTGTTCAGGCTTTTTTGTTTGGTTCCATATGAATTTTAACAGAGTTTCTTTCCTTGTTCTGTGAAGAATGCCAATGCAGTTTAATAAGAATAGCATTAAATCTATACATTGCTTTGGTTAGTATGGCCATTTTGATGATGTTGATTCTTCCTATTCATGAGTATGGGTTGTTTTTCCATTTTGTTTGTCTTATCTCTGATTTCTTTGATCAGTGGTTTGTAGTTCTCCTTGTTGAGATCTTTCACCCTCCTAGTTAGCTATATTTCTAGGCATTTTCTTTGTGGTGATTGTGAATGGGATTGCATTCTTGATTTGACTCTCAGATTGACTGTTAGTGTATGGAAATGTTAGTGATTTTTGCACATCAATTTTGTATTCTGAGACTTTGCTGAAGCTGTACATCAGCTTAAGGAGATTTTGGGCTAAAACTATGGAGTTTTCTATGTATAGGATCATGTCATCTGCAAATAGAAATAGCTTGACTTCCTTTCTTCCTATTTGAGTGCCTTTATTTTTTTCTCTTTCCTGATTGCCTGGGCCATGACTTCCAATACTACGTTGAATAGGAGTGGTGAGAGAGGGTATTCATGTCTTCTGCCAGTTTTCAAGGGGAATGCTTCCAGCTTTTGCCCATTCAGTATGATGTTGGCTGTGGGTTTGTCATGGATAGCTCTTACTATTTTGAGGTATGTTCCTTCCATATCTAGGTTATTAAGTGTTTTTTACATAAAGCGGGGTTGAATTTTATCTAAAGCCTTTTCTGCATCTATTGAGATAATCGTGTGGTTTTTGTCTTTAGTTCTGTTTATGTGATGAATCACATTTATTGATTTGCCTATGTTGAACCAACGTTGCATCCCAGGGATAAAGCCTATTTGATCTTAGTAAATAAGCGCTTTGATGTGCTGTTGAATTCAGTTTGCAAGTATTTTTTGTAGAATTTTTGCATAAATGTTCATCAAGGATATTAGCTAGAAGTTTTTTTGCGTGTGTGTTCCAGGTTTTGGCATCAGGATGATGCCAGTCTCATAGGATGAGATGAAGAGGAGCTGGTCCTTCTCAATTTTTTTTTGGAATAGTTTCAGCAGGAATGGTACCAGCTGTTTGTACATCTGGTATAATTCAACAGTGGATCCATCTGGTCTTGGACTTATTTTCTTGATAGGGCTATTTATTACTGACTCAATTTCAGAGCTCATTATTGGTCTGTTCAGGGATTCCATTTCTTCCTGGTTCAGTCTTGGGAGGAATATCACATTTTCTTTATCCACTCATCAGTTGATGGGCACTTAGGTTTGTTCCATAGCTTTGCAATTGTGAATTGTGCTGTGGTAAACATACATGTGCAGGTGACTTTTTGATATAGTGACTTCTCTTCCTTGGTGTAGATACCCAGTAGTGGGGCTTCTGGATCAAATGGTACTTCTACTTTTAGTTCTTTGAGAAATTTCCATAGTATTTTCCAGACAGGTTGTACTAATTTACATTCTCACCAGCAGTGCAAAAGCCTTCCTTTTTCATCACATCCACAACATCTATTGGTTTTTGACTTTTTAGTAATGGCCATTCTGGCTGGGGTAAGATGATAACTCATTGTAGTTTTAACTTGAATTTTCTTGATGATTAGTGTTGTTGAGCATTTTCTTGGATGTTTATTGGCCATTTGTATGTCTTCTTTTGAGAAATGTCTATTCATGTCTTTTGCCCACTTTTTAGATGGGATTATTTATTTTTTTTCTTGTTGAATTGTTTGAGTTCCTTGTAGATTCTCAATATTAGTCCTTTGTCAGATACATAATTTGCAAATATTTGCTCCCGTTCTGTAAGCTGTCTGTTTACTCCAATGATGATTTCTTTTGCTGTGCAGAAATTTTCAGTTTAATTAGGTTTCATTTATTTATTTTTGTTTTTGTTGCATCTGATTTTGGGGTTTTATTGATAAATTCTTTTCCTAGATCAACATCCAGAAGATTTTTTTCTATGTTTTTTTCTAGAATTCTTATGGTTTCAGGTCTTAGATTTAAGCCCTTAATCCATCTTGAGTTAATTTTTATATATGGTGGGAGGTAGGGATCATTTTATTCTTGCACATGTGGCTATCCAATTTTCCCAGCACCATTAATTGAATAGGATATCCTTTCCCCAATTTATGTTTTTGTATGCTTTGTCAAAGATCAGTTGGTTGTAAATATTTGGTTTTATTTCTGGGCTCTGCATTCTCTTCCATTGGTCTATGCATCTACTTTTATACTAGTGCCAAAACTATGGTTTTGTAGTATAATTCGAAGTCTGGTAATGTGATGCCTCCAGACTTATTCTTTTTGGTTCAGATTGCTTTGGCTATTCAGGGTCTTTTTTGGTTCCATATGAATTTTAGGATTTTTTTTCTAATTCTGTGAAAAAAGATATTGGTATTTTGACAGGAATTACATTAAATATGTGGATCGCTTTGGGCAATATAGTCTTTTTCATGATATTGATTTTTCCAGTCCATGAACATGAGATGTATCTCCATTTGATTGTATCATCTATGATTTCTTTTGGTGGTGTTTTGTAGCTCTCCTTGTAGAGATCTTTCACATGCTTGGTTAAATATATTCCTAGGTATTTTATTATTTTCTTGTAGCTATTGTAAAAGGGATTGAGTTCTTGATTTGTTTCTCAACTTGATAGTTGTTGGTGTATAGCAGTGCTACTGACATGTGTACATTGATTTTGTAATCTGAGACTTCACCAATTTGTCTAGAAGTCTTTTGGAGGAATCTTTAGAATTTTCTAGGTATAAAATCATATAGTTAACAGAGTTTGACTTCGTTTTTTCTGTTGTTTTAAAGCCTGTTTTATCTGATATAAGAATAGCTACTCCTGCTTGCTTTTGGTTTCCATTTGTGTAAAATATCTTTTCCCATTTCTTTACCTTGATTCAATAAGAATCCTTGTGGTTAGGTGTCTTTCCTGAAGACAGTAGATATTTGGCTTGTGATTTTTTTATCCATTTTGCCAATTTGTATATTTTAAATGGAGCATTTAGACCATTTACATTCAACATTAATATTGAGATGTGAGGTATTGTTCCAGTCATTATGTTGATTGTTACCTAGTGACATTTTTCTTCATTGTATTTTTGTTTTATAAGACTTGTGAATTTTATGCTTTCAGGGATCTCCATTCTGTTGCATATCCATCTTTTGTTCCAAGATTTAAAACTCAATTCTCTATTTCTATCCTTATGCCAAGACCATGTTGTTTTGAATGCTAAAGCTGAATAGAAGAAGGTCTTGAAATCAAGCAATGGAGTCTTTCCATATATATATATGAGTGAAGTTGGGACCATAGGCATGCACGACCACAACTGGCTAATTTTTTTGTATTTTTAGTGGAGATGGGGTTTCTCCATGTTGCCCAGGCTGGGCTCCAACTCCTGAGCTCAAGCAATCCACCTGCTTCAGCCTCCCAAAGTGCTGGGATTATAGGCATGGGCCACTGTGCCTGGCCCCAACTTCATTCTTATTTATAAAAATACTTTGGCTACTCCAGGTCAATTGCATTTTCATGTAAATCTTAGAATCAATGTCTCAGTTTATGATTCACATGGCATTGAATCCATAGATCAATTCTGGAACTCTTATCTTAACAATATGAGTCTTTTGATCCACAGAATTGGTATACCTCTTTACTTAAGTCTTAAAATTTCTATCAGTAGTGTATTCATGTAGAAATCTTGGATGGCTTTTGTTAAATTTATTTCTAAATATTTCATGTTTATAAACACTATTCGTCATAATGGTATTTAAAAAATTTCATGTTCTAATTGTTGCTAAAATATTAAAAAGACAATAGATATTTTTGTTTATTGACTTTACATTCTCTTGTGACCTTATTAAGTTTACCTATTAGGTCAAATAGAAAATAGTTGCCTTAGCCTTAGTATTTTCTGTATTTGTTATGCTACCCTTAAATGATTAAACGATGTAGATTTTTCATAAATGTTCCTTATCATGTTGAGAAAGTTCTCAATTTGTGTTTTTCTTTAATTTTTTGAGCTTTTTATGTTGGAAATTTAGCGTATTTGTTTTAGATCTTTCATATATCTACACACACATATAAATATTTATAAAGTAAAAATTTTATAAAGTTTCTCTTTAAGCACTGCTTTAGCTGCCTCTCACAAATCTTGATCATTATTCTTTCATTATCATTTAATTAACAGTGTTTTCTAATTTCCTTTACAGTCATATATTTAGAATTATATTGTTTAATTCCCAAATATTTGTAGATTTTCAGATAACTTTGTTATTAATTTCTAATTTAATATCATTTTCTTCTAAGAAGATGCTGCACATAACTTCAGTCCTTTTAGATTTATTTGAGAACTTATTTTAAATCCAATTTTATGGTCTATTTAAAAATATTCCATGTGTACTTGAAAAGAATGTAGATTCTGATGCTGCTGGATAAAGGGAACTAAAATTATTATTAAGTCAAGTTGACTGATAACAGCAGTAAGGTCTTCTATATTCTGAATGATTTTTGGTCCAATTGTTCCAGCAACTACTGGGTGAAGAGTATTAAAATCTCTAATTATAATTGTGGACTTGCTTATTTCTCCTTTAAATTATCACTTTTTTTGCCTTATGTATTTGGAAGCTTGGTTATTTGGGACATAGATATTTAGAATTATTTTATCTAGATAAATTGACCCTTTTATCATTATGAAATATGTATCTTTATCGCTGGTAATAATTCTTGTTCTAATATTATATAGTCATTTCTGTTGGCTTATAATTATTATTTGCATGGTATATCTTTCCCATCTTTTACTTGCACTTTATCATGGTTTTATATGTAAAGTTCATTTTAATTGCAGTGTTTAGAAAATTTATCTCTAGGATACTTATCTGTATAACTAGCTTTAAATTTGCTGCCAGGCTATTTGTTTTCTATATTCCCATCTTTATTCATTTTTTACTCTTTTCCTGCCTTCTTTTGAATGGACTTCTTTTTAGAATTGCATTTGGCTTTTGATAATATCTTTTTGTTTAATTTTCCAGCAGGGACTCTAGGGTTTACAGTATACATCTCTATTTTGTCACCATCTATGTGAAATTGATATTATATGTTATTTCCTCTATTATGTAAGAATTTTGCAACAGTACATTTTTATATTTACTTTTGGTCTGAGTCTTATTTTGTCATGCATTTTATTTCTACATATGTCATAAACTCTAATACATTTAAAAAATTTTTGCTTTAATTATGTTTACAAAATTTAAAAATGAGGAAAATCATTTATTTTATTTACACATATTATTATCATTTCTGACATTCCTTATTTGTGTAGCAGATCCAAGTTTTCATTTACTATCATTTTCTATCACACTGAGGAGATTCCTTTAACATTGTTTTTAGTGCAGATCTGCTGGCAACATATTCTCTCAGCTTTTGGTTAACTGACGAAAGTTGTTGTTAGACCTTCATTTTTAAAGTATATTTTTACTAATATATGGAATCCTAAGTTGACAGTTTTAAAAGATTTTCACATTAAAGGTGTTACTTACTGTCTCCTTGTTTGCATTGCTTTAGAAAAGAGGGCTTTGGTTATTTTTAACATTGTTTCCTCCTAGGCAATGTATCTTTTTTTTCTATGTCTGCTTTTAATATTTTCCCATTAGTTCCTAGCAATTTGATTACAGGTGAGGTTTGGTGTTTGTGAGTAGCTCCTGATTAAGGTTTTTTGAGCCTCTTGGATTTGTAAATTCATCGTTTTCCTCAAATTTGGTAAACTTTTGGCAACAAATTGTTAAAATATTTTTGTATCCCTTCACTTTTATGGTACTCCAATTAGATGACTTTATGGGGTTTCAGGTTTTTTTTTTTTTTCAGGCTCCCAGTTGTCAACAGAATTCAGGTCCTTTTGGGTGTAGTGCTGAGACACTGTTTCCTTAATATTGCCTCTCTTCATTATCAGGCCAGTAACCATGCACCAATCTTCATGGTTTGAATTTCCCTGACTTTCTCCTCTGCCAAATCTCTTTGAATTCCTCTTCTACTTTTAAGAGCTCCTGTGATTCCACTGGGCTCATTCAGATAATCCAAGATACTCTCCTTATCTTAATGTCAGCTAGTTAGTAACTTTATTTATAGCTCCAAATCACTTGGACATGTAATATAAAATAAACACAAGCCAGGCCAGGTGGCTCATGCCTATAATCCCAGCACTTTGGCAGGCCGATGCAGGAGGATTACTTGTAGCCAAGATTTTGAGACCAGCTGATCAGCAAAGTGAAAGCCCATCTCTACCAACAACAACAACAAAAAAAAAAAAAAAAGGAAAAAAAGGGAGGCTGAGGTTGGGGGATCACTTGAGACCAGGAGTTAGGAGGCTGCAGTGAGTTAAGTTGATTGTGCCACTACACTCCAGCCTGGGCAGACAGTGAGATCTTGTCGCTAATAATAATAATAATAATAATAGTAATAATAATAATAATAATAAGCACAGGTGTGACAACAGAGGACTAAAGTCATAGGGATAAAAATTCTGCCCATCACGGGCTGGTTGGAACACAAAAGCATCTCAGAGCTGTGTGATTTCTGGGAATTATTTGGCTGATACTTTCCTGGTAGCTCCTTGCATGACCTCACGGAGCCTAGTCCTATCCTAGTGCAGTTTACTATTTAGCAATAGACTCAAGGGCTCTCTTGCATAGATATCTGGAGGTGCTTCTTTGTGTAGTTTAATTTTCTCTGGTACTCTCCCTGCAAATTGCAGCTGTCTTGGGCTCCTAAAACTCTTACATCTGGCTCCTGAACTCAGTGAGTCTGACATGACTTCCTTTAGTTTCCTGTTGCTATACCATATTCAGAAAGTATCTTCAGGCCAAAAACTGGGAAAATTGGTCTCCAATGTTGAACAACAATAATTTCATAGAGGTTTTGCAGTTTTCTGTTTGATTATGGCTGGAGTACACTTCCAATCCAGTTTCTCTATCATGGCTAGATAGGATTTTTTAATGTAATGTTTCACCAGTCACTTAGAGACATTATTCTTTTGGACATTCCAAAAATCCCAAACTTGGCCAATGTGAGGTCCTTCAAACTGGCTGTTGTGTTCCTCTGACATTCCCCCATTTGTTTTTGAGCATTTATTTGCTCCTTAGCAATCAGCATGTCTTAGACTCACCTTGTGCATTCCCTGTTCAGGACTGGGATCATCTGTTCTCCTAACAGCCATGCTTTCTTTTGGTAGGAAATGATATTTGGAAACCAAGTTCTGGGCATTAGGTGTGCACATTGCTACTGGGATGTATTTATGTCAGGAATTTTCAGAGAATTGTTAGAAGTTTAAGGCATTTTTAATCAAGGTCAAGTCCTTGGGCTTTTTGGAATGAGACTTAATCCCAACTAAGAGCAGAAAATTCTCAATTTATATCTTCCAAGAACTTGAATAATTGGACAATCACATTTTTTATATCTAGGACAATAGATTAATACCTGGAATATGGCATTATTTTAGGAGAAAGTTACCTTTAGTGAGGGTTTATATTGAAAAATGTCATCTCTATTTCAATTTATTCACCTTATATTTTATCTAAGCATTGGTTCTGGTATGGCGGCATTATCTCCTTTACTCCCAAGACATTTAGAAATGTGTCTTGGTCATCAGGAGAGACTGCTATTGGGAACTGTTGCCTTAGGAGCCAGAGATGCTGAATGTCCTGCAATACTAAGGACAGATCTGCATAATAAAGAATTGTTTCTCCCCTAATCCCAATCATACTTTATTTATGAATACAGATTACCCAATAGTTTCAGGTTAAATTATAGAGCATTTGAATGTATTTTGATACACTTACCTGACTTTGGGTAAGTTGCCAGAATAAGGTCATTGGGCTTGGCTTGGAAATTATAGATTTTGTCCCACATTTCTTTTGATAATATTGGCAAAGGGACTCCACCCACTTACACAATGTTCAATAGTCTTGACTTCTTTTCCAAAGTGTGAGCGTTCTTCTCAATCTGTGCCATTGGGAATCTGGGACTGTTATTGTAAACCCTATTTAAAATAAAAAAATGTGTTTTATGGCTCATAGTTAGGGTTGCCATTCTACTTATCGCTGTTAATTAGAATAACATAAAGCCAATGAAAGCTAACATATGTAAGCTGCTAAGAAGTTACTTTACGTGTATTATTTACTTAATTCTCCTGGCAAACACATAAAATAGGTAATATTTTCTTTTGTTTTCTAGATGAGAAAGCTGAGGTCATTACAGATTAAGTAATTTGATAAATGTAAAACAATGAATATTTGTTAGAACTGAGATTTACACCAAATAGTCTGTTTCCTAATCCATGTTCTAATAACTATATTGCTTTTATGTTAGTAGAAAAAAATGGTAATGTCTCATATATTGATTTATAAATTTCAGAATAATATTTTGTATAATTAGAAATGAGATCATTGTATTGAAGAAAAATCAAAGAATTGGTTTTAAGGGGCTTTCTAGCGTCAATTTTCTTGTTTATTTTTACAGTGAGAAATAATTAAAAAACAGGCTTCTATATAGTATTTGTTCATTTTGGGGATCAGTTTTTCAACACCAGCCACAGATTTACAGCAAGAAAAACTTTCATATATCTATAAAAGTCTACTACTTCTGGAAAATTGAGATTAAGTTGGGGTATGTCCAGATCATTTAATCTCACTCTACACTGAAGTCCTGTATTCCATTTGGAAGAAAAAAGAAGATTCCTTTCAGGATCAGTCTTATATTAGTTGGCAGAAAAGAAACTATTGAGACAAAAAAAAAGCAACAAGAGTATTTAGGGTAAGAAGGACATAATAACTGCAAGAATATGTAAACGCTCAGTATTCAATGCCTTTCTTATAGTTGACATTGAATAAATGTTAATTATTTCTTAATTATGGGAGGAAATAGTAAACATTTAGCAAAATGTCTAGATAAATGCATTTCTGTAGTTTGTTAATTAGTGTTCTTGGAGGAAGGGATTCCATGGTGACATGAACTTGAGCACTTGCTGGGAAATATACAGTGAAACAGGTTTACTTCCTTCAGAATGTCTTAGAGTCTTAAATTCATTAGAAAGCATTTTGAGTCCCTAAGAGAACATTCTAGTTTGAAGCATTTTCCACTCGTGAAACTTTTTTTTTTCAAATAGAATTCTCAAAGAATTTGCATTCTTTAAAACATACTGTGGAAAATTCTGACCCTGTGCATATCAAAGCAGTGGATGGCTACAGTGTTGAGATGGCCACCCTGATCCACTCTGAACCTGTGGACTTGTTCCCAATCCAAGCAAATTCTCAATATTTCATTTACTTTGGGCAACACAACCCAGTAAAATGAACTCATTGGTTTCATTTTAAGGTGCAATGTGGCTTTTTTCTATGAATGTGTCATATGCAGTGCTTAGTCATTTTGGAAGCAGTACAAAGCATCAGTTTTTTGTAATTTCCCTAGTTGGGAACACAAAATTAATACACTTTTTGTATACCATTACAACTATAGCTCTCCTTCGGCAAATGTAAGGCTAGGTGAACCTGAGAATAAACAGCAATATGCAGAATGTATGCACAGTCCTTTCATGTTCAAAGAGGCCTGAAGGTTTGGGTTCCTTTCTGTGTCTCATCTTTGCAGTACTACCCAGTTGCTTTCATTGGCAGGCAGGAGGTGCTCTGAAAGCAGCTTTGGGCAGATGTTTAAACTTTCCCACCAGTGTTCCTTCCCTATCATGGACAATGTGTATCTGCCTTTATGAGAAATCTTGGGAAGTGATTTGTTGCTGAACTCCACTTGAATGATGGCTATTCTTTTGGGCAACAGCAAAATGCATTAATGTTCTGTGCTTTGACATTCATTTTACAGCAGTTCCTGTAGAAGTCAACAGTCCTAATAATTACTATAGACTCTAAATGTATTTCATAGTTTTGGCAGTTCACTCTTTCATTCAAAAAATATTTTTTAACACCTACACCATGTGAACCTAGATATAAATTAGTCTTAGGAAAGACATTGGGTATGAACTGTGAGCAAAATGCATCTGGCTGTCACCTTCACAGAATCTATAGTCTGTTCATAAAGCCAATGAGTAAATAATTGCATCGAGAGAGGAGCATCATGGAAATAGAAGCAAGATGTGTTAGGAAGGCATGAAGCAGGGACACAAAACACGGGGTGTGGAAGGAGTCAGGGTAGTGTTGCTGGAGGAAATGATGTTTGGGCTGAAACCTGGGGAATGAATTTGTTTTATCCAGATGGAGAGGGGGTTCCAGCCATGAAATGGGCAAGTGTATGCCATCATCAAGGAAGTAAACCATGCTCAGTATGGAAACAGCACTCTCTGCAGGGGTCCTAGAGGAGCATGCTAGAACACCACCAAGTGCTGTCTTGGTGACGTCGCTAGATGTCAAAAGTAATGCAAGAACCTAAGTGGAGCCAGCCAGGGAAAACAAGTCTTTTGGCCAGGCATGGTGGCTCACGCCTGTAATCCCAGCACTTTGGGGGGCTGAGGTGGGTGGATCACCTGAGGTCGGTGGATCACCTGAGGTCGGGATTCAAGACCAGCCTGGCCAACATGATGAAACCCCGCCTCTACTAAAAAGTACAAAAAATTAGCCAGGCGTGGTTGTGGGTGCCTGTAATCCCAGTGACTCAGGAGGCTGAGGCAGGAGAATCGCTTGAACCCGGGAGGTGGAGGTTGCAGTGAGCCGAAATTGTGCCATTACACTCCAGCCTGGGCAATAGAGGGAGACTCCATCACAGACAAACAAACAAACAAGTCTCTTAGGAGGAGGAAAAACTAGACTGGTTTTAGATTTTCTTATTCTAATACCTAGGAGCAGAGGAAGTGAAGCGATGTCTACAAAACTTTCAAAGAAACAAAGTACAGCTGAAGAATTTTATATGCAGCCACTTTGCATTTCAAATGTAAACAAAAATGAGCATGTAAGAACCCAGGAAATTTAGCCTCTATCCCCTCCTAAAAAATAAACAAAAGATGCCAAAAACCTTGGAGTCAAAAATCCTGTATTTGCTCACATCTTACATCCAATCCATCATCAAACTCTGTCAAATCTACCTATAAAATTGCACAACAATCAAAGAGGGCTTCAAGTTTCGATTGAGAGTCAAATTCACAAGAAATAGTAGCTTTTCTGGACACTCAATTTTCTTAGCTTTGAGAAACAACACAGGACATAAAACAGAGCATAGACAGCAAGAGCATCATAGGTCTTGTGACTTCTTAGGGAAGCTTCTAATGTTCCCAGTCATTATGCTTGGGCATATGCCTGCCATGAGAAGTGAGACTGAGTGAGGTGGTGCTCACCACCTCAGTTCAGGAAATCACCAGCTTGGGAGTGCTTAGCTTTAGCACTTTCCTAGTGATTTATCCTCCTCTTCAGTGCAGCTGTATCTCACAAATTAGCAGTCACACAATAAACTATCTTGAAGCCAGAAAGAGTGTATTGTGATAGTGACACCAGGTACACAGTGATCCTAGTAGAGCGCTTGTCTGTCTGTGATCTGGTACACTATGTACTTCTTCAGCTTAGTATCGCAAGGAGTTTGACCTGTGGTCTGGTCAAATCCTCAGGTGTCTCTGATGCTGAAGGAGTCCACTTGTACAAGCTTTCCTCTCAAAAACAAGGAATATTTTCCCATATAACCACCTGGTCACCTCCCAGTAAACCTCCAGCATCTTTCCCTGTACTGCTGAAATTGCCTCAAGACTTCCTGCCCTGCCTCACACTGGCTCCCTACAGTTACTCTCCATACAACAATCAGAAGTATCAACTTTCCATATGTCAGTGTATGTCTTTCCTTTGGTAAAGCCTTCTGGTAACTTCCACTCTCACTCTGAGTAAAAGCCAAAGTCCTTACAGTGCCCATGAGATCTTGTGCCCAGCCCAATGTCAATGCCTTCCTGCACTGGCTGAGCTCCTTGCTCCCCTCTGCTTGCTCTGCTCCAGCCACACTGGCCTCCTGGCTGTTCTGGGACACCCCGCCCGCTCCCATCTCTCCTTCTTGTGCCTGGAACGCTCTGCTTTCCCATAACCTGACTTCTTTTAGTCTCTGATTAAATATCTTTTATTCCACCCCCCCTCCCCAGGCAGCCTTTCTCTGGCAACTTCATCTAAATAATAAGCCTCCTCTGCTTTATTTTTTCCTACAGTGTTTATCACCACTTGATATAACATATTTATCAGTTAACCTGTTATTGTTAATGTTAAGTGCATAAAGGCAGGAGCTTTTGTTTTCTTTTCTGCAATGTCTCTTCTCTGGTGCCCAACACAGTGCTTAGCTCCCTGTGGGTGCTCAGTAAAGATTCCTTGAATGAAATAATGTATCTACTCATAGCTCTCCTGTGGGCTGTCTATATGCTTAGAGAAGTAGTTGGAGAGATGGTCAACTCTTAAGCTAGTACACGCTGAGTCTCCAGCAATTCATCACTTATAATTTCAGTTGTTCTATCCCTGCATTTACTTTAGCTGTGGGCTTCTTCCCGTGTTTTTCTGTGTTCACATTTGTCCAGTTTTTGGTACAGCAGGTTGCTCTGAAACCTTGATTCTCTGATGAATCTAAGAGGAGTTATGAATTTTAAGTTCCAGTTTTTCTTGTTTTGGGAACATGAGTAACCTCTAAGCTGCTTCCATTTTGAACCACAAAAGGGAAGTTCTTCCTATTTAATTTATCTAAGGCTAATTTTACTCATCTGTAAATGAAGCTAATATTTATTGTTACTCATAGGATTATTAAAAGAATTACATGAGAAAAAGATTCAAGAAAGTTAGCACAATGCTTGCACAAATCAAATGTCATCTTTTACCAAATAAGTGCTATGAGTGTTGGTGTTACTGTTATTGTTGATAATAGTAAGTTTAACCAGACAAGAGGAGGCAAAGAGGTGAGTCTGCAAAACACATCTTCAACTAGCAAAACAACCTGGAGCAAGAGAAGCAGCAAATAGAGTAATTCATAGATTTTATATCAAAAGGGTGGAAATCACAGATTGATGTTTAGAACATTCAGACCTTCATCATAGAGGAATGACATCACATTTGAAGTTGAGAAAGTAAACACACACACACACACACACATTAGAGACACATCGAGGAATGTACAGATCCTGCCTTCTCCTCGCACTATTAAGATTTTTTTTTCCTTGCCTACCCTTTCACTCAGGATGCGTGCCTTTTCCGAGTTCCAGCAAAATGTAGGGGTTTTCGTTCCAACCTCTGAATGGCTTGGGTGTGAGGTCTCATCTCCTGTGTCCACCTGCTCACTACAGCCAAGCCTGGATCTGTGTGACTCATAGAGTGTCCCTCGGGAGGTTTTGGGAAATGTGGAATTTTGGCCTGTCCAGATTTTAGCAAAATCCCAGGGGTTCAATGCACCTTAAAATTGGAGAAACACTGCTCTAGGGAATTGCACAATCAACAGCCCCTCATCCCCTTCCCACACACTACCCAGGTGCAATCAGTAGCAGTTTGTGCACTTTCATTCTGGTTTTTAGTTCTTTCCTTTTACTGGCAATTTGAGATGTCTCTTTCTTTATTCTGTTGATTTTAGTCATTCCTTAAATCCACAAATCCACAAGAGATTTGTGATATATTTCCTAGAATTTCTGAGTGTTAACATGGGAAATTATGCAAAAAATCTAGATTTCCAAATTCTCACAGCCAGAAGTCCAATTTGTCTCTCTTGGGGGTTTATTTCCCGTCCATTTATGTACTCACTTACATCTACACCTTGCCAGGCACTGCATTAACATTTGCAAATACAACGAGTAGAGGAAAGAGTTGTTACAGGAAAAGAACTAGGAAGGAAGTGGGTAGTTATGGGAGACCTAGGGAAGAATCTCAAGACCCTCTGCCATTCTGTGTAATTATTTTCCCCTTTCTCCTGGGACAGAGGGAAGAAATAGACTGGAAATTGTTGTGAACCAAAATTATACACAGCCATCTAAGTGCTTTTCTGGGAAAGAGCAAATTCCACCCACTGCCACACAGGAGAGAGTACGGGACCCTGGAAAATCTTTGTTTGAGGCATCTGTTTGCTGGGAGATGCTCTGACAAGTCTTCACTTCCACTGTGTAAAGAGAATAGTGATTGGGACTTCATATGCCAACAATGTTGCTCTGGAAAAATACCTCATGGGGTCAGAACACATCAATCCCCACCATAGAAAAAAGTTGTAAAAATTTTTGCACCAGCGTTCTGCCTGTGCCCCCTTCCCTCCCGGGTAGGCCAGGGCAGCTCAGGATCAAGGGTGTTCAGACTTCAGGGATGCTTCTCTTCGGAGAGATAGGTGAAAGTATGGGCAGGAGTTGACCTTATCAATGACTATCGTTGATGAGGAACAAAGGCAAAAGCCCTGTGTTTCATCACTGCCTGGTATCACAAAACATTTCATTGAATGAAAAGAATCAAAGTAAGATCTGTCTTACAGAGGAAAATCAATTCCAAATTTGCAGGGTTCTAAGACAAGGGTTCTTAACTTTTGTGTGTCATGGAACCCTATAGTAGTCTGGTGAAGTCTAACACTCCTTTATCAGAATAATGTTTTAAACATATTTATATATGTGTGTGTGTATGTATATATATATGATCATTTATATTTTACATATGAACTCAAAGGAAATTTGTTGAATTATAAGTATCAAAATATTTTAAAATAAATGTGCTTAACATAGTCATACAAATGCTTCTCATAAATCTATTAAACAGTAAGAGCTAGCATCAGGTCTATGAAAACTACTATAACCTATAAGTAGTCAAGACCCTAAATGGTATTTTATAACTGCAATGTGGTGAGACATATGAGTTTTCTATGGGCACAACTACATTTATTATTAACAGAAATGCTACATGTCAGAAGTCAGTGCAAATAATACTGAATAATAAATACTTTTTTTCTATTCATTTTTATGCACTGCCCTTAATTCTTTTCTTAGTCCTCTAAGGCAAGAGTGAAGTAAACACTTAAAAACAGAGTGTAAAATGAAATGTATAAAAAAGGTATCCCAATGACATATTGGAAAGAAAGAAATACAAGAGGCAGCTGTAGCTCATGTGCAGGGACATCTGCTGTGAGTGATTCTTTTCCAGCTGGTAAACAGGGGCCAGAGTCAGCCAGGTGGAGGAAGTGAGAGAGGCTCTGCTCAGGCACACAGCTGTGAAGGGTGGGCTGGGGTGGGGACAGGAGGAACTCTGTTTTAAAAGTGATTCCATGTAGGACCTGCAGGACAAGCCCACATGCATAGAGCCGTTCCTGGATTTCAGGAAGTTGTCGTGCGCTGTAGAGGCTGACTGTGAAGTCCCCAAAGCTGAAGTGGGTACTGCCTTTATGAGGTGGGATTCATTGAGGAATCAGCAGAAGAGGCTTCAGGAGAGGAACAGGAGTCCAGTGAGGACACTGACAGGGACCAGCAGAGAAGGGCAGGGAAGCAGGAAAGGACAGCATCACCGAGGTCATGCTAGGAGGAGGTGTGAGGTGCCCATGTGTTCCCCAGAGCTCAGGGCCTGAGCGGAATGGTGACGTCATAACGAGCTTCCTTCCCTCAAGTCAGAGGCGATGCCAGCCTGCCTCGGTTCCCTCCAGGATGAGGCCAGTGTGGAAGTGCCCCTGTCAGTATGAGGAGACTGTTCTGACAATGCACAAATGGTGTGGGTCAGCCTGGGTTTGTCAGTTGTCATAATAATTACCAAACTGCATACTTCTCATTTTCCAGCATTTTTGTCTTACCTGTTTTAAACTTCAAAACAGTAATTAGTATTATACCTAATTTTGTTAATGTCAGGATCGATGGCCCATCAAATTGTGGGTAGAATTAGATTGCAAAACTCAAGAGGTTCCTGCAGCACTGACCTACCATTCTGCAGTTTGGGGTACATCTACAAATTAAGAGCTTGTCAGAGCCCTGCCCTGCTGTGGGTAATTTCTACTCCTTCCCAGACACACCCTCTGCTTTGAGTAGGGCTTTCTTCCCTGGGGTTCTCCACTCAAGGTGCTCAGAGGCCCAGATTGCTGGACAGCAGGACAGGCAAGCCCAGCAAGTGGAGTCTTAACTCCCAGAAGGTAAGTGTTAAGCCTGAGCTAAACCCCATTGAGTAAGAGCTTGCCTGGCCTTGTTGGTTCCTGACACCTGTCCAGGGCTGCTAGGGCTGTGACCCCTCCTGGCCTGTCTGGAGGCAGCCTAAGGAATCTCTTCTTCAGCTGGATTCTCAGGAAGATGTTATACAGAACTGAGGCCAAGATTTGTTGCTTGTTTTAATATATACAAAGTATGTGGCATGGAAACTTGTTCTCAAATTGCGAAGTAGCCATTTAGAACAGTTACATCCCAGAGTTAATATGCAGCTTTGCTCAACATTAATATGCATCTCTGGTCAAAGTTAATAGGTAAGTTTGCTCTTCAAAGTTCATATGCTGAAATGCTCTGTGAGTATGTTCCCTGTCTGGAGGTGCCTTCAGGAGTTTCCTCCTGCTTCTGTGGAAGGAACCTTGTAAATTACAGCAGCCCTGCTTGGTGGCGAGAAGTTCCAGAAACCTCTGCAGGCATCTCTTCCTTTACTGCTTTCAGGGTACTAACTGCCCTGATGATGAGAGTTTGCAATGGAATATCATGCCCAAGCAATGGAAATTTCTTTTTCAAATGAATGTTAAGTGGAAAAAGCCAGGTATAGAAAGAAAAAGACCACATGACATCACATATGGGAGATAAAAATGTTGAACTAACAGCAGCAGAAATTAGGGTGGTGGTTCCTAAGGGCTGGTAGGGTTGAGAGATTTGCTGAAAGGATAAAAAGTTTCAGTTAGTCAGGAGGTAATTGTACAACACAGTGAGTATAGTTAATAACAATATATTATTAACATTTGCTGTAAGTAGGTTTAAGTGTTCTCACCACAAAAATAAGTTGAGTGAGATAATGCATAAGTCAATAAGCTCTATCTAGACATTCCACAATGCATGCATACTTTAAAATATCATATTGTTCATCACCAATACATACATTTTTATTTGTATATTAAATAAAGTAACAACTCAATAGCTATAAAGGATTCATGAGGGATTAATCTGTGCTGAACAGTTTGCAGATATCCCTATTTTAGTTCTTGTAACTACAAAAAGTAGGCACCTGTTTTGCAGATAATGAATTAGGTCTGAAGTCATTCACCTAATGAGTGACAAGGCTGAGATTTGAATCTCGGCCTGTTCCTCTGTAGGTGAAGCTCTGGAAAGCTTTGCATGGTCCCCAGGGGAAGAGAGACCCCTTCATACTGGGGGCAGCTCTAAGCCTGCTGCTCCAGCAAAATGGAATTGCAAAGTACAGTCCTGCCTTCAGCATCTCCTTCATCCTCTCAGCCCATGAGGAGAACTCACCAACAAGGATAGGTTTCTGATTTAATGTCACCTTTTCTGCAAGGAACACTGAACACCTTCTGAAGGTGCATGGGAAGTTCAGATCATGCCTTACCTGAGTTTCTACTCTATGTGAAATAAATGATTGAATTTAGAGCCCCAAAGCCTGAAGACCTCATGGCATTTTGTTTTGTTTTGTTTGTTTGTTCTTAGAGACAGAGTTTTCCTCTGTCACGCAGTATAAAGTGCAGTGGTGTGATCATAGCTCACTGCAGCCTCAAAATCCTGCATTCAAACAATCCTCCTGCTTTAGCGTCCTGAGTAGCTGCGACTACAAGCACTTGACACCATGCCTGGCTAAGACCCCAAACCTTAGGCCATTGTTTTATATATGATTAATGAGCATTTAATGTTCTCACCCTTTCCACCTTCTGGTGGTGGACAGGCACCAGAGTGGGACTCTAAGCTGGCGAGGCTTACCTGGTATCTCACGGTCCAGGTGCCCTCAGTCAACACAGGTTCCTGAAAACTCAGTGCCAGGTCCAGGACACTGTGCAAGCAAGAGCACAGCAGGTGAGGATGTTTTTGACTGTCCAGAGCTTTTAAAACTGACAGAAGGCACTGAGTGGGGGTGTTAGGCTTGCTTAAGGCCTGCAGTAGGAGGATGCCAGGGGAGGACTTTGCGCCTGCTGCCGTGTTCTGCCTCCACTTGACCCTGATGTTTTCCCCTGGGTTCCAATCTAGTCCCAGCCCTCTCTGCAGCCACCACAAAGTAGAGGACCCCTGCTCCTCTTCTGCAATTAACCTTAATTATCCTAGTGGACCCTTAATTGAACTAAAGGGCTTCCAATTCCAGCTCAGTTCCTAGAAGGGAACAGGCATAATTCCAGCCTGTCACCACTGAACCATGGGCAAGGTACATGCTACTGTGTCTTCCCCGAACCCACTGTAGAATTGGGTTGAGGGCAGAGTTCCTTTTAAGGAGCCACAAGGCTTATAACCAAACCAGATGTCTCCCATGTCCCACTGTGTGTAGATGTGTGTGTGTGTGTGCATGTGTGTGTGTGCTCCATAGAAAGAATGTCATAGTTGCTAGATGCAGTGGAACACACTGTGGTGTCAGTGTGGGTGTGGAAATGGGGGGACAGCCTCCAGAGCTTCTGGTCTTGCACCCCTCATCTGGTGCTTAATTAAATTTCCATTTAGTGAGCTTACCTAGTTGTCGATTTTACTCTTCTTATAGCCAGCACCGCTGTGTATTCTATATTTAAGTAAATATTTACACAAAATTTATTTTAAAAATCTCATATGTTTGCATCTGTCAGTCCAACATTTTGCAAGACTCCCAGACACCACTCTACACTTTACCACCAAACTACAATTTGAGTTACGCTGAAATAAGAACTTTTAAGCTGCAAATTCTTTTAAGTTATTTTTATTGGCAAAGTTGAAAGGCTGACATAATTGTAAAGTATTGGAGGATCTGTGGAAATAGAAACCTCCATAGCTGATTATAAGATGAGGTTTTTAATTGTTCTCCAGTTAGTTTTATTGAGTTAGATTTCTTGGACTTTGTTCATTTTGCCTACATTTTCAAATACTGGCACAGCTTTCATTATAATATTATTTTCTTTCCCATTACTGTTTGTAGAAGCTGTATATCCCTCTTTTCATTCCTGATAATATTTTATTTGTGATTTATCATTTATCAGTTAATCTGAGAAAATGTTTTTAAATTTCTTTAGAAAACTAGCTTTTGACTTTTGGCAGATAAAGAGACTCAGCTATGTCAATATTTCATTTAATTGAATATTTTACTCATTTTAAAAAGGTTTTAAGCAATTTGATAAAAATAATAATTATGGTTTTGCTATTTTTTAACTATTATTTTAAGTTCAGAGGTACATGGGCAGGTTTGTTACATAGGTAGACTTGCATCATGGAGATCTGTTGTACAGATTATTTCATCGCCCAGGCCCAGTACCCATTACTTATTTTTCCTGATCCTGTCCCTCTTGCAACCGTCCACCCTCCACCCTCCAAAAGGCCCCAGTGTGTGTTGCTTCCCTCTATATATCCATGTGTTTTCACCATTTAGCTCTCACTTATAAGTGAGGACATGGGGTGTTTGGTTTTCTGTTCCTGTGTTAGTTTGCTGAGGATATCGACCTCTGTAATTTATTTTAAAAACTTCTCTTTAACTTCAGTTAAATTATGGGTGAGAAAAATCCCTGAAGTGAGAATAAATTTTTATGCCTAGGATATCATGTAATACCTGTTTTAGAAGCTTTGCAACGTGTTTTTTGTTTGTTTGTTTGTTTGTTTGTTGTTGTTGTTGTTGAGACAGAGTCTCACTCTATCACCCAGGCTGGAGTGCAGTGGCTCGATCTTGGCTCACTGCAACCTCTGTCTCCTGGGTTCAAGTGATTCTCCTGCCTCAGACTCCTGAGTAGCTGGGACTACAGGCGCGTGCCACCACACCCAGCTAATTTTTTGTATTTTTAGTAGAGACAAGGTTTCACCGTGTTAGCCAGAATGGTTTTGATCTCCTGACCTCATGATCCTCCCTGCTTGCCCTCCCAAAGTGCTGGGATTACAGGTGTGAGCTACCGCACCCGGCCTTGCAACACTTTTAAAATCCAGTTGTTATGAGCTAGGTCAGGTCACTTGACACAGAGGCTTAGAGCTTACAAACCCCGAACAACTTGATTACTCACTACAGAGAAAGGTAAAAGATTATATAAGTGTTATGACAAATGTGAATATCTCTGCACTTGCCCTCTGTCCTGTCATGTTAAAGTTGAATTTCTGTCCAGGTCTGTTTGTTAGAGAGAACGCAAGTCTTTTTCCTATGGAAGGTATCAGTTGATCTTGTTAGACATGCCTTTTCTTTCTTCATCTGGAGAGAGGTTATGAGTTAGTATATTAGCTTTGAAATATTTGTTGTGAAAACTTATTTATTAAAATATTTTGTTATAGGGAGCTACATTTGTTACATTATTGGTTGGAGAAAACTGTGTATATTCACTTAGAGTTGTAAATTATAATAATTTTAAGATGCTGATTTTAGTCATCAGTCATGTGTTAATTCAGTCTCTATGTGGATATAACTCTAAGTCATTGATATGGTTTGGCTTTGTGTCCCCACCCAAATCTCATGTTGAATTGTAATTCCCAATGTTGGTGGAGGGACCTGGTGGGAGGTGATTGGATCATGGAGGAGGATTTCTCCCTTTCTGTTTTGGTGATAATGAGTGAGTTCTCTCAAGATCTGGTTGTTTAAAAATGTGTAGCACTTCCCTCTTTGCTCTCTCACTCTCCTCCTATCACGTGAAGAAGTTTATTGCTTTCCCTTTGCCCTTCTGCCAAGATTGTATGTTTCATGAGGCCTCCTCAGCTGTGCCTCCTGTATAGCCTGCAGAACAGTAAGACAATTAAACCTATTTTCTTCATAAATTTCCCAGTCTCAGGTAGTTCTTTATAGCAGTTTGAGAACAGACCAATACAAAATGTTGCTACTAGAGAAGTGGTGGCATTCTCTAGTAGATAACTGAAAATGTGGATATCTAGAAGATAACTGAAAATGTGGATGTGACTTTGGAACTGGGTAATGGGCAGAGGTTGGAAGTTTGGAGGGATGAGAAGAAGTCAGGAAGATGAAGGAAAGTTTGGAACTTCCTAGAGACTTGTTGAATGGTTTTGACCAAAATGCTGCTAGTGAGATGGGCAATGAAGTCCAGGCTGAGGTAGTCACAGATAGAGATCAGGAGCTTATTGACAACTGGAGCAAATGAGACCCGTGGAATTGTCCTGCTGCTCTAGGGATCTGTGGACCTTCGAACTTGAGAGAGATGATTTAATGTATCTGGTGGAAGAAATTTCTAAGCAGCAACATGTTCAAGATGTGGCCTGGCTGCTTCTAAAACCTTATGCTCATTTGCATAAGCAATGATCACTTATATTTAAAAAGGAAGCAGACCATAAAAGTTTGGAAAATTTGCAGCCTGACCATACCACCTGACCATGTGGTATAGAAAAGAAAAACCCATTTTCTAGGGAGTAATTCAGGCTGCCTGCAGAAATTTGCATAAGTAAAGAGGAGCCAAGACAATGGGGAAAATGTCTCCAGTAATTTCAGAGACTTTCACAGAAGCCCCTCCCATCACAGGCCCAGAGTCTAGGAGGGTAAAATGGTTCTGTGGGACAGGCACAGGACCCCACTGATTTGTGCAGCCTCAGGACATGGCACCCTGTGTCCCAGCTGCTCTAGCTCCAGCCTTGGTGAAAAGGGACCAAGATACAGCTTGGACCATTGCATTAGAGAGTGCAAGCCCCAAGCCTTAGTGGCTTCCATATGATGTTGGGCCTATAGGTGTGCAGCGATCAAGAGTTGAGGTTTGGAAACCTCCACCTAGATTTCAGAGGATGTATGGAAATGCCTGGATGTCCAGGCAGAAGTCTGCTGCAGGGGTCGAACCTTCATGGAGAACCTCTACTAGGGTAGTTTGGAGGGGAAATGTGGGGTTGGAGCTCCCACACAGAGTCCCCACTGGGGCACTGCTTAGTGGAGATGTGAGAAGAGGGCCACCATCCTCCAGACCCCAGAATGGTATATCCACTGACAGCTTGCCTGGAAAAGCCACAGGCACCCAGTGACAGCCAGAAGGAGCTTCAGGGGCTGTCCTGCAGAGCCACAGGGTTGGGGCTGCCCAAGGCCTTAGGAGACCACCCCTTGCAACAGTGTGACCTGGATATGAGACATGGCGTCAAAGGAGATTATTTTGGAGCTTTAAGATTTAATGACTGGTCTGCTGAGTTTCAGACTTGCATGGGACCTGTAGCTCTTTTGTTTTGGCTGATTTCCCCCTCTTGGAAAAGGTCTATTTACCCAATGCATGTACCCTCATTGTATTTTAGAAGTAACTAACTTGCTTTTGATTTTACACATTCATAGGCAGAAGGGACTTGCCTTGTCTCTGATAAGACTTCAGACTTGGACTTTTGAGTTAATGCTGGAATGAGTTAAGACTTTGGAGGACTATTGGGAAGGCATGATTGCGTTTTGAAATGTGAGAAGGATATGAGATTTGGGAGGGGCCAGGGGTGAAATGATATGGTTTGGCTCTGTGTTCCCACCCAAATATCATGTTAAATTGTAATTGCCAATGTTGGGGGAGGGACCTGGTAGGAGGAGATTGGGTCACAGGGGTGGATTTCCCCTTTGCTGGTGATAGTGAGTGAATTCTCATGAGATCTGATTGTTTAAAAGTGTGTAACACTTCCCCCTTTGCTCTTTTTCCTTCCTGCTGCCATGTGAAGATGTGCTTGCTTCTGCTTTGCCTTCCATGATTGTAAGTTTCCTGAGGCCTTCCACACCATGCCTCCTGTACAGCCTGCAGAACTGTGAGTCAATTAACTCTCTTTTCTTCATAAATTGTCCAGTCTCATGTAGTTCTTCATAGCAGTGTTAGAACGAACTAATACACTCATCTGAAATAATTTTATATATTTCTTTTAAATTACAAGAACATAAGAGAAATTCAACTTCAGCTGGAAGAAATCAAGCTGCAAGTCCAAATAAGGAAGCAAGGTCCAATGCCTTTGTCTCTTGTGCAACCAATGAGCTCCACCTATACAAGATGGGCTTCAGTGAGTACATTTCTTTCCTTTTTGGGCATGCTCAGATAAGGAAACTTGCAGAAGGGGGCTTGCCTAAGACAGACCTGCAGCTGTATAAATAAAAAGGTTACACAGGACCAGAAATATCTGCAGTGGAAAATTCTATCTCCCGACACATGCATGCACAGTAAGGGAAGTGAAGCAATATGGAGTAACTCAGGCTAAGGATCCACATGCACACTAGAGGGACAGGGTGGAGATAACAAAAATTTGTCCGTTATGCAAACAAGACACCCACCCCTAACCAGTTTTTAACACACTATGCAGATGAAACACCCCACCCCATTAGCTTGTTTATAAAAGCCTTTATATTCAACTGTGAAAGGCAACCCTTTCAGGCCCCCTTTCCACTGTGCAGAACTTTTATCCTTTGCTTATTAAACTTTTGCTCTTGGTGTCCATGCTGTTTAATTTTCTTGGTCATAAGACAAAGAACTCCAGGTGACACCTCAGATGACACTTCTCCAGTGATCCTAGACTACGTCATTTGTGGGGGATTGTCTGGGATTCACTGGAAAGATGAGTAGGAGTGGACCTCCAAACTCTTTACTTTTACTTCCAAGGCTTCTTGCCCTCATTATTTTTTCCACAAGATCAAAGAAAATCCTGGGCCCCTGTCAGCCAGTTAAAATCTTGTAGAGCAGCTGTGAGGTTTACAATATTTAGGAGACAGGCTTGCTGGAGAGGACTCTGTTAATACCCCATTGCCCCCAGGTGTTGGGAATGTTGGCTCTGTTTTAATCCAGTTTCCTTTCACAGAAGACCTGGCTGTCAGGTGGGGTTTGAAGGAGGTCTTGGGGCAGCTGAAGGCATCTGGCTGAGGGCACACCTCAGTGTTACCTGAAGGCCCCTGGACTAACTGCAGCTCCCAACAGCCTGTCAGGGTATTGACACTAGGTCTTCAGACTTTCCTATTGCATTTTCTTTCTTTCTTTTTCGTGGCTATTATGTCTCCTATTCCTTCTTTGTGTGCTATTTTGAGGGAGCTTTTATAGCATGGGGAGATAGTCTTGTTGGGTAAGTTAGTAGGTGCCTTAGTAATCAGGAATGTAACTCAAAGAATTATTGTTTTGTGATTTCCTAGAAAAAGGGGAATTCAAGATTTCACTCTAATTTTTCACCTAGCAAGGGCCTTTTTGTCCCCCAGTGACAGCCATTCATGGCACTTCATAGGGGGATATTTCCCTCTGAGTGAATATCCCTTTTCCATTTGGGTTGTTTTTTCTCCATGTAAGAGCTCTGCACTACGCAATAAATTTAAACAGTTCCTTTATGAGACAAGTTAATTTTTTTCTGATAGGAAGCATACTGAGTGGACAGCCTATCAGGCCCCAAATCTCTCTTTCTAACCTCTGCCTGGAAAAAATTGGGGCTCAGAATTTTTACTTAACATTTCAGTCCCTGCCATTCCCATCAATCCCATTGAAATGGAATTTTCTCCATGGGGTGGGGTGGGGGTTGCCCTACTGGCCCTTTGTCCAAAACCTCTAATTCCCTATGTTCTTTCCCTCTTATGTCCCTCTATCAGTGATCAGGCCCAGTTCCCTATTTGTAGGCAGAAATCTCACTTTCAACAGCTGGGAGGAAGCCACCCTGGCAAGACAGATTTTAGCCTCTGTGCTATCCCTATTAGAGGGAGGACACCCATTCAATCTTTATGTTCTTTTGGGGCACCTGTTCTGCATCCAGCTATGCTGGCATTTATATAAAAAGGGGAATTTATGTTTGCAAGTCAATCAATCCTATTCTTTGGGATTTCAATATTTCATTATGGCCATAGCAAAGGAAGCCAGGGATAGTATTAAAACACTCCCTCCATTAAAGGGTTTTGTGCAAATCCAACTGCTACATGATCTCTCCTGGTCCCCTGTGGTAACTTTGAGGCCTTTTGGGTCGAGTTGGCCTAGGAGACCAACAGGGAATCAATCAATAGCAGAGAGATAAGGCAAAGAGAAGGTAAGCATGACTACTCCTGTCAGCTAGCTCCTTCGGATCTGTGGGTGAAGGTCATGCTTGCATCCACGGGCAGCACCTATGATGGTCACTGGGACCCAGAGGAAACAGGAGGGAAGAGGAGAAGGGGAACACCCTTTTCTATCTTTCTTTCCACCCTGGGTCATTCCAAAAGGAAGAAGGAGAGTAAGGGAAGCCTTTTCTCCCCTGTTTTTCTAGACGGGTAACAAACTATCTCCAGCCTGTACTCCTTTCAAGTGCATCCTGAAACATTACAACTCCTTTGACTCTCAGAATCTGAAGAAAAAGCACCTCATATTCTTTTGAGCTCAGGCCTAGTCATCTTACCAATCGGGGGATGGGGAGGCCTGGCCTCTTCAGGGAAGTGCTAATTTTAATACTCTCTGACAATTAGATCTTTCTGCAGATGAGAAGGCAAATGGTTCAAGGTCCCCTATGTGGCAAACCTTCTCTGCCCTGTGAGATAATCCAGATTTTTGTCAATGTTGTAAAATTGACCTGTCCCTCTTGGTGGTCATATTGGGCAAACTCACAGTAGACAACTCCCCAAAGTCTGAGAAACGAACCTTTCTGGAAACCTTAGATGCAGTTCCCAGGCTCCCCAGCCCTTACTGTCCCCGCTATCTGGGCCCTCCTCTCGCCACATCACTGGCTATTCCAGTTCTACCTCCCATGGAATCCCCGACTTTGCTGTTGCCCCTACAGGAAATTCCTGATGGATGTGGTGCCACTAGGGTCCAAATTTCCTTTCATTGCAGGACCTTAGACAAATAAAGGGGGAACTAGGTAGGTTTTCTAATGACCCTCATAAATATATTGAGGATAACCCAAGTGTTTGACCTTTCATGGAGAGATGTTATGTTGCTTCTGAACCAAACCTTAACTGCTGCCAAGAAACAGGTGGCCTTACAGGTAGGAGAAAAGTTCAGAGACAAAAAGCATGTCTTCTATAGTCAAGCGAGAAGCAAAGAAAATGAGAAAGATTGGGAGGCCGAGGTGGGCAGATCACAAGTTCAGGAGATCGAGACCATCCTGGCTAACACAGTGAATCCCTGTAAAAATACAAAAAATTAGCTGGGTATGGTGGCAGGCACCTGTATTCCCAGCTACTCGGGAGGCTGAGGCAGGAGAATGGTGTGAACCTGGGAGGCGGAGCTTGCAGTGAGTCAAGATCGCACCACTGCACTCCAACCTGTATGACAGAGTGAGCAAGACTGTCTCAAAAAAACAAAAAAGAAAGAGAAAGAACCAGAATTCTGATATCCAATAGGAAGAGAGGTGGCATCCCTTGAATGCTTGAATTGACACCACAGTGATTCCTTAGATGAGTGGAAAAGAAAACACTTTCAAACGTGCATATTAGAGGGCTTACAGAGACCGGAACCCAACCTCTTAACTACTCTAATCTCTCCATGATAGACAAAAAGCTAGATGAAAATCCTTTAGCCTTTTTGGAAAGGCTGAAAGAAGCTTTAGTAAAACATAGTTCTCATCACTTCTTAGCCTTTTGGCTAAGATCAAGTGTAAAGCATACTTCTCTATCCTGATTCAATTGAGGGTTGGGTAATTTTAAAGGAAAACTTTATTACTCATGCAACACTTGATATCAGAAGAAAGTTACAGAAACAGGCCATAGGACCAGACAGCACCTTAGAAAACTTCCTGAAGGTGGCTACCTCAGTCTATTACAATAGGGACCAGGAGGAGGCCCAGAAAAAGGAGTGAAAACACAAGAAGAGGGTAGAGGCTCTAGTGGCTGCATTTCAGGCCTATAAAATCCAGGTTTCCTGAGGTGTACATGCTAACTGCTACCAGTGTAGCAAGCCAAGACACTTTAAAAAAGACTACCTAGGTAGCAAAAGGAAGCCACCTTGACCCTGTTAAGCCTGTGGTGGGGAACTCTGGAAGGCAGACTCTCCCCAAATATTTAGATCATCAGGTCCACATCCAGTCCCACAAATGGCTCAACAGGACTGACAGGTCCCGGGGCTCAACTCCCCAGCTCCGGCAGCTCAGGCTGTCATTACTACCCAGGAGCTCTGTGTGATTCTGGAGGTTGAAGGGAGGAAGGTAGACTTCCTTCTGGACACCAGAGCTGGTCTCTCTGTTCTCTCCAATCCCTCCTCCCACAGCATGACCATAATGGGCATCTCAGGAAATACTTCAACTCAATACTTTTTTCAACCCCTTAGCTGCAGTTGGGGGCACCTACAGTTTATACATGCCTTTTAAATCATGCCTGAAAGTCCCACTCCCTTACTAGGAAGAGATATTTTAACCCATATGGGAGCCACCATCTTTATGGCTCCAGGACAAACTGTCTGTCTGCCTTTGGTGGAAACCAACATTAATCCAGAAGTGTGGGCAGCTCAGGGAAAAATTGACTGGGGCTATAATCGCTATATGGTCTGCATCCACTTTAAAGATTCTATCTTCTTTGCTAACCAGAAGCATTATCCCTTGAAACCAGAAGCTAGGAAAGGGTTAGAGGCTATTATTAATAACCTAACAACTCATAGCCTCCTCAGGCTTTGTAACAGCCCCTGCAACACCCCAATATTAAGGGTGCAGAAATCCAATGGGGAATGGAGACTAACTCAAGACAATGAAGCTGAAATCCAATCCATGTGGTAGTTTCCAACTCCTATACCCCATTAACTTGAATACCTGAGGGAACTAAATGGTTCACAGTTTTGGAACTGAAGGATGCTTTTTTTCTGCATACCATTGCACCCTGATTCCCAATATGTGTTTGCATCTGAGGAACCCTCCAACCAAACCACCCAGTTAACGTGGACAGTACGACCACCTCAGGGATTCTGAGACAGCCCACACCTGATTGGACAGACCCTGTCAAAAGACCTTTCTGATTTCTCTCAGTCTCAGGTTAAAATTTTACAATATGTAGATGAGATCCTCCTCTGTGCCCCAGGTGAGAAAGCTTCTCAGGAAGGCACTGAGGCTCTTCTTAATTTCCTAGCTAACAGAGAATATAAGGTTTCAAAGTCTAATGCTCAGCTCTGTCAGACTTCAGTAAAGTACCTAGGTCTAGTCTTGTCAGAGGGGACCAGAGTACTAGGTGAGGAGAGGATTAAGCCCATTTCCTCCTTTCCCCTCCCAGAACCCCCAAACAGCTAAAAGGATTCTTGGGAATTACAGATTTCTGCAGGCTATGGATACCTGGGTACTGAAACTGACATTAAATTTCAGAGTCATGCTTTTATCTTTCCATTTGCAAATCTAACTAACAGACAATAATCACTCATTTGCTCTATAAAACTGTTCAGCCTTGCTCCTGGAGACCTAGAAATATGGGTATGCAACTGAATATGGTTTGTTTGTGTCCCCTCCCAAATCTCATTTTGAATTCACATGTGTTGTGGGAAGGACCCAGTGGGAGGTAATTGAATCATGGGGACAGGTCTTTCCTGTGCTGTTCTCATGACAGTGGTCAAGTCTCATGAGATCTGATAGTTTTAAAAATGGGAGTTTCCCTGCATAAGTGCTCTCTGTTTGCCTGCTGCCATCCATGTAAAACGTGACTTGCTACTCTGTTCCTTCCACCATGATTGTGAGGCTTCTCCAGCCAGGTGGAACTGTAAATCCATTAAACTTCTTTCTTTTGTAAATTGCCCAGTATCAGTTACGTCTTTATCAGAAGCATGAAAAGGACTAGTAAAGTATTCCAGCATGTGTGTGTGCATGTGCCTGTGTGGTATTCTTATTGGCGGTTACACTGGGAAAAGCTCTCTGTGAGGCCATGGGACACTCTATAGCTATCAACTGTGTGATTCTCAACTGCTGGTAGCCAACACATGGCTCTCAAGAATGAAGAGTAGCTCAAACCCTCCAAGTAGAAATGCACAGAAACTTTGTTCCTACCCTCTACGAACTTTCATCAAGGAGTTCTCAATCTTTTTCGAATTCTTAGTGTGATATAGCCAGAATTATTTGCTGAAAACACATCAGCCCTGCTTGTACAACTAAACTCTCAGAACCGTGCCCTTTAAGTCCTGCAAGGGCAGGCAGGTATCAGCCATCGCATGAAGGAAACAACCTTTGTATGGTTGGTCATCAACACTCTGAGTCCCAGGGTTAGTACAGGAAATGTTTTTGTTGACAGCATTCAATTTCTTTTCAATAGTAGAAAATCATTTTTGTGTAGGAAAATGAGGTTTCCTATTCCTTTAATCTGCCTACTCCTCTTTGAGGTCTACTTTGGACTCTGACAGTACCTGAGGCCCCAGAGCTCTCTACTCATTATGGATTCTCAATTCTCTAATTGCAAAGCACACTAGTCCTGTGAACCAGTCTTTCAGTGCATTGACAAAGCAGGGGTGATCAATGAATCTTTTTTTCTTGCTATGCCTTTAAGGAATACTAGAAGAAATCTCCTCTCTGGATCACCAACTAGATTGAGGGGTGTGTTTCAGGTGGTTCTGTTACCTGGCTCGATGGAGGCAATTGGGTGATTGTTGATGGGGAACCTTTACCCTAGGGTCCCCTGTTGGCTGATATAGACTCCCCATTCTCATCCTCTCTCCTTTCTTACAGCAGGCTCTAGGGACTAGCTGCTTTTTGCTTTCTCATCACCTAGTCTATAATACTGTTTGTTTTTCCTTAAAGTTGGTTAGGAAATGTGAGGGAATTTCTCCCTTTGCTTTGGTAACAATAGCACTGCTCTTTTACTACAGTAAGGTAAGAGACAATGATCACTTTGCTCTGTGCATTGGGAGCTCTGTATATTGTTCCCGATTCCCCTTTGAGATGCTAATTGAAATATATTTTTAGATTTCTCTAACTTTATTTCTTAGTTCAAACCTCTCCATATTTCTCCCTTTTCTGACACGTTCCTTACTGTATGTGCAACAAGTGGAGCCCTTGTCTCCACTGAGCCAGTGGCCTCTTTGAGGCTATCTGCCCTGCTGGCATCCACCCACTCACTATCTGTGTATGTGTGTATTATTTTGCATTTGTATATGTATTTATATAATTCATTTTAAGGAACTTGCTCCTGAAATTGTGGCCACGGGTCACTTGAAATCTGTAGGGCATTCTAGAAACTCAGGTAAGATTGATGTTGTGGTTTTGAGGTAGAATTCCTTCTATCCTGGGAAACCTCAATTTTTGCTCTAAAGTCCTTGAAATATTTGGATGAAGCCCACCCACATTATTGAGGGTAGTATCCTTTACTTAATGTCAACTGATTGTAGTTGTTAATCACCTTTATGAAATTCACCATGTGAAACTGCCATTGCAAATTTATAACTGAGGCAGTGAAAGAGATCTGGCCTGACTAACTTCATCTAGCTTCTAACCTCCAGCTGTCCTTGCTCATTTCTAGGCATAGGCTGAACCATCTTTGGGAGGAAATTAGTTTATAGTTTAAAACAAAGATGATAACAGCCCTTTCCCAAAACAAACCTCTTTCTTGCTTGGGGACTAGACTGCGTTTGTAGGATTAACAAATTAGCCATATGATTAGAAATTATGATTTAGGAGTCATGCATCTGGAGGCTCCAAGTTTCTGACTCTCCTTAAACTGTTTCTGAGATCAGTGCTTGAGATATTTTGCAGAACCTGCACTTGATGGATCAGCTGGCACCACCCAGACTGATAAACTGGTTCATTTGGTCTTGTGACCTCCACCCAGGAACTGACTCAGCACAAAAAGACAGCTTTTACTCCTTATGTATTCATCTCTGACCTGACCAATCAGCACTGCCAGCTCACTGGCTTCCCCTACCCACCAAGTTGTCCTTAAAAACTCTGAGCCTCAAATGCTTGGGGAGACTGATTTGAGTAACAATAAAACTCCAGTCTCCCACAGCTATAAAAAGAATGAAACCATCTTCTTTGCAGCAACATGGATCCAGCTGGAAACCACTATCCTAAGTGTACTAACACAGAAACAGAAAACCAAATACCCAAAGTTTTCACTTGTAAGTTGGAGCTAAACTTTGGGTACACATGGACATAAACATGAGAATAACAGACACTGGGGAATATCTGAAGAAGGAGAGAGGGAAGGAGGTAGGGCAAGTGTGAAAAAACTATCTGTTGGGTACTATGCTCACTACCTGGGTGACAGATACATGAGTACCTCAAACCTGAATATCATGCAATATACTTTTGTAACAAATATGCACATGTATCCTCTAATTTAAAAAAAAGTTGAAGAAAGAAGAAAATACCTTAATAAAAAGAGCTAGATTGTTGTTTGATTAAATAACTGTGTACTACAAAGCCACCAGATTGACACATAATGTGAATCATCACAACATAGGCCTTGAGAAGAATCATAGAAGGAAGATTGGATCCTTCTTTTTCTGACACCTCCTCCTACCCTGTCTCTCTGAAAACTTTGCTGTATTAATAGTGGAAATCCATTCACTTGGAGTCTTATCTAAGTTTGTAATTTTTCTTGTCATCATCTGTCTCTCCTCTTTAATCTAATTTGTTTCTAGATAAATTGTGCAGATAGAGTTCTCTCTCTTGATTCAGTTGAGAGGTATGCTTATTAGGGATTTTTTTTTTTACTGTGTGGGTGTTGTCAGAATCAAATGGAGTTACTTGTGTCAAAATGTAGCAGAAAAATAAAGCTGGGAGACTGAGAAGTAGGAGTAGGACCCTGGCACATCAATACCTGTGATAACTATCACAAAGACTCTCTGAAGGAGTTTTCAAACTTCAGCTTGCTAGATGAGTCAAAAGGACAGCTAGCCAGATTTACAAGAAAACTTGCTTGACACACTGTCTCCACTAATAAACTGGTGTCAACTCCTGCAGTAAACTCTTGTAAAATATTTTCTTTGTTTCAAAACAAATTATGGAATGCTTTTCTCTTTTGCCTTTGAAGTCTTCCCCTTGCCTTAATTGCTTTGGATATGCTTAAATTCCCTAAAGCCTGTATGTCCCAGATTTGAAAATCACCTGCATGTTTCTGAATAAAACATAATATATTTGGAGACTCTCTCTCTGCTTGATATTTAGGTTCACATATTTGGAGTTTGAAGTGAGGCCAGAAGCAAGATCACTTTTTTGGGGGGATGTGATTTGAATAAGATGACCTTAATAAAAGACTTTACATCTCTCCTGGGATGATAACAGACCTTTTGACTTTTTTGACAAGTCCTTTCTTGTACATGGAAACTTCATTTTTCTTGTGAGTATACTCTGAATTTTCATACAACAGGGTTTTTTTTTTGGTTTGTGTTTTTGCTTTTGAGAAATTACTAGGAATTTAAATGGGAACCTCAAATTGTAAAGGCACATTGGAGCAACCTTCTTTGGGAACCCCAGCCAGTTTAAATTATGGCCCATCCTTATGCACATTTAAAAATGGATAAGCAAATTACATCTAGAAAAATTCAGAGTTTAAATGGCCATTATTTGAACTCTCTAGGAAAACTGTAAATATAAGAATAACATATGGGGCTTTTAAGCTCTCTATCTCATTTTTTCTCTTCATACTCTGAATCTGTTCAGTCTTTGTATTAAGATAAAAATTCACTGCTGCAACTGTGCTTGTTCTAACAAATTGAAACAAAGTCATGGCAAAGCCCGCTTGAAAACTGTTCTTCTTATGGCATTCTAATGAAATATAAACACCAAGGAATTAATTCCTAATCTCATTTGAGACTGAACAAAGGAAATAAAAAGGATAAAAGAGGCTTTTGCTTATGCTACATAAACTACTTTGCCCTAGATTTGTTCCACAACCTCCGTAAGACTACCTATCAAGGACAAACAAAAATTCTTAATGGTATCCTCCACAAGTATTGGTTAAAAGCTTTAAGCATCTGGACAGATGACCTCAACTTGTCTCATTTTGTCAACAATGTAATTTCAATTTCACTGTCTTTTTATGAACTGTTGAATTTATATTACTGTGTTTTACTCTCTCATAACTAATGTTCTAAAATGAAAGTTGTAAGGTCTTTGTGTATGTATGCATGTTTATGTGTTTAGATATATTGTATATTGTGTCTATGTGGAAAAATATGATTGTAATCTATTGTAAGGAATTCTATTCAGATTGGCTTAAATAAGTAAGCACTTCTATAAATTAATACTTAGAACTGTTAAAATATATAGTAATTAACCAAAGTGCCTTTTAAGTTCACATGATTTTAGCAAATCTTTGATGTGTAAGCTGGCTTTAAATTTGTTAGGAAAAAAAGAAAGATATCTTCAGAATTGTTAGCATACCATTACCATTTTTTGCCTGGGTTTGCTAGTCAGTCAGTATTTTATTTACCTCTGAAAAACACTCTAAGGTCATAAACCTCCAAATCCAGATTAAAAGTATTATAATCTTTGTTTATGTAATTTCTTGAAAACTAAGATTAATTTGATACTGTTGGTTTAATGAAAACAGCTTTATCTTCTGGGTTATCAGCAAAATATTCATATATTGAAGGTTCTTCCTTAGGTGAACCTCTCACATTTATAGGCTGTAAAGACAGTTAATAGGAAAATAGCTCACAAGGATGACTAGCTTTGTCTAATATCTCAATTTTCATAAGTAATCTGTCTAATTGTTATAATAAATTAGGCAAATATAAAGGGAATAAATATTTATGAATAAACTTTTCATACAATTTGAGATCTTACTGTTATGTTTAATTAAGCAATAGACATTCATAAAATATCTGGATCATTTCCAAAATATTAAAAAACACTAAACCTAAATTGCTGAATGTTGAGTTTAAATATGTCTACTTTTGGCTTCTTATTACAAAGGAACATAAATATTTGGGTCTATTAATAAATTTATCCTGTTCTATATTGTAGTACTATTTTATGAGAAAACACGTTTCTAAAAATTACAAAATGTATATTAATTAATTGTTGGTATATAACAGAGTTCAAAATTGCTTACTTGCTAGATTTCTCCTAGAAATTAAGGTTGCTAAGAGTTAGGAATTCTAGTCAGTGTGTGTAATTTTCTATACAAAGTGTACAAAAAGAAAATTAAGATGTATTTTAAATGAGAAAAATTATAGTAAATGCATAAAATATGTTCTTTTATTGAGAAAAAATAAATAATTTTGTCTAATTTTGAGAGTTATTTAAAGGTTATTCAAAGGGTAAATATAGAAAAACATAGAAACAATGCAAAAAGGAATCAGTAAGTAGGAGGGGGAGATACAAAGAAAGTTATAAGCATGAGGACACATGTTTTGATAAAGGAACATTAAAAACAAGATAAGAATTTTTTATATTAGAAGAAATGTGAGGTTAAAGTGATAAGGAAGAAAGGATTTTTTTGTTTCAAATATGACTGGTTGTTTAAGAAAGAAGTGTAGGACAAAATGGAAGACTTAAGCAAGCTGTAGAAATTTGGATGAAGTTGTAGAAGGCATAAGGATGTCGTGGAAAATTTGCGAAGAATGAATTTTATAAAAGGAAGTATATGTGTGATCAAGGAAATTGATCCAAATTGGAAGAAAATTGTTTGTAAGTCTTTATAAAGATTGAGCTTAGTTACTTAAAAATCCATTGATACAGAACTTAAATTTTTGTTCCCTATGTTAGAACAAGGGTTTCTTGAAGTATTTATCTGCTTACCATAAAGAATTGCAAAAGTTTCTTATTTTAATTCACAAATGTATTTCTTAAATTTTTCAGCCATCATCTGAACTTTTGTTCAGTTCATCTTCTTTCTGTTTTGCAGTTTCTATTTCTTCCTGAAATCCATATAATTTTCATAATTTCAGATTGGAAACATTGTCTTGTCCATTTAGAATGGTAATTTTATTTCTTGAGGGAGACCTTGCCTCTTGAGGCTTCTCAGATATCTAAACTGCTTCCCATAAGCAAAAGCAATCATTAGCTTTTTTGATTACTTAGAAAGACTGGGCTTTGAAAGAGTTAAGGTTTTTAAATTTCAAACATCCATGTGACTTTCTGTATTGCTTTGGAAAGCTTTTGATTATCACTCTGGTTAAATAAATTGTTGTGGTTTCACAGTGACTTGTGGTTCTTGTTAAATCTAATACTTTCAAATTTGTGACATCTTTGTCAGGCTTCCTCAGCATAAAATTTTAAATTAAGGCTTTTTCTTTTCTTTTTTTTTTTTTAACTTGAACTAATATTGGAATATTTCAGAGGACCTCAGAATTTCTGAAAGTTTTATAAAAGAGAGATACTGAGGTAAATAAGGTTTATTTGAAATGTTGAATTATATGGAAAGCAAAAGATAAGTGATGCTAGTTTTTTTCTTTCAATTACATTTATGGGTATGTTATTAATATGTGCTTTAAAAATTGTATAAATTCATATAAATTTAATATGTCATCAGTCATAATTTTTGTTTTAATGTTAAATCTTCTTTAAAGTTATATTTCTATGACTATGTAATTGATGTGATTATTGTGAAGATTATGTGAAATTTATAAAAGTCTGACATTCTTCTTTTTTTATTTTTTATTTGTATAAATTTAATGGATACAGGTGTAGTTTTGTTACATAAGTATATTGCACAGTGGTGAACTCTGGGCTTTTAGTGTAACCATTGCCCAAATAATATTCATGGTACCCATTAAGTAATTTTGCATCTCACTCCCTTTCCCACCCTCCCACCCTTCGAAGTCTCCAACATCTATTACTCTACACTCTGTACATGCCTACACAATATTTAGCTCTTAATTATAGTGAGAACAAATGGTATTTGACTTTCTGTTTCTGAGTTGTTTCAATTGTTTCACTTAAGAACCTCTGTATTCTTGGCAATATCTGATATTTTTCGGCTTTTTAATAATAGCCATTCTGATTGGTATAAGATGATATCCCATTGTTTTAATTTGCATTTCAGTGATAATTAGTGATGTTGTTTTTGTTTTATATGCTTGTTGGTCATTTGTATGTCTACTTTCGAAAAATGTCTATTCATGTCATTTGCCCATGTTTTAATAGGGTTATTTTGTTTTTTGTTGTTTTTGAGTTGAGTTCCTTACAGATTCTGGATATTAGTCTCTTGTTGGATGCATATTTTGCAAATATTTTCTCCCATCCTGCAGGTTGTCTGTCCACTCTGTTGATTATTTCTTTTGTTATGCATAAGCCTTTTAGTTTAATTAAGTCCCATTTGCCTATTTTTGTTTTCATTTCTGGTGCTTTTGAGGCTTTAGTAAGAAATTCTTTGCCTAGACTAATGGCAAGAAGAGAGAATTTCCTAGGCTTTCCTCTAGTGTTTTCACAGTTTCAGATCTTACTTTAAAGTCTTTAATACATCATGAGTAGATTTTTGTATACGGTGAATAATAGGGGTCCACTTTCATTCTTCTGTATATGGCAATACAATTATCCCAGAACCATTTATTGAAATGGGTATCCTTTCTTCAGTGTATGTTTTTGTTGATTTTTGTCAAAGATCAGTTAGCTATAGATATGAGGCTTTATTTCTGAGTTTTCTATTCTGTTGTATTGTTGGTTTTTATCCTAGTACCATGTTGTTGTTTTTTTTTTTTAATTATACCTTGCAGTATAATTTCAGAGTAGGTAGTGTGACACTTCAAACTTTGTTCTTTTTGCTTAGGATTGCTTTTGCTATTTGGGCTCTTTTTTGTTCCACGTGAATTTTAGAGTTGTTTTTTCTAATTCTGTGAAAAATGACTTTGGTATTTTAATAGGGACTGCATTAAATCTGTAGATTTCTTTGAGCAGTATGGTCATTTTAGCAATATTAATTTTCTAATCCATGAGCATGGTATGTTTTTCCATTTATCTGTGTCATCTACAATTTTTTTCATCAGCGTTTTGCAGTATTCCTTGTAGAGGGTTTTTACCATATTGGTTAAATATATTCCTAGGTAGGCTGGGTGCAGTGGCTCACACCTGTAATCCCAGCACTTTGGGAGGCAGAGGTGGGTGTATCATGAGGTCAAGAGATTGAGACCATCCTGGCCAACGTGGTGAAACCCTGTCTGTACAAAAAACACAAAAATTAGCCAGGCATGGTGGCATGTGCCTGTAGTCCCAGCTACTCGGGAGGCTGAGGCAGGAGAATTGCTTGAACCCGGGAGGCAGAGGTTGCAGTGAGCCAAGATCATGCCACTGCACTCCAGCCTGGTGACATATATATATATATATATATATATATATATATATATATACACACACACACACACACACACACACACACACACACACACATAAATACACACACACATATATATGTACGCTGCACCTATTTGGCAGCTGGCAGTGGCTGTGGTGTGGTCTCCATTTGTGACCCCAGACACAAATACATACATATATATACATATATACATACAAATACATATATATATACACATATATATACATACATATATATTATATATATATATATATTCCTAGGTATTTTATTTTGACCTTCTTTCTGTCTTTTTTTAAAAAAATGTTTTTGATTTAAAGTCTGTTTTCTCTGATGTAAGCATAGCTATTCCTGCTTGCTTTTGGTCCCCGTTTGCATGAAATATCTTTTTCCATCCTCCAGTCTGTAAGTGTCTTTACCAGTAAGGTGAGTTTTTTAAATAAGCAGCATATACTTAGAACATATTTTCTTATCTATTTCACCAGTCTATTTCTTTCAAGTGGAGCATTGAGACCATTTACATACAGGTGAATATTGATATGTGAGGTTTTGTTTCTGTCATAATGTTGTTATCTAGTTGTTTGGTGAATTCTTTTTTTTCTCTGTCTTTGTGTTTCAGTAGAGTCCTACCATGTTGTCATTTGATTACTGTCTCCTACTTTTTTTGGTGTAATTGCTTTATAAGACCTGTGGGTTTTATACTTTCATATATTTTTATGATGGTGAATATTAATCTTTTGTTTCCATGTTTAGAACACTTTTGAGGATTTATTGTAGTGTAAGTCTATGGTAATAAATTTGCCCAGCAATTTTCTTGTCTGAAAAAGATTTTATTTCTGCTGTGTTTGTAAAGGTTATTCTGGCAGGATATAATATTTGTGGTTGTTAGTTTTTTGAAAAAAAACTTTAATGATAGAATTGTAATCTCTTCTGACTTATCAGGTTTCTTCTGAGAAGTCCACTATCAGTTTGATGGGGTATGTACATGCATGCATTTCTCTTGCTGATTTTAGGATTTTTTCCACCATGTTGACTTCAGACAGCCTGATAACTGTCACGTGAGGTCCATCTTGCAATGTATTTTTCCTAATGTTCATTAGGGCTCATTCTGTCTGGATGTCTAAGTCTCTTGCTGAACTAGCAAAATTTTCATCAATGGTTTATTTAAATACGTTTTATAAACTTTTTGCTTTTTTTCCTCTTGGAAATACCAATGATTCATAAGTTTGGTTCTTTATGTAGTCCCATACTTCTCAAAAGCCTTGTTTATTCCTTTTTCTTTATGTTTGTATGACTGGATTTATTCAAAAGACTTATCTTCAAGTTATGAGATTCTCTGTTTCTTTGTCTAGTCTATTGCTGAAGTTTTCAATTGTATTTGTAATTTCTTTGTATTAGGCCACCTTTGCATTGTTACAAGAAATAACTGAGGCTGGGCAATTTATTAAGAAAAAAGGTTTAATTGGTTCACGGTTCTGCAGGCTTTACAGGAAGCATGGTGCATCTACCTCTGGTGAGGGCGTTGGAAACTTTTACACATGGTGGAGGGCAAAGCAGCAGCAGGCATATCATATGGCAAGAGCAGGGGCATGAGGATAAAGGGAGAGGTTCCACCCACTTTAAAACAGCTGTATTTTGTGTGAATTCAGAGCAAGAACTCATTATTACCAAGGAGATGGTGCTAAGCCATTCATGAGAGATCTGCCCACGTGATCCAACTTCCTCCTACCATACGTCACCTCCAACACTGGGAATCACATTTCAACATGACATTTGGAGGAGCCAAAATCAGAACAATATTATCCTGTGGTGGATTTTTCATTTCCAGAAGTTCTGTTTAGGTGTTTTTTTTTTTTTAAAGCTATCCATCTCCTTGGTAAACTGCTCATTTAAATCCTGAATTGATTTTCTGATTTATTTGTATTGATTTTTATATTTCTCTTGTTTCTCATGAGCTTCTTTAAAATCAATATTTTGAATTTGTTATCTGGCATTTTGAATTTTTTAAAAATTAGGATCTATTGTTAGGACATTACTTATTCCTCTGGAGATGTCATAACACCTTGCTTTTTCATACTTCCAGTATTATTACATTGATTTCTTCACATCTGCAGAAACAGTTTGTTCTTATTTTTGACTTTACTTTCAACAGGGCAGATTTTTTTTTTTCACTTTAGGATGTGACTATGATGTATGCTGAGTAGGGTCACTTGGTTTTGCTTCTGGATGCATTTGGTGGTTAAAACTCTGATTTTCTTTGCTATAAAACAGACTTGGTTCAGTGGCTTTCTCAAATGTTGATTGTAGTAGCAGTGTAGTGGGTGGGTAAGTGGGCTCATTACCTCCTGGGTTGCTGGGATGGCATGGCCAATGGTGATAGCAGACATAATAAGAAGCTTGTCTTATTCCTGAGCACTGTGCACTTGTGCCAGGAGATGTTATAATGGGCTGTGCAGGTTGAACTCCAGGTCAATAAGTGGCACTCGCAGGTAAAAGCCAGCTGTGGCTATAGCAGTAGGGTTTATTAATGACCTTGTTAATCGAGGAGAAGTACTTGGGGGTCCCAGGTGGTGAGTTGGGCCCTGGGACACTTAAGGGCCTGGGTCCTATTCTCCATCTTGTAGTGGGTGGTGGAGCTTGATGAAACCAGATCAGGGAAGCCTGCATTCAGGCCCTCCAATAGTGGGTGCAGGCTTCATCCCTGATAGGGGTGGTGAGGGATTCCTCAGGCCCCTGCAAAATGTTTGGATGATGGGTGATAACTGCTGTACTGTCTCAGTGTGAAGAGTGAAGAGTGAGTGGTCCCAGGACCACATCCTTGGCAGGCAGGAGTGGGATCTGCTTCCCTTTGATGTTCCAGTCCCAGCATGTGGGATTTTCAGTTATGTTAGTCACTGCAGTTTGCTTCTAGGCTGCAGTGTAGTCCATGGCCATAGGACATGCCAGGCCAGTGGCTGAACACTGCACCTATTTGGCAGCTGGCAGTGGCTGTGGTGTGGTCTCCATTTATGACCCCAGACACAAAGCCTTAATGTGATACTGTCAGTCACAATTTTGGTTATTATCTTAAAATGTTGTATGTAATAGAAATTACTAAAATTTCCTTGTCAACTGTGAAATTTAATCAGATTTTTACCATAACTATTCTAAACTTTTGTTGCCCACTGTTATCGTTTTGATTTTTTTTCTAAAAGCATTTACAATCAGATTCATGGAAAAGACTCTAACAGGTTCTCTTATAAACAAGTTTCTAATAACTTGAAGGTCAGTGGACTAAGTAAAAATTTCACAGCTCTTAGAAGAAACTGGTAGGTTAATGAAACTGCTAATTAATAATACGCAAAGCAAAAATTATTCACGTGACATTGACTATATGGTGAAGATAATGTTTTTATGACTTTTATTTTAAACATTGTCTTCTTGTACTTAAATATTTTATTTTCCATATTTAAGGAAACTTTGTTAAGCTATCTATAGTTTATAGCAATTTGGTAAAGTATAATTCTGTGAAAAAAATTGGAAGCATTTACTTTTTCTCCCTATTCCTTCCCTTCAAAATTTGGAAACTTTTTGTGAATATTTTTATTTTATGGCAATATAGTTGCTTGCTTAAATTCAATAAGAATTTGCTGTCTTTATAACAGGATACAATTGGAAATATTGGTTATATTATCAAGATTTTGACTAGGATGTCACAGTTAAATTGTTTGTAGGCACTGAGGCAAAATGTGAAGTCTGCTTCAGTTTGGTCTCCTAGCCTCAAGAGGTTTTTGAATTTGGCATTTCTATGTGGCCAGTCACTATTCTTACTGTACCAGTATAAAGGATTAGGTAAAATTTGATAAAAGTAAACTTATTTTACTAAGAAATTAGTCTTACTCTGATTATCTGTGGTAAAAGTTGGGATAACTGTGGAGAAAAAGGTTATATTTCTTAAAAAAAATCCTATAAAACTGGTATTAAATTGTAGCCTTGCATATTATTTTTGAGTCCTTGTTAGCTACCTGTAGCCTGAACCAGATCCTAAATTCTCCCAGTTTCCTCCAATATCTGGCTACACCTCACTAACTAATAAGAGCCACTCTATTCTTGAGGCCCTTGAAGCTAAAACTAAATGAATTTTAAAAACAAATCTTATTCCTGATAACATGGGCCACACAGAAGTTCACCAAACTGCCCAATGCCATAACCACAGACATTCAAACTGCAAACCAGTGTGATAATTTGATGGCATCACACGGAGGGCAGCTTTTGCCAAGGTAGCAGAACAAGACTCCGTATGACAATGAGACTCATCTATTTTAAGGCCAATTTTTTTTTTTTTTACTTGACAGGATAATGGCGTAGTTATAATTGCATTGTTCATAGCTTCTGTGGGTGACTTGATGAAATTGTGGCTCTGTCATGCCAAATCTAGTTCCTTATATGACTTAAGAAATCCTTTAGTCCACCTAGTGGATAACTTTGGCTACACCCCCAGCAATATTTTCTTTAAATTGTCCTAATAGTCCCTTTTTATGACACTCCTTTAATTTAACCCAATTATGAAATAATAAAATTGTTAACCCGGTTTTCTAAAATAAGACAACAGGCTCAATCACCGCCATAGGCCTCGCCTAATTTCCTGTGGCCTTTTAATTTGTTTATTTGGTTACTCTTTGGCTAAGGCTCTTGATTCAGAACCATTGTGTAGACTGGATTTGCTATGCTCTTGGTGTTTTGTATTATTTCCTTAAAATTTTCTACCTGTTGCCTGTTCAACCTCTGCAGAAACAACACTCTTAACAGAGTAAGGCTGGACCAGTGCTTCAAAATGATAACCAATACCCTTGGAACTGATGACGTTGAACTTAACAAGAAATGCCAGGCAGACTTAGCCTGAGAGATATCACTTCAAAACCTCCTTGTTCAAATGCAACTGAAAGGGTTTTGGTACTTACTCAAAATTGCTGGCCATACTCCCTACATGGACAAGGCCAACAATCAGAACAGGTCCATCCCAGCATTGGGAGACAAACCTAATTACAAGGTGCATGAGCAGTGATGCTTTTGAAGAATAATCTTGATCAAAAGGGGAAAATGATAAAGTAGCCAGAATTAAAATGGAGTCATTTGTGTTAAGCTCTAATAAAAATATAGAAATAAAGCCATCAGGCTCAGAAGGTAGGGTCTTTGTGCACACATTCCTGTGATAAGAACTATCACAAAGGCTCCATGAAGGACTTTCATGTACATATGTCTGCAACAAAAACTTCTGCAAAGGACTTTTCAAACTGGGGCTTGCTACATGAGTTACAGGATAGCTGGCTAGGTATACATGGACACTTGCCCAAAACACTGTCTCCACTAATGAACTGGTGTCAAGTCCTGCAACAGCCCCTATAACTAATGTTATCTTTGTTCCAAAACAAACTAAAAGCTTCCTCTTGCCTTAACTTCCTTTGACATGCTTAGGATCCACATAGCCCATATCTTCTAGATTTGCAAATTCCCTGCATATTCCCGAATAAACTCAGTATCTTTGGAGAATCACTTTCTGTTATTTATGTTGAAATCTGATTTTTCCACAAGTACCTGTTTTTAACAAAATTGTGTTGAAGATTTTATTTTATTTTTGTCATTTGCTTTTCTCAAGAGAATATGAATGCTGTGGTTAGGTTTGGCCTTAATAAATTCATAGGAGCAACACAAAGTACTTCTTAATTTGGGACTTAAATAGTTTAATCAAGCAAAAAGGATTGTCAGTAGGGACTCTGAAATATTGTTATCCTGACATTTTGGCATATATTGTTTTTGTTCTCTGCCCTCTGTCCTCACTCTTAGACCAGGAAGGGCTTTTACATGTCACCTGGTCCCATTTCCTGCTGAGAACAGAACTTTTGCTTAGTTCCCTGACAGACACTTGCTTAGGGACTCTCAGATTGACCAAAAACTGAGAGCTCTCAACATCACAACACAACAATTTCATTTATGGAAGTTCTAATTATTTGAGAGAAATGCATTAAATGGAGCAGACACAATGTCATTTTCATCCATTTGTCTGTGTTCTGCCCAATGTAGCACTAATGAAATACTGTATTTCTTCATTAAAGCCCTTAAAAATATGTGAAGATGGTTATTACATTTTAAAGCACTCCTCGTAAACATCTAATCTTTTGTTCTAAAGATTGCCATTTCCTTGAGATACTATTATTCTGTGAATCTTCTGAGATCCTTTTCAGTCTGATTTGACACCTGGTAAATTCTAGTTAATTGCTTTTTTTGAGAAGTGTGGCCCTAACTGTGTTCACTGGTGCTCTGGAATGTGTGATCTTGTTAGTAAGTGGATGAGGGGCCATGGTTGCTAACTCTAATCCAGTCTGGAGATGAGCATGTCTAAGATTGTGCACTTTGACTAAGGAAGGCACTCTCTGTGGCTGTGCAGTTTATGACTTTTGTGAAACACCTCTCAGCCTGGTAGTCCAATAACTGCTAGATCAAACCAGCAGGAAATCATCTCATGCCCCCCACTGCCAGGTCTTTCTATAGGAAATGTCTCTTCTTCTTATTTTGAAGTTGATTGTATGAAACTCAAATCAAGGATTTGGGGATTTTTACCTTTGTCTCAACACTTATGACATAACCCAGATGACCTCAATTTACACTTGTATTCAATTTTGGAAAAATATCTCTTCTATCTGACTTCTCCAGTCCCAGGTCCCCAAGATAGGATCTCCTCACTCAGGTTGGCCTTTTGTACCTTTCTCTTCCAGATTCTAGTGGCGCTTATTGTTAGAATTTTCTGAAAGATGGTAACACAAAATCAGTTTGCACTCACCTTTTCCTAATGTCAGTTTCTCACAAAATTCCTGAGGGTCAGTCAATTAGGAAGTCATCCTGTGAAAGTGGTAAGACACCAGGCAATCCTTGGCATTTCTGGCCACAGAGATAATCTGAAATCAAGGAGAGGGAAGCAAGCCAAGGAGAGAAAAATAAGACTGAGAAGAAATACTCTAGAAGAGTATTCCACTACAGTGATAACTACATTCCTATGAGTTCATAGCGTTATATACATTAGTTATGAATTAAAATATTAAATAAGTGGATTCTCTTTGACTCTGCAACCCTGATGGCCATGGGGAGCACAAAGACAAACAAGAGTGCCCCACTCCACTTCAGAGTGGTTATGAGTGATGCTGGGAGATGAACACAATGTTAGGACAACACTGTCAATATTGGTATGATATGATATGCTGAGCAGTCATGGAGGAAGTGATAAAGCATTCCTGGGCATTTAAGGAAGGGGTGATGAAATTGTGAGTTTCAGCTGTATCTCAATGAGTTGAAAGAAATTTTCCAGATTCACAATTGGGGAAACGTTAGGGAGCAAGAAAGCATTTTTGTACATACACCTCATTTGACTCCCATAAACGTTAGTCTTGGGTAAGGAGAGAACAGGTACTATTCTTCCTCAATTGATAAGTAACTGAGGTTTAGAGAACTTGAAAGACTCTCACTAATTCATGGTTAGTACAAGACAGAGTCAGGCCTGGTCACAGAAATTGGGGCACCAAATCCAGACCTTCTTCCTGGATGTATGTATGAGACTTGCACTGAGGAATGTCTGACAGTGTTTCTAAAAGATTAGAGTGATTTTGCTGATACACATTTTTTTTCATAGTTGGGTTGCTCTTGGCTTCTCCCTTGGAATTCAGGCAAATTAGGAAGAGGGGAATGGTGATATGATGATTGACAATTCAGGACCATTTATTCCACAAGTGCAGAGCTGACAAGTAAGCCCCTGCTATGTGCCAGACACTGTTTAGAATGATAAATTGGACAAGACCAACTACCTGACTTTCTGGAGCTCACAGTCCCTCAGAGAGAGGTAATAATAGAGAAAATTACAATGCCATGTGGTGAACACGATAATGGAACAAACACATGCACACACAAACCCACATGTGTACATTAAGCTCACCCAGCCATGGGTTCAGGGGGAGCTTCCTAGTAGGTAGTCTCTATGCACAGATCCAAAGAACAAGTAGAAATTATGCAGGTAAAGATGGGTGGATGCTTGAGTCATATGGTAGCATGTGGGAAGGTGTGGGGATGCTCTGTGTGTGAAAGGACCTGCAGGATTTCAGGAGGACTGTAGTGAGGATCGGGGAATGGGAAGACACTGGGCTGGAGCTGCAGCAGGGTGCAGACTCCCAAGGGCATGGAAGTCATATAGAGGATTTGGAGGAATCTTCATCCACTTGTGGAAGTGTTTACAGTAGGGAAATGCACTAGCGAGATTTATGTTTTAGAAAGATTAGAGGTTACAGAGAGGAGATGAGGGGCAGGACTAGAGGCAGGCCAACAAATTGGGAGGCAAAAGAGAGCAGTGAGCTGACTTGGGAACAGGCGGTAGTGACGCAGTGTGGTGCACAGATTAGAAGAATGGAAAGAATGAACTGGACTTTGTGAAACATCAGATACGGAGGGAAGGGAAATAAAAATGAGGCAGGCTTTGAGTTTAGTCTACTGAGTGGATTATGGAGGTGTGGAAGCCTTGATGAGGAGTAGATCCTATACTTTCACTTCTGAGGCTAGGAGGTATCTTCTAGTACTTTGGCAGAGCAAAGCAATAGGGTTTTATTTATTTATTTATTTATTTATTTATTTATTTATTTATTTATTTGAGTCAGCGTCTCGCTCTGTCACCCAGGCTGGAGTGCAGTGGCACGATCTTGGCTCACTGCAACCTCTGCCTCCCTGATTCAAGCGATTGTCCTGCCTCAGCCTCCTGAGTAGCTGGGACTACAGGCACATGCCACCATGCCTGGCCCTAGTTTTTTGTATTTTTTAATAGAGATGGGTTTTCACCACGTCAGCCAGGATTGTCTCAATCTCCTGACCTTGTGATCCGCCCGCTTCGGCCTCCGAAAGTGCTGGAATTACAGGCATGAGCCACTGTGCCCTGTGCAACAGGGTTTTATTTTTAAAAAGCCTTTCTCTCCACTCCAACTGTCCATGCACTCTGATTTGTAGCAACCCAGATTCAATTTTGAAAAACTTGACAAAGTCATTGTCATGAAATAGGACGAGAGGATAAAGAATATTAGATAACATGGAAGTCTACAGACTTCAAATTTATATAATCTTTGATTTTAAGGACTCCGAGTCTAAGAAACTTAGCATATATGTTATTTTGAAAGATGGCTTCAGTTATATTATTTATATTATCCATGTAAGAGAATCTTGAAAAGCCAGCTCTTTTTACTTTGCAGTTTTCTTTCCAGATGGATGGTGGCATTAGATGTGCCGGAAGGTTGAGTTTTTAACATTTCTGGTAAGGACATTTCAAGAGCTATATCCAAATCTAGGAAAATAGTATATATTTTTCACTTTTTCTTGTCATGTCTGGGAAATCCTTGTATTTATATCTGTGCCTTAATCTAAAGAGTAATTTTATTATTATTATTTTTTTGGTTTTGTATTCTATTTGAGACAATACCTGTCTATCCACAAGGACATGTAAAGCATCCCTTCCTTTTTAGCTTTTTAGTAAATCTTTCCTTAATTCATCTCATTCTCTGGGCTGTCACACTTCAAGGAGAGCTCCGTAGCTCTTTTAATTAATCCTGAAAATGTCCAGAATATATACCCTCCTTGTCCTTCTTTCTGCAATCTCTTCTCAGAAATCACCCCTATCCTTGAATGAGAGCTCAACATGAATTTCTGGCCCTTCTGCTGATTCAAACACAGGAAGTAGGAAAAAAGAGAAGGGTGTTCTCCATCAGTTTATTGGGAAAGTAAAAATCAATAAATAGAATGAATAGCTTATTGAAGATATGAAGACCGCCAGCCAGAACATGAGAAGGCTCTGGGGACCCCATCTAGGGTTTGACTTCCTAACCCATGACCAAGTTGACCTTGAAAATAAAATAGGCTAGTTCTGGCTACCATGGAAGTCCCCATTCATGACACTGCACATTACTTTGGTATCTTGAAGTTAAAGCCTTTTCAGTTTTGTTGCATGTCACCCACCAGGTTTTTCTTTATGGGGAAGTAATATTTCAGTGTAAGAAATGTTACTGTCTGAAGAAATAGCTCTTTTGAATTTATCTACATCACCATCCTTTTGAATCACGTCTAACATTTCTTGCATCCACGTTGTACCTTTCGGGTACATTAGAAATAATTGTAGTCAACTGGACTTTCATATTGTTATAGAATATTTTGAAGAACAGCAGCAACATGAGAACACATTGCAATTAGATTAACGTTGTGGAGGCCAAAAGGAAAATTCTGTTTATTACACATTTCCTTAGGTACTAAGTGGTCCCAAAATTATTTCCTGTAGTAGAATTTGGAATACTTGTTCCAACTTTTATTATGAGAAATATGAAACACAAAGAAAACTTGGAAATATAAGAAAGAACACTTGAAAAATTAAAATTTTTAAAAGCATTTTGTTTGATTGGCTTCTCTTTCATCTATCTATGTATCTATCTATCTATCATCTATCTTATCTAATCTATCACAGTAGATGGTAGATTATAGAATATATTATGACACATCATGCCTAAACATGCTGTCTCTCCCAAAATGACATTCTTCTACCATGTTTTCTACATGTTTCTCATCACAACTAATTTATAATGAATTCTTAATAACATAAGATACTCAGTCTATATTAATTATTTTCAGATTCCCTTATAATGTCATTAAAAGCTCTTTTCTCAATTAAGGTTCATGGACTGCATTTTTGTCTCATAACATAGAATTATATTTTTCCTTCATGATATTGATTTTTTGTAGCAGAACAGACAGGTGTTGTGTAGTATGCCCCACATTCTGGATTTGTCTGTTTTTCTAATAGTGTGTTTAACCTGTTCCTCTGTTTCCTCTGTTTTCCATGGAATGGAAATTAGATCTTGATTAGTTTCAGGTAAAACATTTTTGGCAAGAAGATTTCTTACACTATGATTTGTACTTCATTTTGCATCATGCCAAGAGATGTAGATATCACATTGTCCCACTATTAGTAATAATACTTTTGATTATTTGATTAAGTAGGTGACCACCAGATGTCTCATTGTAAAGGTATATATTTTATTTGGAATTAAACTGTATGGTGGCAGTTCAGTACCATAGTTGCCCCCAGGTTTTATGTAACTAATTTAAGATTCATTGATGATCCTGCCTGAACTAATTTTCATTGTCAGTTGCAAATTGTTAATATTCTAAAGCCATTATTTCTTCTCTATGTATTAGGTAGATCTTATGTAAAGAAGAATGTTCCCTCACAAACTGGAGAAGAACTGCAATTCCTCAAAATTCTTTTACTTAATTACTTATGTTTAGACATAAATAATAGTTAAGTGCAATAGTGGTAAATAAATTTTTCTTTGTTGTTTATTCTTTTGCCACCACTATGGACTCATATGTTTTTTGAAATCAGCTTCATTATGGTAAAAATGACATAAAATAGAATGAACCCATTTTAAACATATAGTTTGATGAATTTTTGACAAATGTGTACACCTATGTAACCATTCCCGCAGTGAAGGTTAGAACCTTGTATCTAATTGCAATCTATCATCCTCTTCTCCACTTTTGACTCCAGGCAGTCGTTGATCTATTTTCTGTTAATAGAAATTAGTTTTATACCTTGTAGAATTTTCTGTAAATGGAACTATACAGTATGTATTCATGCGTTCAATTTCTTTTACTGTACATAAGGACTTTGGGATTCATCCATCTTTTTGTGTATATGTGTATTTCATTCTTTTTTTTCTTTTCCTGAGAACTACTCTGTGTTATGGTTATAGTACCATTTGTTTATTTATTCATATGTTGATGGAAACTTGAGTTGTCTTTAGAATTGTAGTATGTTTGAAGAAAGGTGGTATGAACATTTATGTACAAGTTCTTGCGTGAAAATAGATTTTTATTTTTATTGGGTCAATCCCTAGGAGTGAAATTGTTAGTTAAATATATTAGGTGTATATTTAACTTTATAAGACATGGTGGAACTGTTTTTCAGGGTGGGTATACCACTTTACATAACCACAAACAGAATATGGGAATTTCAGTTGCTCCATATTCTTGCCAACACTTGGTATTACCAGTTCATTTAGCCAGGCTAATAGGTGTGTCGTAATATTTTATTGTACTTTCAATTTACATTTTCTGATGATGAATGATGTTGAGCATCTTTTTCTGTTTTTATTGGTCATTAGTATAGCTTTTGTTGTGAGTTTTTTTTTAACATTCTTTGCCTACTTCAAAAAATTGAGTTGTAGGAATTCTTTAATTATTTTGGTCCAATATATTTATTGCAAGTATTTTCTCTTTGTGACATGTTTTTAATTTTCTTAATGAGGTCTTTTGAAGAACAGGGTTTTTAATTTTCATGAATTCCAGTTTATCAAAATTTTCTTTTATATTTAATACTTTATATGCTTTTCCAAAAAATTGTTGCCTTACCTAAGTCTTGAAGATTTTCTCCTATTTACACTTCCATAAGTTTTATAGGTTTAATTTTTACATTTTGGTCCCTAGTGTATTTCTTCTTGATTATTTTGCATGTGGTAGGAGTTAAGGGTGAATTGCCTATGTCTATCTTTATGCGAGTGCACAAGGTTTTGAATACTGAAGCTAACAAGAAGGTCTTGACATCCTTCCAACTTCGTTCTTCATCAAAACTATTTTGGTTATTGTATGGCAATTGTGTTTTCATACAAATCTTAGAATCAATTTGTTAGTTTGTAATTGAGATTGCATTGAATCTATAGATCAATTTCAAAGAATTGATATCTCAACAATATTGAGTTTTTTGAGCCATAGAAATTGTATGCATATTTATTTATTTAAGTCTTTTGAATTCCATTCTTGGTTGTCTAAGAAAAAAATGGAATAAACTCATAGAAACTGAACATAAAATTAGCATATGAAAAGGTATAAACATGGGACATTGGAAATAAATACTAGAAGCAGTTGTAGCTCACTTGTGGGTACACATGCTGTTGGTGGCACTTCTCCCGCTAAAAATGGAAGCCAAAGTCAGCCAGGTTGGAGAAGTGGAAGAGGCTCTGCTCAAGCACAGAGCTGTGAAGGGTTGGCTGGGATGGGGAGAGGAAGACCTCTGTTTTCAAGTGATTTATGTTTTGTTTGCTTTAAATTCAGAACTTTGGTTTGAATGAGTATTCTATCTGTATCATTGATTTTAAAGTAATTTTAGTGCCCAGATAAGTGACCTGGCAAATTTGGGAGTAGAATTAGATTGTGGGGCTCAAAGGACCCTTTAGTATTGATTTGCCATGCTGAAACATGGGAAGTATCTTCAAATTTGGAGAATACCAGAGCCCTGTGCTGGTCTAGGTCCTTTCTACCATTCCCCAGGCTCAGACTGCTTTGAGTGGGGCTCTTTCCCCTAGGGTATTCCACCCAAGGTGCTCAGAGGCCCAGAATGCTGGATGGCAGGACAGGCAACCTCAGAGGGTGGCATCTGAGCTCCCAGGGGAAAAGCCTTAAGCCTGTGCTAAACCCCATTGAGAAGGAGCTTGCCTGGCTTTATCGATCTAGGAGTCTGTCCAGGACTGCTTTAGGGCTGTGACTCCTCCTGACCTGTCTGAAACCAGTGCAAGGGACCTCCCCTCCAGCTAGACTCCAGGAAGATGTTATACAGAACCAAGGCCAAGGTTTGTTGTTCATGTCAATAAATGCAAAGTATGTGGCATAGAAACTTGTTCCAGAAATTTGAAGTAGCCACTCAGAACAATTATATTCCAATGTTAGTATACAGCTCTTCTCAAAGTTAATATACAGCTCCAGTCAAAGGTAATAGGTAAATTTTCTCTTCAGAGTGCATATGTAGAAATGCTCTGTGGGTTGTTCCTTGTCCAGAGCTAACAAATAGTCTTGGTAGCTTATGTGTTTCTAGGATTTTACACATTTTCTAACTTGTTGTGTATAATTGTTCGTAGCATTCTATATTATTAATTTGGTGGCATTGGTTTTAATGCCCCATCCCTCATTTCTGAGTTTAGTCATTTGAGTCTTCTATGTCTTTTTCTTATTTCATCTGGCTAAGAGTTGGCTAATTTTCTAATCTCTGCTCTAATTATTATTATTTTTCTTTCTGCTAGCCTTTATTTAGTTTGTTTTTTTCCTAACTTTTTGTGGAGTACAGTTGTTGTGGGACAAATCAGAGACGGGAGAGACTGAGCAGAGTTCAGGAGAGCCTTTAATTATTAAGGTGATCACTGACTCAGTCAGACTAGGGTCCAGAAAGTCTGAGCCCCGAACAAAGGGATGAATCACCTTTTAAGCAGTTTGTGGTGACAGTTACGTGCTGCAGGGAGCACACTTGCAGAAGCGAGAACAAAGGCAGTTAATTACTCTTTTACATTTGTTATACCATTTGTCTTACATCCTTGGTAATACATGCTTTTGTAGCAATTGCTTATCAACCTTGTGACTTTACAGCCATGCTAGGGAGGGAAGCAAGAACTCGCAGTGCCTCAAGGAATGTAAAATGATGGAACACAGATAAGCCTCTCTGGTCATAGAGGAGGGATAAGCAGTTAATATTCTCTCTTAACCCGGCCCGCCTCCCCTGGGTGGGGGGAAGGGGGCTGTATTACATTCTACCTTCAAGAAAAAGAAAAATTTTGACCATTATACTTATAAAATTTATTAATTCCCCCTTCATTCCTCTCTCCTTTGGTGCTTGCCATAAATGCAGATTAATAAAGAGCACCACAATCGTTTATCTCTTCTGGTGTAGGCTCATATTCTTCTTGAGGGACTGATTGGTATTTTTTCAGTGCTGTTAGTTTGGTGGTAGTCGTTCAGTCTACTACTGCTTCAATAGTGGACTGGATGCTTCTGATGAGAAGAGGTAAAAGACAAGGCAGTGTTAGGCATCCTCCAATTATGACTATAAAACCAATTATTAGAGTTTTAAAGCCTCCAAGCTATGAGAACCATCCTCCAAAAAGTGTATTCAGGCTCCATCCAAACCAGGTCTGCACTGGGACATGGGCTAGTTTTTGCATCTTAGCAGTAATTTCCATAATAGCTCTTCCACTGTCATCAATTTGTAAACAACAGTTGGTCAGATTTAGTTTGCCACAAACTCCTCCTTCGGAGGCTAGGAGATAGTCTAACCTAGCCTATTTTGGTATATGGCATCCCTCATTTGGGTAGCTTGTATAGCTAGCAAATCCAGGGCTCGAGCTGTCTCATTGATTATAATTTCTAGTACCTCTTGTAATCTTATAATTCAGTTTAGCATGTATATACGAGTATGGTAACCCCGTGACCCATCTTGGGCCCATGTAGCTGGTCCATAATATTTTATGATCCTCTCAGGAGGCCATTCATTGTCTTTCCAATTTCCTATTTCAATGTCTTTTCTTAAATCTTCTCCTTGGGTTAATGGGAGTAAGAAGAAAGATGGTCTTATTGTTCCTAATACACAGGCTCTAGTCCAATTTTCAGGCAACAGTTGGTAGGCCTTTGTCCCACAGATCCAGTATAGTCCTGCTGGTGCCTTCCAAATATTTGGAATGTCCAGTTGATACCATGACTGATTTAACAGAGGAAATTGGGAGAGGGGGTTGAAATCTGGCATGGAGGAATTATCTGTGTAACTCCTCCACTCAGTTTTATTTTCTGACTCCTTGAAATATTGCTGACCTAGACAAGTTGTATCCCTTACCTGAGTTTGAAAGTTTTTTCCCCGTCGTGCTATGCAATATCTCTCAATGATAGGGGTTTTTAATAGCCAAACACTCTGGTTGGCTTTGAATTTTGTAACAAATTCTGATATAGTAAAATTATCTTGTGGCATTAATTCTCTGGCCTCCCAGGGCCATTGATCTCCCATATTTGTACCCCCACAAACTTAACATGATGTGATCCCAAGATTAGTAGCAATACTTTCAGTTAGTTGAACAAACAGGTTTTCTGCTGTTATTGGTGGAATTTGAATCCTTGATTCTTTGGGGTCAAAATGCTTATTAAGGGATTTATAAAACCTGAATTGCTGCATTGGGCTAACTTGAACTTTAGCTCATTGAGTTTTTGTAATAATTACAATTGGAACTCCTCGCTTTGCTCCTTTCCAGTCAAAGCCTATTAGTCCTTTAGTCCAGAAAGGCATATTTGGTTTTAGTATAGTCAGATTGAGGGGGTTGCATGTTCAGGTTGTACACCCAATTTTTGCTTTCAGGCAGGCCAACAAAGCCACTCTTCCTGGCTTTAGGTAGTCAATGGGTAGTCCATTGACTATGACAGTCAAGGCAATCCTTTTCTGTTTCTCCCGTTATGATCTTAGCAGCTTTGCTACTGATTCTTTCCTGGCCTAGATCCCTACAGACCACTCCTAGATTATTCAACTTGCTAAGTTGTGCAGCCTGGTAGGCATCAAAATATATTGAGACAGGCCCTATGTGTGAAAATGGAAATATCTTTGTTTTGGTTACAAGCTTCCCTACTCCAGTGTCTATTGGATTTGTATATGACAGCAACAAGGGTTCCCCTATTTGGATTTCAAACCAGAAATCATAGGGCAGCAATTCCAGATCATAACAGATTTGAGGTTGCCCATTTCCCAGGTCACAAACAGAGTAGCTGGTTTGTGTAAACACAAGTTCCTGCCTGAGTCCCCCTACACTCTTAGTAGGTCTGGTATATCAGAGTTTTAGTTATGCCTTTTTCCAGACCAGGCTTCCATCATGCAGTGATGGCAACTATCTTGGTCTTTTTGGACAGCTGTTAGCATTTTCACTATTAGTATAATCAGTTTTAGACTATGCATGGGCATCCTTCTGGGCAGCAAGTTCGACAGCAATTGCAAAGGTATCATGACAGTAAGACAATTAGTACAAGCAAAAGAATAACTACACTGACAAATTCTATCCACGTTTACTTATCTGGCACCGGCTTCCTTAAGCTTCAGCCACGCGTAGGTTAGTCAGCTTCCGGTTGTGTGACTAGGACAAGGTTTGGTGTTTCCTCAAGCTTCAGCTGTGTGTGGACCGACCAGCCTCCAGTGTGGTCAGAGCAGGGCAGTCGTCATTCTCTGATGCACCTTGGTCTTTCCGCAAGACCAGTTGAGTTGGATTATCTGGATCTTGCTGACTTGTCCACCTGTCTGGGGCAGGGGCTGCAGGTTTCAGCTGGCTATGATGAATCCAAGTTGTGATACCTGCAACTTTAACAGTGGTAGGGGTAGACATGATCACAACATGGGGACCATCCCATAAGGGCCCAAGGGTGGTGGAGTTCCAGCATTTAACCCAGAGTCTCCAGGTTGGAAAGGGTGTACTCTGTCTGTAAGACTAACAGGTATTCTTTCTCTTACCCACCCTTGTACTTCTTGCATTACTTCACCCAATGCCTTCATTTGTCTCCTTAGGGCTAGTTCTCCTATTTCTTTCAAATCTCCTTTTATTTGAGCTATTAGTGGGGGTGGTCAGCCATATACTATCTCTTAGGGTGAATACTCAGTTAACTTAGTGGGGGTACACCTGACTCGGAGAAGGACCATTGGCAACGCCTGACCCTACCTTAAATGAGTTTCTTGGCAAAACTTCTGCAGCAGTTGTTTCAGTGTTTGGTTCATCCTTTCAACTTTTCTGGAGCTCTGTGGACGATAGGCTGTATGCAGCTTCCATTTAATTTTAAGCATTTGGGTTAACTGCTGTACTACTTCTGCCACAAAGGCTGGTCCGTTATCTGAGCCTAAAGTTAGTAGCAATCCAAATCTAGGAATAATGTCTTTTAATAGTATCCTGGTTACTTCTCGAGCCTTCTCTGTTCTGGTGGGAAATGCTTCAACCCATCCTGAAAAGGTGCAGGCTAACGCTAACATGTACTGGTAGCCACCAGCCCGAGGCAGCTCAGTAAAGTCTACGAGTAGGTATTTGGATGGCACTGCTCCAGTCTCTTGAATTCCTGGGGGCTGAGTAGGCCCTTGTCTGGGGTTGTTTTGAGCACATATGACACATTGCTCACAGACGGCTCACACGATGGCAGTCAGGCACGGTACAGAGAAGTATCGCACTACAAGAGTTTCTAAGGCTATCTTCCCCATGTGTGTTCCTTGGTGAAGTTGCTTTATAAATCGAGGGGTGATGGCTTCTGGGATGGCAAGCCTCCCATCTGAAAACTTCCACTAGCCTCCTTTTTGATATCCCCCACTTTCCTGCACAAACCATGCCTTTAGTAGTTAGGCATTTCTGCAAGGGGAGGTTCTAATAAGGGCATAACATAATTCTCTCCTTTTTCTGTCATGTTTGTCATTGCAGCCCTTTTTGCTTCCCTGTCTGCTTTCCTGTTTCCTGTAGGCTTGTTACTTCCTCCTGTTTGATGTCCTTTACAATGAATGACTGCTACTTTCTTTGGAGCCCATACTGCCTCTGGGAGCTGCTCTATTTCTTTTTCTTTCTTTATTTATTTTCCTTCAGTAGTTAATAGTCCTTTCTCTTTGTAGATGGTCCCATGAGTATGCAAGGTAGCAAAGGTGTATTTTGAGTCAGTATAGCTATTCACTGACTTCCCTTTTGCTAGAAGTAGCGCTCTTATGAGAGCTATTAGTTCTGCCTTTTGCACTGTGGTTCCTACCAGTAGAGGGCGGGCCTCAGTGACTAAGCTCAGTATGACTACTGCATATCCAGCCCTTCTGATACCTTCAGATATGAAGCTACTTCCATCAGTAAAATACTTTACTGATACAGTCCTTTAGGGGCTGGTCTTTCAGGTCTTTGTTGTTTGAAAAGACCTTGTCTATCGTTTCTACATGGCAGTGATACCCTGGGCCACAAAACGGGGGCTTCCAGTGCTATGCATATTCCATTGGCAGTAGTGTGGCCAGATTTAGGGTGTTTACAGTCTGTAAGGTGATGTATGGATTTTCACACAGAAACCCTTTTTATCTCAGCATTCTGGAGTTAGAGAGCCAATGGTGTCCTCTCTGTTCCATCAAGGTGACAACAGTGTGGGGCACCCAAATTATCAACTTCTGTCCAAGAGTGACCTTGTTAGCATCTTCAGCTAACAGAGCAGTGGCAGTCAGCACCTTGAAACAGCGTGGCCATCCTATGGCCACCAAGTCCAGTTGCTTAGACAGATATGCTACAGGTCAATACCATGAACCTAATGTTTGCACCAAGACTCCTGTGGCCATTCCCTTTCTTTCATGAACATACAGGCAAGAGGGCTTTGTCAAGTCTGGCAACCCAAGTGCCAGAGCTTGAATTAAGGCTTTTTTGATTTCCTTGAAGGCCATGTCCTGTTCTATTCCCCAAAGGAGGGGCACCTTTTCACCCCCTTTGGTTGCCTCATATAAAGGTTTTGCTAGGAGCAAGTAGTTGGGGATCCATATATGGCAGAAGCCAGCTGCCCTAAGGAACTCCTGTACTTGTTGCCTTGTGTCTGGTTGAGGAGTGCTACAGACAGTCTCTTTTCACTCTTGCCCAAGCTCACGCCTCCCTTGGGAAATGTGGAAACCAAAGTACCGGACTTCTTGGCCACAGATCTGTGCCTTTTTCTTAGATACTTTATAGCTGGCTTCCCACAACACTCGAAGGAGATTCTCTGTTCCTTGAATACATTCCTTTCTGGTGGGTGTAGCCAACAATAAATCATCAATTTACTGCAGTAAGATACACTGGCCGCTAGATGGCATGAAAGCCTTCAAGTCTGAGGCAAGCGCTTCTTCAAAGGATAGTAGGGGAATTCTTAAATCCTTGAGGAAGTATAGTCCAGGTATACTGAGATGGTCCCCACTCAAAAGCAAAGATATCTCAGCTCATAGGGGCTAACTGAATGCAGAAGAATGCATCTTTTATGTCTAGGCATGTGAACCAAACAGCACTAGCAGGTATTTGTCCAAGCATAGTATACAGGTTAGGTACAATAGCATGCAGTGTAGCTGCCACCTTGTTGACTGCCATTAAATCTTGTACAGGTTGGTAGTCACCAGAGGGTTTTAACACTGGCAGCAAGGACATATTCCAGGAGGAGGCACATTCTTCTATTATTCCAAATTCAAGGAGCCTTTGAAAATGTTTTTCAATTCCCCAATAAACCTCCATGGGAATAGGATATTGGTGAATTTGCACTGGGTAGGTTCCATGTAGTAACTCTACTACCACAGATGCTAGATTCACTGCTAGCCCGGGGGGGGGGGGGGGTTGTCCTCGGCCCAGACTCCTGGCAATTTAAGGAGCAGATCTGTAAATAGTTTTTCTCCTTCAGCTACAGTATATCTCTTTCCACATTCTTGACAATTGCTTTCGTAAAGCCTCCATTCCTCCGTTTTTGGAACTGTAAGTGTTAATACCATAGCCTCTTCCTGTCCTAGGCTTAAGGTCATCTCTCCACTGGGAGTGAAAGATAATTGAGCCTGCAACTTTTGTAATAAGTCCCTTCCTAATAGTGGCACCGGGAAATTTGGCAAATATAAAAATTTGTGTTGGACTTCTTGGTTCCCAATCATACACCTCCTAGATTTGAAAAAAACACATCTTTTCTGTGGTACGTGTGGCTCCGATAATATTCACAGAGTCTTTCGATAATGGTCCAATTGTCTGAGTCACAACTGAGTGTTCACTGCCAGTATCTACCATAAAGTCTATTTTTCAGCCCCTTACTACCATTGAGACCATAGTCTCCTCAGGGCCCAGTGAAATGGAGCTGGGTCTGTCTCAGTCCTCAAGATAGTTGTTGGCTTCTTCCAGCCCTATTAGATCTATGTCAGCCCCTACTATACCCTGTCTGGTGGTAGAAGGAGGTCCTATCCAGCTGTTTTGTCCCTGGTTGCTGCCTTTATCTTTTTCCTTCTCTGGACATTCATTTTTCCAATGCTCTCTTTGCTTGCATCTGCCAAATTGATCTCTCTCTAGTCTAGGCTGCCCTTCCTGACCTCTCCTGGCCTCCTCGTCTGACCTAGCTTGTCCTCTACCCTGATCATGTCCGTGACCATGTCCATGCCCTCTTGCAAATCCAGCTTCTCTTTCAACCAAGGCTGTGGCTAAAATCTCTGCCTTTTCCTTAGCCCTATGCTTGGCGTCCTTCTTAGCCTCTTCATCCTGATTCACATAAACATTGATTGCTACCTGGATTAACTAAGATATATTCATGCCTTCAAATCCTTCTGATTTGTGCAACTTCCATCTTATGTTCTGTGCCTGACTTATGAATGCTACATTAACACTGCACTCGTTCCCTGCTGCTTCTGGGTCAAATGGCAATCTGGGCATGAGTTTCCTCTGAGTCAACAGGCCCCTCCCATTGATTACTCTCTAGAGTCAGACTAATCGCCTCATCCTGGGAGGTGATCAGGCTCCCCTTCCGTCCTTATGGGATGGGCTTGCCTAGGTCCCAACCTTACCGTGGTTCAGTAGTCAGCCTGTGCGCTGCTCCTGTGACTGTCCTGCAACTCCCGAGTTGGTTCTATTTGTGCTGTCAAGGGAAGGCTCCAAGGACATGGGAGAGCTGTTCTCCTTCTGGGTAACTTCACCCAGTGGCGCCATGGGTCCCAAATCTCCCACATCCTGGGGCTCAAGCCCACAGGCAAAGGAAACAAAAACCTGCCATCTCCAATCCTGGAGGAGTCCCCAGAAAATGTTATGGGACAAATCAGAGATGGGAGAGACTGAGCAGAGTTCAGGGGAGCCTTTAATTATTAAGGTGATCACCAGCTCAGTCAGACTAGGGTCCAGAAAGGCTGAGCCCTGAACAAAGGCATCAATCACCTTTTAAGCAGTTTGTGGTGGGAGTTACATGCTGCAGGGAGCATACTTGCAGAAGCGAGAACAAAGGCAGTGAATTACTCTTTTATATTTGTTACACCACTTGTCTTACATCCTTGGGAATACATGCTTTTGTAGTGATTCCTTATCAACCTTGTGACTTACAGCTGTGCTATAGAGGGAAGCAAAAACTTGCCGTGCCTCAAGGAATGTAAAATGATGGAACACAGATAAGCCTCTCTGGTCATAGGGGAGGGTTAAGCAGTTAATATTCTCTCTTAACCTAGCCTCCCCTCCCCCCGGGGGTGCTATATTACACAATTTTTGACCATTATACTCATAAAATTCATTAATTCCCTCTTCACAGTTAGGTTGTAAATTTGAGATTGTTTTTTAAAAAATATAAGTCTGGCTGGGTGCGGTGGCTCATGCCTGTAATCCTAGCACTTTGGGAGGCTGAGGTGGGCAGATCACGAGGTCAGGAGATCGAGACCATCCTGGCTAACATGGTGAAACCCTGTCTCTACTAAAAAATACAAAAAAATTAGCTGGGTGTGGTGGTGGGCACCTGTAGTCCCAGCTACTCGGGAGGCTGAGGCAGGAGAATGGCATGAACCTGGGAGGTGGAGCTTGCAGTGAGCTGAGATCATGCCACTGCACTCCAGCTTGGGCAACAGAGTGAGACTCCATCTCAAAAAAAAAAAAATATAAGCACATATGGCTATAAACTTCCCTCTTAGCAGTATTTTCAGGGAATCTCATAAATTTTGGTAATGTCTTTTTATTTTCATTTATCTCAAAGAATTTTCTAGTTTCTTTTTTGACTCAGTATTTGATACATTGGTTGTTTAAGATTGTGTGGTTTAATTTCCACATATTTTGTCTTTCTAATTTTCTCTTATTGCTTTTCTTTCACTCCACTATGATTGGAAACTATATTTTGTATGATTTAAATCTTGAATTTGTTAAGAATTGCTTTCTGGCCTAATCTGTGCTCTATCCTGTATAATGTTTTGTTGTGGGAAGTCAGGGACCCCGAATGGAGGGATCAGGTGGAGCCGTGGCAGAGGAACATAAATTGTGAAGACTTCATGGACATTTATCACTTCTCTAATAATACTCTTATAATTTCTTATGCCTGTCTTACTTTAATCTCTTAATCTTATTATCTTCGTAAGCTGAGGATGTACATCACCTCAGGACCCTGTGATGATTGCGTTAACTGTACAAATTGATTGTAAAACATGTGTGTTTGAACAATATGAAATCTGATTGTGAAACATGTGTTTGAACAATATGAAAGCAGTGCACCTTGAAAAAGAATGGAATAACAGCGATTTTAGGGAACAAGGAAAGACAACCATAAGGTCTCACTGCCTGCGGGGTTGGGCAAAAAGAGCCATATTTTTATTCTTGCAGAGAGCCTATAAATGGACGTGCAAGCAGGAGAGATATCGCTAAATTCTTTTCCTAGCAAGGAATGTAATATTAAGACCTTAGGAAAAGAATTGCATTCCTGGGGGGAGGTCTATAAATGACCACTCTGGGAGTGCCTGTCTTACGCAGTTGAGATAAGGACTGAAATACGCCTTGGTCTCCTGCAGTACCCTCAGGCTTATTAGGGTGGGGAAAAAATCCAGCCCTGGTAAATTTGAGTTCAGACCGGTTCTCTGCTCTCAAACTCTGTTTTCTGTTGTTTAAGATGTTTATCAAGACAATACGTGCACAGCTGAACACAGACCCTCATCAGTAATTCTAATTTTGCCCTTTGCCTTGTGATCTTTGTTTTGTTCTTGCCCTGTTTCCTCAGAAGCATGTGATCTTTGTTCTCCCTTTTGCCCTTTGAAGCATGTGATCTTTGTGACCTACTCCCTGTTCCTACACCCCCTCCCCTTTTAAAATCCCTAATAAAAACTTGCTGGTTTTGCGGCTCAGGTGGACATCACAGTCCTACTGATATGTGATGTCACCCCCGGAGGCCCAGCTGTAAAATTCCTCTCTTTGTACTCTTTCTCTTTATTTATCAGACTGGCCGACACTTAGGGAAAATAGAAAGAACCTATGTTGAATTATTGGGGGCAGGTTTTATGTTCACTTGAGAAGAATGCATGTTCCATTGTGTGAAGTGTTCTATGTATGTCTGTTAGGTCTTATTGGTATAGGGTTATTAAAGTCTCCTGCTTTCTTATTTCCTTTTGTCTTGTGGTTTTACCCAGTATTAAAAGTGGGATATTGAAGTCTCCTACTATTGTTCATTTGCTATAGATATCTCCCTTCAATTCTGTCAATGTTTGCCTTATACAATAGGAAATCTGAGGTTTGGTGCAGAAAAATCGATGATTGTTTTATCTTCTTGGTGAATTAACACTTTTACCATTATGTAAAGACCTTCTTTGTCTTTGGTAATAATTTTTATTTAAAGTCTATTTTGTTTGATATTAACGTAGCCAATTGTTCTTTTGGTTACCCTTTGAATGTAAAATTTTTCCATCCTTTCACTTTCAGTCTATGTGTGTCTTTAGATATAAAATAAGTCTATAGATATTTTCTTTGTGGTTATAATTACAATTATAGAACAAGATATCAAAGTTATAGCATTCTGTTTCAAACCGATAACAACTTACGTTTTAGATGCATACAAACTCTATGTCTTTACAGATGCTCCCCTCCACTTAGTGTTATTGATGTCACAAAGTACACCTTTATATATTGTAAATTCAGTAATTTAGATTTGTAATTTTAAAAAATGTTTTCATCATTGGAATTCTATGTATCAAAATGAAAATACTACAGATTACTGTATTTGTTCATGTTTTTATGTTTACCAGAGTACCTTATATTTTTATATGGCTTTGTGACGCTGTCTACCATTCTTTTCATTTCAACTTGAAAGGTTTCCTTTGTATTTCTTTTAGAGTACATCTAGTGGCAATGAACTCCCTCAACTTTTGTTTCTCTGGCAAAATCTTATTTTTTTCTTCAGTTTTGAAGGTCAGTTTTGCTGGATACAGTATTCTTGGTAACAATTTTTCTCTTCCAACATTTGGAATATATGATTCTACTCCCATCTAGCCAAAAAAGTTTCTACAGGAAGTTGGGTTAAAGTCTTATAGAAGCTCTCTGTGTGTGGCAAATCAATTTTCTTTTATCATTTTTGAGATTCTGTGCAGTTAGCTAGGAGGAATACATTCAAGAGTTCTATCGTACAACATAGTTACTATAGTTAATAACAATGTTTTGTAGCCTTGAAAATCACTGACATTTTTAAATGTTCTTACCACAAATGTAAGTATGTGAGGTAATCCATATGTTAAATAGCTCAATTGAGCAATTCCACAGTGTATACATATTTGAAAACACAATGTTGTATTCAGTAAGTATATAACATTTTGTCAGTTAAAATGAAATTAAAATACCAATAAAAACATTTTTTCTTTGTGTATGATGTTAGACAGTTTGAGCATAATATGCCTGGTGTGGTTCTCTTTGTATTTATACTTGTTGAATATCTTATTTCTACTATGTAAATGGTTTTTATTATAAAAGTATTCTCATTCTCTTATGTATTTTTTGCATTAATTGAGATGATCATGTAGTTTTTTTCACCCTTCATTTTCTTTTGAGATGGAGTCTCACTCTGTTACCCAGGCTGGAGTGCAGTGGTGTGACCTCAGCTCACTGCAACCTCCACGTCCTGGGTTCAAACAATTCTCTGCCTCAGCCTCCTGAGTAGCAGGAATTATAGGCACCTGCCACCATGCCCAGCTAATTTTTGTATTTTTAGTAGAGACAGGGTTTCACCATCTTGGCCAGGCCATTCTTGTACTCCTGATCTTGTGATCTACCTACCTCAGCCTCCCAAAGTTCTGGGGTTACAGGCAAGAACAACTGCACCCGGCCTCACCCTTCATTCTTATTAATGTGGTACATTACATTGATTGATTTTCATATAGCAAACTACTTTTGAATCTGGTTATAAGTCTCAACTGGTCATGCCATATAATGCTTTTAATATGCTGCTGTATTCAATTTTATAGCATAGTTATGGGACTTTTGCATTTATATTCATAAGGGATATTACTCTGTAGTTTTGTTTTCTTATGATGTCTTTGTATGTTTATCTCTAGAAGACAGTGACTAAAGAAGTATTTGTCTTCCTAGAAGGAAGAACCCTGAAACACTGTGGTATTCTGGCACATGCTGTACATACATACTTCTTCAAAGAGCACCTAGGGACATTTACTTGGGCAACTATGAATTAAGAGAAAGCAAATACCTAGAACAGGGTTCACCAAACTACAGACTGAGCTAAATCAAGCCAGGCACTTGTTTTTGCAAATAAAGTTTTATGGGAACACAGTAAGGTCTATTCATTACCTATTGTTTATGGCTGCTTTCATACTACAATTGCAGATTCAATAATAGAAGCCAAGATCTTATAGTTTGTGAAGCCTAAAATATTCAGCATCTTATACTTTATTTAAAACATTGCTGATCCTGACCTAAACGTTTTGAAGAATATTGGATATGAGTCTAATATCTAATGTCTAAGCTGACATTGATACCTAAAGACCTAAACCATCATCATGGCCCCCTGTTAGAGTAGGAGCTTATGTGGCTACATTAAAACTAGAGTCCTGGCTGAGTCTAGCTGAAATTTTCAGACACACCCCATATTCCTTTCCCTGGTCCCTGAATGTATAATTGGATTGATGTGATCTATCATTGGAGTAGCCCCCACATTGGGCCCTTAACCTGTAAAGTAGGAGGGTCATGTGGAAGCTGCAAAAACTGCCTTCAATCACCCAGATAAGAAATCAATAACAACATTGCATGTTTTCAGGGGGCTGGAGTTGGGTTGCAGAGGTGAGTGCCATTCGGGAAGACCTTAAGCTTGTGGCAGGGTGTGGAGTGGTGGGGGTCCTTATCATGTTTCCTTTCAATTCTTCAGTGTAGCCTTCTCAACAGCAGGATGGATCCTGAAAGAGGACTGGAGACCACCACAAGCTCAATCAAGTGGCTGCCCTGATAGCAGCTGCAGCTCCAGATGCACTGTTGTTGGAGTCAATGTATACAGGCTCTGGGCACATTGTATGCAGCAATGAATTGGAGAATATGTCCTTTCCCCTTCTAATCAGAACAAAAGACCTATTAGAATTCATGTAGAAAGAATAATACTTAGTGACAGTTTTCCCTAGGATTGTGTTTACACTCTTTGGTTCTATAAAATGAGAGACCAAAACATCTTGTCCATCTACAGAACTCCATGCTAATCCTTTCTTTGGAGATATCATGCTGATCATGCAAACCAAGCAAGAAGCAGTGGAGGTCTTGGGAAAACACATGCATTCCAGAGAGTGAGTAGAGGAGGATAAACTCTGAGGAGATTCAGGGACCTACCACTTATGTAATGTTTTTAGGGATCCAGAGGTCAGTGGGAATGCTGGAACATTCCCTACAAAGTAAGAGGCAAATTGTTGTTGCATCCTGCATCTCCTATCACAAATAAGGAAGCTGATCACCTGGATGGGCCCTTTAGGATCTGGAGGTGACACTCCATATTCTATACCAGGTGACTCAGAACCTGGTCAGCTATCCTTGTGTCCTGAGGCGGAAAGGCTCTGTGGCAGATCCATTCTGCAGTGGCTTCTTCCCTGCTCCTTGGTCTATAAAATCTGCAGACCCAATGGAGTTGAGAACGTCAGCATTGGGCACAGATGCAGTGGAAAAGTTACAACACAGGCTCTGGGTATTGGAGCTAGTCCATGCCATTTGCAGCAGGGAAGTCTTTCTCTTGTAAAAGAGTTCCTGGCATGGTAGTGGGCCCCGGTAAGTGTGGAATTCCTGGCCACAGCGTTCATGTGGCCATCTGTCTGGAACTCAGCACTAGGGGGTGGATCTGTCACACTCATCAGGTCACAGTGGAAGGGTCCCACAACATCACCTTGCAAGTCGAAAATTTCAATATTCAAAGTCAAGCCTTCCCAGAACAAGAAGGCACTATTCTATTAGTTTGAATCCAGGCTTAGATAAGGATAGTCTCTACTCAAACGGATTATAGAAAGAATGGGAGGAGGACTGTGGCAACGGAGAACCAAGGCATGAGATTGGCAAGTGTCTCTAAGGCCAGCCAGAAATGGGCTTTCATATAATAAGGAGGAGTAACAAGGTTAGAAGGAACCTTGTGGGAACAGGGGCTCAGCCACTGTGTGTCCTTGAGGCCAGCTGATACTTAGGAGGGGCTGGCCTAAGTATCATTCAGATGCTGACTCAGGCTGATGGTGGGCCAAAATTCAGGGTGATCTGAGGAGAGAGGAGCTTAATTAAAACTTGGTCAAGTCAAAGTTTGGTCAAGTATTTTGTTCTAGTTTATCAGTTGAAACAAATAGCTCATCTAACATTCATAAGACCAAGAATGGGAATTTGGAGGGACTCTGTTCAGATATGCCTTAGATAAACAAAGGGCTTATCTAGGAGTCATAGCTAAGCTTTATGTAGAAGGGAACTTCTTTAGTAAGCCATTTCTTGGAAAAACAAAAGGTGGAAGAATTTCAATAACATTCCTTACTGTCAGGTTCACAGTGCCCTGGTAAAGTTCACCAGTGTCAGCACATATGAGTAAGCTGCATGAGGAGGGAGCCCCACCCTACATCCATCCCCATGGTTGCACCAGCACCAGCATCAGTGTTCCATTTTTTATGTATTCCACATTTTCTTTATCTATTTATCCACTGATGGGCATAGATTGATTTCATATCTTGGCTATTGTGAATAGTGCTGCAATGAACATGGAGTATAAATATCTCTTCAACATACTGATTTCATTGTCTTTGGCTACATACCCATTATATAGTTTGATTATTTGTGCCCCCTAACTTCATGTTGAAATTTGATCCCCATTCTTGAAGGTGGGGCCTGATGAGAGGTGTTTGGGTCATTGGGGTATAAGGACAAAAGGAACAAGCAGTGGAGCCCCTACCTCCATTAAGCTCCAGTCTCCCAAGAAAGCAAGTTTGTAATAGACAATGACAACCAGCATAGACGTCCACTGGTGCTATGCAGAAAGCCCTTGCCCACACAGGGTAATACATAGAGGCACAGGCCACATTAGGTATCATGCACAGGCCCCCCAACCCCGGGTGACATGAAGAGGTGACAGGTGAGCTGATTCTGCTCAACACTCATCCATTGTGAGTATTACTGTTTGGTTTGGATCTCTTTCACTGTCTCAGTCACAATTTGGCAATAACAGTTTCAAAAGCTGCCTGTCGCCCCTTTGAAAATACCTTGTACACTCTCAGTTGACTCATAACCTCATTAAGGCTCGTTGGTTGGCTTCACCTGTAAGGTTACTTGTTGTAAAGTTCAAAAGCCCAAAATCTTAACTGCTTGATATGGCTAAAGTCAAGTAACAAGGAATTTAAAGGGACTTTATTAAAGAGTGCGCAGCTTAATTAAAAGTGGACATTCAAGTTATATTTAAAAGACCTTTTTGTTTTTCTCTTCTTGGATCTTGTTTTTCTGGGAAAAGGCTCTTTTTTCCTCAGTTGACTGAGTTATTTTTCTCCATTTTTTGTCTTACCACTCCTAAAGAACACATGAGAGGCCCTAAGATAACTTCTGGTAGCATGGGACTTCTTGGGAAAAACAAAGGAGGCACCACAAACCCTGTTTTGGGAAAAAACCCTCTGTTTTCCTCATGAAACCCCAAGAATTAAAAGGAAATAAATCTCTCTCAAAATCAAATGCTGTGTTCTGTTTTGCATTATGTTATCTGATGGTTTTTGGGGGTACCAGAAATTACTTCACATTATGGGAGAGTTTGTTGTGTAATAACTAGGTAGGAAATATACTTTAAGGGATGGCTAATAGTAGTTATAAATCAGAGAAGCATGCTCTTGGCCACCTGAAAGATATGGAAGCATCCCCACGATCCTACTAAGAGAAAGACTCCCATGGGGGATGGGCTAATTACAAAATACGCCAATTGACTTTGGGTTGCCTTGCAATACAATGCATGGCAGAAGCACTACACCATCTCCTCCTATAGTATCTCCCTCCTTTTGGGGACCCAAAATCCAGTATAAAATGGCACTCTTAATTTTAGGAATCTGTCTACCTGGCCCTGTTCCTCCAATGGCTCCACCCTAAAGCCAGTAATCCAATTAAGAAACTGGCAAATAAAAAAAATCTTAACAAGTGCTAAATTTTCTGTTGGTGTTGCTGTATATGTGTTGTGTGTAATGTCTATAAAAAGAGCTCTAATTGATTGGCTTAAAGAAAAATAAGCACTTAAATCAAATCTTAAATACTAGGTTTGCTAAATGTTCCAAGGTTCTATACTACCTGTTTTACAGGTAGGTAAGACCTGGGGCACATGAAGCCAGATGCTGAAAAGTCAGTGGGATTTCTAAAATTCTAATGTCTAAGGATATGCTATCAATCATAATTAAGGGTAAAGTTCACAAATAATAAGTAAAACAAGAGTTAACTAAGTGGACTGTAGTCAGAAAGTTAAAGCAAGCTTTTTAACTTTTGCTTGGAATATTGCTGATTCTTGATTTGTTTTTCAGAGTCAAGAAAACTTAAACTATTTACAGACTATCTGTGAGTACTTTTAACTTATGGCAATATAGTTGTTTGCATCAGTGCGGTAAGAATCCATTTTTCTTTGTCATATGACACAATTGAAAATCTGGTTATTTTACCAAGGCTTTGACAGAAAGGGTGTGTTTCCCTTTAAGGAATCAAGGTTAACATGCAGAACTAATAAAAGTCCCTTGTGGACAACTGGCCTCATACCTTGTCTATACAGTCCCCGCACAGGGTTCCTAACCTGTGGTCAGTAAATAATGTCACTTTCTAACAAGTCTAGGAGCTCCAAGTTTATCTTGGGACCTCAAGAAGAGAGGATCACACAACTCACAGGTATTGGAGGATACAAACCCATGGCTGGGCTCAGCTTTAAAGGTCTTATCTGAAATTCCTTATGTAACAGAGTTTTATCAAACCCAATCCAAAAGGCCTATGTAGAAATAATCATTCTTGCTGCACTTTATGCAAATAATCAGGCCAAGTACAAAACTAAAGTTTATTCTATGAACACACACAGTCCTATCATAATTTGTTTTTACAAAAATGAGGAATGAAGAGAGAAGTAGTGTTCCAAAGTTTATCATACATTTCTCTTTAAATCCCAGTCTCATTCATTGTTTTTAAGCTTTTTCCCTACATTTTAGACTAACCATGCTTATTCCTGTAAATCAAGTTATAACTTCCTGTAGCTTGGAAAAAACAAAAAGGGATAGGTAATGTAAAAATCTGGATCAGTATGCTAGTTCTGGGCAATTATCCTTCAAATTCTGCCAGGTAATGAAAATAAGTAGGGTGCCCATAACCTGGAGGTTTCTTTGTTTGGGGAAAAAAAATCAAGGCTTCATACACCTGCCAAAGGGAAATTCTATATCATGGCAAGTAAAATTTTGGATGGAAATTATTTACTACACTACACTTGTGAGAATTGCTATACTCACTCTACTATTTGAAATAGGGTTATACACAGTAGCATTTTCTAACTAAAATATTGGACAGAGTTTCCATTGCTGTAGTGTTTTGCTTAAGTATTATCCTTATAGAAGGCATAATAGTTACTAACAAAAAGGAAGCATGGAAGTTTTACTATAACTGAGTCTGCTAGAAATTTTTATTGGGTTTAGTAATGCACTTTGAAATAAAATCTGCTGCTTCTGGATTAACACCCCTAGCAAAGTGGAGGAAAGTCTACAGGTACTTAAAAATAAAATCAAAATTATTAACAGGCTCAGGGAAAATGCAGGGTTCAGCCCCAGGTGGCTACAATCCCTCTTTCAATGAATTCCAGTCTTCTTTGTGGAATTGGTTAACTCCTTTATTAAGCACTCACTTGTCTATATGGCTTATATTAATATTTGGACCCTGCATACTCAATTCTATAACTCAAATTGATTCTTTTACCTAGAAGCAATCAAACTCCAAATGGTGCTGCAAATTGAACCACGCATCAACACGCTGTTCTTCTGAGGACCCTTAGATCAACCCCAGGAGGAGCCCTAGCTGCTGTTCTCCATTCAATGCCCCTGTTCAGCAGAAAGTAGCCAGAAAGAGTTGTCACCCAAAACCCCCTAACAGCAGTTAGGGTAGTATCTTCACAGGGGGGAATGTGGTAGGAGTTATTAAGAAATTATTTAGGCAGATAGAGAGGAAAATGGATCCTTTGACAGTTTTCATTTTTAAAGCAGCTCCAGAAATGTTTCTGGTCTAGCAGAAAAGCCCTGGCTCTTAGACCCGGGCATGAAACCTTTGCAAATGCCAGCCATTAGAAACTGAGTCCACCCAACATGGCGATTCCCACAATTGTTCTCTTGCTCTTGCCCCCACATATGCCTGGCAGCATGGCCACCCCCACATATCCCCACGTGTGTAGAACATCATGGAGCCCTGCATTTTTATATTAAAACCTAGGGTGGGAGGGCCAGTTTTTTTGTGGGCTATGTGAGTAATATGACTGGTTAAACCAATCGCCTGAGCTCTGTGCAAATCAGACATCACCTCCTCCAGCCTCTTCATATACCTGGCTGGTATCCTCTGTATGCAGGGTCTCCTTTTGTGGCTTTGGAGCCTCCCTCCCTCTGTCCCTGTATGGGGAACTTCTTCCTTCTCCCTTCTTTCTTGCCTATTAAATTCTTCAGTCCTTAAAAACCACCCCACATGTGTCCGTGTTGTTTTTTTCAATTCAACTCAAGACAAAAACCTTGTGTTTCTCTATTCATTGGAGCCATATCACTACTGTAAAAGACTCGGCCACCTTAAAAGGTGTTGTCTGGGGCTGAAATGAAATAAAAGGCAGGAAAATGCAACTCAGGAAGACTAGGGGTGCTCTAAGGAAGTACAGGGATTTCACCTCTCCAAATATTCTACCCTGACAAGCAAATTTGGAGAGATTAATATAATTATAAGCCACGAGCTTACAACTGCCTTGACACAGGCACAACTCTATCTCTGATAAATACCACCTTATTTAGAAACCCCATTCCTCAAAGTAATGAAAGAATTACCATGGTGGGTGTGTCTAATAAAATGATCTTTATGTTTTGAGTCAAAACCTATACCTTATCATTTCATTAGGTTCAGCTCCCCCACCACAGGCTCTAAGTGTCACATGCTCAGTAGGTCCCATGTGTTTCTTACATGCCCTGTGGCCCCGTCAATCTTTTGGGCTATGATCTCCTCAACATCCATAATGCCCATATCTCTTTTTCATCAAAAGGTGAACTTTTTTAAGAATTAGAGCCAGGGGACCAAATATACCAAATTAAAAAACATCCTGACAATGTACCACAATTTAATACTAGTAATGTTAAAACATCATCTTGTGACCAGGAAAATGAAATAGAGACAGAGGAGGAAATATTAGCAGAGAAGAGAATACATTGGAATGAAAAGCAGAAAACAATAAAACTACCTTTAGCTTCCCCAATTTTCCTGTTAACACCAGAAGTGGAACAGTTGCTCAAGGATGTCCCCTCCCACTTATGGTCTCTGTCAAATACAGATATAGGGAAAAGATTCTCAGCCACTCCAGATAAAGGTAGAGATAAACCTGAAGAAACGCCTACCCAACCTTAAACAATATACTCTATGACAGGAAGTCATAGAGGGAATTACTCTTATCATACAAGATTATCTGAAAAAGGGGCTCATTATTCCTTGCACAAGCCCCTGCAACAGCCCTATATTCCCAGTAAAGAAACCAAGTGGGAGAGGATGGAGATTTGTACAGGACTTGAGGACAATAAACTATCATAATACCCAGGCACCCAATAGTCCCCAATCCACATACCCTTCTATCAGCTATACCCACTACCAGCCAGTATTTCTCAGTTATGGGCCTCTGCAGTGCCTTTTTTTGGTATTCTTGTAGATCCAGGCAGCCAGTATTTGTTGGCCTTTACTTGGAAAGAACGGCAATATATGTAGAAGGTAATGCCCCAAGGGTATACAAAAAGTCCCTTACTTTCCCCAAATATTAAAAGCTTATCTAGAGGATTTAATTTTCCCCAGGGCTCAGCACTCATTCAGTACGTAGATGATGTTCTCTTTTTTTCAGACACGCTATCTTCCTCTTAGGAAGATAGTCTATATTTGCTCAAACAATTAGCCCCCAAGGGACACAAAGTATTCAAAGACAAACTTCAGCTATGCTAACTGCAAGTGAAGTATTTGGGGCATATTATCTTGGTCAAAGGACTGAATATTAACTATGACAGAGTGAGAGGGATTTTAGCTTTCCCAATGCCCGTTACAAAGAAATAACTTGGAGAATTTTGGGGCCTGGCAGACTGTTGTAGAAACTGGCTACTAAATTTCTCCCTTATGGCTCAACCTCTGTATGCATACCTAAAAAATGAACAGCCTGATCCCATCATATGGACTCCAGAGGGACAATCAGCTGTACAACAAATAATGGAAATTCCAACTAATGCCCAGCCTTAGGGCACCCAAACTACAAATTGCTTTTCTCTCTTTTCATACACCAAACTGGAGGTCCTGCATCTGGGGTACTGAGCCAGAAAGATGGTGATCATCAGAGACCTGTAGGCCATCATAGCCCACAGCTGGACACTGTGGCTCAAGGGCTGCCTCCTTGTGTGGGAGCAATAGCAGCCATTGCCCTTCTGTACAAGTCTGTTGAAAAAATAATTATGGGTTCCCCTTTTACCATTTTTGTGCCACATTCTCTTAAGACCGTTCTAAACTCTCATCATACTCAACATCTGTCCATCAACCAGTTAGCCTCTTATGAAATTTTGCTTTAATCATCTCCAAATATTACTATTTCCCACTGTAATAATCTTAATCCAGCCACCCTCTTTGTTGGGCCCTTCCAATGAAACCCCTCATGACTGTGTTCTGATGACTGACTGGCTTCTCACTCTCAGGACATGTCTACAGGAGACACCACTGGATAATGATGAGATAGAATGGTATAGACATGGGTCTTGTTTAAGAGGAGAGGATGGAAATTTTAGAGCAGGATGTCCTGTGGTTTCCTTACTGGAGGTAATTGAAGCCAGTCTTCTTCCCCAAGCCAGATCAGCTCAAGTGGCTGAATTGATTGCCCTGACCAGAGCTTGCCAATTGGCAAAAGACAAGACTACAAATATTTACACCGACAGCCGCTATGCTTTTGGGGTTGCTCATGACTTTGGGATGCTATGGAAAGAGAGCGGACATTTAACCTCCTTGGGGCAACCCATAAAAAATGGACAACAAGTATCAGAGCTGTTAGAAGCTATTCTAAAACAAAACGTTTGGCAATTATAAAAATTCCAGGTCGCTCAAAATTAGACACCACAGAAATTTGGGGTAACCAATTGATGGATGCCAGAGCTAAAACAGCAGCGTCCAAGCCACCAGCCCCAATCCAGGAAATGGCGACAAAACCTGAAATGCTTAGAAACCTCTTGAAAGAAACCCATAGCATAGCTCCTACAGAAGAGAAATCTACTTGGAAACAGCAGGGGGATACTTGACACTTGAAACTGAAATATTGTGTGGACCTAATAATAAACTCATTATTCCAACAGGATGTCAGGTGCCCCTTATGGAATATGTCCATAATCTAACCCATTAGAATCCAGATAAAATTATATCCTAGTATAAACAATATTACTGGAAACCATCCTTTACAGTGGCACAAAAGGTTTACTCTCAATGTGTTATTTGTCCCAAATACAACCCAGGAAAGCCCCTCCATGGGGCCCAGGGTCATTTTCCCCTTCTGGCTGAAACTTTTGAGGTATGGCAGCTTGATTTTATTCAGCTGCCATCATCTCAAGGTTACAAGTATGTTTTAGTAATGGTCTGCATGTTTTCCCATTGGGTTGAAGCTTCTCCCTGCAGGCAAGCAACAGCCATGGCAGTTGGAAAAATCTTACTAGAAAAAATTATCCCACGGTGAAGAGTCCCCTGTGAACTTAACAGTGACAGGGGAACTCATTCTACTGGCCAGATTATTCAAAGTATTTGTAAAATTTGGCCCATATTTCAACATTTCCATTGTGCCCACTATTCCCAATCCTCAGGCCTATTGGAAAGGACCAATGGAATACTTAAAACATAATTGGCTAAGTTCATGGAGGCATTTCACTTCCCCTGGTCCAAAGCACCCCCCACAGTGCTGCTTACACTCCAATCTACCCCTTTTGAAAAGCATCAACTGTCTCCTTATGAAATAATAATGGGAAGGCCCATGTGTATGGGAACAAACATAATCAACCCAACTTTTCTCAAGGGAGATGTTTGCAATATTGTGAGGGACTTATTTATTATCTTTAAAAAAGCTAAGATTTGGTAAAGAATTTCTTTCACAGTGCATTCCCTGAAGATAAGGTGCCTGATCACAACCTGCAACCCTGAGATTTTGTCTATTGGAAAAGACATCTAATAAAGGACTTCCTTCAACCTCAATGGAAGGGCCCATACCAGGCACAGCTGACTAATCCATGCACTGCAAAATTAGAGGGTATAGACTCATGGATTCACATCTCTCATCTTAAAAAGGCACAATCTCCTGAGTATACTGCAACTCCCACCAAAGACCTTCACCTCCAGTTCACTAAACATCAACCTTCAACCCAGGATTAGAAGTAGACAACAGCTGTTGTGGACTCCTTAACCCCAAGACATAGGACCAGACCTATATATAAAGAAATGCCTATGTTTACTTTATGATAACCATTACAACTGTTGTCCTAGATATACTGTCAACTGTTGTCTCATAAAAAACAGGGCACTTACCTTGTCTGATTTAACACCCTTTAGTAACTAAGATGAATTTCACAACTTTGCTATTATTAATCATGTATCCCTACACCTTCTTGCCACTGCCACTCACTGATGCCCATGAAACAAAACTGTTTTTACAATGGGCTCAGGATTATGTTGGCAAATTATAAAATGATACCTGCTGGATATGCAGACTTGTGCCTCTTTCCAGTGGCTCTGACCTGCCATGGCGGGTATCCCCTTCCAAGGTCAGGACTGGATAGACTAGCAAAAATGTATTACATCACAGAAATGGTCTGGTATTCTTAGTGCTGGCATAACAAAACAGAATATATATAGTTGGCCCATTAAAAACACTCTTAAGAACAAGGGACAACGGAAAAATTTTTCAATAGAAAGGACCAGCTCATTAGCTCTCACTTTAGCATCCCACCAACTAAAACAGAAGGTGGTAACCATGCCCCCCCAAATGGCCCATTTTTAAAATGGAATAATGCAAATTTGGGATGGATTTATCTGGCTCACCCCTTTTTCTGGCCAACTCAGCCAGAATGCTGTTTTGCGCTGGGAGCAAAGAAATTACACCAAGGACCTATGGCCAAACAGTACAAGAGATATGGGGTGGATACCTGCAGAACATTGTGACCACATTATCCTATTACAAGACACTTACTGGCATGCCACTGATTAGGTGCAGCAACCAGGTATTTACTGACTAGCTCCAAATGGGATATATTGGCTATGTGGCACTAACTTATGGCTGTGGTTACTTTTGGGGTGGTTAGAGCAATAGTCCCTAGGTTATGTTTGGGCACAAGAATGAGTAATTCAGACCCTGCCCAAGTCAGCAAACCTTTTTCATGTACAATCTCATTGGATACATTCAGTAATCCAATGGTATGATCATTTAGCTTCAATATTTGTACCACAGATAGGTATTTTTTATTTTTTCTTTTTTTATTATACTTTAAGTTCTGGGGTACTTGTGTGGAACATGCAGTTTTGTTACATAGGTATACACATGCCATGGTGGTTAGCTGCACCCATCAACCCATACCCTGCATTAGGTATTTCTCCCAATGCTATCCCTCCCCTAGCCCCACACTCCCTGACAGGCCCTGGTGTGTGATGTTCCCCTCCCTGTGTACATGTGTTCTCATTGTTCAACTCCAACTTATGAGTGACAATATGGGGTGTTTGGTTTTCTGTTCTTGTGTTAGTTTGCTGAGAATAATGGTTTCCTGCTTCATCGATGTCCCTGCAAAGGACATGAACTCATCCTTTTTTATGGTTGCATAGTATTCCATGGTGTATATGTGCCACATTTTCTTTATCCTGTCTATCATTGATGGGCATTTGGGTTGGTTCCAAGTCTTTGCCAGTGTGAATAGGGCCGCAATAAACATACCTGTGCATATGTCTTTATAGTAGAATGATTTATATTCCTTTGCGTATATACCCAGTAATGTGATTGCTGGGTCACATGATCTTTCTAGTTCTAGATCCTTGAGGAATAGCCACACTGTCTTCCACAATCATTGAACTAATTTACACTCCCATCAATGGTGTAAAAGTGTTCCTATTTCTGCATGTCCTCTCCAGCATCTGTTGTTTCCTGACTTTTTAATGATCACTATTCTAACTGGGGTGACATGGTATCTCATTATGGTTTTGGTTTGCATTTCTCTAATGACCAGTGAGGATAAACTTTTTATCATATGTTTGTTGGTAGCATAAATGTCTTCTTTTGAGAAGTGTCTGTTCATATCCTTCGCCCACTTTTTGATGGGGTTGTTTGTTTTTTCTTGTAAATTTGTTTAAGTTCTTTGTAGATTCTGGATATTAGCCCTTTGTCAGATGGATAGATTGCAAAAATTTTCTCCCATTCTGTAGGTTGCCTGTTCATCCTGATGATAGTTTATTTTGCTGTGCAGAAGCTCTTTAGTTTAATTAGATCTCATTTGTCAAGTTTGGCTTTTGTTGCCATTGCTTTTGGTGTTATAGTCATGAAGTCTTTGCCCATGCCTACATCCTGAATGGTATTGCCTAGGTTTGTTTTCTAGGATTTTTATGGTTTTAGGTCTTACATTTAAGTCTTTAATCCATCTTGAGTTAATTTTTGCATAACATGTAAGGAAAGGGTCCAGTTTCAGTTTTCTGAATATGGCTAACCAGTTTTTCCAACACCATTTATTAAATAGGGAATCCTTTCCCCTTTGCTTGTTTTTGTCAGGTTTGTCAAAGATCCAATGGTTGTAGATGTGTGGCATTATTTCTGAGGGCTCTGTTCTGTTCCATTGGTCTATATATCTGTTTGTGTACCAGTACCATGCTGTTTTGGTTACTGTAACCTTGTAGTATAGTTTGAAGTTAGCATGATGCCTCCAGCTTTGTTCTTTTTGCTTAGGATTGTCTTGGCTATGCGGGCTCTTTTTTGGTTCCATATGCAGTTTAAAGTAGTTTTTCCAATTCTGTAAGGAAAGTCAATGGTAGCTTAATGAGGATAGCATTGAATCTATAAATTACTTTGGGCAGTATGGCCATTTTCATGATATAGATTCTTCCTATCCATGAGCATGGAATGTTTTTCCATTTATTTATGTCCTCTTTTATTTCCTTGAGCAGTGGTTTGTAGTTCTCCTTGAAGAGGGCCTTCACATCCATTGTAAGTTGTATTCCTAGGTATTTTATTATCTTTGTAGCAATTGGGAATGGGAGTTCACTCATGATTTGGCTCTCTGTTTGTCTGTTATTGGCGTATAGGAATGCTTGTGATTTTTGCACATTGATTTTGTATCTTGAGAGTTTGCTGAAGTTGCTTATCAGCTTAAGGAGATTTTGGGCTGAGATGATGGGGTTTTCTAAAAATACAATCATGTCATCTGCAAACAGAGACAATTTGATTTCCTCTTCTCCTGTTTGAATACCCTTTATTTCTTTCTCTTGCCTGATGGCCCTGGCCAGAAATTCCAACACTATGTTGAATAGGAGTGGTGAGAGAGGGCATCCTTGTCTTGTGCCAGTTTTCAAAGGGAATCCTTCCACTTTTTGCCCATTCAGTATGATATTGGCTGTGAGACTGTCATAACTAGCTCTTATTGTTTTGAGATACAGTCCATTGATACCTAGTTTATTGAGAGTTTTTAGCATGAAGGGGTGTTGAATTTTGTTGAAGGCCTTTTTGGCATCTATTGAGACAATTGTGTGGTTTTTGTCACTGGTTCTGTTTATGTGATGGATTACGTTTATTGACTTGTGTATGTTGAACCACCCTTGCATCCCAGCCATGAAGCCAACTTGATCATGGAGGATATGCTTTTTGATGTGCTGCTGGATTTGGTTTGCCAGTATTTTATTGAGGATTTTTGCATTGATATTCTTCAGGTATATTGGCCTGAAATTTTTTGTTGTTGTTGTGTTTCTGCCAGGTTTTGGTATGAGGATGATGCTGGCCTCATAAAATGAGTTAGGGAGGATTCCCTCTTTTTCTATTGCTTTGAATAATTTCAGAAGGAATGGTACCAGCTCCTTTTAGTACCTCTGGTATAATTCGGCTGTGAATCCACCTGGTCCTGGACTTTTTTTGTTGGTAGGCTATTAATTACTGCCTCAATTTCAGAACTTGTTATTGGTCTATTCAGGGATTCAACTTCTTCCTGGTTTAGACTTGGCAGGGTGCATATTTCCAGGAATTCATCCATTTCTTCTAGATTTTCTACTTTATCAGCATACAAGTGTTTATAGTATTCTCTGACAGTGGTTTGTATTTCTGTGGGATCAGTGGTGGTATCCTTTTTATCATTTTTTATTGCATCTATTTGATTCTTCTCTCTTTTCTTCTTTAATAGTCTGGCTAGCAGTCTTTCTATTCTGTTGATCTTTCCAAAAAGCCAGTACCTGAATTCACTGATTTTTTGAAGGACTTTTCGTGTCTCTATCTCCTTCAGTTCTGCTCTGATCTTAGCCACTGCTTTAAATGTGCCTGGAGATTCTGGTACATTGTGTCTTTGGTCTCATTGGTTTCAAAGAACATCTTTATTTCTGCCTTCATTTCAATATTTACCTAGTAGTAATTCAGGAGCAGGTTGTTCAGTTTCTATGTAGTTGTGCAGTTTTGAGTGAGTTTCTTAATCCTGAGTTCTAATTTGATTGCACTGTGGTCTGAGAGACTGTTATGATTTCTGTTCTTTTGCATTTGCTGAGGAGTGTTTTGCTTCCAATTATGTGGTCAATTTTAGAATAAGTGTGACGAGGTACTGAGAAGAATTTATATTCTGTTGATTTGGGGTGGAGAGTTCTGCAGATGTCTATTAGGTCTGCTTTGTCCAGAACTGAGTTCAAGTCCTGAATATCCTTGTTAGTTTTCTGTGTCATTGATCTGTCTAATATTGACAGTGAGGTGTTAAAGTCTCCCACTATTATTGTGTGGGAGTCTAAGTCTCTTTGTAGGTCTCTAAGGACTTGCTTTATGAATCTGGGTGCTCCTGTATTGGGTGCATATATATTTAGGATAGTTAGCTCTTCTTGTTGCATTGATCCCTTTACCATTATAGAATGCCCTTCTTTGTCTCTTTTGATCTTTGTTGGTTTAAATTCTGTTTTATCAGAAACTAGGATTGCAACCCCTGGTTTTTTTTTTTTTTTTGCTTTCCATTTACTTGGTAAATGTTCCTCCATCCCTTTATTTTGAGCCTATGTGTGTCTTTGCACATGAGATGGGTCTCCTGAATGCAGCACATCAATGGGTCTTGATTCTTTATTCAACTTGCCAGTCTGTGTCTTTTACATGGGATATTTAGTCCATTTACATTTAAGATTAATATTGTTATGTGTGAATTTGATCTAGTCATTATGATGCTAGCCAGTTATTTTGCCCATTAGTTGATGCAGTTTCTTCACAGTATCGATGGTCTTTACAATTTGGCATGTTTTTGCAGTGACTGATACCGGTTGTTCCTTTCCATGTTTAGTGCTTCCTTCAAGAGCTGTTGTAAGGCAGGCCTGGTGGTGACATAATCTCTCAGCATTTGCTTTTCTGTAAAGGATTCTATTTCTCCTTCACATATGAAACCTAGTTTGGCTGGATATAAAATTCTGGGTTGAAAATTCTTTTCTTTAAGAATGTTGAATATTGGCCCCCACTCTCTTCTGGCTTGTAGGATTTCTGCCGAGAAATCCGCTATTAGTCTGATAGGCTTCCCTGTGTGGGTAACCCGACCTTTCTTTCTGGCTGCCCTTAACATTTTTTTCTTCATTTCAACCTTGGTGAATCTGACTATTATGTGTCTTGAGGTTGCTCTTCTCGAGGAGTATCATTGTGGTGTTCTCTGTATTTCCTGAATTTGAATGTTGGCCGATGTTGCTTGGTTGGGGAAATTCTCCTGGATAATATCCTGAAGAGTGTTTTCCAACTTGTTTCCATTCTCCCCATCACTTTAAGGTACAGCAATCAAACATAGATTTGGTCTTTTCACATAGTCCTATATTTCTTGGAGGCTTCATTTGTTCCTTTTCATTCTTTTTTTTCTAATATTGTCTTTGTACTTTATTTCATTAAATTTATCTTCAATCTCTGATATTCTTTCTTCTGCTTGATCAATTCAGCTATTGATATTTGTGTATGCTTCACGAAGTTCTCGTGCTGTGTTTTTCAGCTCCATCAGTTCATTTATGTTCTTCTCTAAACTGGTTATTCTAGTTACAATTCGTCTAACCTGTTTTCAAAGTTCTTAGCTTTCTTGAATTAGGTTAGAACATGCTCCTTTAGCTCAGAGGAGTTTGTTATTACCCACCTTCTGAAGCCTGCTTCTGTCAATTTGTCAAACTCATTCTTCATCCAGTTTTGTTCCCTTGCTAGCAAGGAGTTGTGACAGTTTGGAGGAGAAGAGGCATTCTGGTTTTTGGAATTTTCAGCCTTTTTGCACTGGTTTCTCCCCATCTTCATGGATTTATCTACCTTTGGTCTTTGATGTCGGTGACCTTCGGACGGGGTCTCTGAGTGGAAGTGCTATTCCTTTCTGTTTGTTAGTTTTCCTTCTAACAGTCAGATCCGTCTGCTGCAGGTCTGCTGGAGTTTGTTAGAGGCCCACTCCAGACTCTATTTGCTTGGGTGTCACCAGCGGAGGCTGCAGAACAGCAAAGATTGCTGCCAATATTTTCTTCTGGAAGCTTCATCCCAGAGTGGCACCCATCAGATACTAGCCAGAGCTCTCCTGTAGGAGGTTTTTGTCAACCCCTGCTGGGAAGTGTCTCCCAGTCAAGATACACGGGGGTCAGGGACCCACTTGAGGAGGCAGTCTGACTCTTAGCATGGCTCAAATGCTGTTCTGGGAGATCTTCTGCTCTCTTCAGAGCCATCAGGCAGGGATGTTTATGTCTGCTGAAGCTGCACCCACAGCCACCCCTTCCCCCAGGTGCTCTGTCCCAGGGAGATGGGGGTTTTATCTATAAGCCCCTGACTGGGGCTGCTGCCATTTTTTCAGAGATGCCCTGCCCAGAGAGGAGGAATCAAGAGAGGCAGTTTGGCCACAGTGGCCTTGCAGATAGCTATTTAAGATGTTATATGGCATATAGAGGCCTTAATGAGTTACAACCCAAGGCCCTGAATGATAGCTGCATGAGGACCTATTTGCTAAATGATAAGCTCATGCTTATGAGAAAAGATGTGCTGCAAAACTGTATGGCTTAAGATGCACTCATGGCAGCACAAGGGGGACCTGCACCATCATAAAAACTGAATGTTGTGGGTTCATTCCAGATGAATTGAAGAACATAACCCAGCTTATGACTGATATAAAAACCCAGATAACAAACCTGTCAGATTCAAAACCCTCACTAATCAATTGGTTGAGCAGTTGGTTTGTATCCTGGGGAACTTGGTGGCAGAAACTATTGCTTATCATAATAATAATAATAATTTGTGTTTTGTCTTGTTTTTGCTTACAATGGTGTTATTATATATGTTTGCAAATAAGCCAAAACACAACTAAAAGGGCTAGGGTAATGATTGCCCAGAGAATTGCTCTAATTGAGGAGGCAATAACACAGCATAACCCAGCTTCCAGTTTTCTTTTCCTTTTGTTGCTATAAACCTGGCCTAGGTCCCTATATATTTTTCTTTTTTCTCTCTTTCTTTCTTCCTTTCCTTTTCCCCTTCTTTCCTCCCCCTGCTTTTTGTCTTTGTGGGACATAACTTCGTAGAAATGAGCCTTACTAATGACATGGGACAAAACTTCCTAGAAATGAGCCTTCCTAGCAATGTAAGGCATGACCTCCTAGGAATGAGCATTCCTAGTGATGTAGGACCTGAACTTCTAGGAATAAACCATCCTAGAAACAAGAAACCAGTGGGAGAGAAAAAAGGAGGAAAAATCAACTTTAGGCCAGGAACCCATATTCATTTTTAAAATGCTTTTATCCAAAAGATTTTTTTTAAAAGAATAATATGAAAGGAAATTAAATTCTGGGACCCCAAACTCATTTAGCCAAAGGCAAAAGTCAAGCTCAGAGCTCAGTCATACAAACCTGCCTCCCCCTTTTGGTTTCTAAATAAGATGGCTACAAGATGAAAGGCTACACACCTCCCCCATATTTTGCCCACAAGGAAATTCCTGATGAGCTGTTAAAACATCACCATGGCAATGCAAAATGATGGCTTATCTTTAGAGGCGCCATCACCCTGGCCTGCCAGACACAAATGCATATCTGATTGTTCCCCTTCCCAATTTCATCTGTGTTATCTTTTGTAAAATGCAGATTTTCCACATTTTTATCTCTGCCCCCTTTTGTTTATGTGAAAACTGTGTTTCTCAATATCCCTCCCTTTCCCCTTTAAATTCGTATTCCTCAAAATCATCTTTGCCAAAAGGCATAGACCTGTCTCTGGGATGTGTCCTTAACTTTGGCTAATAGATCCCCTAAAACGATTGAGACTTGTCTTGTCATTTACTTTGATTGACAGGCCATATAAAAGTTTGCAATTCAGCCATGCCACTCAGAGGTTCCATGAACAGAACAAAAGCTAATGTTGTCTTAACATTTTCTTGTAACAAGGAAAGCAGTTTGAACATACAGATATTCTCTAAAAGAGCCGAAAATTCTTCAAAAAACATTTCTATGGAAAACAGAAAACAGAGCCCAGTTGCACAGAGCTGGCCTAATCATTCTGTGATTTATTCAATCAAACGTTGAATCCAGGAATTCAATTAATGAATTAAGAAGAAAGTTGAAAAATTTCTTGAAATAAATGATGATGAAAACACAACATACCAAAACCTATGAGATACAGCAAAAGCATTACCAAAATAGAAATTTATAGCTATAAGTGCCTACATCAAAAAAAAAGAAAAACTTCAAGTAAATAACCTAATAATGCACCTTGAAGAACTATAAGAGCAAGACAAAAGCAAACACAATAGTAGAAGACAAGAAATAATAAAAATCAGAGCTGAAATAAATGAAATAAATGAAATTGAAATGAAGAAAATAATACGAAAGATTAATGAACAAAAAATTTTTTTTTTTTTGAGACAGAGTCTCACTCTGTCATCCAGGCTGGAGTGCAGTGGCATGATCTCGGCTCACTGCAAGCTCTGTCTCCCGGGTTCATGCCATTCTTCTTCCTCAGCCTCCAGCCTAGCTAGGACTACAGTTGCTGGCCACCATGCCTGGCTAATTCTTTGTTATTTTTAGTAGAAACGGGGTTTCACCATGTTAGCCAGGATGGTCTCTATCTCCTGACCTCACCATCTGCCCACCTCGGCCTCCCAAAGTGCTGAGATTACAGGTGTGAGCCGCTGTGCCTGGCCAAAAGGTTGTCGTTGTTTTTTTAAAATGACAAACTTTTAGATAGAATAATTATGAAAAAAGAAAGACCAAACAAATAAAATTAGAGATGAAAAAGGAGACATTACAACTCATATCACAGAAATTCAGAGGATCATTAGTGGCTACTATGAGTGACTATATGCCAATAAATTGGAAAATCTAGAAGAAATTGATAAGTTATTAGACATATACAATCTACCAAGATTCATGAAGAAATACAAAACCTGAAGAAACCAATAACAAGTAACGAGATTGAAGCCATAATAAAACATCTCCCAGCCAAGAAAAGTCTGGGACCTGATAGCTTCACTGCTGAATTCTACCGAACATTTAAATAAGAATTAAGTACTTTACTACTCAAATTATTATGCACAACAGAGGAGGAGGGAATACTTCCAATCTTATTATATGAGGCCTGTGATATTGATACAAAAACAAGACAAAGACACATCATTAAAAGAAAACTACAGGTCACTAATGAACATTGATGCCAAAACCTTTAACAAGATACTAGCAAATCAAATTCTATAACACATTACAGAGATTATTCATCATGACCAAGTGGGATTTATCCCAGGAATGCAAAGATGATTTATGATACACAAATCAATCAATGTGCCACACCATGCCAATGGAATTCAACACAAAAACAATATGATCATTTCAATGATGCTGAAAAAGCATCTGATAAAATTAAACATTCCTTCATGATGAAAACCCTAAAAAAACTGGGTGTAGAAGGAATATACCTCAACATAATAAAAACTATATACATCAGAACCACAGCTAGTATCATACTGAATGAGGAAATACTAAAAGCCTTTCCTGGAAATCCTATCTAGAGCAATCAGATGAGAGAAAGAAATAAAACACATCCAAATTGGAAAGGAATAAGTCAGATGAACCTTGTTTGCAGATTATATGGTCTTATATTTGGAAAAACCTGAAGATTCCACCAAAAAGCTATTATAGCTGACAAGCGAATTCAGTAAAGCTGCAGGATACAAAATCAACATACAAAAATAAGTGGCATTTCTATATGCCGATAGTGAACAATCTGACAAAGAAATAAAAATTAATCATATTTATCATAATCACAAATGAAATTAAATACCTAGGAATTAACCAAGCAAGTGGAATATATCTACAATGAAAACTATAAAAAACTGATGAAAGAAATTAAAAAGAACAGCTAAAAATAGAAAGATATTTCATGTTAATGGTTTAGAAGAATCAGTATTGGTAAAATGTCCATACTATCCAAAGTAATTCAATCATCCAAAGCAATCCCTATAAAATACCAATGGCATTTTTCACAGAAATAGAAAAAACGATTCTAAAATTTATGTGAAACCACAAAAGACCCAAAACAGCCAAAACTATCATGAGGAAGAAGAACAAAACTGAAGAAATCACATTACCTGACTTCATATTATACTAAGGGGCTATAATAACCAAAACACCAGGTTAGTGGCATAAAATAGAAACATAGAACAGTGGAACAGAATAGGGAACTGAGAAATAAATCCATACATGTATGGTGAACTCATTTTTGACAAAGATGCAGAAAACGTACACTGGGGAAAAGAAAATATCTTCTATCAATGGCGCAGGGAAAACTGGATATCCACATGCAGAAGAACGATAGTAGACCCTTACCTGTCACTATATAGAAAAATCAAATCAAAATGGATTAAAACTTAAATATAAGACCTCCTCCTATGAAACTACTAGAAGAAAGCATTAGGGAAACTCTCCAGGACATTGGAGTGGGCAAAGATTTCTTGGATAATACCCCACCAGTGCAGAAAGTGAAAGCAAAAATGGATGAAAGGGATCACATCAAGTTAAAAAAAGCTTCTGCACAGCAAAGGAAATGATCAACAAAGTGAAGAGACACAATCCACAGAATAGGGGAAAGTATTTGCAAACTACCCATCAGACGAGGGATTAATAACCAGAATATATAGGGAGCTCAAACAACTCTATAGGAAAAAATCTAATAATCTGATTTAAAAACGAGGCAAAAGATCTGAACAGATGTTTCGCAAAAGAAGACATACAAATGGCAAACAGGTATATGAAAAGTTGCTCAACATCACTTGTAATCAGAAATATGCAAATCAAAACTACAATGAGATATCTCACCTCAGTTAAAATGGCTTTTAGCCAAAAGATGGGCAATAACAAATGTTGGTGAGGATATGGAGAAATGGGACTCTCCTGCACTATTGATGGGAATGTAAATTAGTAGAACTGCTATGGAGAACGCTTTGGAGGTTCTTCCAAAAACTAAAAATAGAGCTACCATAAGATTCAGCAATCCCATTGCTGGGTGTATACCCAAAAGGAAGGAAATCAGTATATTGAAGAGATACCTGCACTCTCATGTTTGTTGTATCACTGTTCACAACAGCTAAGATTTGGAAGTAACCTAAGTGTTCATGAACAAATGAATGAATAAAGAAAATGTGGTACCTATATACAATGGAGCGTTATTCAGCCATAAAAAAAGAATAAGATCCTGTCATTTGCAATAACATGGATGGAAGTGGAGATCATTATGTTAAGTGAAATAAGCTGGACATAGAAAGACAAACACCACACATTCTTATTGGTGGGAATCAGAACAATTGAATTGAAATTGAAATTGAAAAATTCAAAACAATTGAACTCATGGACATAGAGAGTAGATGGATGGTACCAGAGTCTAGGAAGGGTAGTAGGGAACTGGGCAGGAGCCGGGGATGATTAGTGGGTACCAGATAATATATAGAATGAATAATACCTACTATCTGATAGCATGACAGAGTGACTAAAGTCAACAATAACTTAATTGCACATTTTTAGATGACTAAAAGAGTATATTAGGATTGTTTGTAATACAAAAGATAAATGCTTGAGGGTATGGATACCCCATTCTTCATAATATTATGTATTGCATGCCACTATCAAAACTTCTCATGTGCTCCATAAATATATACACCTCTTATGTACCTACAAAAAGTAAAATTATTTAAATATTTTATTTAATTTACATATTTTAATTATTTAAATATTTTATTTATTTAAATATTTTAAAAAATACATAAATAATTTAAGAAAAAATATTTTTAGTTAGATGTTCCTTATTTTTTGTCTAGGTATAAGGAGTTTAAAAAGTTGAAAACATACATCCAGGAAGATTCTTTCTGCCAATTTACAGAATTAATAGATTTTTCACTTAAGCCAAAATAATAGATAAAAGAACTTCCAGTTCTGATAACAAAATATACCAGACTACATGAAAACCTTCCAATACAAACACCAGGAGTTTTAGCTACAGACAATAAACATTCTGTTAAATTTGGAGCCAAGCATAGTTTTATTCCCATGAGTTCTCTGTTAAATTCCAATTTACTCTTCTTGATATTCTATATAAGTTATGGGTACTTATTTGTAATTTTAGCTCCTCTTTGTGTGCGGAACTGGATTCCAATGTCTCTTAAAATTTTTACCAGAAAGCACATGCTTTTTTTTTTTTTTGAAATATATATATTTTAATTCTTAAAACTACAATAGCGGCTACATATTTTGCAGAGAATGACCTCAGACTTATTAGGAGGGCTCATTCACTAATAAGTGAGAAAGCCAGGATGTGAACCCTGGCCTGTCATCCTCTTTAGGTGAAGCACCCAAGTGATCCGAAAAGTTCCCAGGGGAGGAGAGAGGTCCCTTGCTTCTGGCAGCAACTCTAGCCTGCTGCTACAGCAAAATAGAATTTTGCAAAGCACAGCTCTGCCTTCAGCATCTTCTTCATCCTCTCAGCCCATCAGATAAACATTTCAACAAAATTAGATTTAGGTTTCAGTGTTACCTCAGGGCTTAACACCTTCTGAAGGTGCATGAGGCATTCAGTTCATGCCTTACCTGAGTTTCTACTGTTTGTAAAAAACATGGTTTTATTTGAAGACACAAGTCTGAACACCCCAAACCTTAAGCTATTGTGTTTTATTGATATATGATTAATGGGGGTTGAATATCCCCAAACTTTCCCAACTCTGGTGGTGAGCACGCACTAGAAGGAGACTCTCTAAGCTGGTAACGCTTGCCTGCTATCTCAGGGGCCAGAGACAGCAAGCAGCTCACTAGCCTCAATCAACACAAGTCCTTGAAACTCAGAGACAGGTCCTGGGGAAAGTGGAGAAGCAGGACATCACAGCAGGAGAGGACAGCACTGGCTGTCTGGAGTTTTAAAACTGGAAGGAGTTGTGGTGTGGGTATGTCAGGCTGCTTTCAGGCCTGCGGTAGGTGGATACCAGGGGAGGTATTTGCACCTGCTGCAGTGTTCTGCCTCCATCAGACCATGCCGTACTCTCTAGGTGCAAACCTAGTCTCAGCACTGCAGTCTGAAGCCACCACAAGGTTGAGAGGTTGGGTTCTTGCTCTGCTTCTGCAACCAGCCACTCAGAATGTGACTGAACAGGTCCAACATCAGTGAATGAAAGCCAATAACTGATTAACTATTCTAGTGTGCCCTTTTTTGTCCTAAAGGGCTTCTTTATATGTTTTGGATATTAAATCATTAAACATATGATTTGCAAATATTTTCTTCCATTCTATAGGTTGTCTTTCATTCTTTTTAATATATCCTTTGATAGACAAAAGATTTTAAGCTTGATGTCCCATTTGCTTATTTTTGCTTTTGCTGCGTGTGCTTTTTTGTCATATACTAGGAATCATTGCCAAGATTAATGTCATCAGGCTTTCCTTCTATGGTTTCTCTAGGTATTTTATAACTTTTGGTCTTATGTTAAGGTTCTGATCAGTGTTTTAACTTTCTTGAGATATAATTGACAGATAAAAATTGTATACACTTAAGGTGTACAAATTCATATTTTGATGTACTATACCCTAAAATAATCACCATATTAACTTAATTAACATGTCCATTACATCACATAGTTACAATTTTTTGAATGGTGAGAATAATTAATATTAAGAGAAAATTTCAAGGATTCATATAGTATTATTAACTACAGTCACTTATTGTACATTAGATTTCCAGAATTTAGGCATCTTGCATTACTGCAATTTTGTAACTTTTGTCCAACATCTGCCTATTTTCCTTTCCCTCCAGGCTCTGACAAAAATCACTCAATTCTCTGCTTCTATGAGTTTGACTATTTTAGATTGTACATATTAAGATTGGGCAGTATATGTCTTTTTGTGCATGGCTTGCTTTACTTAGAATATTGTTCACCAAATTCATCCACGATGTTACAAATTGCAGGATTTTCATCTTTTCTAAGGCTGAATAATATTGTTTTGTGTAAATATTTATGTATATACATGTGCACAATGGAATAAACATATACACACCTATATATGTATATGTGTATATATGCATGTATATATGTATATGTGTATATATGTATGTATATATGTATATGTGTATATATATACACAATGGGAAATATATATTTTTGTGTGTATATATATTTATATATATACACATATTATGTTTATTTATTCATTTATTTATTCATTCATCCATTGACAGACACTTAGCTTGTTCCCATACTGTGGCTATTGTGAATAATGCAGCAGTAAACATGAGAGTACAGATACTGCTTAGCGATGCTGATTTCATTTTCTTTGGAAACAAACCCAAGTAGAATTATAAGATAGTTCTCTTTGTAGTTTTTTAGGAGCATCCATATTTTTTAAAAAAATAATGGCTATACCAATTTACGTTCCCATCAATATTGTACAATGATTCCCATTTTTCTGCACCTTAATCAACATTAAATTTCTTTGTTTTCTTCTAAAAAGAAAAACAGGTACATTAGCTGAAAGTGTAGGTTTGTTAACATAGTTATACATACAGACAATAAACATTCTGTTAAATTTGGAGCTGAGCATAGTTTTATTCCCATGAGTTCCCTCCACTCACCCACGACCCTCCAAAAGGCCCTGCTGTGTGTTGTTCCGCTCTCTGTGTCCATGTGTTCTTAATGTTCAACTCCCACTTAGGAGTAAGAACATGCGGTGTTTGGTTTTCTGTTCCTGTGTCAGTTTCTGAGAATGGTGGCTTCCAGCTTCATCCATGTCCCTGCAAAGGACATGATCTCATTCCTTTTTATGGCTGCATAGTATTCCATGGTGTATATGTGCCACATTTTCTTTATCCAGTATGTCATTGTTGGGCATTTGGGTTGGTTCCATGTCTTTGCTATTGTGAATAGTGCTGCAATAAATGTACATGTTTATGTGTTTTTATAATAGAATGATTTATATTCTTTTGGGTACATACCCAGTAATGGGATTGCTAAGTCAAATGGTATTTCTGGTTCTAGATCCTTGAGGAATCACCACACTGTCTTCCAGAATAGTTGAACTAATTTACACTCCCACCAAATGTGTAAAAGCATAAAGCATTCCTATTTCTCCACATCCTTTCCCGCATCTGTTGTTTCCTGACTTTTTAGTAATTGCCAATCTGACTGGCATGAGATAGTATCTCATTGTGGTTCTGATTTGCATTTATCTGATGATCAGTGAGGTTGAGCTTTTTTAAATATGTTTTTTGGCCACATAAATGTCTCATTTTGAGAAGTGTCTGTTCATATCCTCTGCCCACTTTTTGATGGGTTTATTCGTTTTTTTTTTCTTGTAAATATGTTTAAGTTCCTTGTAAATTCTGGATATGAGACATTTGTCAGATAGGTAGATTGCAAAAATTTTCTCCCATTCTGTATGTTGTTTGTTCACTCCAATGATAGTTTTGTTTTGCTGTGCAGAAGCCCTTTAGTTTAATTAGATCTCATTTGTCAATTTTGTCTTTTGATGCAATTGCTTTTGGAATTTTTGTGATGAAGTCTCTGCTCACGCCTATGTCCTGAGTGGTATTGCCTAGGTTTTCTTCTAGCGTTTTTATGGTTTGGGGCTTTACATTTAAGTCTTTAATCTATCTTGAGTTAATTTTTATATAAGGTATAAGGAAGGGTCCAGTTTCAGTTTTCTGCATATGGCTAGCCAGTTTTCCCAGCACCATTTAAGTAGATCTTTCCCTATTCCTTGTTTTTGTCAGTTTTGTTAAAAATCAGATGGTGGTAGATGTACGGTGTTATTTCTGAGGTCTCTCTTCTGCTCTATTGGTGTATATGTCTGTTTTTGTACCCATACCATGATGTTTTTGTTACTGTAGCCCTATAGTATAGTTTGAAGTCAGGTAGCATGATGCTTCCAGCTCTGTTCTTTTTACTTAGGATTGTCTTGGCTATATGGGTTCTTCTTTGATTTCATATGAAATTTAAAATAGTTTTTCTAATTCTGTGAAGATTGTCAATGGTATTTTGATGAGAATAGCATTGAATCTATAAATTACTTTGGGCAGTATGGCCGTTTTCACAGTATTGATTCTTCCTAATCACAAGGATGGAATGATTTTCCATTTGTTTGTGTCCTCTCTTATTTCCTCGAGCAGTGGTTTGTAGTTCTCCTAGCATAGGACCTTCACATCCTTTGTTAGCTGTATTCCTAGGTATTTTATTCTCTTTGTAGCAATTGTGAATGGGAGTTCATTCATGATTTGGCTCTCTTCTTGCCTTTTGTTTGTGTAAAGGAGTGCCTGTGAGTTTAGCACATTGATTTTGTATCCTGAGACTTTGCTGAAGTTCCTTATCAGTTCAAGGAGTTTTGGGGCTGGTATAATGGGGTTTTCTAAATATACAATAATGTCATCTACAAACAGAGATGACTTGACTTCCTCTCTTCCTATTCGAATACCCTTTATTTCTTTCTCTTTCCTGATTGCCCTGGCCAAAACTTCCAATGTTATGTTGAATAGGAGTGGTGAGAGAGGGCTTCGTTGTCTTGTGCTGGTTTACAAAGGGAATGCTTCCAGCTTTTGCCCACTCAATATGATATTGGCTGTGGATTTGACATAAATAGTTCTTATTATTCTGAGATACGTTCCATCAATATCTAGTTTATTGAGAGTTTTTAACATGAAGGGATGTTGAATTTTATTAAAGGCCTTTTCTGCATCTATTGAGATAATTATGAGGGTTTTCTCTTTGGTTCAAGTTTATACGATGGATTATGTTTATTGATTTGCATATGTTATACCAGCCTTGCATCCCTGGGAAGAAGCCGACTTGATCACGGTGGATAAGTTTTTTGATGTGCTGCTGGATTTGGTTTGCCAGTATTTCATTGAGGATTTTTGCATCGATGTTCATCAGGGATATTGGCCTGAAGTTTTCCTTTTGTGTTGTGTCTTTTCCCTGGTTTGGCATCAGGATGATGCTGGCTTCATAAAATGAGTTTGGGAGGAGTCCCTCCTTTTCAATTGTTTGGAATAGTTTCAGAAAGAATGGTGCTAGCTCCTCTTTGTATTTCTGGTAGAATTCAGCTAATAATCCATCTGGCCCTGGGCATTTTTTTGGTTGGTAGGCTATTAATTACTGCCTCAATATCAGAACTTGTTATTGGTCTATTCAGGGATTTGACTTTTTCCTGTTTTAGTCTTAGTAGGCTGTACATGGCCAGGAATTTATCCATTTCTTCTAGATTTTCCAGTTTAGGTGCATTGAGGTGTTTATAGTATTCTCTAATGGTAGTTTGCATTTCTGTGAGGTCAGTGGTGATATCCCCTTTATCATTTTTTATTGCGTCAAATTGAATCTTCTCTCCCTTCTTCTTTATTAGTCTAGCTAGTAGTCTATCGATTTTGTTAATTTTTTCAAAAAAACAACTCCTGGATTCATTTTTCTTTGTTTTCTTTTTGTGTCTTTCTCTCTTTCAATTCTTCTCTGATCTTAGTTATTTCTTGTTTTCTGCTAGCTTTTGGATTAGTTCACTCTTGCCTCTTTCGCTCTCTTAATTGTGATGTTGGGTGTCAATTTGAGATCTTTCTAGATTTCTAATGTGGGAATTTAGTGTTATAAGTTTCCCTGTCAACATTGCTTTAGCTGTGTCCCACAGATTTTGGTATATTGTCTCTTTGTTCTCATTGGTTTCAAATATTTCTTGATTTCTGCCCTAATTTCATTGTTTACTCAGGAGTCATTCAGGAGCAGGTTGTTCAATTTCCATGTGACTGTGTGGTTTTGTGTAAGTTTCTTAATACTGAATTCTAATTTGATTGCACTGTGGTCTGAGAGACCGTTATGATTTCTGTTCTTTTGCATTTGCTGAGGAGTGTTTTATTTCCAATTATGTGGTCGATTTTAGAATAAGTGCCATGTGGCACTGAGAAGAATGTATATCTTGTTGATTTGGTGTAGAGAGTTCTTAGATGTCTACTAGGTCCACTTGATCCAGAGGTGAGTTCAAGTCCTGAATATCTTTGTTAATTTTCTGTCTCGTTGACCTAATACTGACAGTGGGTTGTTAAAGTCTCCCACTATTATTGTATGACAGTCTAAGTCTCTTTGTAGGTCTCTAAGAACTTGCTTTATGAATCTGGGTGTTCCTGTATTGGGTGCATATATATTTAGAATAGTTGGCTCTTCTTGTTGAATTGTTCCCGTTACCATTATGTAATGCCCTTCTTTGTTTTTTTTTAATCTTTGTTGGTTAAAGATCTGTTTTATCAGAGACTAAGATCGCAACCCCTGCTTTTTTTTTGCTTTTCATTTGCTTGGTAAATTTTCCTCCCTTTATTTTGAGCCTGTGTGTGTCTTTGCATGTACAATGGGTCTCCTGAATATAGCACACGAATGGGTCTTCCTCCTTTTCCAATTTGCCAGTCTGTGTCTTCTAATTGGAGCATTTAGCCCATTTACTAATTTAATTCTGAGTTTAAATCATTCCTATTTCCCCCCATCTGACATGTTCCTTACTGTCTGGGGACAGTTGTAGCTCCTGTCTCTATTGAGTCAGTGGCCTTTCTGAGGCCATCTGCTGGCACCCACCCACTCACTGGCATCCACCCACTCACTAAGGCCTCTCAGGACCATCACTTCTAGTAAGACAATCATAATTGGTCATATAAAAAGCCAGGTCTTCACTGGAGCATGGTTGAAGCACTAAATTTATAATAAATCTGAGGTCATACCTATTGTTAGAGTGATGCAAGAGAGACTCTTTATTAAGAGAAATGGCAATGCAAAGTCACGGTGCTTTTCTCCCAGATCTCAATTTATAGATAAGATACATTAAGCAATTTTATTTATATCATGGAAGGATCTTTTTCAGGGGTACTCATTGCTTGATTTCTCTAATTCAAACTATTTTAATTAAAAACTTAGTTACAAGTCAAATTTGGAAAAGCAATTGTTTTTCAATTGATTGATTTTTTCGGTAGTAATTTCAGTAGCAACCTACTTATCAGCTTTTCTCTCTTGGAAGTTATTATTCACCCATAAAAATATAAAATGTCCATTCCTAGGTATTGTGTTTTCTGTTAATAATGGGGGCTTGTAATACCTATGCATCATTTTGTTGTGAAATCTACTTGGGATCACACATGGGAAAGCATGATGCAATGGTTTGCTCTTGCATTATTGGTCATATACAATGAAACATACCTGTACTTCTTAATAAATCCTCATGTAGCCAGAGTCTGCTCTCCATTCCTCTTACTTTATTTACTGGAGTAGGTGGTTTATTGATATTTTAAATCATGTTTTAATATTGTGCCAGACTAGTCACAACTCTAGGAGAAAGGGACTGAAGCTCATAAGCTCCACATTCAGTCACAGTGCCTTGCCCAACAGACAGAACAAAAGGCAAAATAGTTGGTATAATATCTGCCTCTTGTTGTTGTTGTTGCTCTCAGATCTCTGTGCAGAAGGTCAGTGTGGCCCCTGTCATCCTCTTCTCATAATACTCATCAAATTTTTCATTCATAGTCACAGTAAAATGGTTCTTCCAGTCTCCAGGCATCCCTGTAGGACATCAAAGAAGTTCATGACAGACTCTGCACACATTCCACCTAACCTTTCTACCGTGAATTGTTCCTAAGCTTACCCACATAATCTTCCCACAAGTGAGGGTCCCTCAGCCCCACTCCACCTGATCTTCCCAACATAAATGGTCCCTCATTCCCACTCCACTTGGCCTTCCCAACACAAGGCACACAGCATCCTTACACTCCTTCTTCAAATCCTGCAGGCCGCACTGAGGTGCCCCGCTTGGGCTGAGTCTTCTGCTCCTGTTCACAATAGGCTCTAGTGTACCCAACCCAAAGTCTACAGCTGATTATCATCATGGATTTGCTGGGGTACATCCTATCTTGTTCTTCCAGGGACAGTGAAATGTCTTAGAAGGTGTCAGTAACATTCACTGGAGAAGACGTTTCTTTTTGGGTGAAATTAAAGAGTAAATCCACCAGAAGTGACATTTAGATACTAGTGGTCTTCTGCAAACTGTTGTACCATGGCAGCCCAACACATGCTGAACTAATGAATTGTTTCTCTAAATTATCCTAGTGCTTTATTTCTACTGGTTTCCTACCCTTTGACAAGAAGATTAACCAGAAATGCTTGATCATAATATCAAATTCTAGATTCTAACTTGCAACTAGTTAATTGGAAACTTCAGGAATGGGGTCGCTGTTTTGAAGGGTAATTTTGATATAGTCAGATGAACTGGTATTAGGGAGTTATTAGTATAGCCCCCCACACTATTTTTTTGTTATTAACTTTTTACAGCTATTTCTCCATCTACCTAGAATGTTTACCTGTTGAGGACAGAAATAATGTGTTGTTCATTCACACCCTCACACAACAGGTATTTTTGAGGTATGAGTCTCCATACTAGGTTCTAGTAGAACAAAACTGAATACAACATTCTCTTCTGGACAGCCTATTGTCTTATTTTGGAGACAGACATGAATACCAATAGTTACAAATTTAAGTACTAGGTGCTAAGCTAGAGTTCTGAACAACAGGGATAGACTAAATATGTGTGTTCTAAGCTGCCCAGAGGATGGACAAGCCTTCAGGGGGGAATTCTTGGTTGAGCTGGGTATTGTAATCAAAGTGACCAGCACCCTCAGCATCACCTGAGAACTTGAGAAAAAGGAAATTTGAGAGCTACTCTTGGACTTATGGAATCAGTATCTCAGAGTGTGGACCAGCAATCAGAGCTTTAGCAAGGCCTCCAGGGGTTCTAATGTGACTCAAGTTTCAGAACCACTGACATTGGCTTTCAGCAAACAGGCAGGGTGAAGGGAGCAGAGGTTAATAACTTAACTGAAATGTGTCACTTCTTCCTGAAAAATAGGTTTAAAATTATTTTAGCCTATAGGGCAGAAAATTTTTTAGAATTGAGTTAAGTAAAAGAAATGCCACCAACCTTTCCTCATGAATTTTGAGATGGAATGATTCAATATGTAAGAAGGTACCACAGTTTGGTTAGCCATGGGATTATACTTCATCACATCAAATGAGGTATGGTGGATGATCCTGTTTATAATATCATCTGACAAAGTTTTCTCCAAGAATTCCAACACCTTGTGGATCTCATGTTTTGGATTCTGACCATGGAAGAAAAAGGCATTGGTGAAGATGGAGGAAAGAAGAAGAACTTGGCCAATTAAAGTGACAGCTTGTTTGACAGAATGACATTGTCAGGAGGGTTTCTGGGTCTGACCTATAAGTCTCAGTGCCACTTACCCTTTTTATATCCTCATAGAAGAGGTAGAGGATCTGGTGCGTGTCTTTTGCAGCCCACCATCCTTTCACATGGTCAAACCAGGACCCGAATAAAACTAGAAGACGTCAGAGCTCTGTTAGCTCCCAATACCAGGACAAACCCAAGGCTGTAAACTAGATCAGCGCTCATTTGAAATAAGCTCTTGTAACTTTCATTCTCATTACTTAATGAAGTGGAAGTAATTTTCTACTGATAAAATTTGTCCATATTTATGGTGCAAAGTAGAGATTTAGAGTACACATTTATTATATGTGACTTAGCACACATTGACGATTTCTTGAGACACACCTTAAAACATTAGGCAATAAAATACTTCCCTTGTTCATGGTAAACAGTGCTTAGTTTCAGATTCAACTACTAATGCAGGCCATCAGATACAGGGGTAGGGTCCTCCTGCTGCTTTCCCTGTATAGCTGTGCTATGCAGTTCGCAAGTTCCTGTTCTGAAAGAGACACAGCAGCAGCAGAAAGAAAGGTGCCCTCGAGGAGAACTTCTATTTACACCAGAGGCTGCATCTACATGGTAAACGTGGGATGGATTTTATTTTCACCAGTAGGTAAGAGAATAAATTCACACCTGAGTTAGCCAGTATCATATTTTTAATTCATCCCAGTGATGTTTTAGTGTCCCTGATAGGCAGCTTCCTGGTTTGATTCCGGGTAGTCATTATAAACACAGTAGTTATCTTTATTGAGTATTAGCTATGTTGCAAGCATTGTGCTAAGCGGACATGATGATTTGTCTGAAGGATGATGGAAAACATTCTCCAGAGATAAAAAGCCCACATAACAAGAGGGCAAGGGGGTGAAATGCTCTCTTTTGAATCAGGATGAACAGAGATGTAAGTTTGCGGTGACTTGAACCCTGGCATGTGTCATGCTGACTGGCATCCGTGTCATCCATGTTCTCCAGAGAAACAGAACAACAGGCAAATCCAGGGGAGAATACATTAAGTCTCCCCTTATGCACAGGGGATACACCACATGACTCCCAGTGCGTGCCTGAAACTACAGATAGTACCAAATTATATAATAGTGCATATGTTTTTTTCTATACATACATATTTATGATTTATATATTAGGCACTGTGAATGAATAACAATAAAACTAATAATAAAACAGAGCTATTATAACAATATTCTGTAATATATTCATATCTATGTGAATGTACTCTCCCTCTATCCTTCTTTCTCTTGAAATGCTGTAATATTTTTGGATTGGGGTTGACTATGGGTGACTGAAACTGTAGAAAGAGAAACCAAGTATAAAGGGGACTCATGCATGTATATGTATGTTTGTGCATGTTTTATATATATGCATAATATATATGTGTGCACATATATGATTTATTTTAAGGAATGGATATATAATATGTATATATATAATATAAATTATGTATGTATGGTTTATTTTAAGAAATTGGCACCTGCAATTGTGGGGCTTGGCATGTTTGAAATCTGTAGGGAACGCTAGAAACTCAGGCAAGATTTGATATTACAGCTTTGAGGCAGAATCCTTTCTTTTGGAACCCTTCATTTTTTCTCTTAAGAAGTTTAACTCATTGCATAAGGCCCACTCATGTTATTAATATTTAACATTATCTCCTTTTCTTAAAGTCAACTGATTATAGATGTTAATCACAACTACAATATCGATATCATCACAGAAACACTTAGATTAGTGTTTGATTAAATAAATGGGTGCTACACTCCAGCCAAATTAACACAAAAAACAGTAACACAACCCAGGCCTTGAGAGGAATCCTATAAGAAAAGAACCTTGGATTCTTCTCTACCCCTGCTTCCTCCTACTCTGCCTGCTCTCAAAACTTCTCTGCATAAATATTGGAAATCTATCCATGTGGAGCCTTATCTAGATTTGTAGTTTTCCTTATTTGCATCTATCAGTCCTTTTTTATTTCATTTGTTTCTAGAGAAATTGCCCTAATGAGGTTATCTCTGTTGATTCAGTGGAGAGACTTGCTTGATGGAAATTATTATTTATTGACTTTTCCACAGATATCTGTTTTAATCAGGTCTTGTTGCAGAAGTCACTTCATTTTGATTGTTTCCCTCAAAAGAATACGAATGCTGTGGTCAGGATTGGTTATAATGAAGCTCAGGTCCCTGACACACTTGCTCAAGGATAGTTAGGTTGCTCAAGGACTGGGAGCCCTCAGCATCACAACACAGCCATTTCACCTATGGAAGGTCTAATTATTTGAGAGATTAATGAAATCAAGCAGACACCATGTTATTTTCATCCATTTGTCTGGGTTCTGCTCACTACTATTACTACTATAATCATGTTTCTGCATTAATGCTCATACAAATATGTGAAGATGGTCTTCAAATCCTAAATCACCTTATGTAGCCATCTGGTAGCTTCTTCTGTCTAGAAATTGCTGTTTCCATGAGACATTCTTCTTCTGTGAAGGGTTTGACATTCTTGCCCATCTTGTTTGACACGTGGTCAATTTAGTCAATTGCTTTTTTGAAAATATGGCCCTAACAGGGTTCACTGGTGTTCTGGAAGGTATGATCTTGTTAGTAAGTAGATAAGGGGCCATGGCTGCTAATTCTAATTTGAACAGTGTGGAGGTGAACATGTCTAAGATTGTGCACTATGACTTATGGTATATGTGACTATGACTTATGGGAAAGGCACTCTCTGTGGCTGTGCAGTTTATGAGTTTTGTGACTGCACATCACAGCCTGGCAATCCAATAACACTGCTAAGTCAAACCAGCTGAAAATCATCTCAGGCCTTCCCACTGCCAGGTCTTTCCAAAAGAAATGTTTCCTCTTCTTATTTTAAAGTTGATTGTTTGAAACTCAAGTCAAGGACTTGGAACTTTTTACCTTTGTTCCCATACTTATGACCCCAGATGACCTCATTTGTATTCAATATTGGAAAAATATCTCTTCTATGTGACTTCCCCAGTCCCAGGACCCCAAGATAGAACCTCCTGACTCAGAATGGCCTTCGGCATATTTTCCTCTAGATTCAATAGGTGTTTATTGTTAGAATCTCCTGAAAAATGGTACCAGAATCAATTAGCACTCACCATTTCCTGACATGAATTTCTCATAAAATTCCTCAAAGTTCTGAGGATCAGGCAATAGGGAAGCCATCCTGTGAAAGTGGTAGAAAGACACCAGGCAATCCTTGGCATTTCTGGCCACATAGATAATCTGAAATCAAGGAGAGGGAAGTAAGTCGGGGAGAGAAAAATAAGACTAAGGGGAAATCTCTAGGAGAATGTTCCACTACAATGATAACTACAGCCTGTAAGTTCATAATGTTATATACGTTAGTTATTATTTAAAATATTAAATACAGTGGAAGGTATGATCTCTTTAGTAAGAGGATGAGGGACCATGACTGCTAATTCTATTTTGAATTAGAATTCTAATTTGAATCTGCAGTTGAACATGTCTAAGATTGTGCACTGTGACCTATGGGAACGACAGTGTCTGTGGTTCGGCAGTGTATGACTTTTGCGACTGCACGTGGTGGTCTGGAAGTCCAATAACACTGAAACCCTGATGGCCATGGAAAATACAAAGACAAAAGAGAGCGCCTGATCTTAGAGTGGTTATACATGACATAGGAAGATAACACAACATTAGGACAGCACTGTCAATATTGATTGAAATTTTATATGATATGCTGTGTAGTCACAGAAGCAAGAAATGACAGAGCATTCCTGGGGATTCAGGGAAGGAGACATGAAATGGTGAGTTTCATCTGCATCTCAATGAGTTGAAAGGAATTTTCCAGATTCACAACTGGAGAAAGATTAGGGAGTGAGAAACCATTTTTGTGAATACCATCTCATTTGTTTCCTATAAATGTTAATGCTAGATAAGGAGAGCACAGGTATTATCCTTCATTAATTGTTAAAATAACTGAGATTTAGAGAATTTGAGGGACTTCCACTAATATATGCTTAGTATATGATGTAGTCAGGCCTGGTCATATAAATTGAAGGACCGAGTCCCAGAGCTTCTTCCTAGATTTATTGATGAGTCTTGCACTGAGGAATGACTCAGACAGTGTTTCTCAAAGCTTGGAATGGTTTTCTGTATATATATTTATTTACTTAACGTAGTTGCTCTTGGCTTCTCTCTGGGAAATGGGCAAATTACGGAGAGGGGCATGGTAATGTGATGTTTGGGATTTTAGGATCAGTCAATCGAAAAGTGCGGAGCAGACAAGTTAACCCCTCCTATGTGCCAGACACTGTTTAGAATGAAAAGTTAGACAAGACTAAGTCTCTGTCTTTCAGGAGCGCACAGTCTATCAGAGAGGCAGGAAGACAGAAAATTACAGTGCAGTGTGGTGATCATAATGATGGGGCAAACACATGCACACAGAAACCAATACATATACATGAAACTCATCCCATCCTTTGAAGTCAGGGAGACTTTGTAATAGGTGGTCTCTATATGCAGACCAAAAGAACTAGTGGGAATTATTCTGGTAAAGATGAGGGGATACTTGTGTCAGACAGGAGCATGTGGGAAGGTGTGGGGATGCTCTGTGTGTGAAAGGACCTACAGGATTTCAGGATGACTGTAGTGAGGATTGGGGAATGGGAAGACACTGGGCATGAGCTGGAGCAGGGTGCAGAGGGTCAGGGGCATGAGAGTCATATAGAGGATTTGGAAGGATCTTCATCCACCTGTGGAAGTGTTTATAGCAAGGAAATGCCTTAGTCAGATTTGTGTTTAGGAAGATTAGAGGCTACAGAGAGGAGGGGTTGGAGGGGGCAGATCTAGAGGCAGGCCAACAAAGTGGGAGGTAAAAGAGAGCAGTGAGCTAACTTAGGTACAGGTGGTAGTGATGCAGTGTAATGCACAGATTAGAAGGAACTAGAGAATGAACTAGACTTTGCGAGAGATCAGATATGGAGGCGATGGGTATAAAAATGAGGACAGATTTGAGCTTAGTCTACGGAGTAGATTAAGGAGGCATAGAAGCCTTGATGAAGAGCAGATTCTATACTTCTGCTTCTGAGGCCAGGAGAGTACCTTCTAGTACTTTGGCAAAGCAAAACAACAGGGTTTTATTTTTAAATCTGTTTCCTTCTATTCTAGCTCCCAATCCACTATGATTCTGTAGCAACACAAACTCAATTTTGGAAAATTTGACCAAGAATTTTTCATAAAATAGGATTAGAGGAAACAGAATTTTAGAAAACACGAATGTTTGTAGATTTCAAATATATGTAATCCTTGATTTTAAGAACTTCATGTCTAAGAAAAATACACTTTAAAAAATATTTTTCAAGGTATATTATTTTGAAAGATATCTTCATTTGTATGCTTTATATCACCAAGCTAAGAGAAGTTTGAAAAGCCCGCTCTTTTTACCTTGCAATTTTCTTTCCAGATAGATGGTGGAATCAGATGTGAAGGGAGATGTGTTTTTATCAGTCGTGGTGAGGACATTTCAAGAGCAATCTCCAAATCTAGCAAAAAACAATTTATATTCCTTATTCTTATCACTCTGCCAAAATACTTGAATTTCACTTGTTTATTTGTCTAAAGAGTGATTACATTTTTTTTATATTCATTGGAAATAATAATTGTCTATCCACAAGGACAGGCAAAGAATCCAATCCTGCCTAACCTTGTAGGAGAATTTTGCTTATTTCCTCTTATTCTCTCAGCTTTTAGACTTTCAGGAAAGCTCTTTACCATCTTCAACTGAGTCTGGAAATGTTCATAACATATCTGGTTGTTCTTTTCACCCCCCACCCTCTCTCTCTTTTTCAGAAATCACACCTATCCTTTTACAATAGGCTGCCATCCTTGGAAAAGTTTTGAATTTACATTTGTGTCTGAATCTAAAGAGTGATTTAATTTCTTTTCACTTTTTTTCCATTGGAGACAGTAGCTGTCTATACACAAGGACATGTAGAACATTTTTCCTTCTGAAAGCCTTCTAGGAGGTCTTTCTTTATTTCATGTTACTCACTGGGTTTTACACTATGAAGGAAGCTTTTCAGCTCCCACAGTTAATTCTGGGAATGTCCATGGTATTTCCCCCCTACTTCTCCTCCTTTTTCTTCAGAAATCACACCAGTCCTTTTTCAGTAGCTGATTGCTAATTTATGGCGTTTCCACTGATTCAAACACAGAAAGTAGAATCCAAAGTAGAGGGAGTGTTCTTCATCATAACATTGGGAAGGAGAAATACAAGAAACAGAAAGAAAATCTTGTTGGGAAACTAACGGCCACCAGCTAAGAACAGGAGGAAGCCCTGAAGACCCAATCTAGGGTTTGACTCATTGGCCTATGAATAATTTCACCTCATGAAAGATACAGGCTACTTCTTGCTACCATGGAAGCTCTGTCAAAGACAGCACACATTGCCTGGAACCTTCAAGTGAAACTCCTTTCTGTCTTGGTGCATATTACTCACCTGATTTTTCTTTATGGGGAAATTTCACTTCAAGGAATGGGTATCTTTCCAGAGTATTGACTCTTTTGCATTTCTCCACATCACCATCATTTTTAATCATGTCTAAAATTTCTTGCATCCATGTTGTACCTGAAAATATTTGAAATAATTCTTTGATTTTATTCAACTGAACTTTCATCCTAAGTTATTGAATGTTTTAAAGAGAGGCAGCATCATGAGAGCACTTTGAAATTTGATCAATGTTGTCAAGGCAGAAAGAAAAACTGTTGTATTAAACCTACATATCTCTCTTTCTCTCTCTCCTATTTCTCTATGTATTGATGATCTACCTATCATCTTTTTATTATTTAATCTCTCATCAACCATGTTTGAGTGAATCATTTCTATATTTCATATATTATGACACTGCATGCCTAAAAATCCAGTATCTCCTGACATGACATTCTTTTATCATGGTTCCTGTTTCTCATCACATCTAGTTTGTAGTAAATGCTTAATAATATAGAATGCTCAAGCCATATTAAATTTTTCCCATTAGTCTCATAATGTTATTAATCTCTTTTTTCCCAATTAAGATTTATAGGCTACATTACTTTTGCTGCCCCTTTTTGTCTCAGCTTAGAATCATGAATCATCCCCCCATATTCTTTCTTTTTTTTTTTTAAAAAAAATATTTTATTGTAAGTTTCAGGATACCTGTGCAGAATGTGTGCCAGGGTGGTTTCCTGCACGTGTCAAACCATCACCTAGTTATTAAGCCTGGCATGCATTCACTATTTATCCTGATGCTCTCCCTCCCTTCCCCACTGACAGTCTTGTGTGTGTATTGTTCCCCTCCCTGTGTCCATGTGTTCTCATTGCTCAGCTCCCATTTATGAGTGAGAACTCGTAGCCTTTGGTTTTCTGTTCTCGTGTTAGTTTCCCTTCCAACTCCATCCATGTCCCTGCAAAGGCCATGATCTCATTCCTTTTTTATGGCTGCATAGTATGCCATGGTGTATTCCATGGTGTATATGTACCACAATTTCTTTATCCAGTCTATCATTGATGGGCATTTGGGTTGGTTGCATGTCTTTGCTACTGTGAATAGTGCTGCAGTAAATGTATGTGTGTATGTATCTTTATAATAGAATGATTTGTATTCCTTTCGGTATATACCCAGTAATAGGATTGCTGGGTCAAATGGTATTTCTGGTTGTAGATCCTTGAGAAATCTCTGCAGTCTTCCGCAATAGTTGAACTAGTTTACATTCCCACCAACAGTGTAAAAGCATTCCTATTTCTCCACAGCCTTGCCAAAATCTGTTTCTTGACTTTTTATGACATTGATTTTTGTTCTTTGACACTAATTTTTTAACAGATCAGCCAGTTTTCCCCTAGTATTCCTTACATTCCAGATTTGTCTAATTGTTTCCTCATAGTACATTTTTGATCCTCTATTTGCCATAGACTGGAAATTGGGCCTTGGTTAGGTTCTGGTGAACATTTTTGGCTGATTTCTCAGGCCAAAAATTTTTGGCAGATTTCTCAGATTTCTTGGTACTTTATTATACACCATGCTAAGAAGTACATATGTCAGATTTCCCCACTACTAGTATGCTACTTTTCATTATTCAGTTTCGTAGGTGACCACCAGATTGCTCATTGTAAAAGTCCATATTTCCATTTGCTTTTAGGAATTAAACTGTATGGTGACATTTCAGTACCATGTGACCAGCCAGTTTCCCTCAGATTTTATCTAATTATTTTAGGATCCATTCACTAAAGATACTATTCGACCTTATTTTTATTGTGGATTGCAAATTGTTTATTTTTTAATCCCATCATTTCTCCTCTTTTTATTAGGTAGATCATCATATAAAGAAGAACTTTCCCTCATAAATTAGGGAAGAACTGCAATTCCTCTAAATTCTTCTTCTTAATTACTTCTTCTTTAGGCTAAGAGATTAAAATAGTTATCTTCAACCGTGATAAATAAGTTTTTCTTTCTTTTTCTTTTTGCCATCATTACGGAATCATGTTTTTAGAAATAAATTTAATTGTGGTAAAAATTACAGAGAAGAGAATGAATCCATTTTAAACGTATAGTTTAATGAAATTTGACAAATGTATGTAGCCATTACCATAGTCAAGATTAGAGCCTTGTGTCTATTGCAATCTATCATTTCTTTCCTCACTTTTGACTCCACAGAACTGCTTATCTATTTTTTGTCGGTATAAATTAGTTTTACACATTGTAGAATTTCATACAAATGAAATCATATGGTATTTCATCATGTGTCAGAATTTTTCCACACATTATTATTTTATGATTAACTCATGTTCTTGTATATACCTGTAGTTCATTCCTTTTTATTATTGAGAACAACTAAATTTTATGGATTAGTAATGATTTGTTTATTCATTTATATGATAATAAAAATTAGGTTTTTTTCCCAGTGTTGGACTTTTTAAAAATAAATCTGCTATAACATTTATGTACAAGTTTTTGGATGAACATAGATTTTTTATTTTTGGGGGGTAAATCTCTAGGATTGGAATTGCTGGCTTGCATGGTAGGTGCATGTTTAACTTTATAAGAAACTGTTGAACAGTTATATCCTCCCCAACGGTGCATGCGAATTTTGGTTGCTCAGTGTCATCATCCACATTTAGTATTTCCAAGCTTTTAGTCATTTGAATTGGTGTTTAGTGGTATTTCATCGTAGTACTAATTAACATTTTCTCATGATAAATGATGTTGAGTGTCTTATTCTGTGTTTATTGGTTAGTAGTATGGAATTTTTTGGTGATTTTTTTCACATCTTTTGCACACTTTAATACCTTCTTTTGTTGTTGTTGTTGTAGTAACAGTTCTTTGTATGGAGAAATATATGTATTGTGAATATTTTCTTTTCATCTGTGTCATGTGTTGCTATTTTCTTAACAGAGTCTTTAGAAGAATAGAAGTTTTAATTTTGATGAAGTCCAATTTATATTGAACTTACATGAAATCCAAATCATAAAGGTTAATGTTTTCCATTTTTTCCCAAAATAGTGTTGCCTAACTTAAAGTTTGAAACTGTTCTCCTATCTAAAGTTCCATAGTTTTATAGATTTAATTTTTATGTTTTGGGGTCTGATGCCTTTGCAAGGTGACTTTTTTGCCTATGGCACCAAGTAAGGGTCAATCTTTTATGTCTGTCCTTACACCAATACCACACTGTTTTGAATGCTGAAACTGAGTTAAATGTCACAAAATCAGCTAATATAAACCCTGCCACTTCACTATTTTTATAAAAAAATTGGCTATTAACATATGAAATAAAGCTCAACATCACCGATCATTAGTGAAGTGAAAATCAAAACCACAATGAGATATCATCTCACACCAGTCAGAATGGTGATTATCATAAAGTTAAGTAAAAATGGATGCTGGGGAGGCTGTGGAGAAATAGGAATTCTTTTACACTGTTGGTAGGAATGTAATTAATTCAACCATTGTGGAAGATGGTGTGGCAATTTCTCAAGGATCTAGAAGCAGAAACACCATTTGACCCAGCAATCCCATTACTGGTGTACACCCACAGGAATATAAATCATTCTACTATAAAGACTCATGCACATGTATGTTTACTACAGCACTATTTACAATAGAAAAGATATGAAACCAACCCAAAAGCCCATTAATGATTGACTGGATAAAGAAAATGTGGTGGATATACACCATGGAATACTATGCACCCATAAAAAGGAATGAGATCATGTTCTTTGCAGGGACATGGATGAAGCTGGAGGCCATCATTCTCAGCAAACTAACACAGGAACAGGAGACCAAACACCACATGTTCTCACTCATAAGTGGGAGCTGAACAATGAGAACACATGGTCACAGAGAGTGGAACAAAGCACACTGGGGCCAGTCGGGGGTGGAGATCGAGGGGAGGGACAGCATTAGGACAAACAACTAATGCATGCAGGGCTTAAAACCTAGATGATGGGTTGATAGGTGCAGCAAACCACCCTGGCATATGTATACCTATGTAATAAACCTGAACATTCTGCACTTGTATCCCTGAACTTAAAGTAAAATTTTAAAAAATTGGCTATTATAGGACAGTTACATTTCCATATAAATCTTATAATCTGTTTTTCAATTTGTGATTGAGATTGAATTACATATATAGATTAATTTTGAAACAGTTGATATCTTAAAAATATTAATTCTTTTGATCCATAGTAATGGTATGTCTCTTTATTTATTTAAGTCTTATACAATTTCTCCTCATAGTGTTTTCATTTACAAATCTTGCCCTGTTTTCATTAAATTTATTTCTGAATATTTCATGTTTCTTGCTATTTATTTTATCAATGGTATTTTTTAAATGTCATGTTCCAATTGTTTGTTGCTGGAATGTTGAAAGATAATAGAGTTTTGTATATCGACTGTGTATCTTGTTGTGACCTCACTAAATTCACTTAGTAGGTTAAATGATTTCCGATTAGCTCCTTAGTATTTTACAAATCTATGATGTTTCCATTAAATGATTAAATAATGTGGATTTTGTAGAGATGTCCCTTATCAGGTAGAGGAAATTCCCTTATCAGGTAGAGGAAATTAAGCTAAATTGAGCTTAATTTCCTCTACTTTTTAAAAGCTTGTTATGTTGGAACTTCAGATTATATATTTTAGATCTTTCATATACCTACATATATAAAATGTTAAAAACTTATTTTAAAAATTTCTCTTTAAGAGCTACTTTACTTCTCACAAATTTTAATATGCTATGTTTTTGTTATTATTTCATTCATAACATTTTCTAATATCCTTAGCAGTCATATGTTATTCAGAATTATATTGCTCAATTTCTAAATATTTGTGGGTAACTTTCTGTTGTTGATTTCTAATTTAACATGTATTTTAAAAAGTGTTCTGTATAATTTTAATCATTTCAGATTTACTTGAGAATTTTTGTTTAAATCTCATCTTCTGATTTATATTTTTAAATGTTTCATGTGTACTTGAAAAGAATGTGGGTTCTGGTACTGTTGGGTAGAGTATTCTAAAAATGTATTTAAGCCATGCTGGTTGATAATATGGTTATGGTCTTCTAAATTCTTACTTTTTTAAACATGTTCTAGCAATTACTGAATGGGAAGTATTAAAATTTTTAATTGTAACTATGAATTTGTCTATTTCTCCTTTTAATTTTCACAAATTTGCTTTATGTATTTGGAAGCCCTATTATTTAGTATATAAATATATAGGATTATTGTGTCTTGATGAATTAACATTTTTATCATTATGAAATTTTTTCCTATCCCTAGTAAAATTCTTGCTTTGTTATAATATGGTTATTTTAGCTAGTTTATATTTATTATTTGTATGGTATATTTTCCTATTCTTTTACTTTCAGCCTATCATGGTTTTATGTGTAAAGTCCTCTCTAATTGGTGGTGTTTATAAAATTTATTTTAATGAAACAGTTCTCATTTATTCAGTTTTGCTTTCTGTAGTTTCAGTTATTTGTGGCCAATCATGGTCTGAAAACATTAAGTGGAAAATTCCAAAGAAAAACAATTCATAAGTTTTAAATTTCATGTTGTTCTAAGTAACATGATGAAATCTTGGGCCACCATCTCCATTCCTCCTGGGATGCAAATCATTCCTTTGTCTATTCTGTCTGTTACCTGCTCATTAGTTGCTTATAGCTATCTAGTATATTAGATTGTCATGGTATTGTAGGACTTGTGCTCGAACAACACTTATTTTATGTAATAATGGCCCCAAAGTGCAAGACTAGTGATCCTGCATATTACTAGAAATGTTTCATTTTATTGTTATTTATTGTTAGTATCTTACCATTTCTAATCTATAATTCAACTTCATCATCATAGGTATGTACGTACAGGAAAAACATAGTGTATATAATGGTAGCATCTGGTTACAGGCATTCAGTGTGGGTGTTGAAATGTACCTTTTGCAAATAATTGGGGACTACTCTACAATTATCTGCAAAATTGGTTGTAAATCTACCACCTTGCCATTTATTTTCTATATTCCCAGTTTGTTCCTTTGTTACTCTTTTCCTGCCTCTTTTGGATTGACTGTTTTTTAGAATTCCATTTGGCATTTCTGGCAATACCTCCTGGTTTTATTTTTCTGGCAGGTACTCTAGGGTTTACACTACATATCTCTATTATCTGATCATAGTCTATGTTTAATTAATATTGTAATATTTCATAGGTTATGTAAGAACTTTACAACAGTATATTTTTATTCCCTCTTCCGTTTGAGCCTTATTTTGGTCATGAAACTTACTTGTACTTATGTTATAAACTCTATAACACATTGTTTTAAATTTTGCTTTAAATAATCAATTATCCTTTAAAAATTTATATGAAAAATTGTCTATTATATTCTTCCATGTTATTATTTTTTCTGAGACTTCTTATTCTTTTGTCTAATAGATCCAAGTTTTTATCTACTATCATTTTCTGTCACACTGAACAAATTTCTTTAACATAACTTTTGTTTAGTTTTGGTTTGGTTTTAGTGCAGCTGTGCTGGCAACACATTCTCTCAGCTTTCGGCTGTCTGAGAAAATGGCCTTGTTTGACCTTCATTTTTAAGTAATATTTTAAAATATTATTTTTACTGTGCCTATAGTATTCTAGATTGAAAAGTTTTTTCCCCCACCTTAATAGGGCATTCATTGTCTCCTTGTTTGCCTTATTTTAGAAGAGAGGCCTATGGTTATTTTTAATATTGTTTCTCCATATGCAATACATGTTTTTCTCAATGGCTTCTTTTAACATTTTCCCATTGGTTTCTAGCAATTTGATTATGGCAGGTTTGGTGTTTGTATGTATGTGTGTGCATTTCCTGATTAAGGTTCATTGACTTTCTTGGACCTGTGAGTTCATAGTTTTCATTAAATTTGGTAAACTTTTGGCCATTACTTTAAAAAACAATTTATTGCATTCCTTCTCTTTGTGGAACTTTAATTAGACTGCTTTGATTTTGTTCCACAGGTCACTGAAGCTGTCTTTATTTTTTTTTCATTCTTTGTTTCAGTGCATAAGACTTTTTGCTATTTTTTCAAATTATTGTATGTTTTATTCACAGTGTTTATAATATACTTTTAATTCCATTCAGTTGTCTTTTTTCTATTTCAGATACTGTATGTTTTAGCTCTGTAAGTCTTTTGGGGTTTTTTGACTATCTTTTATTTCTACTCTCAGGGTATTTTGGTTAAGAGTAATGTTTTCCTGCTTCATGGCGTTCTGAGAAATATTAGATGCCAGATTTTTTTTTTTGAATGTAAGTTTCTTGCATGATAGATTTCTTCTCCTTCCTTCCTTCCTTCCTTCCTTCCTTCCTTCCTCTCTTTCTCTCTTTCATTTTTGGCCTTCTGTTTAGGCATTTAACTGTTAGGCAGTTAAGTTGCTTGTCATTTTAGGGATTCTCTTTGTTATGGTTGGTTTAAAGTAGATTTTTCTCTAGAGTTTGTTTAACCCTACTACAAAGTACAACCTATGATTTTTACTAAATTTCCAGGGTATTCAATGAGGGGAATCTCTTCTAGCAGTGTATTTGTGTTCTATTGCTGCTGTAACAAATTACCACAAACTTAATAAGTTAAAACAACACCTGAATATTAGGTCACAGTTTCTGTAGGTTAGAAGTTGGGCTTAACATGGCTGGTCCTCTGTTTAGGGTCTCACTAGGTTAAAATCAAGGTGTTAGCTAGGGCTGCCATTCTCATCTGGGACTTCAGGGTGTTTTGCCAAGCTCCTAGATGTCAACAGAATTCAGTTTCTCGTGGATGTAGTATTGAGATAACTGTTTCCTTGATACTTTCTCTCTCATCTTTAAATCAATAATCATGCATTGAACTTTTATTATGCTTTAAATTTCTCAGGCTTTCTCCTCTGGTACACCCCTCTGACTTCCTCTTTTGTTTTGAAGAGCTCATGTGATTCTACTGGGTCCATCCAGATAGTCCAAGATCATTTTAATATCAGCTGATTAAGCACTTTTAATAGCAGCTGCAAAATCCCTTTGGGCATGTAATATGAAATAACCACAGAATGTAATAACAGAGGACTAATGTCACGGGGACCAAAATTCTGCTCATGATATGCTGCTTGGAGCACAAAAGTCTCTCAGCCTTGTACAATCTCTAATAACTATATAGCTAATAGTTTTCTGGTAGTTCCTTGCCTGATTTCATGGAGCTGGGCTCTATGCAAGTGCAGTCTACCATTCAACAATAGACTTAATGGGTCTTCTCTACAGATATATAAAGGTATTTATTTGTGTAGTTTCTTTCCCTCTGGTACTCTTCCCTGCAAATTGCAGCCACCTCAACCTTCCAGAACTCCTATGTCTGGCTGCTGAACTCATTGAGTCTGCTGCGAGTTTCTTCAGTTCTCTGTAACTAAACCCTGTTCAGAAAGCATCTTCAGACTGAAGACTGAGACAATTGTCATCCCATGTAAAAAACGGTGGTTTTATATATTTTGTCCAGTTTTCCTTTTGATTATCACTAGAGTACAAATCTAATATTGTCCCTTCAGCATGGCTGGCAAGGAGGTTTTTATTTAACGTTCTCCCGGTAAGTTAGAGATCATTCTTTAGGATGCTCAAACTGTCCCAGATGTGGCCATTGTGAGCCCCTTCACATTGGTTCTTATGTTCTTCTACATGCCCCCATTAATTTTTGAGCATTTACTCACTCCTCCCAAAGAAAGATGTAGTAGATTCACCTTGCACATTCCATTCCCCGGAGAGGGAACATCAATTCTCCTAATATCTGTGGTTTCTTTTGATGGAGAATGGCCTATGAAAATCAAGTTCTGGGCCTTAGGTGTGCCCATTGTTACTAGGATGTATTCGAGTCTAAAGACTTTCAGAGAAAAATTAGAAATCTAAGGCACTTTAAATCAAGATAAGTCTTTGTGCTTCTCTGAATAAGACTTATTTGGTACAGAGCAGAAAATTCATGATTGACATTCTCCAAGAACTTTAGAGGATTAGAAAAATCAATTTGTGTTGAATATCTGGGATAATATATTAATATTTGGAGTATGACATGTTTTTAGAAGGCTGCCTGAGTGAGGGTTAATGTTTAAAAAAGCCATATGTCTTTCAATTTATTGTCCTTATAGTTGATGTATGTTATTGCATCTGGAATGGGGGCATTATCTGCCACACTCCCAAGGTATCTAGAAATCTTTCCTGTTATCTGGAGAGAGTGCTATTGGAAAACGTTGCCCTAGATATCAGGAATACTAAATGTCCTCCAACACCAAAGAATGGATATCCATAATGAGGAATTGCTTCTCCCCAAATCCCAATCATGCTTCTTTGATCAACACAGACTATGCATTGATTTCACGTGCAAATATTGAATATTTTTATGTTTTGATACTCTTACCTGACTTTGGGTAAGTTACCAGAAAAAGGTCATCAGGTCTGGCTTGGAAATTAGAGATTTTATTCCACATTTCTTTTGATAATACTGGCAAAGGGATTCCATCAACTTCCAGGATGTTAAATAGTGTTGAACTCCTTTCCATAGTAGAAAAATTTTTCTCAACCTTTGCCATTGGGAATTGGGATGGATATGGTCAATCCTATTTAAAATTTTAAAAATGCTGTTTTATGACTCATAATAAGGGTTATCATCTTACTGCTGTTGATTAGAATGATATAAAATAAGCTAAGCTAACATAAAACATGCTAACAAGTTACTCTATGTACCTTATTTATTTAATCTTCATAGCAACCACATAAAATAGATAATATTGCCTCTGTTTACTAGATGTGGAAGGTGAAGTCATTACAAGATTAAGTAATTTGATAAAAATAAAATAATCAATAACTGTTGGGGCTGAGATTTATACCTAAATAGTCTTTTTTCTACTCCATGTTCTAACAACCATATTACCCGTTAAATTAATAGTGAATATAATGGGTAATGTGTCATATATTGCTTCATTTTCTTCAAAATATTGTTTTGTACAATTAGAAGTGAGACTATTATATTGAAGAAAATTCAAAACAATGGTTTCAAGGAACTTTCTATACTGAGTTTTCTTGAATAATTTTACAGTGAAAACCTTCAAAAACCAGAATTTTATGTAGTATTTTTTCATTCATGGGATTATTTTTGAAATATCAGCATGAAGAACTCTCACGTACCTGTAGAAGTCTACTAAATTTGGAAACTTTAGATTAAGTTGGGGTATACATGGGACATTTAATCTTGCTGTACACATTGAGGTTCTGTGTTCAATTTGGAAGGAAAAAAGGAATCGTTTCAGGATCAGACATATTAGTTTACAGAAAAGAACTTATGCATTGAGATTAAAGAAGTATTTGGGATGAAGGTGACATAACAAATGCAAAAGTACATAAATTCTCATTGTGTAATGCCTTTCATGTAGTTGAAATTGAATAAATGTTAATTCTCCTTTCTTCAGTATTAGAGAACATAATAAACATATATTAAAATATCTAGATAAATGTATTTCTGTATCTTGTTAATCAGTGTTCTGAAAAAAGTGGACTGCATAGGGACATGAACTTGACGACCTCCTGGGAAATAGTGAAACAAGTTTCCTTCCTGCAGAATGTCTTAGAGTGTTAAGTTCATCAGTGGGATTTTGAATCCTTAAGAAAAGAAACTAGTTGTTAGCACTTCCAAGTCCTTTTATTTTTTGTTTTAACAAAGCAGAATTCTCATAGAATTTGCATTCTTGAAAATATTCTGTGGGAAATTCTGATCATGTGAATATGTAAAAGCAATGGATTGCTGCAGTACTGAGGTGGCCTCCTGGCCCCATACTCAACCAACCTTTCCTTTTGTATCTAATCCAAAGAAATAAGCACAATTATACTTATTTCATCCACCAGAACCAGGTGGAATGAACTTTTATGGGTTTCATTTTAAGGTACAGTGTCTTTTTCCATGAATGTGGTATTTGCAATACTTAGTCATTTTTGGAAGCAGGACCAAGTGTTAATTTTGCTTCATTTCCCAAGTTGGGAATATACAATCAAGAAATTTTCTTTCTACCATTACACTAGCAACTCTCCTTCAGTAAGTATAAGGCTCAATCCACCACAGAATAAACATTAAGCAGAATAAGCAGAATGTGTGCAGCCCACTTGTGCTCAGAGTCCTGGAGGTTTAGATTCCTGTCTGTGTCCCACCTTTGCACTCTTGCACAGGTGGTCTCATTGGCATGCAGGACATGCTCTGGAAGCATCTGTAACCAGATGCCTGAGATTACCCACCAATGCTCCTTCAGTATCATGGGTAATGTGTATCTGCTCACATGGGCAATCTTGTGAAACAATTTGTTGCTTGAATTATGGCTACTGTCTTGGATAATATAATAGTAAAACACATCACGGTCTTCTAATTGGACATTTATTTTATAGGAGTTCCTGAGAGCCAGGTAATCTTTGTTTACAAACTATTTGGAAGATGTGGACTTTCCCAAATCATAGACCTCCCATCAACATGGATATTCATTCTTTTATCTATTGCTGGTTGGCAGGTTCGGCCTACATCAATTAATTTTAACATTTGAATTGATTTATTTATGTAAGAAGTTTAAATTTCAAAGGTTATTTGAAGTTGTGATAGCATAACCAGTTTGGAAATGTTTGGTGTTAATTTTTTTGAATAAACCATCACCAAGCAAAATTAAATCAGATGATTTAAGGAAGTCTCTGTCCCAAACAGAAGTTAAGTAACTATTGAATCCCTCTTCTTCAGGAAAAGAATGAAGGTGGTTTGGTTAAAGTGTTACTGAAATGGACAATGATGGTAATACTTTGGGTCTAGGGTTAAATGATATTTCAAAGGAGATTAGAGCACCAGCTCAAAATTGGCAAACATTTTCTGTCAAGAGAAACTTCTTTTGAGGAATCTAATTGAAGATTTCAGTCACTGAAAATGTGAGTGTAAAAGAAACGAGAGAAAAATTACATGGGAGTTTTGAATCCATTTAATAGCAGTATTAAAGCTAAACAAATTGGGCATTAAAGTTACCTGAAAGAATGTAAATTTTATATATCGTAATGATGTATCAACACTTTTGAGAAGACCAAAATAAACGTATGTATATTATTATTTAAAAGCATGTGGTTATTTTCTAAGAAACAGACCCAAAACATTGGTAAAATATTTGATTTATTCTCATTTCATAAAATGAAAATGAATTAAACCCAACAGGGCTGTTCATTTTTGAAGTAATTTTGACTTTTCCTGTTGATATCTGCTACTTAAGTATGTTTTAAAGTCAATGGTATAAGGAATGTTGGTAATTTCAATAGACTTTATCATGATAGAGAAATAATCAATAGTTCTAGTAATTACTATGGATGCAGGATGTTCTTGATAGTTTTGCCAACTCACTTTTCCATTCAACATATATTTTTAAGCAGCTACACCATGCAAACATAGAGGCATGGCAGGCCTAAAACAGACATGGAGGATGAACTGTGAGCAAAATGCACCTGGCCACCACCTTCAACATATCTATAGTCTGGTCATGAAGATAGACAATGAATAAGTAATTGCATAAAGCCAGAGAAATACCTTGGAAATAGAACCATCATGGAAAACTTGAAGCAGGGACACAAAGCAATGATGGGTGCGAAGGCGTCAGGGTAGTGTTGCTGGAGAAAGTGATGTTTGGGGTGAAATCTGGAAGATGAATGTGTTTTGTCCAGATGGGGAGGAGAGGAAGGAGGTTCCAGGCATGAAATGGGCAAATACATGCCATCCTCAAGAAAGTAAACCTGGTCTAATTTGGAAGCAGGGTTTTAGAGGAGCATGATAGAACACTACCAGGAGATACCTTGGTGAAGCCAACAAATGTCAAAAGTAAAGAAAGAATCCTAAGTAGAGGCATCCAGATAACATTAACCTTTTAAGAGGAGGAAATATTAAGCTCGTGTTAGATTTTCTTATTCTAATATGTAGTGGCAGAGTTAGTGGATTAATGTCTTCAAACTTCAAAAGAAAGAAAGTGCAGCTGAAGAATTTTATATGTAGCCACATTGCATTTCAAATATAAAGAAAATAAACAAACACAAATAATTAATCCGGGAAGAACTCAGCAAATTTAGCCTCTGTTTTTTTCTTTTTTAGGCAGAGTTCTGTTCTGTCACCCAGTCTGGAGTGCAGTGGCACCATCATGGATCACTGCAGCCCCAGCCTCCTGAACTCAAGCAATCCTCCTGTCTCAGCCTCCAGAGTAGCTGGAACTACATGAGCAGGCCACCATGTCTGGCTAAGTGCCTCAAGTTTGTAAAAGATAATACAATTTCAAAATCCTTCAAATGTATTATGCAAGGGGTAAATTAAGCCCTGGAGACTGAGTCACATAGCATATTTACAATTTTACTTCTTAGATTATAGAGGAACTCTCTTCCTCACATTTTTTATTCTGTAAATTACTATGAGAGAACAGAGACCAGACCTTCCCAATTCTAATTGCTGATCTTTGTTATAGATTAACTTCCTCCTTTATTGTCCTGTACCTAACTCAATCAAATAGTAATCAAGACCCCATGACTGTTATGTCATCAATTACATATACCTTTCCTGAGAGAAAAAGACCATCTTGACTAATCAGATCCTTGTAACTACACATTAAGCATTACATAAAACGATGTTGAAATTCTGCTAAATTTCTTTAAACTTTGTCTGTATAAATGACCTAAAAGTTCTACACTTTAGAACACCGACTTCCCTTCTTTGAGACCTATGCTTAGTGGATGACCCACCCTCAAACTTTGTGCTTAAATAAACTCTCTTAAACTAGATTTTGACTCTTTTCATTATTTTACCTTGACACTTTGGTGACCACAAATGGTCACCACTAGTGAGCCTCCAGTGAGTCCTGCTGTTTCACCAACACCTGATGCTTTGGTGCCAACACTAAGGTTTTAATTCACTGGACATCATCAGAAGCAGAAAGGTTTTTTGATGAGACTCAGGTTTTTAATCTTCCTGACTTTTTGGTTGAAACTCGGATTTTATTCAAATGACTTGGTTTTATGCTCCATGCAGCTGGAGTTGAACCTCTGCTTTTAAGGTAGGAGTTTGTTTTTTGTTCTTTAGAGATTCTTTTTTCATAGATTTGTAATTTCCACTTTTCTCTGATGTCAAGGGTTATTTGTTGAACTACTTTTAGAGTTTGTACAGCTTTGTCTTTCATTGGAATTTTGGTCAGGAACAGAAATAATTTCTCAGTCTGAAAAGAGAAAGTGAAAAAAAAAAAACCTGGCTAAACTCTGAAGCTTGGCTCATTTGGTGTATCTAAAGATTTTCCTGAGTGATGAAAATCAAGGAAAAGCTGTTTTGTGAGGATGAAGATAAGAGATGCCATTCTTCCATTCCTCCTACCCAAAAGGCACCTTAGATGATGAAGATCTCGCAGGAGTGCAGGAGCTCATAACTCATACATGCAACGGTCTCATAGGAAATCCCCATTGAACAGCATACAGACAATCTTGCTTAACTAGATGGGCATGTATGAAAACTGGATCTCTTAGTGCCTTAAGTGCCCTGGATTCCTGGGTTTCACTGAAACATGTAAGAGGTGACAAGCAATTCCTCAGTGACACTTCAAGGTGTACTCCCTATTAAGCAGCATGCCAGATCCCAAACATCTTTCCCTTTCAGTCTTTTGTCATTTAAAAAGAGAATCCAAATGATGGACAATCATCCATCTGAGCCCAACTCTTCCTCTATAAAAAGACATCTACTTTTAGGAACTCCAGCTAGATTAATGTACCATACTTATTGTAACACCTCCTGTTAATATCCAGAATAATAGTCTCACTTAACTTATGAAGGTCCCAACCTACAATGGCCAAAATGGGGTACTGTTATATACCTAAATTAGTGTTTTTATGTGCACAATTAGAAAAACTGCCTCTAAAACTAAATGATTAGCAGAATTACTTTCAACGGTACTTAGAAGAATCCCAAAGGCCTTGGCAAAGCTCTTTGCCTACAGGAAGAAAATAGAAAGAACTCTAAAGTCATTTCTGAATTAAAGAAAACTGCTGAAGCTTTTTCTCTTCCTCCTCCTTCTTCTACATCTCTTTATCCCTCCTTATCTGTATCACTTCACCCAGACTTGCGTTCTCTTCCCCTTCCTTCCACTTCCTTCATTTCTTGAACAGCTGGTATTTGATACCAGAGAATTTAACATGTTTTATCAATCATGGTGAAAGATAGAACTTAAACGCAACATTAAGGAATTTCCTGACTGCACCAGGATCCTACTGATTTTGTTAGGAAATTTGAACTGAATATTTGAGCTTATGACCCTGTTTTTTCTGATTTATATCAATTAGTTCACGTTAGAATCACAAAGTAAAGCTGGAGATTGGCTAGTTAAGGCAAATCAGAGGAGCTTGCTGAAGGGCTTTTATAAATTTTCAGAAGATTGAAGACATGGCTGTGAGTTTGCAAAGGCTTTGTTCAGAGCCATCCCTTTAGTATTCCAAAGAGTGGTTGACTCAGATAAAATACACCAATGTCAACAAAACCCAGGCGAGTCAGTAATGCCATATTTTGATGGATTTGAAAAAATTTCCAAATAATATTGAAGATTCTCTGAAAAGAGCTGTGCCCACCATCAAAATGATACTGTCGGCAGGGTGCAGCGGCTCACGCCTGTAATCCCAGCACTTTGGGAGGCCGAGGCAGGTGGATCACGGGGTCAGGAGATGGAGACCATCCTGGTCAGCATGGTGAAACCCTGCCTCTACTAAAAATACAAAAAATTAGCCAGGCCTGGTGGAGGGCACTTGTAGTCCCAGCTACTCAGGAGGCTGAGGCAGGAGAATGGCATGAACCCAGAAGGCGGAGCTTGCAGTGAGCCGAGATCGCCCCACTGCACTCCAGCCTGGGTGACAGCGTGAGACTCTGTCTCAAAAACAAACAAACAAACAAGCAAACAAATAAATGATACTCTCCTCAATTCCAATTCCTTAAACAGGTTAAGTGAAGAATTGGCAGTAATAGTAAAAAGATAACAGCCTAATTGGGCTACTTCCCAAACTTATGATTTGCTTAAATTATTGATCAGTTATCTTACACCTTAATCAAAGAAGAGAGAGAGAAAAGGCAAAAAAAAGAATAAGGCTGAAAAGATTATGAACTTGTGACTCAAACAACTATCCACCCAGTGTGAACCTCAAAATACTCCCAATAAATCTCAGAGTGGACTTCACACCCTTCTTTGTAATTACTGCAAAAACCTGGACACTTTAAGAAACATTGTCAGAAACCACAAACAACAACAGGCAAAAGAAGAGCGGATATAATGGAGCTTCTCCAAGCAACTGAAATACTTTCTTTTCCTCCTTATTAACACTATGAGAGAAACAGAAATTGTTTGAAATGGAGAACAAACACAAGCTCTTGTTGACGCTGAAGTTATGTTATCTGCAGTAAATCCCATGTTATTGCAAGGCCTCATTCCTTGGAGCAAACGAACACTTCAAATGGTGGATGTCACTAATACCCCTGTACTGGCATATAAATCTCAGCCTTTAGCTTTTCAGCTAGGCCGTATAGAAGAGATTCAGGCTTTTTTCTTAGTTTCCTCAGCCCCCATTCATTTGATAGAAATAGACTTCTTAGAACTACATAATGCCCACTTTTTTCCCCAAACATGGCAAATGTGTTTAGAATTAGAAGACAAAATTTAATTACTACATACAATAAATGTTTTGAAATATGATTCTCTTAAATTCACAAATTGCAATCCATATTGCCATAGAGGACACCAAATTATTGAATAATGAAGAATCACAAAAACACTTAAAGGTAGTGCCTGATCAATTGTGGTGAAAGTCATCCACTGGTATTGGAAAAAAAATCTTAGTTGCCCGAGTCAAAATTCAAATAAACTCATCAAAGTCTTTTTCAGATTTCACACAATAGCCTAAATAAGGGGATCAAAGCCAGCCACACCAGATCTTTTGCTCCTGCTTTTTCCAGGCAGGCCTTGTCCTTATGGGGCCATCTTTGTACTGCCTCCTCCCAGCGCAGGGAGAGCACTGTGGGGGTTGCTATTATGCTCCTTTAAAAAACTAGTAGGGTTTGGGCCAGCAGGATGTTCATAGCTCATCCGTGCTCCTTGGGAATTCCATGAGCACAGCCTGAGCCAATATTACCTTAACATATTCTTATAACAAAGAAAGCAGTTTGAGCATACAGACGTTCTTTAAATAAGCTGTTTCAGCTTTCAAGATTTTTTTTTAACAGAAAACAGTACAGACTCCAGCACAGAGCTGGTCAAATCATTTTGTGAGATGATACAAAGGTTGTTTAAGAGCCAATAGTGCTTGTGGTGAGGATATACTTACTCGAGGCCCTAACATTCCTTCATTTCACACTGCCTACTTTCTGTTGGATTAATTTGGTTGCTTCTGTATTCTTCCCACATTGAAAAGAGGGTGTGGAAATGTTTCAGGTTCCCTGTCAGGTCACAGGGGCTGGCCTTGACTCACCAGGGTACTGCTCCTCTTGGTGAGGGGAAGTCACTCCCAGTGCCTTTCTCTTAAGCTGGGTGCTCAGTGACAGCAGATGGGCAGTTAGGAGACCAAAGGGGCTGGACCTAGGGTCACTGGACTTGAGATCTAGAGGGCACTTTGTATGCCAATGTGCTTCACCATTCACTTTACATAGTGGGAAATAAAAATCCCCTAATATTGCCACTTGGCAACATGTGAAAGTTGAGCCACCAGATAGAGAAAATTAAGGTATCAGGTATTCAGAACAAAGTTGCTTATTAGGATTTGGAATTTAAAAAATTGAAGACTTAAGTGACTTAAATTTCAAGCTGCTGCTGGCTGTGAACCTACCAAGATGGGCATCATTCCATTGCTCACTCTGTGTCTCCTGCTCTTAGTTAAACTTTGAAAGGAGGCTGGACTCTGACATTTCATGGGTATGGTTTTGCTTACAGTCAGCCAGAACTGGCTGCAAATATCAGGTTGTCTTCTTTTACCTTTCCATCTTTAACTTTTAGTTCTAGCATTTCTGGTTGATTATTTCTTAGAAGTTCCATCTGTCTGTGTCATTGCCCATCAGTGTTTGCCTGTTGTCCACCTTTTCCATTAAAGCCCTTAGCATTTAACTGTAGTTATTTTAAATTCCTAATCTGTTGCGGGAAGTCAGGGACCCTGAACGGTGGGACTGGCTGAAGCTGTGACAGAAGAACATAAATTGTCAAGATTTCATGGACATTTATCACTTCCCCAACCAATACTCTTATAATTTCCCATGTGTGTCTTTACTTTAATCTCTTAATCCTGTCATCTTCATAAGCTGAGGATGTGTGTCCAGACCCTGTGATGATTGTGCTAATTTCACAAATTGTTCATAAAGCATGTGTGTTTGAACAACATGAAATCTGGGCACCTTAAGAACAGGATAACAGCAATTTTCAGGGAACAAGGGAGATAACCTTAAAGTCTGGCTGCTTGTGGGCTGGGCAGAACAGAGCCATTTTTCTCTTATTACCGAAAATGAGTAAGAGAAATATCACTGAATTCTTTCCTCAGTAAAGAATATTAATAATTAACAGCCCTGGGAAAAGAATGCATCCCCAGGGTGGCCTCTAAAATGGCCACTCTAGGGGTGTCTGCCTTATGCAGTTGCAGATAAGGGATGAAACACGCCCTGGCCTCCTGCAGTGCCCCCAGGCTTGCTAGGATTAGGAAATTCCAGCCTGGCAAATTCTAGTCAGACCGGTTCTCTGCTCTTGAGCCCTGTTAAGATGTTTATCAATGACAATGCATATACAGCAGGACATGAAACTTCATTAGTAATTCTAGTTTTGCCCCGACCTTGTGATCTCACCCTGACCTTCTGCCTTGTGATCTTTTCTTGCCCTTGAAGCATGTGATCTCTGTGAGCCACACCCTATTCTTACATTCCCTCCGTTTTGAAAATTGCTAATAAAAACTTGCTGGTTTTGTGGCTCAGGGGGCATCACAGAACCTGCTGACATGTGATGTCTTCCCCGGACACCCAGCTTTAAAATTTCTCTCTTTTGTACTTTTTCCCTTTATTTCTCAGACTGGCCAACACTTAGGGAAATAGAAAAGAACCTACATTGAATACCGGGGGCTGGTTTCCCCTGATACTAGTCTCTTAATTCCAGTATCTCTACAATATCTGAGTCTGGTTCTGATTCTTTTTTGTCTTTCCAGACTGTGTTTTTGCCTTTTAGTATGCCTTGTAATTTTTTGTTGAAATCTACATGGTGTATTGTGCAAAAGTAACTGAAGTCAATAGGCCTTCATTGTGATCTTAATGTTTAATGGCTAGGAGTTAGACTGTGATTAATATTTGCTGTGGTTCTAATGTCAGAGGCTAAAATTGTTTCTAGTGTCCTTATTTTTATCTCCCTTGTTGTCTTGGAGTTTCTCTATAGACTACTTCTTATTAGAGTCTGAGGCTTGCAGTTCTTTTAGCTGCAACCCCCTATTATTATACAGGAGCACCAATTATGTGGTGAGGTGCAGAGGAAGGAGAAATGTCCCATAGACCTAGGATTAGGTCTCAGTCTTTCAGTGGGCCTGGCTGCTGGGCCTTGACCTTCACATGTGCTTCCAGTTTTCCTCTTCCTCATTTAGGTGAGACAGGAGGGCTAGAGGAGCTGGAGTTGAATATGTATGGGTATTTTCCTTCCTCATGTTTGTTTGGCCTTCATCAAATAGTTTATCTTGAGGAAAGGTCTTTGTTATTGAAAACCCAATGCTCTGGGCATATTTCAAAAATGGCTGTAGTTCCCTTCTTTCTACCAGAAGCATGAGAGGATTTTTTTCCAGTCTTAGCAGTGAGTACCTGGTGTGGCTCCAGGAGGTGAAATTCATAAAAGTATGTTCTACACACCCCCAAATTTGAGCACACCTAAAGTTGTTAACTCTCAAGCTAGTGCCTCCTGAGCCTCCAACAATTCCTTTATTACAATTTCAGTTATTCTATCCTGGCACCTCCTCCAGCTGTGGGCTACTTCTGTTCAGCTATGATTCTCTGCATTCAAACGTCTGTTGAGTTTTTGGGACAGCAGTTTGCCCCATAAACTTTATTTTTTAATGAATTTAGGCTTACAGTTTGTTTTTCTTGTTCTGGAGACAGGAGTAACCTTCAAGCTTCTTTAATCTTGGACTGGAAATGGGAAGTTCTTCCTATTTAATTTTTCTAAGGATAATTTTACTTACAAATGGGGCTAATATTTACTGTTGCTCATAGGATTGTTAAAAGGATTGTATGAGAAAATAATGAAAAGAAGTTAGCACAATATTGGCACAAACAAAAAGTTAACCAAATGTCATCTTTTACTGAATAAGTGCTATGAATGTTGCTGTTGCTGTTATTGTTGATGGTAGTAACTTTAACTAGACAGGAGGAGGCAGATGGGTGAATCTGTAAAACACATCTTCAATTAGCATAAAACCTGGAACAAGAGGAGAAGCAAATACAATAATTCAGAAGCTTTATATCTGAGGAGTGGAATTCACAGGGAGACTTTTAGGAAATTCAACTTAATGAGGGAGGAATGAAGTTATATTTTAAGTTGAGAAAATCAAGAAACAAAAGAAGTCAGAGACACAAGTATTGTACAGAAACTGCCATCTCCTTACTCTGTCAAGACATTTTTCCCAGCCCACTCTTTCAGTGATGGTGCAAATGTTTTGAGAGTTCTGGAAAAATTAGGGGTTTTAGGTTCAATCCCAGAATTTCTTGGGCATGAGGTCTCATCTCCTGTGTCCACCTGCTTACTACAGCCAAGCCTGCATCCTTCTTACTCAAAGAGCATCCCTTGGGAGATTGTGGGGAAATGTGGAATCTTGATTGGTCTCAGATTTACTGGATCAGAACTTGCATTTTACCAAGATTCCAGGGGTTCAATGCATCTTTAAGTGGGAGAAGCACTGTTCAAGGTAACCAAACAATCAGCCCCTGGGAGTCCCCACTCCTCATTCCCTTCTCACCCACAGCCCAGCCAGGTCCAAAAGCAGCTTGCATACTTTCATTCTGGTTTTCAGTTCTTTCTTTGTTCCTGGCATTTTGGGATTTCTGTTTCTTTTTGCTGTTGAGTTGAGCCATTCACTTAAGGAGATATTTGTGATAAATTTTTGTAGAATTTTTGTGTATTACAGTGGGAAGTTGTGCATAAAATCTCAATTTCCAAATTCCCATAGCCAAAAGTCCACTTTCTCTCTCTTAGGGGTTTCTCATCCATTTATGTACTTGCTCATTCACATCTACAACTTGCCAGGCACTGCACGAAAGACTGTGAATACAATTGGTGAAGAAAATGGTTGTTACAATATAAGGATTAGTAAGGAGGAGAGTAGTTATGGGAAACCTGAGGAAGAGTCTCAAGATCCTGTGCCACTGAACACAATTATTTCACTCTTTCTCACAGGACAGAGGGAAGAATAGAATGGGAATTGTTGTTAACCAAAATGATACACAGCCATCTAGTGCCTTTCTGGGAAAGAGTAAACTCTACCAACTGCCACACAAGAGAGAACAGGATGCTGGCAAATCTCTGTTAGAGGCACCTGTTCTGGGAGATGCTCTGATCTGGCTTTCCATACTTCTGCTGAGTAAAGAGATTAGTGATTGGGACTTCATGTGCCAATGATGTTTGCCCTGGACAAATACCTCAAGGGGTCCGAACACATCAACCACCACCCTAGAAAAGAGTTGTGAAAATGTTTGCACCAGCATCCTGCCTGTGTCTCACCCCCTCCCAAGTAGGCCAGGGCAGATCATGTTGAAGGGTGTTCAGACTTCAGAGATGCCTCTGTTTGGTAGAGGTGGTGAATAGTGTGAGGAGGAGTTCATCTTATCAAGGACTATCTTTGATAAGGAACAAACACAAAAACCTTCATTTCGTTGAATAAAATCCTAGAGAAGAAAATCAATTACAAATTTGGAAGGTTGTAAGGAGAGGGTTCTTTATTATTTTGTGTCATAGAACCCTGCAGTAGTCTGGTGAAGTTTAATCCTCCTTTATCAAAATAATATTTTAAATGCACATACACACACACACACTCACACACACCTATCTATCTATCTGTCTGTCTGTCCGTCTGTCTATCTATCTAATCTACCCAGCCATCTATCTATGGAATCTCAAAGGAAACTTACTGAGGTATAATTATCAAAGTATTACATAACAAAATACACTGAACATAGCAATCTAACTGCTCCTTTATTTATACATTAAATAACAATATCTAGCAGCCAGTCTATCAATACAACCATAATTTGAAATAGTCATGAACTTCAATAGTATTTTATAACTAATGTGGTGAGACATATCTGTGTTTTCTATGGGCATGAAGTCACGGGTGCTGCTAACATTACATTTATAATTAATAGAAATGCTTCATGTCACATAGAAGTCATTAAAAATAAAGAAATAATTTTCTCCATTTATTTTATGGATTGCTGTGAATTTTATTCCTTGTTCCCTAACATAAAAGTGGAGTAAACACTTAAAAACAGAGTGTAAAAGTGAAACATATGAAAAGGTATCCTGATGACACATAGGAAATAAATTCAAGTGGCAGCTGTAGCCAATGTGAAAGGACACCTGCTGTGGGTGGTCCTTGTCCTGCTGGGAAAGAGGGGCAGAGGCAGCCAGATGGAGGAAGTGGGAGAGGCTCTGCTCAAGCACACAGCTTTGAAGGGTAGGCTGGGGCAGGGACAGGAGGAGTTCTGTTTTGGAAGTGATTCCATGCAGGGCCTTCAGGACAAGACCACATGCATGGGGCAGTTCGTGGATATCAGGAAGATGTCACACTCTGTAGAGGCTGACTGTGGAGTACCCAGGACTCAAGTGGGAGCTGCCTTGATGAGGTGGGAGTTGCTGGGGAGTCAGCAAAGAAGAGGCTTCAGGAGAGGTAGATGAGCCCAGAGTGGACACTGACAGGGACGAGCAGAGCAAGGCAGGGAAGCAGGAAAGGACAACATCATCGAGGTCATGCCAGGAGGAGGCTCGAGGTGGCCATGTAGTCCAAAGGGCCCAGCATCCTAGAGAAGTGGGGGTGAGGTCACAACAAGCTTCCTCCTCTCAAGTCAGAGGTGATGCCACCCTGCCTCGGTGCCCTCTAGAATTACCAAAGGCCTGTCCTGGTTTTGGTCAGATCGACCTCTCCCAGGCCCAAATTCTGCCCTGAATGAGGGTTTCTCCCTTGGGCTGATTCACTCAGGGAGCTCAGAGGCCCAGATATCTGGATGGTAGGACAGGCAAGCCCAGCAGGTAGAATCTGAGCTCCTTAAGTGGGAGCAAACCCAGTTAAGCAAGAGTGTGCTTGGCCATCCAGAGCTGCTGGGTCAAGGTGCCTGACTTGAGCTGCTGGGGCTGTGACCCCTCCTGGCCTGTCTGGAGCCAGAAAAAGGGACCTCCCCTCCAGCTGGACTCCTTGGAAGATGTTATCTAGAACAGAGTTGAAGTGTTGTTTGTTTTGATAAATGCACTGTGAGTGGCATTGAAACTTTTTGAATTATGAAGTAGCTGTTCAGACCAATTAAATTCCAAAGGTTATATGCAGAAATTCTCTGTGGGCATGTGCCCTGTCTGGGGGTTCCTAAGGGAGTTTTCTCCTCTTGCTGCAGATTAGTAATAATAATTTAGATTCTGTCTTGTTTTGCTTATAATGTTGTTAAGGTATATATTTACAACTAAGTAACTGAAAAGGTCAGGGTAATGATTGCACCAAGTTGCTCTGATTGAGGAGGCAGTGGCTTAGCCTGAACCAGGTTCCAAGATTGATTTCTCTTTATTGCTATAAATCTGGCCTCAGTTGCTATATTTTTGCCCTTTCCCCCATGACTCCATTTTTCCTTTCCTTTCCTCCTTGTTTATTTATTTTTGTTGTTTATGGGACATGACTCCCTAGAAATCAGCCTTCCTGGTAATTTAGGACATGACCTTCTAGGAACAAGCCTTCCTAGCAATGTGGGGCCTGAACTCCTGGTAATAGACCATCCTAGTGATGACAGAATCAGATTAGAACCTGGGACTGGAGACTCATTTTCTTCTAAAATGGCTTCTGAAAAAAGGCAGGGAATGTGAAAAGCAAAGAAAATCTCAGAATCCCAAATTCCTGAGCCAAAGAGAAAAGTCACACAAAGGGAACTGAGTTACAGAAACATGCCTCCAATATTGTTCCTAAATAGATAGCTACAAACTTCCTTCACATTTTCTTCAGAAGGAATTTCCCTGTGGGCTCCTAGATCTTTATCTGTTGAATCTCACCCTGAAAATGTAAATTAATGGCTTATCTTTGAGACAGCCATCTATAAAGGGGCCCCCAGAGAAACTATGATTGCCTTGTGCACTGGGAGAACAGGGTGGAGCCACAGAAGTTCACATCCTTCGCAGAGGGGAGAAGCCTGGCCTCTGTTTTGGGGTGGGAGCTGGGATTCCATCTGTGCAGGTAGCCCAGTAGCAGGACTCTGGCTTTGCTGAGAGTTCCAGTTTCTCTCTCTTTTTTTTTTCCTTTTTTGCCCAATAAACCCTGTTCTTCTCACCCTTCAAAGTGTCTGTGAGCCTAATTTATCATGATCATGTCACAAGGGCCCTGTTTTTAGTTTTTAAGGAGAAAGTCCTACAGCACCTTTGATGTGCAATGTGGGGCTTGAGAAAGGGTGAGTGAAATGGAGACTCAAAACCTCTCACTGTTTCTTCTGAGCCTTCTGGTCCTATGGCATTCCTCTTCTTTTTTTTCAGCACAGTAAGGACAACTATTTTTTCTTTTACAGTACTGGAGGTGTCCACAACCACCCCAATGGCCACAGGAACACACCAGGGATGATTGGGTGGGCTAGCTCCCTGCTCCTTCTTCCTTCCCTACTTGCTGGAGTGCATGGCCCTGTCTGCTGAATGTGTGCACAGTGTTCAATGGCCACACAGGGTAGGAATAAGCTGCAAGAGCTGCCAAGACCCCAAGGCATCCCATCCCACGTGCTCATGGAGTGTCCCCCTCACGCATCCAGGGAGTCCAACTCTGTCCTATAGCAATTAAGATTTTCTCTCTTGTGGGGGAATTATTTGCATAAGAATAAGAGGGTCTTTTCCCAAGCATCCTTTTTTCTTCTCCTCCCTGTCAGCAGTTAACTTTTAAATGAGGTTTTTTATTCCCTTTTGGAATACATTTATATGTTTATAAAAGTTTATTTGTGAAAAAGGATTTGTGAGGCTGTACGCTCTACCCAATCTGGTGTGTTTTGCATGTCTGTATGGTCCACAGCAAACTTTGCTGCAGGCCTCCATCTTGCTTTATGTCCTGTGGGTGTGGACTGTAACCCAGTGGCAAGGCTTTTCTTTCTTTTTTTTTTTTTGCAATCCTGCCTTAGGGAATGAGTACTTTCTGGTTTGTTATCTGTATGTTTTCCTAGCCCTGTCTCTTAAGGGGATCGGCTTAGGGACTGGGTTTTCTCCTGCCCATCTCTGTAGTTATATATGTGTTGTGTATGGGATCTCTGTTAAGAGAGCTCAAATTAATTTGGCCTAAAGGAAGACAAGTGCTTGGATCAATATTTTTTAAAGGGAAGATAAAAACTGGTACCTTTCAGTTCACATGATTTTAATCTTTGAGAAATTAAATCAGCCTTAAAGATTATTGGTAAAAAGCAGATGTTATCAAAATATGAATAGGTGGATTAAATTGTGTAGGTCAGATGCAATGTTCCCTAAATGTTTTAAGGTTATAAACCACTTTCTTTGGTTTTTGATAACTGCCCAACTTGGTAAGGCCACATCCTTAATTAAGCTGGAAGAATTAAAACCTTGGCTGCACCTAGCACACAATTAAAACTACTTATCAGGTTTTACAGTAAAGTTAAAATTGCTAGGAGTTACCAATAAGACATGTAATTGAGGTGACTGGAAATAGATTTACATTCTAAGTGTGTGAGAACAATAAAATGTGTTTTTAGTAAAAGGTTATAAAAAGGCATGAAAATGTAAATCCTTGCATAGGGTTAAATAATTGTTTTGAATTAGACAGAATAAAGCTAAAAGTTCAAACAATGGTGGAAGGATTGTAAAAATTAACCTTGCAAAATTCTGTGTGAACATATTGACTAAATTCAGAAGGCTATTATATGTTTTTTTCTGTAAATTGAGCATTAAAATAAAAGGTATTTTGCTTTTTTAATTTCTGAGTCATCATTTTGACAAAATAAATAACTTATGGTAATCTGGAATTCTATTTTATAAAAGCAAGTGTTTTAAGCCTCTAACTTATTTATCAGGTTTCCCAGAATCTAACTTTCATTTCAAAATTGTCTTTCCTTGAAACCTGGCTTTTTGGATACTTCAGAGGGCCCCTGGAGTGTCCAGAAAAGAGAGATAAACAGGATTATTTAACAAGTCTAGGTACATGGAATTGCCAAAATGATGTTTAATCTTTAGCTTACATTTTTGTGAATAATGCTAACATATGTTCCAAAATTGCATGGGGCTTCTAAAATTCTAATGTCTGAGTAGATGCTATCTATCATAATTAAGGTTGTTATGTTAAGTTACTGTAAACCATATGATAACCAAACTTCTTTGTCAATTGTGTTTCTAGCTGTAACTACCCTGGGCATTTTGTTATTCACAGACAATTGTTTTGTTTCAATCCTTCTCAAAAGATGGTTCATAATATGTGATAGGACTCTGACATGTGCTCTCAAATATTGGTTTTTGATAACTTTGGAGATTGTAACATTGGAATAAAGGAAAAATGTACAGGATTCACGAAGAGCTGAAATGTTAATGAATATCAAGCAAATCAAGAACTAAGAGGACTGAACTCAGTAAGCTGATACAATCTTTTTGAGTTTTTCTTGGAATATTGCTGATCCTTGTTTTGTTTTTCATAGTCAAGGAAGCTTGTTTGAACTATTTATGGCCTTTAGTAATTGAGTAAGTTATACTCCTGTGAATAAAATTTGGAGAATATTTCTCTCTGCCTGGTTCCTCTAGAATTCAGAAATGATCTGTGAGTATTCTTCACTTATAGCAATGTAGTTGTTTGCATTAGTGCAATAAGAATCCATTTTCTTTTGCAATAGGATGCATCTGGAAAAACTGGTTGTATTATAAAGGCTTTGATTGGAGGTATATGCTTCCCTTTAAAGAGTGAAGCTCAACTTGCAGAGCCAATAAAACCCCCTTGGGTAAAAAACGAAAACAAAAACTGGCCTTATAACCTCATATATGCAGTTCCTGTACAGGATTCCTGACCTGTGGTCAGTAAATAATGTCACTTTCCAACAGACCCAGGAGCCCCAAGTTTATCTTGTGACCTTAAGAGAAGAAAATCACCCAACTCACAGGTATTTGAGGATACAAACACACAGCTGGGCTCAGCTTGTAAAGGTCTTATCTGAGATTCCTTGTGGAACAGAATTCCCTCAAAGCCAATCCAAAAGGTCTACGTAGTAATAGTTATTCTTGGTGCACTTTATGCAAATAATCAGGCCAAGTATAAGACTAGAATCTATTTTCCAAACAACTCAGTTGTATCATGTTTTCTTTTTTAAACGAAAATGAAGACTGGAGAGAGAAAAATAACATTTTAAAACTTATCATTCATTTATCATTAAATTCTAAACTTCTTAGTTGTTTATAAGTTTTCCCTGCATTTTTAGACTAACGCTGCTTGTTCCTGTGAACTAACCAGCAATCTCCAGCTGCAGCTCAGAAAGAACAAAAGTGGTGAGTAATGTAAAAATCAGGATCAATATTCTAGTTCTGAGTAATTTTCCTGCAAATCCTGCCAGGTGATATGAATAAATAGGATGCCCATCACCCAGATGTTTTGTGTGTGTGTGAAAGTAAAACAAAGGGAGCTAATAAAAGCCAACCACCATGCACCCAAATATTAGCAAGCATAACTATAGCCACCAGTTATTTGGGCATGTCACAAGACATTCTTTTCACTCCTTTGTTGGAGGAGGGCTAAGTTCCACACCTATACTTTAGCATTTGGCTTTTGATAAGGAGTCCATGCAACACCCCTCACTCCAACCCCTGAGACATATTTTTGTCCCAACTTAATTCCAAGCTTTGAGTCAGAGCCCTAGGAAAGAAAACTGGATCTAAGTGATCCAGAGGCAGATGATAACAGAGGTTAAAAGACACAGTGCAGGTAAGCATGACTAATTCCTGCCAATTAAGCCAAGCCTCCTGTTTCATGAATAAGAGTCATACTAGTATCCATGGTGTAAATGAGGTCTAGGGAACTCCAAGGCTACTGACAATAGTGGAAAGACAGACATAGGTGAGAGCAGATAATTTGTATTCTCTAGGCCCTCTCTGCTTCACAGGTTCATGCTGCTTTGGCACCCATGGGCAGCACCAATGAAGTCACCAAGACACAGGGATACAAGGATGAAAGAGAGAAAGAAGACACTCCTCCCTCTCTCCCTCACATACCCCGGGTATCTGTTTGGAAGAGAAGGGAACCATGGATGACTGCTTCCCTTTTGGTAGATGAGTAGCCATTCATTTTCAGGCTGTACCCCTTTCAATTGCATCCTGAACCTCTGGGACTCCTTTGAAAAAACACCTCATTTTTTCCTTTTTTCCTCCTCTGTCCTCTCTTCACTGATAGGTAATTGTGTCTCTGTACTACAGGACACTCCCCTCAGATGCATACTGCCAACTGAGAAAAGTTAATTTCCCAAACCTTAAACCAGTTGGCCTAGGATTGGGCTCAGGGGAAGGGAACCCAGAAGCCCAACATTGCGGCAAAAGGGTAAAGTTTTTACCAGTCTTACTTTTGGCCTCTCTCTCCCCAAGCAAAGTGGTAAAAGACCTCAGGACTTTTTAGCTGTTTTTACCCTCCCCCTTGTTTCATTTTGATGCATGCTTTCTGATAAACCGGTTTGTCTCTTCTTACCTTCAGACCACCAGACTCCATATGGTCATGCAACTGGAGCCTCAGATGATGGCCCATTTGACTGGGTACCCTTAGATGGGTCTTTGAGGGAGATCTGACTGCTGTCTTCCCAAAACAGTGCCCCTTGTTAGCAGGAAGCAGTTAAGATAGGTCTTTATATTTTTCCTTATTGTTATTCTAACAGCAGTTAGATATACTTTGTTAGAGGGGTGAATGAGACAACCAAGTGTAAAGGGGCCCCTGGAGAAACTCCGAGAAGGCTGTGCCCTGGGAGAACAGGGAGGAGCCATGGAAGTTTGCGCCCTTTGCAGGGGGTAGGAGCCTGACCTCCCCTGTTCCAGGGTGGAATCTGGGACTCAATTCGTGAGGCTGAAAGCCCACTAACAGGATTCTGGCTTTGCTGAGAGTCTCTGTCAGCCCCCCACCTTTTTCCTTTAGCTCAATGAACCCTTCCCTTATCACCCTTCAAAGAGTCTGCAGGCTTAATTTTTCATGGTTGTGTGACAAGGACCCTGTTTTTAGCTGAACTAAGGAGAAAGTCCTAGAACATCTTCAGAGGCAAAAGACAGAACTGAAAGTCCTTTCACCACTCACCTGAGACAAATGCATATCTGACTGTTCTCTATACTCTATAATTATTTTATTCACTCATTTTACTTATGTAAAAATGCAGATTCACTGAGCACCAAGTGACTGCATAATTGACTATTAATCCACCTGCTTCTTTCATTGGAAAAATGTGGATACAGAGAAGCTAATCAAAAGACTCAAAGGAATCCAACTATTGCTTCTTTTATCTAGTCTCCCCACCTTTTTCTCTTTCCTTTTTCCCCTACTGCCTCCTCTTTCCTCTTTAAATATAGAAGCCCCCAAACTCTCTCTGAAAAAAGCATGGACCACACGGCCAAACATGTTTTCTGTAGTTATGTGTCCATTTTTCTTGGCTTCATCCTTAACCTTGGCAAAATAAACTTCTAAGAAATGATTGAGACATGCCTCAGTCATTTTATTTGATTTACAAAACGTTAATTAGTCCAATTTAGCCATTCCACAATGCATGTATATTTCAAAACATTGCATCATACATGAGAAACATATACACATTTTACTTGTCTATTTAAAAATATAATTTAAAAAACACACTATTTTGCTTATTGATATTAATAGCACAATAGCTATTATTTGCAAAAGACTAATCTGTGATGAAGAGTTTGTAGAAATTCTTATTTTAATTTTTATCACTACAAAGAGTAGGTAGTTGTGTTGGAGATAAGGAATCTGAGGCTAGAGGGCTAAAGTCATTCACCTAGTAAGATACAAAGCTGAGACTTGACTTCTGTCCTGTCACCCTCTGGCGGTGAAGTTTTAACAGCTGTGTGGTGTCCCCTTCCCGTGGGATGCAGCTCCATCCTGCTGCAGCAGCATAACACAGTTGTACACCATAGCCATGCCTTTAGCACATTCCTTTAGCATCTCCTTCATTTTCTCAGGCAATCAGACAAAGATAACCGAGTTAGATTTCTGCTTTAGTGTTACATCAGGATCCAATACCCCCTGAAGAGGCATGAGTCATTCAATTCACAACTTACCTGAGTTTCATTTGGAGCCACCAATTCTGAAGACCTCAAAGCTATTTTGTATATGATTAATGAGGGTTAAATATCTCTCTCATTTTCCAGGTCCTGGTGGTGAGTAGACACTAGGGTGAGACTTTCTAAGCTGGCAAGGGGCTTACCTGGTATCTCAGAGGCCAGAAGGAGCAGCTTGCTGCCCTTAGTCAACGATGGTTCCTGGAAACCCAGAGCCAGTTCCAGGACACTATGCAAGAAAGAACACAGCAGGTGAGGATAGTGCTGACTGTCCAGAGCTTTTAAATCTGAGAGGAGGAGTGGGGTGGGTGTGTCAGGCTGGCATAAGGCCTGCCGTAGGTGGATGCCAGGGCAGGACTTTGCACCTGCTGCTGTGTTCTGCCTCCACTGGATCCTGATGTACCTACCAAGGTACAAATCTAGTCCTGGCTTTGCTCTCTGCAGATATCACAAAGTTGAGGATCCCTGCTCCCCTTCTGATATCAGCTACTCAGAATGTAAATGAACAGGTCAAACGTGAGGGAATAGAAACCAATAATCCATTTATTATCCCAGTGAGCCCATATTTGTACTGAAGGGCTTCCCAGACCAGCTCCCAGGTTGGGAACTTGCACAATTATTTCATCCTGTCCCCTCTAACCCTGTGGAAGACATAATCTACTGTGTCTTCACTGGATCAGTAGTTAACATTGATATAGAAGAAAGTTCGTTTTAGGAAAACACAAGGCCCATAATAATACCATGTATTGGCCGGGTGTGGTGGTTCACGCCTGTAATCCCAGCACTTTGGGAGGCTGAGGTGGGCAGATCATGAGGTCAGGATATCGAGACCATCCTTGCTAACACGGTGAAACCGCATCTCTACTAAAAATACAAAAAATTAGCTGGGTGTGGTGGTGGGTGCCTGTAGTCCCAGCTACTTGGGAAGCTGAGGCAGGAGAATGTCATGAACCTGGGAGGCAGAGGTTGCAGTGAGCCAAGATCATGCCACTGCACTCCAGCCTGGGAGACAGAGTGAGACTCCATCTCAAACTAACTAACTAACTAACTAAATAATAAAAATAATACCACATATCCTCCATGTCCTCCTGTGTGTGTGTGTGTGTGTTATTCTAGGGAAAGAATATTGGAGTTAGTGGACGCAGTGGGACACACTGTAGTTGTCAGTGGGTGTGGGCAGGGGAGAACAGTCTCCAGAGCTTCTGACCTTGCACCCCTCACCTGGTGCTTAATAAAATTTCCATCTGTTGAGCTGAACTAACGACTGGTTTTATTCTTCTCATTATACATACTGCTCAGTACCCTAGATTTAAGTAAATATTGGTACAGAATTCATTATTAAAATTCCATATGTTTGCATTTGTCTGTCCTCTGCTTTGCAAGACTCATAAACCTTTCCTAAACTGTAATTTCAGTTATACTTTTAAGACAAAGTCATGTCTTCTCAATCTCTTTCTAAACTCTTGTTCCTTATGAAGAAGCAATAGAGCATAGCCTTTTAGAGTGTAACTTTGAAGCCATGTGGCTAGGTTCCCTATTCTCTGGCAAGCTGGTTGTAAGGATCAAGTGACATAAATTACATAAGGCATGAGAACATTGCCCAGGACAAAGGATGCCAGGCATATGGTTGTTAACATCATGATTACTTCCAGCTGCTGAGCTGATGTCTTGTTGAAAACATAAAGGAGGTCTGTTTGTTGAAACTCCTGCTGGAGGAGGAAGATTAAGATGTTCCCTTCATAGTTGTCATTGCATATGCATGATTTAGAATATTCTGGCTGTGAAACATGACCACTCATGCTACAGGCCTTCTTTAAGGGGTGAACATATCAAAACAGGAACAATGTGAGTGTGAAAAGAGGTTCTGTTGATTACATCGATTGCCAAGTTACAAAGTGGGACTTTTCCAGCTAAAAGGACAGTCCCAGTCCAATTGGATCATTTGGTCACCCTGACCTGACAGACCTGCAGCCAATAGCAATTTTGATAATTGGCCCAGGGGCTGGTGTAAGCAGAACTGGGAGGTTTTCTTGGATAGAGTCCCCTTGCCTTGAACAGATGCTATAATTGTCACAAAAGCATCTCTGCATGCCCTGTTGTTTTGTGCTGCCTCTGGTCTCCTGTTGGAGGGAAGAACTACATGTGTTAAGACCCAAGACAGAGCACCTGGTCTACTTGCTTCTCTTTGTCCCTCTCTGGGGTTTCTTTTCACTCCACATATTTGACAATTTGATCCAATGTCTGTGTGGTCTCTCTTGTTAGGCTTTGGTCAATTTTAGTTTTTTTCCATTTTAACAACTTGAAAAAGCTGAGAAAAGTACCTGAGGTTTTCCATTCTGCTAGAACTTTTAGTTTAGGGCCCACTATTTAATTTTATGCTAATATAATCGACATCAGCATGTTGCCTTTACTTGAAAAAAATTATTATTTTCTCCATTTGTCCATGTCCTGCAAGCGTTTCTGGCCTCTTTTGTTTTGCTTCTGAACGTAATGAGAATGCATCTAGAGATTCCTATATGCTGCTTGCTATATGATTTTGGTTGAGACTCTTATCTATTCTAAACCAGAACTGAAAATCTAAATGTAAAAAAGAAAAAGGTAAATCTTTACCACTTTTGAACACAATTCAGGAAAATATCTTTATAACTATGAGGCTTGGCAGAACTTATTAAGTAAAATATAAAATTCACTATGTAATAAAATAAAAAATATGTATTTTTCTATATTAGTTTTGATAATCAAAAAACAAATATATTTGGAACATATATAATTCAGTCCCTGATACATAAGAATATTTTAGAAACAAAAAATGAAAATCATGAAAAAACATAAATACATGAACAAGCAATTCACAGAAAAAGAAAACCTGATGTCCAAATTACATATGGGAAAATGTCCAATAGCATGAGTTATCAAGGAAGTGAAAATGCTAAAAATATGAATTCTTCACCAGGCGCGGTGGCTTACTCCTGTAATCCCAGCACTTTGAGAGGCTGAGGCGGGTGGATCACAAGGTCAGGAGCTCAAGATCAGCCTGACCAACATGGTGAAACTCTGTCTCTACTAAAAATAAAAATGTTAGCTGGGCATGGAGGTGTGCTCCTGTAATCCCAGCTACTCAGGAACCTGAGGCAGGAGAATCACTTGAACTCAGAAGGCGTAGGTTGCAGTGAGCTGAGATTGTGCCACTGTACTCCAGCCTGGGCAACAGAGCGAGACTCTTCAAAAAAAAAAAAGTGAATTCTTTTAAATTATTTTAATTGGAAAAATCAACATGCTTATATAACAGCCAGGTATTGGTGAAGATCTCAGCAAGTAGAAACTTCCATAACTTATTATGAGATGATATTTCCTATTTGTTCTTGAGTTAGTTTTTTAATATTATGTGTCCTTGAATATTCCTATTTTACATATATTTTCAAACATACTGGCATGGTTTTCATTATAATAACCTGTCATTACTTTTACTGTTTGCGGGAATTGTATGATATTTGCCCCCTTTCATTGCTCACAATGTTTTATTTGTGCTTGGCATTTATCAGGTAATCTTACAAGACATTTTTCAATTCCATTAGTCATTCCAAGGAATCTGTTTTTTATTTTTGAGGGAAAAAGGGACCTCAAATATATCAATAATATTTCATATGTTTTAACATTTTATTTATATTGAAAGGTCTTTAAGAAATTTGATTCAAATAGTCACAATGGTGTTCTAATGTTAGGCATATTTGTATTACATCTACTTCTGTGCTTTATTTATTATATTTATCTCAAGATTTTTATTTCAGCCATCAGTCATGTGTTAATTAAGTCTCTGTGTGGTTATAACTCTAAGTTAACATGTCTGAAGATATTTCATTGATTTCCTTTCTATTAGAAAAAGCTGAAAGAATTAGCCTTTAACCTCCTTGTAATATTTAACTTTAAAAACAAAAAATTAAATGACTCCAACAGATTAACCTTAAAATACAATGGGGAGTCTTCATTTTTCTCAAACTTTCTGCTCAGTTAATGGTCTACAGAAGGGACTAAGGACTTTTACAGAAGGACTTTTAAGTTAGAAATAGGAATTTGAATCTCTTCATAAAGACAGTGGAAATATGGTGTTCAAATCTAACTATCCATTAGCTTTTGAGAAGGAATAATTTACTGGATCTCCAATACTTCTGTATTGAAAACTCAGATATTTCTCATAGATTCCTAAAACTTTACTCTTAATAATTATGTAATGTTTTGGAGAACAATTCATTATTCTTTCAATTTATTTTTTTCAACAAAATAAATTATGCAGTATAGACAATGTTAATTTTGTTAGAATCTTTGTCAATGTGTTTGACACTTAGAGGCTTACTACATAATCTTGTTATATATATAGATTCATTGTTGTGATGTAATCTGTAGAAATACAAATAATTGAAAAGTAGGCCATTTCAACTAGACTGTCCTCCTATTTTCAAAGGCATAATCTCTCATGAAAGATGGTCTGTGTTGATGGTGTCATCTGTCAAAATTTTCTGTCCCGTTTGAAGGTAGTGTCACCTGATAACATTTTTCAGTTGTTGGAAATGTCCTGAAACAGAACAACATATAAAAATGTACATAGCTCCAAACATTTATGAACCGAACATTGAGAACATACTGCATCTTTATCATACCCAAATAATAAATACACTTTACCCTTCTTTACCACATGGAAAATAGGATCTTTGTTCCATATCAGTGACTTTTTTTCTCCTCTAAATACTGTGAAACATTTTATAGTGTAATAGGGTTTTAGAAAAAATAAATCTAACTTTCATGATTTTTCCCAATGGAATACAATTCTGTAGAACGAGCGTGTGATGTGACATTCCTGATGCCAGTGGGGTGTTGTCATTTGTGTTGCCCCTCCCACCCCAAGCTTCACAATGGCTTTTCCCTCTGGGCCCTCTACTTGTCATTACCATTAGCTTTTTGAGGTATAATTGACAAATAAAAACTGCATATGTCAGATGTATAAAGTTTGATGTCTTGATAGAATATACACTGAAATAATCACCACTATCAAGATAATTAACATATCCATTACATCAGTCAGTTACCATTTTCTTTTTAATCTCCTTGTTGTGTGGTGAGATAAATCTTTTGCAAATTGTGAGTGTATAATACAGTATTATTAACTAAAGTTACCAAAATATACATTGAATTTCCAGAATATATTCATGTTGCATAACTGAAACTTTGTAACCTTTGTCCAAGATCTTCCCCTTTTCCTCTGACCCCTGGGAAACATCATTCCATTCTCTGCTTCTGTGAGTTTGACTATTTTAGAGTCTACTTATAAATTGTTCATGCAGTGTATTTGTCTGTTCTCATGCTGCTAATAAAGACATGCCTGAAACTGGGTAATTTATAAAGGGAAGAGATTTAATGCACTCACAGTTGCATATGGCTTGGGAGTCCTCAAAATCATGGTGGAAGGCAAAGGAGAAGAAAAGACAAGTCTTACAGTGTGGCAGGCAAGACAGCTTGTCCAGGGGAACTCTCATTTATAAAATCATCAGATCTCATGAGACTTATTCACTACCATGGGAACAGTATGGGGGAAACTGTCCCCATGATTTAATTATCTCCACCTGGCCTTGCCCTGGACACCTGAGGATTATTACAATTCAAAGTGAAATTGGGTGGGGAGGGGGAGGGACACAGCCAAACCATATTATTCTGCCCTTACCCTCCCAAATCAAATGTCCTCACAATTCAAGACAAATCCTGGCTTCCTAGCAGTCTCCCAAGCCTTAACTCACTTCATCATTAACTCAGAAGTCCATAGTCCAAGGCAAGTCCCTCCTAGAAGCCTGTAAAATCAAAAGCAAGTTAGTTACTGCCTAGGTACAATGGGGGTACAGGCATTGGGTAAATGCACCCATTCCAAATGGGAGAAATTGGCCAAAACGAAGGGGCCACAAGCCCCACACAAGACAGAAATCCAGCAGGACAATCATATCTTAAAGTTCCAAAATGATCTCCTTTGACTCCATGTCTCATATCCAAGTCACGCTGATGCGTGAGGTGGCTTCCCTTGACCTCTGGCAGCTCTGCCCCTGTGGCTTTGGAGCATACAGCACCTGTCCTGACTGCTTTCACTGGATGATGTTGAGTGTCTGTGACTTTTTCAGGTGCACAGTGCAAGCTGTCGGTGGATCTACCATTCTGGGGTCCGGAGGACAGTGACTCTCTTCTCACAGCTCCACTAGGCAGTGCCACAGTGGGGACTCTGTGTTGGGGCTCTGACCACACATATCTCTTCCACATTGCCCTAGCAGAGCTTCTCCATGAGGGCCCTGCCCCTGCAGCAAACTTCTGCTTGGACATCCAGTTGTTTCCACACATCCTTTGAAATCTAGGTGGAAGTTCTCAAATCTCAGTTCTTGACTTTTGTGCATCTGCAGACTCAACACCATGAAGATGCTTCCAAGGTTTGGGGGCTTGGGGCTTGCAACCCTTGAAGCAACAGCCTGAGCTCTATGATGGCCACTTTTAGCATGGATGGGATACAGGGCACCAAGTCCCAAAACTGCCCAAAGCAGCAAAACCCTGGGCCTGACCTATGAAACCATTTTTTCCTCTGAGGCTTCCCAGCTTGTGATGAGAGGGGCTGCTGTGAAGACCTCTGACAAGCCGTGGAGACATTTTCCCCATTGTATTTGTGGTTAATATTTGGCTCCTTGTTACTTATGCAAATTTCTGCAGCCCACTTGAATTTCTCCTCAGAAAATGGGTTTTTCTTTTCTATCACATCATCAGGCTACAAATTTTCCAAACTTTTGTGCTCTGCTTCCTTTTTAAACATAAGTAATTCCAAACTATATGAATACTTAAAACTATAGGTTATTATATTTGTCCCTGTGTTTGTTGTTACCAGATAACCTTATAGTTTTATACAGCTTCATGGTGCTGTCTACCACTCTTTTGTTTCAATTTCAAGGGCTCCCTTTATTATCTATTTCAGAGCAGGTGTAGTTGTAATAAACTCCCTCAGTTTTTATTTGGAAAAAGCTTTAATTTAGCTCTCATTTTTGAAGGTCAGTTTTGTTAGTCACAGTATTCTTGGTGACAATTTTTCTCTTTCAGGACTTGAAATATATCACCCAACCTCCTTCTGGCCTGGAGAGTTTCTGCTGAGAAATTGGGTGATAATCTTATAGAAGCTCCACTTATGCAACAAATTGTTTTCTCTTCCTACTTCCAAGATTCTCTCTTTTTCAGTTAGCTAGGAGGAATAAGTTCAAAATATCTATTGTACAATATGTTGACTATAGCTAATAACAACATATTGTATTTTTGAAAATCACAGTGAGTAAATCTAAACAGTTCTCAGCATAAAAATAAGTACATGTGGTAATGCACGTATTAACTCAATTTAGCAATTTCACAATGTATGCATTTTAAAAACAATGCTGTACAGAATAAATATATACCTTTTGTAAATTGTAAATAAATTTTAATAATAAAATAAAAACAAAAATTACAAATAAAAAAGATTCTCTCATTGTGTATGATGTTAGACAATTTAATTATAAAGTGTCCTGGTGTGGTTCTCTTTGGACTTACACTTGTTGAATATTCTACTCCTGGTTTGTTCACTGTTTTTACCATGAAGAAGTATTGAGTTCCTCAAATGTATCTTTTGAATTAATCAATATGGTTATATAGACTTTTTCCTCCATCATTCTATTAATGTGGAATATTAAATTGATTGATTTTCATATATTGAACACTGTCAAATCCTGGGATAAATCTCAGTTGGTCATGGTAAATAACTCTTTTTGCTATTTTGCTGGATTCAGTTTTACAGTATTTATAGAGGATTTTCCCACCTCTATTAATAAGAGATGTTAGTCTGTAGTTTTATTTTCTTATGATGTCTTTGTATCTTCAGCTCTGGAACACAGGAACTGAAGAAATATTTGTGTTTCTAGAAGGAAGAACCCTGAAACCTTGTGGTATTCTGGGGTATACAGTTCTTCTACAAAGAGAACATAGAGACATTTACTTGGGTGACTGTACATTAAGGGAAAGAGATTGCCTAGAGGAGGGGTGGCAAACTACAGACTGGGAGCAAAATCAAGCCAGACACCTGTCTTTGGACATAAAATTTTATTGGAACACAGCATTTCCATTCATTTACACATTGTCTATGACTGCCTTAATGCTACATTTGCAGAGTCCATAATTACAACTACAGTCTTATAATTTGAAAAACCTAGAATGTTCACCAACTAACATTTTACAAAATATGTTTGCTGACCCCTGATATTTGAGGACAGTTGGACATGAGTCTAAGCCAATATTGATACCCAAATACCAAAAGCATCATCATGGTCCCATGTTAGAGTGGGAGCTTATAGGGCTACATAATAATTAGAGTCCTGGGTGAATTCCAGCTACTTTGCAGACCCACCCAGCAGTTCTTTCCAAAGTCCCTGACTGTATAATTGGATTAATATACTTGATCATTGGAGTGGCTCCTTCATTGGGCCCTTGGCCTGTGAAGTAAGAGGGTCACGTGGAAGCTGCTGAAATTGCAACCCATATCAGCTACATAACAAATCAACAACAATATTGCATGTTTGCAGGGGGATGGAGTTGGGTGGAAGTGATGAGTGTCATTTTTTTGTTCCTTAAACTTGTGGTGGGATATGGAGTGGAGATGTCCTTATCATGTTTCCTCTTAACTCTTTAGTGCAGCCTCTTCACAAGTAAGCTGGATCCTGGGGGAGGACTGGAGATCACCTCAAGCAACGAATTAGCCACTCTGATGGCAGTGTCAGCTCCAGACACAGGGTTGTTGTTGGAGTTAATTTCATCAGTCGATTAGGCACATGGTGCACAGCACTGAATTTTTGAATATCCTCTTTTCTTTCCTGATCAGAAGTCTTATTGGAATTCATGTGGAAAGGACAATAGTTACTGAGAGTCTTGCCCTAGGATTATGATTACTCTATTTGGTGCTGTTATATAAGAGAACAAAGCCATCTGGTGCATCTGCAGAACACTATGCTGATCCATTTTGTCAAGACGTCATGCTGATGAGGCTGGATAAGTAAGAAGCCATGGAGGTCTTGGGAAGACACATGTACTCCAGAGGGTGGGTGCAGGAGTTAAACTCTGAGAACATTCAGGGACCTGTCACTGAAGTTTTGAGGTGTCCAGAAGTCAGGGGATTTGTAGCATGTTCCTTACAAAGTATTAGGCAAATTGTTGCATCCTGCATCTCCTACCACAAAGAAGGAAGCTGATCACCTGGATAAGTCCTTTGGAATCTGGAGGTGACGCATTCTACACCAGATGACTTAGACCATGGCCAGGTAGGAGCAGGTCCTGGGACACGAAAAGGCTCTGCAACAGGTTCATTCTGCAGTGGATCTTCCCTGCTAGTCAGTCTGTGAAACCTACACTCCCCATGGGGGTGTCAGTAGTGGGTGCACATGCAGTGGGAGAATCACAACACAGGCTCTGGGGATAGAGGTCATCCATGCCATCTGCAGCTAAAAATTCCCTCCCTTGGGACATAGTTCCTGGCATACTACTGGGCTCTGGTAAGGATGGAATGCCTGGCTGTAAGGGGCATGTGTCCATGCATCTGGAATTGAGCACTATGGGTCTGTCACATTCGAGAAGTCACAGTGAATAGACCACCCAGCATTCCTCTGAAAGTTCAAAGTAGTACATTCAAGGTCAGGGCTGTGATGATCCAGAGGTCACTATCTGAACAAAAGAAATCTCGGCTTAGGGCCTGTACTGAAACAGATTATAGAAGGGAGGGGAGGAGGACAGTTGCAACAGGGAGAACCCTAGGCATGAGATTGGCATGTGTCTCTAAGGTCAGCCAGAGTGGGGCTTTTAAGTAATAGAGAGGAGTAAGAAGGCTAGAAAAAATCAGGGGCTCAGGGACTGTGTGTCTTTGAAGTCAGCTAATATTTAAGAGGGTTTAGGAGGGGCCTTTCTGCATTCAGATGCTGTCTCAAGCTGAAGGTGGGCTGAAGTTCAGGGTACTCTGAAGAGAGAGGAGCTTAACTAAAATTTGATCAAGTAAAAGTTTGGTCAAGTATTTTGTACTGATTAATCTGTTGGGGAAAATAGCTCATGTATTCATTAATGAGACAAAGAATGAGAATTTGGAGGGTCTGTTTCTGGCCTTTTCCTAGGTAAACAAGGGGCTTATCCAGGAATTATATCTAAGTTACATGAGGAAGGACGGTTATTCCAGTAAGCCATTTTCCAGATAACAAGAGGTGAAGGGAATTCTTTAAATTTCCTTATACTCAGGATCACAGGGCCTGGTAAATTTCACCACTGTCAGCACACATAAGTAAGCTGCATGAGGAGAAGCCTCACTCTATGTCCATCTTTACGAATGCACCAGCAGCCCTGCCCCAGTGTGCACCTGTGACCATCTGCAAGGTCTGGTGGTGGAGAGGGGTTATGTGCAGCCAGCTGAGGGAGCAGAAAAAGCCCATTCTTGGTTTATGAATTATTCACCTCTGAAAGTAACAGCCAAAATGGTCAGTATCTGCTTAAAGCCACCTCAGAGCAGCCTTTAAGGACTAAACAGGAAAAGTTTCTTCACAATGGTCTAACTTGTCAGTACTGTACCTGTTTACTTACATTTTTTAGAAGGAACAGTGACATTAGATGAGACCATATCCAAATTGTTGGACATGACTTTGCTGGCTGGAATCAATAGTCACAGAAGGTGTGATGGTTTTGCATGGCATGTTAATGCCTACCACAAAACATCCACCACAGAGGAGGCACTGGACTACCCAGGAGACAAATGTCTGGGGTGGTTTACATTACTGAGCATTTGTCATCATCCACCCCATGCCAGAATCAGTGGGATAAGGATCGATGCTATGCTTGGGCCAATACCTTGGATGTCCACTGACCATCGCTGATATAGCTATTGCTTAGTATAAATGGCCAACCTACAAAGATTAGAGACCAATATTCCTGAAAAAGAACAACTGGACACTCGGTGGTCATTTGATTACAGCAGCCTCCTTTTATCCTTAAAGGGTCAGTGGTTCATTCCCACTGGGAAAGTGTCGATTTGTATTTTTTGCCCACAGAGCCTCAAAAAGCACCACTATCCAGGGGCATATGAAATGCCTGATCCACAGTCAGTCATGGATTCCATACAACCCAGCATGTTCCAGAAAATCCCCTAACAGTGACAGAAATATGGGGGATGCACCACTTAGAAGCAACCGGTCTCCTCGAGTCCTGGAATGGCCTGCTGAAGGCACAGCTGAAGCAGCAACTCAGAGGCAATGCCATGCAAGGGTTGGTGCCCTCTTTACTGATGCACTGTGTGCATAACATGAGAGAATTCCTCTTCATACCCAGGAGGAAGAACACCTGGTTTCCAGGAACCCAGGGTGGAAGCCGGAGTGGCCTCATCATCATCATACTCTGTATAAAGAGCATCAGAGTACATGGGTCTACTCCAAAAGCCACATTTGGACACAGCCATCCTAAGGCCTTTCCCCTAACAATGATGGAGCATTATGACAACCACAGATTCTGTGCCCCACTCTCTTATGCAGAATTTTACAGATTGAAGAAACTAAAGCTTAGAAAGGCAATGAACTTGCCAAGTGATATGATTTGGCTCTGTGTGCCCGCCCAAATCTTATCTTGAATTTCACGCCCATAATTCCCATGTGTTGTGGGGAGGGACTAGGTGGAAGATAATGGAATCATGGAGGTGATTTTCCCTGTACTGTTCTTCTGGTAGTGAATAAGTCTCATGAGATCTGATGGTTTTATAAGGAGTTTCCACTTTCACTTCTTTCTCATTCTCTCTTCCTGCCAATTGTAAGAAGTGCCTTTCACCTTCCACCATAATTGTGAGGCCTCCTCAGCCTTACGGAATTGTGAATCCATTAATTTACTTTTGTTTCCAGTCTCAGGTATGTCTTTATCAGCAATGTGAAAACAGACTAATACAGTAAATTTGTACCAGGAGTGGGGTGCTGATGAAAAAGTAACTGAAAATGTGGATACAACTTTCGAACTGGGTAGCAGGCAGAGGTTGGAACAGTTTGGAGAGCTTAGAAGAAGACAGGAAAAATGTGGGAAAGTTTGGAACTCCCTAGAGACTTGTCATTGGCTTTGACAAAAAATGCTGATAATAATATGGACAATGAAATCCAGGCTGAGGTGATCTCAGAAGGAGATGAGGAACTTGTTGGAAACTGGAGCAAAGGTGACTTTTATGTTTTAGCAAAGAGACTGGCAGCATATTGCCCCTGCCCTGGAGATTTGTGGAACTTTGAAATTGAGAAAGCTGACTTATGGTGTCTGGCAGAAGAAATTTCTAAGCAACAAAGCATTCAAGATGTGACTTGGGTGCTGTTAAAGGCATTCAGTTTTAAAAGGGAAACAGAGCATAAAGGTTTGGAAACTTTGCAGCCTGATGGTATAATAGAAAAGAAAATCCCATTATCTGAGGAGAAATTCAGGCTGCAGAAATTTGCATAAATAATGAGGAACTGAATGTTAATCACCAACACAATGGGGAAAGTGTCTCCAGGGCTTGTCAGAAGTCTTCATGGCAATCCCTCCCATCACAGACCCAGAAGCCTAGGAGGAAAAAATGGTTTTATTGGCTGGGCCCAGAGTCCCTCTGCTGTGTGCAGTCTAGGGACTTGGTACCCTATATCCCAGTTGCTCCAGTTATGACTAAAAGGGGCCAAGTTACCGCTCAGGTCATGGCTTTGGAGGGTGCAAGCCCCAAGCCTTGGCAACTTCCAGGCAATGTTGAGCATGTAGGTGCATAGAAGTCAAGAATTGAGGTTTGGGAACCTCCACCTAGATGACTGAGGATGTATGGAAACACCTAAATGCCCAGGCTGAAGTTTGCTGCAGGAGCAGAGCCCTCACGGAGAACCTCCAATAGGGCAGTGTGGAAGGGATATGTGGGGTCAAAATCCCTACACAGAGGAGTCCCACCACCGTCCTCCAGACCCCAGAATGGTAGATCCACCAACAGCTTGCACTGTGCACCTGGAAAAGCTGCAGACACTCAACAGCAGCCCATGAAAGCAGCCAGGAGGGAGGCTATACCCTACAAAGCCACAGGGGCAGAGCTGCTCAAGGCCTTGTGATCCCACCTTTTGTATCACCATGATGTAGATGTGAGACTTGGACTCAAAAGAGATCATTTTGGAGCTTTAAGATTTCACTGGCCCCCTGGATTTTTGATTTGCACGGGTCTATAGTCCTTTTGTTTTGGCCAATTTCTCTCATTTGGAATAGTTGTATTTACCCAATGCTTGCACCCCCATTGAATCTAGGAAGCAACTAACTTGCTTTTGATTTTACAGGCTCATAGGCAGAAGGGAATTGCCTTGTCTCAGAAGGGACTTTGGACTATGGACTTTTCAGTTAATGCTAAAATGAGTTAAGACATTGGGAAACTGTTGGGAAGGCATGATTGGTTTTGAAATGTGAGGACATGAGATTTGACAGGAGCTAGGGAAGGGAAAATATGGTTTGGATCTGTGTCTCCGCCCAAATCTCATCTTGAATTGTACTCCCATAATTCCCACATGTTATAGGATGGACCCAGTGGGAGATCATTGAATCATGGGGGCGGTTTCCCCCATACTGTTCTTGTGGTAGTAAATAAGTCTCACAAAAGCTGATGGTTTTATAAGGGGTTTCCACTTTCACTTCTTTCTCATTCTTTCTTGCTGCTGCCATGTAAGAGATGTCTTTCACCTTCCACCATGATTGTGAGGCCTCCCCAACCACGTGGAACTGTGAATCTATTAAGCCTATTTTTCTTCTCAGTCTCAGGTACGTCTTTATCAGGAGTGTAAAAATACACCAAGGTAACAAGACCAATATGTAACAGAGCCAAAGCTGACTTGGTCTGTCCCTCTCCAGAGTCACAGCTTTAAGTTACTATCAATACCATGTGTAGAACATTAGCAATCAGCTGACCAACTGTCCTGGTATGCTTGGGACTGATGGGTTTTCTGGGATTTAGGATTCTTAGTATTGAAACTGGGAAGGTTCTGCCAACCTTCCCAGGGATGAGTTGAGTCCCCAGCTTATAAAAATAATGTATAAAAATGGTAATAATTATTATCCTTAGTGAGTTTACCTCTACAAATTTTTGACCAGATTTATTAGAAGTAAACCTCAGAAAAGCAATTTCACATCACAGTTGTCATGGACATGACAACTTGGCCACTGAGGTAGGAGGTCCTGCAGAGATGGAGCTGAGAAAGAGATACAGGTTCCAGGTGGGGAGAAGTCCTGAAAACCTTGACAGAGCAGCTCTGGGGGCCATCCTTGGCAGAATCAAGTCAGGTAATGGGATGTTCTTCCTCAGAGGACCTAGGTCCATATGAAACATGAAGAGTGTGTGTCTGGCCTTGTGCTAGGTAAACAAAGGACTTATCCAGGAGTTATATCTAAGTCATATGGGGAAAGGTAGTTCTTTAGTAAGCCACTTCCCAGGTAACAAGAGGTGAGAGGAAAAGGAATGACCTAAAGGAGGTGACCTAGAAAAATAAAGATTTCTCCCCTCTGTGAGAATGGTTGCAGTCACAGCTCCCAGAAGTCCATCTTTCTGGATCAGTTCTATTTGCAAAATGATTTCCCTTCTCCTTCCATCAAATGATAGGAGCTCTTTCTCCATCTCCTGGAGACTGGTCTGGCCTATGGCTTGCTTTAGCTAATAGGATATGCTGGAAGGGGTGTGTGAGTGCTGGAATGGAGGGCTCAAAGGCCTTTTAGCTTTTGCTTAGAACCACTTACAATGCTGACATCAGCTTCCCATCAGCCTACAGGGAAGAAGCCCACAGTCACCTATGGGGGGATGGGATGCCCTAAGAGGAGAACTGAGATGCCATCACAAACAGCTGGCACCAGCATCCTAAAGTCTGAATGAGACCACCGTGGATCCCAGTCAGCTGCATGAGTGACTCCAGGTAGGGCCAACCAAACTGCCCATATTGCTAACTCACAGAATCATGAAAAAAATAGTAAATCATTTTAAGCCACTACATTCTGGGAATAGTTTTTTTAGTTCATGGAAGCCTCACTCGCTGGGGCATGTGAAGTTTCCAGTTATTAACCTACCATTTCTTAGCTTACAACCCACCCATCTGGGCTCTGCTTTGTGAGAGCAGAGCTGGGACGCTGCACTTGACATTATGCTTGCCAGCTGGCTCCCATCAGGCCCTGCCCACATGGGCATAGAGGGATATTGGGAGGATGAAGCAAGGGAGGACAGACTTTTTTCCAAACCTGTGAGTGAGAACCAACAATCTTGGTTACTTCAGCAGGAGTAGGGCCTTCCTGTAGCAGCAGTTGGACTCAGTGTGTGGGTTTTTCTATACATGCATACCTTCTTCCTGACCCTCCTTGGAGACATCAGCACCTTCACAGCCCTGGCTTGCTGTCCCAAGGGATTTTTCCTCTAAGCTTATAAATTTTAATAATTCAGCCCCTTTTTGTTCCAACAACCTTAGGTGCCGCAGGTGCTTCCTGCAGTTGCTACTTCCAGGTTACCCGAGTGCTTCATTTTCTTTTGCCTTCTGGTTCTTCAGTATCTAGTTAATATTTTTTACATTAAAATCCCCTATTAAAATATGGCTGCTGTGGTTTCTGTATCTTGGCTGCTCTGACTGGTACACTGTGTATGGTTAATCCATTATCATTCATGAGGGAGACTCATAACTTCATTAGGAAACTAAGTGAGGCTGGATGTTCAGAACCTTAAGGATGGGGCTCATACCAATTACAGAAACACTATAGGTAACATGGCCCAGGGCAGACAAGTGGCTTTCCTGGCTGCCTGCCTGCCTTCCTTCCACATAATATATTGAGAAAAGATGGGCTTTGGAGTCAGATATATTGGTTAAAAATTTTAAATCACTTACTTACTAGCATTAAGGCCTTGGGAAATTTATTTAACATGTTTACACTCTGTTACTCTCTCTCCCAGAAACTGCCTACTTTATCCCACTACACCCTTGGCAGCTTAGGAGGAGAACTATTAGTTGTATGTAATGTCAAGGAAAAACACACATCTCTGGATTTCCTTAATAAAGGAAAGGCTTTATTGTTTTGTTTTGTTTTGTTTTTGACATGGAGTCTTGCCCTGTCACCTGGGCTGGAGTGCAATGGCGTGATCTCAGCCTACTGCCACCTCCACCTACTGTGTTCAAATGATTCTCATGCCTCATCTCCTGAGTAGCTGGGATTACAGGCATCTGCCAACTTGCACGGCTAATTTTTGTATTTTTAGTAGAGATGGGGTTTCACTATATTGGTCATGCTGATCTTGAACTCCTGACATCAGAAGATCCGCCTGCCTCAGCCTTCTGAAGTGCTGGAATTACAGGCATGAGCTACCAGGCCTGTCCAAGGAAAGACTTCATTAAGGGGAGTTTTTGTAGTAGAGAGATGCTCAGAATCTATACCGGAACATCTCTTGGAATAGGTGGACGAACAAAGCTTTTATATGCCAAGACATGAGATAGTTGACTGTGGGAAGAAAAAAACTAAAATATGCTGAGGGGTCTTGATACTTAAGGAACTGTATCAAATGTTGGAATAACAGGAAAGCTGAGGTAGAGTATTCTTGTTTTCATTTAGGTACATGGGCAGAGGTTTGAATCTGAGACAGAGCAAAAAAAGTTATGAGGGAAGTTCATATAAAACTGAGGGCCAGCCAACATAGTCTAGCCAGTCTCAAGTTATGTCAAATGTAAATTTTGATCAGCCTTGTCAGTCTCTCCTCTGTTTCAATACAAGCTCAGAGAAACTGTCCCTGAACAACCAGGGATAAGGAAAATTTGAAGTTGGGCATGAGTGAGTGCAATAGTCTTCAGGGCCAGTTTCCTCAGTGTTATTCCTGGAATACCAGGGGAAATGTCTGTTGAGCGTCCTGGCAAAGGTGAGCTGTTTTAGGGTCATACAGAATAAGTATCTTAAAAGTGGAATTTCTAAAATGAAAAACATAAATATTAACATAAACGGTTGCATTAAAGTAAACAGCCAGGAGTTGAAGTGCAAGGGTATCCAGTCCAGCAGACTGCAACTGGTTTGCAAATGGAAATCTTTTGATTATGCACATTGCTTGTTGGGTTTCTTGAAGTGAGGAGTCTGCACTACGCTGTCCACAGTCTTGTTTACTTTTTATTTTTTCTGTAAAGCAAGTGTTTTACCAGACAGCCTTTGTAGCTCACACAGTGGTTTGTCTGGGGAGAAATCCAGCCCATGCACAGTCTGCAGTGGTTATGAGTACTTCCAGGTTCATTAAGTTACCAGGTCTCAACTCTCAGGACTTCTTCAGATCCTGGAGAAAAGGCCAGCTTCAAGGTAACCTAGATCCCTGATGGGAATCTGCACAGTCAAGTTTGAGTTCTCAGTGATGCCAAGTCAGGAGGGAGACAGAAAAATTGGAAATAGTGGTTTGGAGGCTTGGAAACAGATATTGAAGGAAACTGGAAAACCTGAAAACTTGGTCATGGTTGACAGTTTGTACAAGGTGACAGCTAGGAAGTAACACTGTTTTTTTGTTTTTGTTTTTCACAGTGGGAGAAGTCAAGACAGAATGTGATTATCCATCAATTATTTACAGTTTATAAAGACATGCAAAGTGGTTTGAAGATAATATGATCAGAATCTGATATCCCTGAAAGATGTTGTATGTTGAATTGTGTGCCCTAAAGACATGTTCAAATAGTAACCTCTGGGATCTGTAAACATCATGTTATTCAGAAGTAGTGTCTGTATTAGTCTGCTCATAAAATACAATAATCTGGGGGGTTTAAACAATAGAAATATATTTCTTACAGTTCTGGAGGCAGGGAAGTCCAAGCCACACTAAAGGTACTGTGCCTGCCTGCTAATGAATTCGGAAAGTTTAAAGATGAGGATGGATATGGAGATGATAAAAGGGAAGAGGGCAGCCCAGAGAGCAAATATATCCCCAAGCTCAAAGCATCATGAAGATACCTTCTTTGAGACAGTGTTCTAGACTCTGCAAAACTTAGGTCACAGACTTAAAAACTGAGCAATATTGGCCAGGTGCGGTGGCTCATGCCTGTAATCCCAGCACTTTGGGAGGCCAACGCGGGTGGATCATGAGGTCAGGAGATCAAGACCATCCTGGTAACATGGTGAAACCCCATCTCTACTAAATATACAAAAAAAATTAGTGGGATGTGGTGGCGGGCGCCTGCAGTCCAAGCTACTTGGGAGACTGAGGCAGGAGAATGGCATGAACCCGGGAGGTGGAGCTTGCAGTGAGCCAAGATCACACCACTGAACTCCAGCCTGGGCAACAGAGTGAGATTTCATCTCAAAATAAATAAATAAATAAATAAATAAAATAAAAATAAAATAAAAACTAAGACTAAAACCAAAACCAAAACCCTGAGCAATATTTACTTAGTAATTAGAAGGTCTATGCCCCACTCAGCTGATGAAATTGGCAAGACTTACAGGTTTGCTATGGTCAGAAGATGATCTTGCATTAGTTATTAGAACTGACTGATTAGCAGGTTCCCTGTTGCCTGAAGGAATGTCAATAAGAACACTATTCTAAGGTGATATTCATATTGATGTTTGAAAAGAAGGAAAATTTGGATCCAAGTCCAAAATCATCAGTGTTTTGTTGATTCTCATGAGGGCTTTCTTCCTGGCTTGCAGATGTCCACCTTCACACTGTGTCCTCACATGGCCTTCCTTGGTGTTTGCTTGTAAAGAGAGAGCACAGGCTCTCTGGTGTCTTTTCTTATAAGGACACTAATCCCATCAGATCAAGGGCCTACCCTTATGACCTCTTTTAACCTTAATCACTTTCTTCCTCCAACTATATCCCCACTGGGATTCAGAGCTTCAAAATATGAATTTGGTGGAAAGACTTGATTTAGTCTACAGTAAGATCTTTGTGGGATGTAATCAAGTTTCAATATAAAAAGAGGATATTTGGACATGAATGAACAGAGGGTCAAACAGGGGACACATACACACACACACACTCACACACACACACACATGCATGGCAGAAGCCCCAGGGACAATGGGCAGAGATGAGAGAGATGCATCTCACAAGCCAAGAAAGCCAAGGGTTGCTGGCAACCACCTAAAGCTAGAAAAAACACTGAAGCATTCTTTGTAAGTCTCATGGGGAGTACAGCCCTGCTGACACTTCAATTCCAGATCTAGCCCTCGCAACTCTGAGGAAATCAATTTAAACCACCAGTTCTGTAGTACCTTTGTTACAGCATCCCTTGGAAACCAATGTGAATGTGTTAGCATTTTTCTGTTAAAACACAACATTTATTTTTATAGTCACCCCACTCTTCCTTTTGATCAAAGGCAATCTTGAAGAAAAATCACTCTTGATCACAAAATAATAACATATGGCTGTTCTCATTAATTTTGCCTAATTATTTACACAGATACAGGAAGAAGGACTATTTGCTATATGGGCCTTTTAAAGTTTTCTTTGTAAAAAGTTTCCATAAGGAATCTTAGATTGAATTTTTAAAACCTTATAGAAAACCAAGCCATCAGAGAACAGGATTGCAACCCCTGCTTTTTTTTGCTTTCCATTTGCTTGGTAAATATTCCTGCACCTCTTTATTTTGAGCCCATGTGTGTCTTTGCACATGAGATGGGAATACAGAACACCAATGGGTTTTAACTTTTTATCTAATTTGCCATTCTGTGTCTTTTAATTGGGGCATTTGGCCCATTTAAATTTAAGGCTAATATTGTTATGTGTGAATTTGATCCTGTCATGATGCTACCTGTTTTTTTTGCCCATCAGTTGATGCAATTTCTTCATAGCCTCAATGGTCTTCACAATTTGGTATATTTTTGCAGTGGCTGGTACTGTTTTTTCCTTTCCATATTTAGTGCTTATTTCAGGAGCTCTTGTAAGGCAGGCCTGGTAGTGACATGATCTCTCAGCATTTGCTTGTCGGTAAAGGATTCTATTACTCCTTTGCTTATAAAGCTTAGTTTGGCTGGATATAAAATTCTGAGTTGAAAATTCTTTTCTTTAAGAATGTTGAATATTGGCCCCTACTCTCTTCTGGCTTATAGAGTTTCTGCAGAGAGATCCACTGTTAATTTGATGGGCTCCCCTTTGTGGGTAACCTGATCTTTCTCTCTGGCTGCCCTTAACATTTTTGCCTTCATTTCAAACTCGGTGAATCTGATGTTTATATTTCTTGGGGTTGCTCTTCTCGAGGAGTATCTTTGTGTTGCTCTCTGTATTTCCTGAATTTGAATGTTGGCCTGTCTTGCTTTGTTGAGGAAGTTCTCCTGGATAATATCCTGAAGAGTGTTTTCCAACTTGGTTCCATTCTCCTTGTCACTTTCAGGTAGAACAATCAAACATAGGTTTGGTCTTTTCACATAGTCCCATATTTCTTGGAGGCTTGTTTGTTCCTTTTCATTCCTTTTTTTCTAATGTTGTCTTCATGCTTTATTTCATTAAATTGATCTTCATTCTGTGACATCCTTTCTTGCACTCAATTGATTCAGCTATTGATACTTGTGTATGCTTCATGAAGTTCTCACGGTGTATTTTTCAGCTCCATCAGGTCATTTATGTTCTTCTCTAAGCTGGTTATTCTGGTTAGCAATTCATCTAACCTTTTTTCAAGGTTCTTAGCTTCCTTGCATTGGGTTAGAGCATGCTCCTTTAGCTCAGAGGAGTTTGTTATTACCCACCTTCTGAAGCTTACTTCTGTCAGTTTGTCAAACTCATTCTCCATCCAGTTTTGTTACCTTTGTGGCAAGGAGTTGTGATCCTTTGGAAGAGAAGAGGTGTTCTGGTTTTTGGAATTTTCAGTCTTTTTGCACTGGTTTTTCCTCATCTTTGTGGATTTATCTACCTTTGTTCTTTGACTTTGGTGACCTCTGGTTGGAGTTTTTGTGTGGATGTCCTTTTTGTTGGTGTTGATGCTATTCCTCTCTGTTTGTTAATTTTCTTTCTAACAATCAGGCCCCTTTGCTGCAGGTCTGCTGGAGTTTGCTGGAGGACCACTCCAGATCTTGTTTGCCTGGGTACCACAAGCACAGCAAACACAACAGAATCTTTGCAGAACAGCAAAGATTGCTGCCTATTCCTTCAGCTGGAAGCTTAATCCCAGAGGGGCACCAGCCAGATGCCAGCAAGAGGTCTCCTGTATGAGGTGTCTGTCAACTCCTGCTGGGAGATGTCTCCCAGTCAGGAGGCATGGGGGTCAGGGACCCACTTAAGAAGGCAGTCTGTCTCTTAGCAGAGCTCAAGCACTGTGCTTGCAGATCCACTGATCTCCTTCTGAGCTGGTAGGCAGGAATGTTTAAGTCTGCTGAAGTTGCATGCACAGCTGCCTTTCCCCCCAGGTGGTCTGTCCCAGGGAGTTGGGGTCTTATCTACAAGCCCCTGACGGGGGCTACTGCCTTTCTTTAAGAGATGCCCTGCCCAGAGAGGAGGAATCTAGAGAGGCAGTCTGGCCACAGCAGCTTTGCCAAGCTGTGATGGGCTCCGCCCAGTTCAACTTCCCAGTGGCTCTGTTTACACTGTAAGGGGAAAACCGCCTACTCAAGCCTCAGTAATGGCGATGTTCCTCCCCCCACCAAGCTCAAGCATCCCAGATTGACTTCAGACTGCTGTGCTGGCAGCGAGAATGTCAAGCCAGTGGATCTTAGCTTGCTGGGCTTTGGCTCCATGGGGGTGGGATCTGCTGAACTAGACCTCTTGGCTCCCTGGCTTCAGCCCCCTTTCAAGGGAAGTGAATGATTCTGTCTCACTGATGTTCCAGGCGCCACTGGAGTGTGTGTGTGTATATACATATTCCTGCAGCTAGCTGGTTGTCTGCCCAAAAGGCCATCCACTTTTGTGCTTGAAACCCAGAGCCCTGGTGGTGTAGGCACCCAGGGGAATCTCCTGGTCTGTGGGTTGTGAAGACCATGGAAAAAGCATAGTATCAGAGCCGGAATGCACCATCCCTCATGACACAGTCCCTCATGGCTTCCATTGGCTAGGGGAGGGAGTTCTCTGACCCCTTGTGCTTCCCGGGTGAGGCAACACCCTGCTTCAGCTCACCCTCCATGGGCTGCACCAACTGTCTAACCAATCCCAATGAGATGAGTCGGGTACCTCAGCTGGAAATGGAGAAATCACCCGCCTTCTGTGCTGATCTTGCTGGGAGCTGCAGACTGGAGCTCTTCCTATTCAGCCATCTTGCTAACCACCCCATTATACCAGACCCCAAACTCCTTGAACTGTTAAGTAACTTCAGCAAAGTGTCAGGATACAAAATCAATGTGCAAAAATCACAAGCATTCCTATACATGAATAATAGACAAACAGAGACCCAAATCATGGGTTAACTCCCATGCACAATTACTACAAAGAGAATAAAATACCTAGAAATATAACTTACAAGGAATGTGAAGAACCTCTTCAGGGAGAGCTACAAACCACTGCTCAAGGAAATAAGAGAAGACACAAACAAATGGGAAAACATTACATGCTCATGGATATGAAGAATCAATATCATGAAAATGCCCATAATGCCCAAAGTAATTTATAGATTCAATGCTATCCCCATCAAGCTACCAATGACTTTCTTCACAGAATTAGAAGAAACTACTTTAAATTTCATATGGAACCAAAAAAGCACTCATAAAGCCAAGACAATCCTAAGCAAAAAGAACAAAGCTGGAGGCATCACACTACCTGATTTCAAACTATGCTACAAGCCTACAGTAACAAAAACAGCATGGTACTGGTACCAAAACAGATATATAGACCAATTGAAAAGAACAGAGACTGCAGAAATAATGCCACACATCTATAACCATCTGATCTTTGACAAACCTGACAAAAACAAGTAATGGGGAAACGATTCCCTACTTAATAAATGGTGTTGGGAAAACTGGCTAGCCATATTCAGAAAACTGAAACTGGATTCCTTCCTTACACCATATACAAAAATTAACTCAAGATGGATTAAAGATGTAAATGTAAGACCTAAAACCATTAAAACTCTAGAAGAAGACCTCAGCAATACCATTCAGGACATAGGCATGGGCAAAGACTTCATGTCTAAAACACCAAAAGCAATGGCAACAAAAGCCAGAATTGACAAATGGGATCTAATTAAACTAAAGAGCTTCTGCAAAGCAAGAGAAACTATCATCAGAGTGGACAGGTAGCCTACAGAATTGTAGAAAATTTTTGCAATCTAACCATCATATTTGCAAAATAACCAAAGGGCTAATATCCAGAATCTACAAGGAACATAAACAAATTTACAAGAAAAAACAAACAACCCCATCAAAAAGTGGGTGAAAGATCTGAACAGACACTTCTCAAAAGAAGACATTTATGTGGCCAATAAACATATGAAAAAAGCTCATCATCTCTGATCATTAGAGCAATGCAAATCAAAACCACAATGAGATACCATGTCACGCCAGTTAGAACGGCAATCATTAAAAAGTCAGGAAACAACAGATGCTAGGGAGGATGTGGAGAAATAGAAACACTTTTTTTAAAAAATTATACTTTAAGTTTTAGGGTACATGTGCACAACGTGCAGGTTTGTTACATATGTATACATGTGCCATGTTGGTGTGCTGCACCCATCAACTTGTCATTTAACATTAGGTATATTTCCTAATGCTATCCCTCCCTCCTCCCCCCACCCCACAACAGGCCCCAGTGTGTAATGTTCCCCTTCCTGTGTCCATGTATTCTCATTGCTCAATTCCCACCTATGAGTGAGAATATGCGGTGTTTGGTGTTTTGTCTTTGGGATAGTTTGCTGAGAATGATGGTTTCGAGCTTCATCCATGTCCCTGCAAAGGACATGAACTCATCACTTTTTGTGGCTGCATAGTATTCCATGGTGTATATGTGCCACATTTTCTTAATGCAGTCTATCATTGTTGGACATTTGGGTTGGTTCCAAGTCTTTGCTATTGTGAATACTGCCGCAATAAACATACGTGTGCATGTGTCTTTATAGCAGCATGTTTTATAATCCTTTGGGTATATACCCAGTAATGGGATGGCTGGGTCAAATGCTATTTCTAGTTCTAGATCCCTGAGGAATCACCACACTGACTTCCACAATGGTTGAACTAGTCTACAGTCCCACCAACAGTGTAAAAGAGAAATAGGAACACTTTTGCACTGCTGGTGGGAGTGTAAATTAGTTCAACCATTGTGGAAGACAGTGTGGTGATTCATCAAGGATCTAGAACCAGAAATACCATTTGACCCAGCAATCCCATTACTGGGTATACACCCAAAGGATTTTAAATACTATAAACACACAGCACACATATGTTTATTGCAGCACTATTTACAATAGTGAAGACATAGAACCAACCAAAATGCCCATCAAAGATAGACTGGATAAAGAAAATGTGGCCCATATACACCATGGAATACTATGCAGCCATGAAAATGGATGTGTTTGGCCAGGCATGGTGGCTCATGCCTGTAATCTCAGCACTTTGGGAGGCCGAGGCGGGCAGATCATGAGGTTAGGAGTTTGAGACCAGCCTGGCCAACATGGTGAAAACCAGTCTTTACTAAAAATACAAAAAATTAGCTGGGCATGGTGGCACATGCCTGTAGTCCCAGCTACTCAGGAGGCTGAGGCAGAAGAATTACTTGAACCCAGGAGGTGGAGGTTGCAGTGAACCGAGATTGTGCCACTGTACTCCAGCCTGCTTGACAGAGTGAGACTCCCTCTCAAAAAAAATTTAAAAAATAAATAAAGGATGAGTTTGTTTCTTTTGCAGGGACATGGATGGAGCTGGAAACCATCATTCTCAGCAAACTAACTGAGGAACAGAAAACAAAACACCACATGTTCTCACTCATAAGTGGGAGTTGAGCAATGAGAACACATGGGCACAGGGAAGGGAACATCACACACCACGGCCTGTCAGGGGTTGGGGCCTAGGGGAGGAATAGCATTAGGATAAATCCCTAATATAGATGATGAGTTGATGGGTGCAGCAAACCACCATGGCAAGTGCATATCTATGTAACAATCCCACACGTTCTGCACATGTATCCCAGAACTTAAAGTATAATTAAAAAAAAGAAAAAGAAAACCAAGCCATCAGGTTTCTCCAGCAGGCACCTATAGTTCTTTGTGAATTCTTCTCTTTTGAAGAGTCCAAAATATGTTCAATTTCTCAAAAGTGCCAGGAAGTGATCTTTATTTCTTACCTACATGTTTGGGAACCTATAAGCCAGGTACGGTTTTCCCGAGAAGTCTTTATAAGCCCTGACTCTGTAAAGTCAACATTAGTTCCTTAAAAATGTCTGGGGATTTCTGAGTAAGTGACTATAATTTTAACATATGACATCTCAGGCAATGGCTTGATTGCGTAACCAATGTTTTAAATTATGTGCTATTAAAAAGGGCAGACTCCTACTAAATGTATATAAATAACTATATTGCCATGAAAGTAAGAATACTCAACAAGAATTTCTGAATTTCAGAAGTATCAGGCAGGGTGAGAAAGATAAATGTTTCATTTTTGTTAGCAAAATCATGTCTATTAAATTGTTTTGAGCCTGAGAGAAAAGATAAAGGCTTCCATGTATTTAGAAAGTGTAACAATAAAGCATCAACAATATTCCAAGGAAAGCCCACCATCATTCTTCATCAGTTCATTCAGTCCTATGTAATTAATTACTGTTCTGCTCATCTTGGGCTAGCAGTCTCATAAGCTTATCTGCTTCTCCAGTAGTGCTCTGCAAATCTTGACCCAGTCCACTGGCATAGTTTCAAATTTAACCAGACAATGCCATCAAATGCCTGTACCTATGAGTACCTGGTATAGTTATTTACCATGGAGTTTGAGGAAGTTCCTTTTTGTTGAAGATGAAGCACGCTGGCTTATAGGTGATTTGCAAGTCTTTTCATGGTAGCATCAGAGTAAAACACAAAACAAAACAATATGAAAACCTATCTGTAGATGAGGAAAGACTTAAAATGACTGTGATTACCTTACTGCTGACAATTTTCAGAGGGGAAATATCTGAGGAGAGTTCATTACAAAATAATGTAACTGCGAAGGAACTGTGTTTTTTTCTGTGGTGTGCAAAATAAAATTAATCTGATTTTTTTGATAAAATATCAGAACATAATCCTTACAGAGAAAAAATCTATTATAATCCTTAGACATACAATACCATGCATATTGCAATAGTATACCAAAAATATATCAAGATCTTCAAGTAAAGAGTTTCAATAAGTCTGGAGTAGGTCCTAAACATGTCTATATACGCACTGACTAAGTAATGTGAATCCCCAGTTGAAAAGATTTATACTTTTAATATTTGTCTCCATTATTTGGAATAATGTTCTTTTATACTGAACACATTTTTTTTTTTGTATTTTAAATACCATCACTTGGTTTCCCACCCTGGGCAATGAGAATTTACTTTTATTAACTTTTTGGCACACACACACACATGAACACACCACTTACCATCACATATCCGACCAAAATGATTCAATCATATTTTAAAAAAATCATGACTATTTACAAATTCTTCCAACCTGAAACACAAATGTGATCACCTTTCATTGTCTTTTTAGACTTTTGTTTTTCCTAGGGTTAATTATTGCTTCACCTTTTTTTTTTAATCTATTCACATTTCTAGGTATCTGTCAGTAATTCATTGTCAAACTCTCTGCCAGAACTCTAAGACTCTTATTAAAATTAAGCATACATCACACTTTATCAGTTCCACTTTTTAAGTTGAAGATATCCTTCATCTGTCTGTTTTTATCTGTATTGGGTTGCTCTCTAAGCCTGTTGAACAGATATCCTCCTGGAAATTTACCAAGCTTTTTTCTTGCATGCCTTTGTCTTTGCAGATGATTGACAGTTTAGCCAGTAGAATTCTAGGTGAGAAGTCATCATCATCTCATTGTCTTCTAACTTTCTGCATTAATGTTGAGAAGTCCTGCATTAGTCAGTTTCTTGATACTTATGTATGTTTTTGATATAAACATTTTTAGGGTCATTTATTATCTCTGGAGTTCTAAAACTGATTATTTACCTTAATAAGCCAGACACTCTGTGTCTTTCAGTCAGGACAATCATATCCTTCCGTGTCTTCTTGTATATTTTCTTTGATAGTTTCCTTTTACCTCATGGGTTTCTTTAGTGTTATGTTGAACATGATGAATTGATAATATCATTTTTTTAACTTTTCTTGTCTAATTTCCATATATTTGCCTTGTTGGTCTACTTTTGGGAAGTTTCCTTATTTTCTTTTTTTTTTATTTTTTATTTTTTCTTTTATTATTATTATTATCATTATTATACTTTAGGTTTTATGGTACATGTGCGCAATGTGCAGGTAAGTTACATATGTATACATGTGCCATGCTGGTGCGCTGCACCCACCAACTTGTCATCTAGCATTAGGTATATCTCCCATTGCTATCCCTCCCTCCTCCCCCCACCCCACAACAGTCCCCGAAGTGTGATGTTCCCCTTCCTGTGTCCATGTGTTCTCATTGTTCAATTCCCACCTATGAGTGAGAATATGTGGTGTTTGGTTTTTTGTTCTTGCGATAGTTTACTGAGAATGATGATTTCCAGTTTCATCCATGTCCCTACAAAGGACGTGAACTCATCATTTTTTATGGCTGCATAGTATTCCATGGTGTATATGTGCCACATTTTCTTAATCCAGTCTATCATTGTTGGACATTTGGGTTGGTTCCAAGTCTTTGCTATTGTGAATAATGCTGCAATAAACATACGTGTGCATGTGTCTTTATAGCAGCATGATTTATAGTCCTTTGGGTATATACCCAGTAATGGGATGGCTGGGTTGAATGGAATTTCTAGTTCTAGATCCCTGAGGAATCGCCACACTGACTTCCACAAGGGTTGAACTAGTTTACAGTCCCACCAACAGTGTAAAAGTGTTCCTATTTCTCCACATCCTCTCCAGCACCTGTTGTTTCCTGACTTTTTAATGATTGCCATTCTAACTGGTGTGAGATGGTATCTCATTGTGGTTTTGATTTGCATTTCTCTGATGGCCAGTGATGTTGAGCATTTTTTCATGTGTTTTTTGGCTGCATAAAGGTCTTCTTTTGAGAAGTGTCTGTTCATGTCCTTCGCCCACTTTTTGATGGGGTTGTTTGTTTTTTTCTTGTAAATTTGTTGGAGTTCATTGTAGATTCTGGATATTAGCCCTTTGTCAGATGAGTAGGTTGCGAAAATGTTCTCCCATTTTGTAGGTTGCCTGTTCACTCTGATGGTAGTTTCCTTTGCTGTGCAGAAGCTCTTTAGTTTAATTAGATCCCATTTGTCAATTTTGGCTTTCGTTGCCATTGCTTTTGGTGTTTTCGACATGAAGTCCTTGCCCATGCCTATGTCCTGAATGGTAATGCCTAGGTTTTCTTCTAGGGTTTTTATGGTTTTAGGTCTAACATTTAAGTCTTTAATCCATCTTGAATTGATTTTTGTATAAGGTGTAAGGAAGGGATCCAGTTTCAGCTTTGTACATATGGCTAGCCAGTTTTCCCAGCACCATTTATTAAATAGGGAATCCTTTCCCCATTTCTTGTTTTTGTCAGGTTTGTCAAAGATCAGATAGTTGTAGATATGTGGCATTATTTCTGACGGCTCTGTTCTGTTCCATTGATCTATATCTCTGTTTTGGTACCAGTACCATGCTGTTTTGGTTACTGTAGCCTTGTAGTATAGTTTGAAGTCAGGTAGTGTGATGCCTCCAGCTTTGTTCTTTTGGCTTAGGATTGACTTGGCGATGCGGGCTCTTTTTTGGTTCCATATGAACTTTAAAGTAGTTTTTTCCAATTCTGTGAAGAAAGTCATTGGTAGCTTGATGGGGATGGCATTGAATCTGTAAATTACCTTGGGAAGGATGGCCATTTTCATGATATTGATTCTTCCTACCCATGAGCATGGAATGTTCTTCCATTTGTTTGTATCCTCTTTTATTTCCTTGAGCAGTGGTTTGTAGTTCTCCTTGAAGAGGTCTTTCACATCCCTTGTAAGTTGGATTCCTAGGTATTTTATTCTCTTTGAAGCAATTGTGAATGGGAGTTCACTCATGATTTGGCTCTCTGTTTGTCTGTTATTGATGTATAAGAATGCTTGTGATTTTTGCACATTGATTTTGTATCCTGAGACTTTGCTGAAGTTGCTTATCAGCGTAAGGAGATTTTGGGCTGAGACAATGGGGTTTTCTAGATATACTATCATGTCATCTGCAAACAAGGACAATTTGACTTCCTCTTTTCCTAATTGAATACCCTTGATTTCCTTCTCCTGCCTAATTGCCCTGGCCAGAACTTCCAACACTATGTTGAATAGAAGTGGCGAGAGAGGGCATCCCTGTCTTGTGTCAGTTTTCAAAGGGAATGCTTCCAGTTTTTGCCCATTCAGTACGATATTGGCTGTGGGTTTGTCATAAATAGCTCTTATTATTTTGAGATACGTCCCATCAATTCCTAATTTATTGAGAGTTTTCAGCATGAAGGGTTGTTGAATTTTGTCAAAGGCCTTTTCTGCATCTATTGAGATAATCATGTGGTTTTTGTCTTTGGTTCTGTTTATATGCTGGATTACATTTATTGATTTGCGTATATTGAACCAGCCTTGCATCCCAGGGATGAAGCCCACTTGATCATGGTGGATAAGCTTTTTGATGTGCTGCTGGATTCTGTTTGCCAGTATCTTATTGAGGATTTTTGCATCAATGTTCATCAAGGATATTGGTCTAAAATTCTCTTTTTTTGCCAGGCTTTGGTATCAGGATGATGCTGGCCTCATAAAATGAGTTAGGGAGGATTCCCTCTTTTTCTATTGATTGGAATAGTTTCAGAAGGAATGGTACCAGCTCCTCCTTGTACCTCTGGTAGAATTCGGCTGTGAAACCATCTGGTCCTGGACTTTTTTTGGTTGGTAAGCTATTGATTATTGCCACAATTTCAGCTCCTGTTATTGGTCTATTCAGAGATTCAACTTCTTCCTGGACGGGAGGATATTCAAACCAAAGGCAAAGAAGTTGAAAACTTTGAAAAAAATTTAGAAGAATGTATAACTAGAATAACCAATACAGAGAAGTGCTTAAAGGAGCTGATGGAGCTGAAAACCAAGGCTCGAGAACTACGTGAAGAATGCAGAAGCCTCAGGAGCCGATGCAATCAAATGGAAGAAAGGGTATCAGCCCTGGAAGATGAAATGAATGAAATGAAGCAAGAAGGGAAGTTTAGAGAAAAAAGAATAACAAGAAATGAGCAAAGCCTCCAAGAAATGTGGGACTATGTGAAAAGACCAAATCTACGTCTGATTGGTGTACCTGAAAGTGACGGGGAGAATGGAAACAAGTTGGAAAACACTCTGCAGGATATTATGCAGGAGAACTTCCCCAATCTAGCAAGGCAGGCCAACATTCAGATTCAGGAAATACAGAGAACGCCACAAAGATACTCCTCGAGAAGAGCAACTCCAAGACACATAATTGTCAGATTCACCAAAGTTGAAATGAAGGAAAAAATGTTAAGGGCAGCCAGAGAGAACGGTCGGGTTACCATCAAAGGGAAGCCCATCAGACTAACAGCGGATCTCTCGGCAGAAACCCTGCAAGCCAGAAGAGAGTGGGGGCCAATATTCAACATGCTTAAAGAAAAGAATTTTCAACCCAGAATTTCATATCCTGCCAAACTAAGCTTCATAAATGAAGGAGAAATAAAATACTTTACAGACAAGCAAATGCTGAGAGATTTTGTCACCACCAGGCCTGCCCTAAAAGAGCTCCTGAAGGAAGCGCTAAACATGGAAAGGCACAACCGGTACCAGCCACTGCAAAATCATACCGAAATGTAAAGACCATCGAGACTAGGAAGAGACTGCATCAACTAACGAGAAAAATATCCAGCTAACATCATAATGACAGGATCAGATTCACACATAACAATATTAACTTTAAATGTAAATGGGCTAAATGCTCCAATTAAAAGACACAGACTGGCAAATTGGATAAAGACTCAAGACCCATCAGTGTGCTGTATTCAGGAAACCCATCTCACGTGCAGAGACACACATAGGCTCAAAATAAAAGGATGGAGGAAGATCTACTAAGCAAATGGAAAACAAAAAAAGGCAGGGGTTGCAATCCTAGTCTCTGATAAAACAGACTTTAAACCAACAAAGATCAAAAGAGACAAAGAAGGCCATTACATAATGGTAAAGGGATTAATTCAACAAGAAGAGCTAACTATCCTAAATATATATGCACCCAATACAGGAGCACCCAGATTCATAAAGCAAGTCCTGAGTGACCTACAAAGAGACTTAGACTCCCACACATTAATAATGGGAGACTTTAACACCCCACTGTCAACATTAGACAGATCAACGAGACAGAAAGTCAACAAGGATACCCAGGAATTGAACTCAGCTCTGCACCAAGCGGACCTAAGAGACATCTACAGAACTCTCCACCCCAAATCAACAGAATATACATTTTTTTCAGCACCACACCACACCTATTCCAAAATTGACCATATACTTGGAAGTAAAGCTCTCCTCAATAAATGTAAAAGAACAGAAATTGTAACAAACTGTCTCTCAGATCACAGTGCAATCAAGCTAGAACTCAGGATTAAGAAACTCACTCAAAACTGCTCAACTACGTGGAAACTGAACAACCTGCTCCTGAATGACTACTGGGTACATAACGAAATGAAGGCAGAAATAAAGATGTTCTTTGAAACCAACGAGAACCAAGACACAACATACCAGAATCTCTGGGATGCATTCAAAGCAGTGTGTAGAGGGAAATTTATAGCACTAAATGCCCACAAGAGAAAGCAGGAAAGATCCAAAATTGACACCCTAACATCACAATTAAAAGAACTAGAAAAGCAAGAGCAAACACATTCAAAAGCTAGCAGAAGGCAAGAAATAACTAAAATCAGAGCAGAACTGAAGGAAATAGAGACAAAAAAAACCCTTCAAAAAATAAATGAATCCAGGAGCTGGTTTTTTGAAAGGATCAACAAAATTGATAGACCGCTAGCAAGATTAATAAAGAGAAAAAGAGAGAAGAATCAAATAGATGCAATAAAAAATGATAAGGGGGATATCACCACCGATCCCACAGAAATACAAACTACCATCAGAGAATATTACAAACACCTCTATGCAAATAAACTAGAAAATCTAGAAGAAATGGATAAATTCCTCAACACATACACCCTCCCAAGTTTCCTTATTTTCATTCATTTTCTAAAATTTTTCTCCTAGCCTAGTTTTGAATTTTTAATTTCTGCTCTCCAAGTTTTAATTTCAAAGACACTTACTTTTTTATTCTCTAAATGCTTCATTTGAAATATTATCCCATTCTTAGGTGCCTGTGATGACAGGGAAGTACATTTCTTACTAAGATTAATTCATATTTCACTTTTGGAGGAGCTGCGGCAGTATCATGTAAGAGATATAAATTGATGATTCTCTAAACACAGCTCTCTCTTTTCAATATTGTTATTGGCTTTTTATCTCAGTGGAGAAGATGGTAACTTCTGTTGTGGTTTTAAGCATGCCTGCATGCGTACATTTGATCATTATTTACTGACTTAGCTAAGTAGTACAGCAAACATTTGCTCCTGGAATACTATCTAGTGGTGGGGAAATACAGATCCGACCTTGAAGTAGATCATGCTGTACTTGTATTCCTAGTAAGGGCTTTGTAAGCTTAAAAAGATTAAATACAGGAGGCCTTGGATGGCCTGAATAGAGACAAGAAATACATTGAAGGGGATGTTGTAGGGCTGTGAGTAATAATAAGCACTTTAGGAATCCCAGGGGTTTAGAGTTATGGGCTATAAAGGAAATGCCTGTCTCTCAAGACCTTAGGTAAAGAGGATCGAATGACACAGCTCAAACAAGACCAGTTTTGCCTAACTAAATTTTTTTCTGTATATCACCACAAGGAAACAAAAATGGATGACAATAGTGCTCTTTTATCCTTTGCTCATAAAGATTTTATTTTTATTATGCTATTTTCAGTCTCAAATTATTCATTTCCCAGTGAATTTCACAGCTAGTGCTGTTATTTAGAATGTTTTACATTAGCATTAATCTAATCTGTCCTTTTTTTCTTACACCAAGTCATCTCAAAACTTCTGAGAAATAAAAAAATCATTTTGTTAACAAAAGCTTTGGAAATTCTGAATCAAGTGTTACATGTAGGTGACCATGCCTTGAAGAAATATAGAAATCTAAGATGAATGGGCTGTCTACTTTTTCTCATTGCCTCACACTTTTTCCTTAAGGATCCGGAGATACAGAGTGGTGTACAGGAACTTTATGCTGTAGGACTGTGTTAATGTCAGCATTTAGAAATCAAAGTAATAACTCATAAGGTAAGCAAGCTGTAATGAATGGCTGCACTTGCTCAGATCAGGAAAATTGTAAATTTAGACCATTAGTTAGATAACCTGAAGAATGGGCATGCCACAAGTTGCCTCTCATTCTATAGCCCTTAAAACACTGGTCCCAACTAAATGCTTACAATCCTGTAACATTGTATGCAGGAATTTGTGTAGGTCCTCTTTACTGGTTGCTTAGTGTAACTAGCAACATGTAGTATCAATTTATTTCTAGAAAAGAGAACATCATAATATTGGACCTCATTTCTATCACACCAAGCACAAGCTTAGAGTTGAATAATAGAGCATTACCACTGGGATGGAGAATCGGGATTTAAGCCAAGATGATCTCTCATCCTCTGGACACAGGGCATGTTTCTGGGCTGTGTTCCAAAGCTATGTCTTGGTGATAGATTGTGAAACACATCACACTGAGCAGTTATGCATTCTGATAGTCCAGTATTAAAATTAAGAAAAAAATAAAAGGCACCGGCATTGTGATATTAACTTCCAGAACAATTTCATGCTACAGTCTATTACATATTTATGTAAAAGATAATATAAAATATATAAAGCTGCGGGATTTTTTTTCATATATGGCAAACATTGTCCTAAATGCTCAGACCCATGAAGATCATTTGATATTCCCACTTCCATTCCCTTCTTGCCTGTTGATCAGCATCCAGGAGACATGTTTTCTGTTAGTATTTGCATCCTCTGCATACGCAGAGCACAATGGTGATGCTTCCTTTTCGGCATCACACTCTGTGCATCATGGGAAATGAGAGTGGGTGCTGCTGGGAAGGAACACCTGGCAAATTGGGCCTACCTGTACTCCTCGGGAAGTGCAGTAACAGCTCAGCCCATGCTCCATTACAGTGATGAAAAGAGGACTGAGAACAGAAAGAGCCTGTATACACACACTTTGGGAAGACTTTCCTCTTTAAAGTTTTATTTTGTATGTTTAGTTTCTTCAGGATTTATTTTTGGTTTAAGCAGTTAATATTTTTCCTCCATAATTGCCCTGACAGGCTTTGGGAATAATAAAGAAACATTCCAATTGGGATCCTCTTTCTCACCAAAAGTTATGAATGTCAGAGAAGGGAGAAAAACTGCTTGACCTGATTGGGGCTAGAGGATAAACTCCTTTGCAAAGCCTTGTAACATTATATATTGTTTATGCTTATTCTCATATGTATCAATGTTATAAAAATCTAGGAAGAGGATACACATACCAATTTCAATGCCTTGTCTGGTCTACTTTTGGAGATTTCCTTAACTGTGGGGAAGTAAGAAGAAAAAAATCAACCAACGTGTTGCAGCCAGGACTTCAATTTGCTTGCAATATCTAATTTCTTTCTTAAAAAAACTGATGTAACTATGGAAAAGTGCTAACATTGTGTATTAGTTTGTTCTCACAAGGCATACCCAAGATTGGAGATTGGGTAATTTATAAAGGAAAGAGGTTTAATTGCCTCACAGTTACATATGGCTGGGGAGGCCTCACAGTCATGGTGGAAGACAAATGAGGAGCAAAGTTACATCTTACATGGTGGTGGGCAAGAGAGCTCGTGCAGTGAAACTCCCATTTATAAAACCACGAGATCTCATGAGACTTATTTACTACCATGAGAACAGTATGGGGTAGACCACCCCCATCATTCAATTATCTCCACCTGACCCCACCTTTGACATGTGGGGATTGTTACAATTCAAGGTGAGGTTTGGGTGGGGACATGAGCCAAACCATATCATTTCACTCCTGCCCCCTCCCAAATCTCATGTCCTCACATTTCAAAACCAATCATGCCTTCCAACAGTCTCTCAATGTTTTAACTCATTTCAGTATTAAGTCAAAAGTCCACAGTCTGAAGTCTCATCTGAGACAAGGCAAGTCCCTTCTGCCTATGAGCCTGTAAAACCAGTAGCAAGTTAATTATATCCTAGATGCAATGGACTTCAAAAGTCCACAGTCCAAAGTTTCATCTGAGACAAGGCAAGTCCCTTCTGCATATGAGTCTGTAAAACCAGTAGCAAGTTAATTATATCCTGGGTACAATGGGGGTACAGGCATTGGGTAAATACACCCATTCCAAATGAGAGAAATTGGCCAAAATGAAGGGGCTACATGTCCTATACAAGTCCAAATCTAATGAGGCAGTCAAATCTTAGACCACTGAAATGATCTCCTTAGCCTACATGTCTCACATCCTGGTCGTGCTAATGCAAGAGATGGGCTCTCATGGCCTTAGACAACTTAGGCCTTGTGGATTTTCAGGGTACAGCCCTTCTTCCAGCTGCTTTCACTGGCCCATGTTGAGTGTCTGCAGCTTTTTTAGGTGCACAGTGTAAGTTGTTTGTGGATCTACCTTTCTGGGGTCTAGAAGATGGTGGCCCTCTTCTTACAGCTCCACTGGGAAATGCTCTAGTGGGGACTCTGTGTGGGCTCCACTCCCATATTTCCCTTCTGCACTGCCCAAGGGGAGGTTCTCCATGAGGTCCCTTCCCCTGCAGCAAACTTCTGCCTGGACATTTAGGGGTTTCCATATATCCTCTGAAATCTAGGAGGAGGTTCCCAAACCTCAATTCTTGATTTCTGTCCACCCACAGGACCACAACACCACATGGAAGCTGCTAAGGCTTGTGGCTTGCACCCTCTGAATCCAAGGCCTAGCTGTACCTTGGCCCCTTTTAGCCACAGCTGGAGTGGCTGGGACACAGAGCATCAAGTCACTAGGCTGCACACAGCAGGGGAGTCTGGGCCCAGCCCACAAAACCATTTTTTTTCCTCCTAGGCCTCCAGACCTGTGATGGGAGGGGCTGCCACAAAGATCTCTGTCATGCCCTGGAGACATTTTCCCCATTGTCTTGGTGATTAACATTCTGCTCCTTGTTACTTATGCAAATTTCTACAGAAGGCTTGAATTTAACCCCAGAAAATGGGATTTTCTTTTCTATTGCATTGTCAGCCTGCAAATTTTTCCAACTTCTATGCTTTGCTTCCCTTTTACACAGAAGTTCCAATTCCTAACCATATCTTTGTAAATACATCAAATTAAATGCTTTAGCAGCATCCAAGTCATCTCTTGAATTCTTTGCTGCTTAGAACTTTTTTCCAACAGATGCCCTAAATCATCCTTCTCAAGTTTAAAGTTTCACAAATCTCCAGGGCAGGGGCAAAAAGCCATCAGTCTCTGCATAGCAAGAATGACCTTTATTCCAGTTTCTAACAAGTTCCTCCAACCTGAACTTTATTGTCCATATCACTATTAGCATTTTGATCAAAGTCATTCAACAAGTCTCTAGGAAGTTCCAAACTTTCCCACATTTTCCTATATTCTTCAGAGACCTCTGAACTGTTCCACCCTCTGCCTGTTACCCGGTTCCATAGTTGCTTCCACATTTTCAGGTATCTTTACAGCTGTGTCCAACTCTATGTGATGCCAATTTACTGTATTAATCCATTCTGATGATGCTAATAAAGACATACAATTCCACATGGCTGGGGACACCTCACAATTATGGTGGAAGGTGAAGGAGTAGCAAAGTCATATCCTTACATGGCAGCAGGCAAGAAAGCATATGCAGGGAAACTGCCCTTTATAAACCATTAGATCTTGTGAGACTTACTATCAGGAGAAATCGTGGGAGCATGTGAAAAACCTGCCCCCATGATTGAATTACCTCCAACCAGGTCCTTCCCATGACACGTGGAGATTATGGGAGCTACAGTTCAAGATAATATTTGGGTGGGCACACAGCCAAACAATATCAATATGGCTATACACCTCCCTTTTAGCAGCGCTTTCCCTGCATCCCATAAATTTTGGCATGTTGTCTTTTTATTTTCACTTGTCTCAAAGTATTTCCTAATTTCCCTTTTCACTTATTTTTTGACCCACTGATTGTTTAACATTTTGTTATTTAATTTTCATGTATCTTGCTATTCTAGTTTTCCTTTTGTTATTGCTTTTGTTTCATTCCATTGTGGCTGTAAATTATACTTAATAAGATTTAAAATTTGAAATTGTTGAGACTTGTTTTCTGGCCTAACATGTGATCTACCCTAGATAATTTTCCATGTTCACTTGATGAGAATACAGGTTCTATGTGTGTTAGGTCTAATTAGTATAGTGTGATGGTTAATACTGAGGGTCAACTAGATTGGATTGAAAGATGCAAAGTATTGATCCCAGTGTGTCTGTGAGGGTGTTGCCAAAGAAGATTAATATTTGAGTCAGTAGTCTGGGAAAGGTAAACTTTCCCTTAATCTGGGTGGGCACTGTCTAATCAGCTGCCAGCTTGGCTAGAATATAAAGCAGGCAGAAAAAAACATGAAAAGACTAGACTGGCCTAGCCTCCCAGCCTACATCTTTCTCCTGTGCTTGGTGCCTCCTGTCCTCAAACATCAGATTCCAAGTTCTTCAGTTTGGAGACTCAGACTGGCTTTCCTTGCTCTCAGCTCACAGATGGTCTATTGTAGGACCTTGTGATCATGTGAGTTAACACTTAATAAATTACCCATTATTTATATATTTATTCCATTAGTTCTGACCCTCTAGAGAATGTTGACTAATACAGATTTTGGTACCAGGAGGGGTTCTAGAGGAACAGAATATTAAGGATGGAGTTCTTTCATTGCTTTGGGGGTTTTTGGAGTTGGCTGCTTAATATGATTAGACCCCAGAAAGTTAAGGAATCCACTTCTAATAGTATGGAGAACACTGATAGTCCTTGGTGTGAACTGCTTAGAGAGTTATGCCAAATAAATGCATTTGACACTCCTGATTCACCACTCATGAGAGGCAAGGAGTTTAGTGACTCTATACATCATACCTTTGATCATATGTGGAGAACTGAAGAACACAACAGAGCTGGTTTGTTGTTTCTAAGTTCAGTGGACAAAGTGATGAGAGAAAATGATGAACTCAGGGATTCTAACTCCCAGCTTCAGAAGCAGATACCAAACCTCAAATCTGCTGAGATTGCCCTGAGTGAGAGTCTTATCTCCTGTAGAGAAAGAGCTCAAATTGTGGAAAAATGAACACAAGTTCTTATCATGTGAATGGCTGACCTACAATGAAAAGGTGCATGCACAGCCTCACCAAGTGTCTACTGTTAAAGTGAGGCCATTCATAGATTGGAGAAGAATGGTACCCTGCAACTTGGAATGGGGGCGTGTAGAATGACCCTGATGAAGCTGGGAACATTGAGTCTGTAAACTCTGATGAACCTTTTTTTTCCAAGAAGAAACAGTTTCCTCTTCCCCAGTAGTGGCAACAACCCCTCCCCGACCTATTCTGCCATCAGCCTTTCCACCTTTGAGAAGATAAACTCTGTGCTGCCTGAGGCAATAATGATGGCCTTCCGTGAGGCAGTTTCTGGCAAGATAATATTGATTCTCCTCAGGAACCACCCCCAACACCCCCATTTGCTTCTAGATGTATAACTAGACTAAAGTCCCAGCGTGCCCCTAGAAGTGAGGTTGAGAGTGTGAGGAGGTGTGCTGCACTTCAAAACTGTTTGAGTTTTCTGATTTTTACAAACAGAAATCTGGAGAACAGGCATTGGAATGGATATTAAGGGTGTGGGATAATGGTGGAAGGAACATAGAGTTGGATCAGGAATTTATTTATTTGGGCCCATTAAGTAGGGAATCTTCATTTTAATGTTGCAGCTTGGGAACTTAAAAAAAGTTCTAATAGTTTATTTGCTTGGTTAGCTGAAATGTGAATTAAAAGATGGCCCACTGCGAGTGAGCTGGTAATGCCTGATCCACCTTGGTTTAATGTAGTGGAAGGGATCTGAAGGCTTAGGGAAATTGGGATGGTAGAGTGGATTAGTCACTTTAGACCTACTCATCCCAGCTGGGAGGGTCCAGAAGATATACCCTTGACCAATGCCTTGCAAAATAGATTTGTGAAGGCAGCACCTGCACCTTTGAAGGGTCCTGTAATTGCTCTTTTCTGTATGTCAAATCTAACAGTGGGAAACACAGTCACTCAACTAAAAAATTTAAATACAATGGGAATAAGTGCATCCTGAGGTGGCAGGGGACTAAATAGTGGTACTCAACCATCAAAGGCAAGGTGGGGCTTGGCACAGTGGCTCACATCTGTAATCCCAGCACTTTGGGAGGCCAAGGTGGGCAGATCATGATGTCAGGAGATCAAGACCATCCTGTCTAACATGGTGAAACCCCATCTCTACTAAAAATACAAAAAATTAGTTCGGTGTGACGGCACTTGCCTGTAGTCCCAGCTACTCATGAGGCTGAGGCAGGAGAATCACTTGAATCCAGGGAGTGGAGGTTGCAGTGAGCTGAGACCACACCACTGCACTCCAACCTGGGTGACAGAGTGACACTCTGTCTCAAAAAAAAAGAAAAAGAAAAAAGAAAAAAGAAAAATGGCAAGGTGGTTGTAGTTACTGTAATGGACTGCAGAGGCAAAGCAGCAAACAGAATGGATAGACTCATGTAGATCTCTCACATTGGATAATTAATCATGGTGTCCCTAGAATTAAAATTGATAGGAAACCTACTGCATTCCTTTTTTTTCCTTTATTATTATTATTATTATTATACTTTAGACTCTATGGTACATGTGCACAATGTGCAAGTAAGTTACATATGTATACATGTGCCATGCTGGTGGGCTGCACCCACCAACTCGTCATCTAGCATTAGGTATATCTCCCAATGCTATCCCTCCACCCTCCCCCCACCCCACAACAGTCCCTACAGTGTGATGTTCCCCTTCCTGTGTCCATGTGTTCTCATTGTTCAATTCCCACCTATGAGTAAGAATATGCGGTGTTTGGTTTTTTGTTCTTGTGATAGTTTACTGAGAATGATGATTTCCAATTTCATCCATGTCCCTACAAAGGACATGAACTCATCATTTTTTATGGCTGCATAGTATTCCATGGTGTATATGTGCCACATTTTCTAAGCAGAAAACATCTAGGTCGAATGGACAGAAGAATAATTTTAATTATAAAACCAGAATCATGGCCCCTCAATCAGCTTCCAGACTTGAGTGAGTTTACAGACCCAGAACCCTTTGAATGAAGGGTAGACTGAGTACCCTTGAGGAAGAACCTCCCTACACTACCAACAATTTATGCTGTTAATCTTTCTCTCATCCTTCCTCCAAAAGACCTCCAGCCTTTTACCAGAGTAACTGTGAATTGGGGTAAGTGAAATTATCAGACATTTTGGGGACTACTGGACACTGACTCTGAGCTGATGTTGATTTCAGGGGACCCAAAATGTCATTGTGTCTTTAAGTTAAAGTAGGGACATCTGGAGATCAGGTAATTAATGGAGTTTTAGCACAGGTACAACTTACTGTGGGTCCAGTGTGTCCCTGAACTCATCCTGTGGTCATTTCCCCAGGGGAAGAATGCATAATTGGCATAGACATGATTAGCACTTGGCAGAAGCCTCCCATTGGCTCTTTGACTGGTAAGGTGAGAGCTATTATGGTGGGAAACACTGAATGGAAGCCATTAGAGCTGCCTCTACCTAGAAGAATAGTAAATCAAAAACAATATTGCATCCCTGGAGGGATTGCGGAGATTAGTGCCATCATCAAGGACTTGAAAGATGCAGGAGTGGTGATTCCCACCACATTCCCTTTTATCTCTCCCATTTGGCTTGTGCAGAAGACAGACAGATCTTGGAGAATGAGGGCATTATTGTAAGCTTAACTAAGTGGTGACTCTTGGCCTCTTACTGGGCTTTGGTGGAAACTGACCGTTTGACTATAGGTCATCAAGTTACCATGTAACCTGAACTGTCTTTCATGAACTGGGTGCTTTCTGACCAGTCTAGCCACAAAGTGGGTCATACACAGCAGCATTCCATCATCAGATGGAAGTTGTATATATGTGATCAGGCACTAGCAGGTCCTGAAAGCACAAGTAAATTACGTGAGTAAGTGGCTCAAATGCCCGTGGTCTTAACTCCTGCCACCCTGCCTTCTCTTCCCTAGCCTGCACCGATGGCCTCATGGGGATTTCCCTATGATCAGTTGACAGAGGAAGAGAAGACTAAAGCCTGGTTCACAGATGGTTCTGCACGATATGCAGGCACCACCAAAAAGTGGACAGCTGCTGCACTACCTACCCTTTCTAGGACATCCCTGAAGGACAACAGTGAAGGAAATCTTCCTAGTGGGCAGAACTTTGAGCAGTGTACTTGGTCGTGCACTTTGCATGGAAGGAGAAATGGCCACATGTGCAATTATATACAGATTCATGGCCTGTAGCCAATGGTTTGGCTGGATAGTCAGGGACTTGGAAGAAGCATAATTAGAAAATTGGTGACAGAGAAATTTGGCTAATAGGTTTGTGGATGAACCTCTATTAGTGGTAAAAAACTGCAAAGATATTTGATCTCATGTGAGTGCTCACCAATGGCTGACCTCAGCAGAGGAGGATTTAAATAATCAAGTGGATAGTATGACCCATTCTGTGGACACCACTCAGCCTCTTTCCCCAGCCACCTCTGTCATCTCCCAATGAGCCCATGAACAAAGTGGCCATAGTGTCAGGGATGGAGATTATGCATGGGTTCAGCAACATGGACTTCCACTCACCAAGGCTGACCTGGCTAAGGCCACTGCTGAGTGCCCAATTTGCCAGCAGCAGAGACCAACACTGAGCCCTCGATATGGCCCCATTCCTTGGGGTGATCAGCCAGCTACCTGGTGGCAGGTTGATTATATTGGAGCTCTTCCATCATGGAAAGGGCAGAGGTTTGTCCTCACTAGAACAGACACTTTCTCCAGATATTGGTTTGCGTATCCTGCATGCAGTGCTTCTGCCAAGACTACCATCTGTGGACTCACAGAATGCCTTATCTACTGTCATGGTATCCCACACAGCATTGTCTCTGACCAAGGCACTCACTTTATCACTAAAGAAGTGTGGCAGTGGGTTCATGCTCATGTAATTCACTGGTCTTACCATGTTCCCCACAATCCTGAAGCAGCTGGATTGATAGAATGGTGGAATGGCCTTTTTAAGTCACAATTACAATGTGAACTAGGTAACGATATTTTGGAAGGCTGGGGCAAAGTTGTGCAGAAGGCTGTGTATGCTCTGAATCAGCATCCAATATATGGTACTGTTTCTCCCAAAGCCAAGATTCACTGGTCCAGGAATCAAGGGGTGGAAGTGAAAGTGGCACCACTCACCATCACCCCTGGTGATCCACTAGCAAGATTTTTGCTTCCTATTTCGATGACATTACGTTCTTCTGGCCTAGAGGTCTTAGTCCCAGAGGGAGGAATGCTGCTACCAGGAGACACAACAATGATTTCTTTAAACTGGAAGTTAAGATTGCCACCTGGACACTTTGGGCTCCTTCTACCTTAAAGTCAACAGGCTAAGAAGAGAGTTACATTGTTGGATGGTGTGACTGACTCAGACTATCAAGATGAAATCAGTCTACTACTCCACAGTGGAGGTAAGGAAGAGTATGCATGGAATACATGAGATCTGTTATGGTATCTCTTAGTATTACCATGCCCTGTGATTAAGGTCAATGAGAAACTACAACAACAACTTATTCTAGACAGGAATAAAAATGTCCCAGAACCTTTAGGAATAAAGAGGTTTGGGTCACTCCACCAGGAAAAAAAAAAAACAAAAAATGTGACCTGCTGAGGTGCTTGCTGAAGGCAAAGGGAATACAAAATGGGTAGCAGAAGAAGGTAGTCATCAATACCAGCTAAGACCACATGACCAGCTGCAGAAATGATGACTGTAATTGTCATGAGTATTTCTTTCTTTTGTTAAAAACATGTTTGTGTATATATACACTTGTACTAAGAAAATATCTTCACTTTATTTCCTTTTTCGTTTACCATGTGACATAAGATTTATTGACTTCATATCAGCATGTAAGTATTTTTAACTTTGTATTTGGGTTGGAAATTAGTGCATTTCTGGTTATATGAAGGATAGTTGTATTATTTTAGGCATAATTTTTACTTTATTATTGCCTTTGTTTGAAAATTATGTATGCTCTCAGGAGATGTATATGGGTTCAAGTTGACAAGGAGTGGACTTGTGATGGTTAATACTGAGTGTCAACTTGATTGGATTGAAGGATGAAAAGTACTGATCCTGGGTGTGTCTGTGAGGGTGTTGCCAAAGGAGATGAATATTTGAGTCAGTGGGCCAGGATGGGCAGACCAACCCTTAATCTGGGTGGGCACAATCTAATGCCAGTGTAACTAGAATATATATAAAGCAGAAAAACATGAAAAGACTAGACTGGCCTAGCCTCCCAGCCTACATCTTTCTCTCCTGCTGGATGCTTCCTGTTCTTGAAGAGGAGGAACTTGAACTCCAAGTTCTTCAGTTTTGGGACTCAGACTGGCTTTTCTTGTTCCTCAGCTTGCAGGTGGCCTGTTGTGAGACCTTGTGATTCTGTCACTTAAGGTTTAATAAACTTCTCTCTCTCTCTCTCATACATGTATGTGTATATGTATACGTATATGTATATGTACACGTATACATATATGTATATGAAGTTCTGTCCCTCTAGAGAACCCTGACTAACACATACAGTGATATTCAAGTCTCCTACTTTCTTGTTGATCTTCTATTTAGTTGTCCCATTCATTATTGAAAGTGGGGTACTGAAGTCTCCTACTATTGTTTTGCTATATAGTCCTCCCTTCAATTCTGTCAATGTTTACTTAATTCATCTAGAAAATCTGAGATTTTGTGCAGAAAAACTTATAATTACTTTTGCTTTTTGGTAAATTAACCCTTTTATCATTATGTAAAATCTGATAACAATTTTTTATTTAAAGTCTATTTTGTCTGATATTAATATAGCCAATCTTGTTCTTTTGGTTATCATTTGCATGGAACATCAGTTTTCATCCTTTCACTTTTAGCCTGTGTTTGTCCTTTGATCTAATGTGGTTCTCTATATATTTTCTTTGTGGTTAATATTGCAATTATGCAAGACATCTTAAAGTCATAACATTATATTTCAAACTGATAACAACTTAGCTTCTGTACAGCTGCCCTCTCCAATTAATATTATCAATGACACAAATTACATCTTTATATATTGACAACCCAATAATATAAATGTATACTTTTATAAATAGTTTTTTCATTAAAATTCTATGAACCAAAATGACAACACTACAGATTACTATGTTCATCCATGTATTTGCCTCTACCCAAGGACCTTATATAATTATATGGCTTATGTTGCTATCTATTATTTCATTTCAACAAAAGGCTTTATTTCATATTTCTTTCATCTAGTGGTAATATTCTCCTGCAACTTTTGTTTATCTGGGAAACTCTTTATTTCTCTTTTATTTTTGGAGGTGAATTTTGCTGGATATAGTATTCTTGGTGACAGTTTTTCCCTTTCAGCAATATATCATTGCACTCTCTTCTGGCAAGAAGCGTTTCTGCAGGAAACTAGTTGATAACCTTATAGAAGCTCTCTATGTGTGGCAAATTGCTCTAATCTGGCTATTTCCAAGATTCTTTCATTGCTCACTTATCTAGGATGAATAAATTCCAGAGATCTTTGTACACCATGGTGACTATAATTAATAACAATATATTGTATTTCTGAAAATCACTGACTGTAACATATAAGGGTTCTCACTGCAAAAAATAAATATGTGAATCTATACACATGTTAAATTTTAGCCATTTGATAATGCATACATTTTAAAAACAGTTTTGTACACAGTAAATATCATTTTGTCAATTAACAATAAATTCATTAATTAGAAAATATAAAAATACCAAAAAAGATTCTCTCTTTGTGTATAATATTATAGAGTTTGAGTGTGATGTGTCTTGTGTTGTTCTCTTTGGATTTATACTTTCTAAATTTGTGTTCTTAGTTTGTTAAGTATTTTTATCATGAAAGATGTCAGATTTTCAAGTGTATTTTTTGCATTAAATGATATTGTCTCGTAGTTTTTGTCACCCTTTATTAGTATTCAGGTAGCGTATTACATTGATTGATTTTTATTTAACTATTCTTGAATCCTGGGCTAAGCTTCAGTTGGTTATGATATATGTGTGTATATATATATATATATATATATAAATTTTAACATTGTATTAGTCTGTTCTCACACTGCTAATAAAGATATACCTGAGCCTGGGTAATTTATAAAGGAAAGAGGTTTAATGCACTCACAGTTCCACATGGCTGGGGAGGCCTCACAAACGTGGTAGAAAGCAAAGGAGAAGAAAAGATGCATCTTACATAGTGCCAAGCAAGAGAGCATGTGTAGGAGAACTCCCTTTTTATAAAAACATCAGATCTCATGAGGCTTATTCACTATCATGAGAACAGCATGGGAAAAACCCACCCCTATGATTCAATTACCTCCCACTGGGTTCCTGCCATGACATGTAGGGATTATTACAATTCAAGGTGAGATTTGTGTGGAGATACAGAGCCATAGCATACAATTCCACTTCTGGCCCATCTGAAATCTCATGTCCTCACATTTCAAAATCAATCATGCTTCCCAACAGTCTCCCAGAGTCTTAACTCATTCCAGCAATAACCCAAAAGTCCAAGTCCAAAATCTCATCTGAGACAAGGCAAGTCCCTTCTGCCTATAAGCCTGTAAAATCAAAAGCAAGTAGGTACATCCTAGAAACAATGAGGGTACAGGCATTGGTAAATACAGTCATTCCAAATGAGAGAAATTGGGCAACATGAAGGGGCTACAGTCTTCATGCAAGTCCCAAATCCAGCGAGGCAGTCAAATCTTAAAGCTCCAAAATGATCTCCTTTGACTCAACATCTCACATCCAGGTAATGCTGATGCAAGAGGTAGGTTCCCATGGTCTTGGAAATCTCCACCCCTGTGGCTTTGCAGGGTACAGTCCCTCTCCTGACTGCTTTCATGGGCTGGTGTTGAGTGTCTAGCTTTTCCAGGTGCATGGTGCCAAGGTGTTTGTGGATCTACCATTCTGTGGTCTGGAGGATGGTGGCCCTCTTTTCACAGCTCCACTGGGCAGTGCCCCATTGGGGACTCTGTGTAGGAGCTCCACTACCACATTTATCATCCATATTGTCCTCGTTGAGGTTCTTTATGAGGGTTATGCCCCTGCAGCACACATCTGCCTAGACATCCAGGCATTTCCATACATCCTCTGAAAGCTAAGCAGAGGTTCCCAAATCTCAGTTTTTGATGTCTTTGCACCTGCAGGCACAACACCACATATAAGCTGCCAAAGCTTGGAGCTTGCACCCTCTGAAACAATGGCCTGAGCTCTATGTTGGCCCCTTTTAGCCACAGTTGGGATGTAGGGCACCAAGTCTCAAGACTGCACAAAGCAGCCAAGCCTTGGGCTTGGTCCACAAAACCATTTTTCCCTCATAGGCCTCCAGGCCTGTGATGAGAAGGGCTGCTGTGAAGATCTCTGAAACATCCTGGAGACATTTTCCCCATTGTTTTGGCAACTAATGTTTGGCTTCCCATTACTTATGCAAATTTCTACAGCAGACTTGACTTAAATTTCTCCCCAGAAAATGTTTTTTTCTTTTCTATTGCATCACCAGGCTGAAAATCTTCCAAACTTTTTTGCTGTGCTTCCCTTTTAAACAGAAGTAATTCCAAACCATATCTTTGTGAATACAGAAAACTGAATGCTTTTAATAGCACCCAAGTCACATCTTCACTTTGCTGCTTAGAAATTTCTTCCATCAGATGCCCTAAATCATCCCTCTCAAGTTTAAAGTTCCACAGATCTCTCAGGCAGGGGCAAAATGCCAGTAGTGTCTTTGCTAAAGCATAGCAAGAGTCATCTTTTCCCCAGTTCCCAATAAGTTCCTCATCTCCATCTGAGACTATCTCAACCTGAACTTCATTTTCCTTATCACTATCAGCATTTTGGTTGAAACCATTCAACAAGTCTCTAGGAAGTTCCATTCTTTGCCACATTTTTCTGTCTTCTTCTGAGCCTTACAAACTGTTCCAACCCATGCATGTTACCCAGTTACAAAGTTACATCCATATTTTCAGGTGTGTTTACAGCAGCACCCCACTCTACCAGTAACAATTTACTGTATTAATCTGTTCTCACACCACTAATGAAGACAGACCTGAGACTGGGTAATTCATAAAGGAAAGAGGTTTAATGGACTCAAATTCCACATGACTGGGAGGCCTCCCAATCATGGCAGAAGGTAAAGGAGAAGCAAAGGTTCATCTCTCATGGCAGCAATCAAGAGACCATGTGCAGGGGACTCCCCTTTATAAAACCAACAGATTTCATGAGACTTATTCACTATCATGAGAACAGCACAAGAACTTCCCCCCATCCCAACAACTCTGTGATTCAGTTACCTCCCACCAGGTCTTTTCCACAACATTGTGAGATTACATTTCAAGATAATATTTGGGTGAGGACATACAGCCAAACCATATCAAACATGATGCTGAATTCAATTTTTTAGTATTTTAGAAGATTTCTCCAACTATATTCATACGGGATGTTAGTCTGTATTTAATTTTCTCATGATGTCTTTATATGTTTATCTCTGGAACATAGTGACTGAAGAAGTAATTGTTTCTAGAAGACAGAACCCTGGAACCTTGCAGTATTCCAGGATATAGGATAGCTATGTAGTTCTTCATCAAAAAGAACTTAGAGTCACGTACTTGAGTGACTGAACACTAAAGAAAAGAGAATACCTAGAGCAGGGGACTACAGACTACAGACTGTGAGATAAATCAAGCTGGGCAACAGTTTTTGCAAATAAACTTTTATTGGAAAATGGCCAGGTACATTTATTTACATATTGCCTATGACTGCTTTCATGCTACAATGCAGAGCTCATAACTATAGCCAAAACCTTACAGTTTGAAAAGCCTGAAATATTTACTATCTAGCACTTTACTAAAAAATTGTTGACTCTGAACTAGACTTTTTGAGCATTATGGAACAAGGGTATAAGCTAACATTGATACTGGAAGACTGAAAGCATCATGATGGCCTGAGCAAGAGTTTATGGGGCTACATAATAACTAGAGTTCTGGCTGAGTTCTAGCTAAATTTTACAGATTTACCCAGTGGTTAGTCCTTTTCCCTGTCCCTGGCTGTATAATTGGATTGGTATTATTGGCCATTGGAGTAGCCCCCACATTGGGCCCTTGGCCTGTGAAGTAAGAAGGCCATGTGGCAGCTGCTGAATGGCCCTGATTCACCAAGATAGCAAATCAATAACAATGTTGCCCATTTGCAGTGGGCTGGGTTTGGATGGTGGAGATGAGTGCCATTTATAAAGTCCTTAAATGTGAAGTAGGTGTGGAGTGGAGGAGTCCCTTATGATTCTTTGTTTTAATTCTTCAGTGCAGACTCTTCACAAGCATGATGAATCCTAAAGGAGGACTGGAGACCACTGCAAGCTCAACCAAGTGGCTGCCCTGATGGCAACTGCAGGTCCACATACACTGTTATTGCAGGAGTGGAATCCTATAGCATTGGGCACATGGCATGCAGCACTGAATTGGAGAATATTCTCTTGCTTCTTCTGATCAGAACACAAGTCTTAATTGAATTTATGTGGAAAGCACAATATTTAGTGAAATTTTTGCCCCAGGATTGTTTACTCTATTTGGCTCTGTCATATAATATACAAAGTCAGCTGGTCCATTTGTATTTAGTGCAGGATATCACACTGATCCATTGGGTTAAGATGTCATACTGATTCAGCATGATAAGTAAGAAGCCATGATGGTCTGGGGAAGACACACACACTCCAGAGGGTGAATGGAAGAAGACAAACTCTGAGGAGATTCAGGGAGCTACTATTTCTATGTTTTTATGGGTACAGAGGTCAGGGGAATGCTGGAACATTCCCTACAATATATGAGGCAAATTGTTGTTGCATCCTACATCTTCTACTATGAACAAGGAAGCTTATCACTTGGACAGCCCCTTTGGGATCTGGAGATGACACTCCATATTCTACACCAGGTGACTTGGAACATGGTCAGCTGTCATTGTGCCCTCAGGCAGGAAAGGCTCTGCAACTTGTCCATTCTGCAGTGGCTGATGCCCTGCTCCTTCGTCTGTAAAATCTGACACTGTGGTGTTGGGAGGGTCAGTAGTGACACAGATGCATTGGAAGGATCACACAGATGCTCTGGGGATTGGAGGTGGTCCATGCCATTTGCAGCAGGGAAGTCTCTAGCTTTGGAAACAGCTCCTGGCATGCTAGTACACCCTGGTGAGTGTGGAATTCCTGGGCACAGGGTTCATATGATCACCCATCTGGAACTCAGCACTAGGGAGTGGGTCTGTCACACTCATCAAGTCACAGTGGAAGGGCCCTGCAACATCCCTTTGAAAGTTGGAAATCATACATTAAAGGTCAGAGTTTTGCAGAACAAGAAGGCACTATCTAATTATTACAATTTCAGGATTAGATAAGGAGAGACTCTACTCAAACAGATTATACAAAGAAGGGGAGAAGCACTACAGCAACAGGGAGAACTCTAGGTATGAGTTTGGTAAGCATATCAAAGGCCAGCCAAAGAGGGCCTGTTCTGTTATAAGGAGGAGTAACAAGGTTAGAAAGAATCTTGCTGGGAGGAGCTCAGAGTCTGTGTCTCTTTTAGTCCAGCTGATACTTAGGAGGGTTAAAGAGGCACCATTTTGTATTCAGATGCTGACTCAGGCTGATGGTAGGCCAAAGTTCAGAGTGGTCTCAGGAGAGAGGAGCTTAACTAAAACTTGGTGAAGTCAAAGTTTGGTCAAGCATTTTGTTCCGATTAATCAGTTGGCACAAAGATCTCAACTAATCATTCATAAGATTAAGAATTTAGAGAACGTGCGTCTGGCCTTGCTCTAGATAAATAAGGAGCTTATCCCAGAGTCCTCTCTAAATCATACGTGGAAGGGTGTTTCTGTTCAGTAAACTATTTTCTAGAGAAACAAAGGATGTGGGGATTTCTTGTAAACTACCTGTAGTCAGGTTCACAGTGCCCTGGTAAACTCCACCACTGTTAGCTCACATGAGTAAGCTACTTGAGGAGGAGCCCCACCCTACATACATCCCTATGGTTGCACAAGCAGCCCTACTCCAGCTTGCACTTGTGGCCATCTGCAGATTGGGGCTGTGGACAGAGGATTCTGTGAAACCAGCTGAAGGAGGAGAAGTCCATGCTTGGGTTATGAATTATTCACCTCCAAATGTGGATATCAGCCAAAATGGTCAGTGGCTGCTTAGTCACACTAAGAGTAGCCATTAAGGACTGGACAAGAAAAGTTTCTTCCCAACGATCTAAACTGCGATATTGCACCTGTTCTTTTACATCCTTTAGAAGGAATAATGACTCCAAGAGAGATTATATTTAAATTCCTGGGCATGATCTGACTGGCTGGAAGCAGGCATGGTATGAGGTATGAAGAATTTTGCATGGTATATTAATGCCCATCACATAACATCCATCATGGAAGAGGCACTGGACTGTCCAAGAGACAGATACCTATGCAAGCTGACGTTACTGAGCATTTGCGGTAAGCCACACCGTGCATGGCACAAAGATCGCTGAATTCAGTGTGGCAGAGATGGACACTATGCTTGGGACAACAGCTTGGATGTCCACTGCCTATGGCAGATCTGGGTATCACATCTTCTGAATGGCCAGCCTGCAAAGAAAAGAGTCCAATATTTCTAGAGGAGTAAAATTGGTCTCTTGGTGGTCAGTTGATGATGCTGGCAACTTTCCATTGCATAATATGGTGATTATAATTAGTAACAATGCAGTCCATTCTTGGGCATTGCCACGAGTAGTTATTTGTTCTCATGAAAAAAAGTTTGTGAGGTAGTGCATGTATATTAATTTGCTTAATCGATCCATTCCACCAAATATTTCAAAATATCATGCTCTATATAACAAATATGTGCAGTTTTTATTTGTCAATTACAATTAATTTAAAAAATAATTAATGCTTTACATTTTCTTTATCAGGCTGTGTGATCACATTTTAAGTCTTAGGTGATCTTTACAGATTAACATCAGCTAATCAATACAGAAAAGATGACAGAAGCAAAAGTGTTACAAAGTGAGGCTAAAAACTTTTGTATAAAATGTTGAGAGGAAACAGTATACTCATACCATTTTAAAGTATCTGTCTACAGATTGCAAAGGGGAAATATTCCTTCATAATGAAGCAAACTGGGGGTGATCACCTTCACCAGGTCTTCTAAATTAGAATTCCTGATTGCAGGACCATGTTGCATTATGTGGTCGCTGCTGTGATCCAATCAGGTATCAATAGCCTGAACTGTGGGGTATTCCAGTAAGGATGTTTGTGTTAGCCCATTAAGAGTTGCTATAGAGGAATATTTAAGGCTAAATAATTTATACAAAAAAGAGGTTTATTTGGCTCATAGTTCTGCAGGCTGTATAAGAAGCATGGTGCCAGCATGTGCTTCTGGTGGGGGCCTCAGTAAGCCTTCAGTCATGATAGAAGATGAAGGGCAGCTGGCCTCTCACACAGAAAGAACTGGAAGAAGGGTAGGAAGAGTGGTTCCAGGCTTTATTAGGTAACCTGCTTTCATATGAACTTACTCATTAATATGAGGAGGGCGGCAAGCCATTCATGAAGGATCTGCCCCATGACTCAAATATCTCTCACTAGGCCCTGCTTTCAACACTGGGGATCAAATTTCAACATAAATTTTGGAGGCGACAAATATCAAAGCCAAATCAAAGTTTAACTTCAATTTAAGCATGAAGGAATAATAAGATACATCCAGAATGTAGAATGTTCTGTGAGACAACTGGCCTAGATTCTTCAAAAGATTCAATATCATGGAGACATAAACAAAAGGAAGCAAGATGGTTTGGGCTTGGAGGACTGTTCTCAATTAGAAGAGACTAGAAGGACTCCACCAAATGCAATGCAAACATTTCATGGATCATGAATTGGGGAAAAAAAGGCTTTATGTATTAGGCTTTTTTTTTGAATTGCTATAAAGAAATACCTGAGGCTGGGTAATTTATAAAGAAAAGAGGTTTAATGGGCTAATGATTCTCTATACAGTACAAGAAGCATGGTGCCAGCATCTGCTTCTACTGAGGGCCTCAGGAAACTGCCATTAATGGCAGAAGGTGAAGAGGGAGCAGGCATTTCAGATGGTGAGAGCAGGAGCAAGAGAGAGAGGAAGATGATGACACACATTTTTAAACAATCAGATCTTACATGAACTCACTCATTAACAAAGGGATAGTACTAAGCAATTCATGAGGGATCTGCCTCCATGATCCCAACACCCCCTACCAGATTCCACCTCCAATATTGGAAGTCACTTTTCAACATAATATTTAGAGGGGACAAACATTCAAACCATATCACTTTGGAAGATATTATTGAGACAGTTGGGGAAAATGGAACACAGATGGTATATTTTCTGGTGTTATAATAAGACACAAGAATGTCATTATTCTTAGGAGATAGCAAGTGAAGTGTGTATGGGTGAGTGTTACTGTTGACATCAAGTTACACAGAGATGGCTCAGTGAAATAGAATATATTTACATATGTGTACATGCACATATGCATATACAGTGACTGCACATGCATATATGTATATGCAGTGCTTATACATGCACATATGCATATATAGCACATATGATTGAACATATACATATGCATACATGCATACATAATAAGGTGCATATACACATATGCATAACCAGTGCATATACATGTACATATGGACATATGCATGTATGCTGTCTGTACTTGTACACATGCTTATACATGCACATATGGATGCACAGTGCATAGGAATGCACATATAAATATAAAGTGCCTACACCTGCACCTATGCATACACAGTATGCTTACATGCACCTATGCATATTCATTGCCTATACATGCACCTAAGCACAACCAGTGCCTATACATGTACCTATGCATAAACAACATGTCCTATATAAGCACCTATGCATAAAAGGGTGTATATATGCCTATACATTTTATATATGTATATAGAACCCATACATGCACCTATGCATAAACAGTGCCTATACATGCATCTGTATATAAACAGGGTCTATAAATGCACCTGTGCATATATTGGCCATATGGATGTGCCTATGCATAAACTGTGCCTATACAAGTGCCTATGCATAAACAGAGCTTATAGATGTGCCTAGGCATATAGGGACCTATACATGAACCTATGCTTATTTTTGGCTTATAAATATACCTATGCATTTATGTGGCCTATATATATGCCTATGCCTATACAGGGCCCATACATGTGAATATGCTAATACAGGGCCTATACATGCTCCTATGCTTATACAAGGCCTATACATGCTCATATGCATATACAGTGCCTATGCATGTACCTATGCATATATGGGGCCCATACATGCAACTATGCATATAGAGTACACATACGTGCACCTGTGCATACACAGTACATACACATGCACACATGCTTACATGCAGAGGGGAAGGAACATGCAGCAAAATACAAGTAGGTGAATCTAGGAGAGTATTCACATGTATTCTTTGAACTGCTTTTCAACTTTTCTGTAGGTTTAAAATTATCTTAAGAAAAAAATGAGAGAAAAAAAGACTCATTCATTTGTCAGAATGATGTGAATGTGGATGGCCAACACACATGATAGCCAGCTTATGGTTTCATAATCTCAGCAAGAATTGTTCTCCTCCCTCCCATACCCATGCTGGTAGGGGAGCTGTGTTCTGCCCCTCTTCTCAGGGTGTGCTTTTCCTGGATTTGGTCTCTTTCAGAACCCTGCTTCTGTGGTACTGGGCTTTGCGTCATGGCCACAGACCATCTGGCTGTCAGAAGGAGAGCACTCCTGTCCCCTGGGGAGTTTTCATTTTCCTTTCATTTATCTGGATTTCCCTTACAGTTTTGCTAGTTCAGCAACACATTTGAGAGGACAAGATTTAGAAAAAAAAATTATCTGGCTTTTAAGAAAGACGTTCTGCACAATGAGAACACACGGACACAGGGAGGGGAACATCACACACCAGGGCCTATTGGGGGGTGGGAAGCTGGGGGAGGGATAGCATTAGGAGAGATACCTAATGTAAATGACGAGTTGATGGGTGCAGCAAACCAACACGGCACATGTATACCTATGTAACAAACCTGCGCATTCTGCACATGTATCCCAGAAGTTAAAGTAGAAAAAAAAAAAAAAAAGTCTTTCCATAGTTAAAGGCTTGTTGAGCTTATTTACTCTTCCATACTCATTATTCTGTTTTTGGTTATGTCTAACCTATATTATAAAATATTAATGGCTTATATGTTCATACTCTGTTACCTGAAGTTCTAGGAGGTCTTAATATGCTACAAATTACTTCTGCTGATTTTTCTGAGTGGGGTTTTAATTTTGGATGATGAGTGCACTTTCCAGAATGTTTGTCACGATCCTCTGTAGACTGGTTGAGGGCTTCTCTCTCCAGAAAGGTTCTGAACCTGCCCCTACCAAGTGGTCTAAGAACATTACTAACTTGTGATTTATTTTTGCGTTGATTTATTGGGATTGCTGGGACATACGGGTCATATAATTTGGCCCGTTTCACGGGCCCACACTTAAAAATCCCAAGGGGAGTCTTTTGTTTACCCACAGCCCAGGATGGCCCTGTCGAGCTTCTCCAGGGTCTCCCTGATGGAGACCAGTTCTTTCCATAGACTTTTGAAGAATCCAAGTTTGTATTAGGGCTATTTGATTCCACCTCTCCTCACTAGAGTGGCTCAGTTTCTCCTCTCCTGACCATCCAGGCATGAAAATGCAGCAGTGGGCACTCACCATCTCTTGAAAACCTGCCTGCCATGCTGGGACCCGGGCTGCAGTTTCTTCCTTCTGGGCACCATGGAATGCCTTTTCCTCCCTCCATGCTCAGCTCCAAATTTAACAGAATGTTTATTGTCTGTAGCTAAAAATCTTGGTGTTTATATTGAAAGGTTTTCCTGTAATCTGGTGTGTTTTGTTATCAGAACTGGAAGTTTCTTAATCTATTATTTTTGGCTTAAGTGAAAAAAATCTATTTATTCTGTAAATTAGCAGAAAGAACCTCCTTAAAGACATGTTTTCAACTTTTTAAAGCCCTTACACCTAGACAAGAAATAAGGAACACTTAAAATATTTTTAAAATTATTTATTTTTTAAATTTTGTAGATACATAGTAGCCATATATATTTATGGGGTATGTGAGATGGTTTGATTGTGGCATGCAATATATACTAATCATATCATGGAGAATGGGGTATCCATGATCTCAAGCATTTACCATTTGTGTTATAAACAATCCAATTACACTCTTTTATTCATTTTAAAATGTACAATTAAGTTATTATTGACTATGGTCACACTGTTGTGTAATCAAATAGTAGGTCATACTTATTCTTTATATATTTTGGACCCACTAATCATCCCCAGATCTTCCCCAGACCCTTTTCCAGACTCTGGTACCATCCTTCTACTCTCTAGTCCATGGGTTCAATTGTTTTGATTTTTTAGATCCCACTAATAAGTGAGAACATGTGATGTTTGTGTTTCTATGTCCAGCTTACTTCACTTAACATAATGATCTCCGCTTCCATTCATGTTGTTGCAAATGACAGGATCTTATTCTTTTTTATGGGTGATTAATACTCCATCACATATATGTACCACGTTTTCTTCATCCATTCATTTGTTGATGGACACTTAGGTTGCTTCCAAATCTTAGCTGTTGTGAAAAGTGCTGTAAAAAACATGAGAGTGCAGGTATCTTTCAATATATTGACTTCCTTCATTTTGAGTATATACCCAGCAGTGGGATTGCTAGATCATATGGTAGCTCCATTTTTAGTTTTTGGAAGAATGTCCAAAATGTTCTCCACAGTGTTTCCACTAACTTAGGGTCCCACCAATAGAGGAGGGTCCCTTTTCTCCACATCCTCACCAGCATTCATTATTGCCTGTTTTTTTTTATATAAGCCATTTTAACTGCAGTGAGATGACATATCTCATTGTAGTTTTGATTTTTATTTATCTGATGATAAATAATGCTGAGCACTTTTTCATATGCCTGTTTGCCATTTGTATATCTTCTTTTGAGAAATGTTTGTTCAGATCTTGTCCAGTTTTGGTTGGATTATTAGATTTTTTTCCCTGAGGATTTATTTGAGATCCTTTTATATTCTGGTTATTAATCCCTTGTCAGGTAAGTAGTTTGAAAATGTTTTCTTCTATTCTGTGAATTGTCTCTTCACTTTGTTAATTGTTTCCTTTGCTGCACAGAAGCTTTTTAATTTGATGTGATCCCATTTGTCCATTGTCGCTTTGCTTGCCTTTGCTTGTGAGGTATTAGCCAAGAAATCTTTGCCCAGACCAAAGTTGTGGAAATTTTCCTGAAGTTTATTTTGTAATAGTTTGATAGTTTGAGGTCTTAGGTTGAAACTTTTACTCCATTTTTATTTGATTTTTGTTCATGGTGAGAGATAGGGTATAGTTTCATTTTTCTGCATCTGAAGTTCCAGTTTTTCCAACACCATTTATTGAACAGACTGTCTTTTTCCTAGTGTATGTTTTTGGCACCTGTGTCAATTATGAGTTTAACATAAGTGTGTGAATTTTTTTCTGGGTACTCTGTTATGTTTCATTGGTCTATGTGATTGTTTATACTCCAGCACCATGCTGCTTCAGTTACTATAGCTCTGTAATATATTTCAAGTCAAGCAATGTGCTTCCTCCAGTTTTGTTCCTTTTGCTTAGGATAGTTTTGGCTATTCTGGGTCTTTTGTGGTTTTATAGATATTTTATGATTGTAGTTTCTATTTCTGTGAAGAATCTCTTTGGTACTTTATTTTATTTTATTTATTTATTTATTTATTTATTTTTCTTTATTTTATTTTATTATTATTGTACTTTAAGTTTTAGGATACACGTGCACAATGTGCAGGTTAGTTACATATGTATACATGTGCCATGCTGGTGTGCTGCACCCATTAACTCGTCATTTAGCATTAGGTATATCTCCTAAAGCTATCCCTCCCCCCTCCCCCCACCCCACAACTGTACCCAGAGTGTGATGTTCCCCTTCCTGTGTCCATGTGTTCTCATTGTTCAATTCCCATCTGTGAGTGAGAATATGCGGTGTTTGGTTTTTTGTTCTTGCGATAGTTTACTGAGAATAATGATTTCCAATTTCATCCATGTCCCTACAAAGGACATGAACTCATCATTTTTTATGGCTGCATAGTATTCCATGGTGTATATGTGCCACATTTTCTTAATCCAGTCTATCATTGTTGGACATTTGGGTGGGTTCCAAGTCTTTGCTATTGTGAATAGTGCCGCAATAAACATACATGTGCATGTGTCTTTATAGCAGCATGATTTATAATCCTTTGGGTATATAATCAGTAATGGGATTGCTGGGTCAAATGGTATTTCCAGTTCCAGATCCCTGAGGAATTGCCACACTGACTTCCACAATGGTTGAACTAGTTTACAGTCCCACCAACAGTGTAAAAGTGTTCCTATTTCTCCACATCCTCTCCAGCACCTGTTGTTTCCTGACTTTTTAATGATTGCCATTCTAACTGGTGTGAGATGGTATCTCATTGTGGTTTTGATTTGCATTTCTCTGATGGCCAGTGATGGTGAGCATTTTTTCATGTATTTTTTGGCTGCATAAAGGTCTTCTTTTGAGAAGTGTCTGTTCATGTCCTTTGCCCACTTTTTGATGGGGTTGTTTGTTTTTTTCTTGTAAATTTGTTGGAGTTCATTGTAGATTCTGGATATTAGGCCTTTGTCAAATAAGTAGGTTGCGAACATTTTCTCGCATTTTGTAGGTTGCCTGTTCAGTCTGATGGTAGTTTCTTTTGCTGTGCAGAAGCTCTTGAGTTTAATCAGATCCCATTTGTCAATTTTGGCTTTTGCTGCCATTGCTTTTGATGTTTTCGACATGAAGTCCTTGCCCATGCCTATGTCCTGAATGGTAATGCCTAGGTTTTCTTCTAGGGTTTTTATGGTTTTAGGTCTAACGTTTAAGTCTTTAATCCATCTTGAATTAATTTTTGTATAAGGTGTAAGGAAGGGATCCAGTTTCAGCTTTCTACATGTGGCTAGCCAGTTTTCCCAGCATCATTTATTAAATAAGGAGTCCTTTCCCCATTGCTTGTTTTTGTCAGGTTTGTCCAAGATCAGATAGTTGTAGATATGCAGCATTATTTCTGAGGGCTCTGTTCTGTTCCATTGATCTATATCTCTGTTTTGGTACCAGTACCATGCTGTTTTGGTTACTGTAGCCTTGTAGTATAGTTTGAAGTCAGGTAGCGTGATGCCTCCAGCTTTGTTCTTTTGGCTTAGGATTGACTTGGCGATGTGGCTCTTTTTTGGTTCCATATGAACTTTAAAGTAGTTTTTTCCAATTATGTGAAGAAAGTCATTGGTAGCTTGATGGGGATGGCATTGAATCTATAAATTACTTTGGGCAGTATGGCCATTTTCATGATATTGATTCTTCTTACCCATGAGCGTGGAATGTTCTTCCATTTCTTTGTATCCTCTTTTATTTCCTTGAGCAGTGGTTTGTTGTTCTCCTTGAAGAGGTCCTTCACATCCCTTGTAAGTTGGATTCCTAGGTATTTTATTCTCTTTGAAGCAATTGTGAATGGGAGTTCACTCATGATTTGGCTCTCTGTTTGTCTGTTATTGGTGTATAAGAATGCTTGTGATTTTTGTACATTGATTTTGTATCCTGAGACTTTGCTGAAGTTGCTTATCAGCTTAAGGAGATTTTGGGCTGAGACAATGGGGTTTTCTAGATATACAGTCATGTCGTCTGCAAACAGGGACATTTTGACTTCCTCTTTTCCTAATTGAATATCCATTATTTCCTTCTCCTGCCTAATTGCCCTGGCCAGAACTTCCAACACTATGTTGAATAGGAGTGGTGAGACAAGGCATACCTGTCTTGTGCCAGTTTTCAAAGGGAATGCTTCCAGTTTTTGCCCATTCAGTATGATATCAGCTGTGGGTTTGTCATAGATTGCTCTTATTATTTTGAGATACATCCCGTCAATACCTAATTTATTGAGAGTTTTTAGCATGAAGTGTTGTTGAATTTTGTCAAAGGCCTTTTCTGCATCTATTGAGATAATCATGTAGTTTTTGTCTTTGGTTCTGTTTATATGCTGGATTACATTTATTGATTTGCATATATTGAACCAGCCTTGCATCCCAGGGATGAAGCCCACTTGATCATGGTGGATAAGCTTTTTGATGTGCTGCTGGATTTGGTTTGCCAGTATTTTATTGAGGATTTTTGCATCAATGTTCATCAAGGATATTGGTCTAAAATTCTCTTTTGTGGTTGTGTCTCTGCCCAGCTTTGGTATCAGGATGATGCTGGCCTCATAAAATGAGTTAGGGAGCATTCTGTATTTTTCTATTGATTGGAATAGTTTCAGAAGGAATGGTACCAGTTCCTCCTTTTACCTCTGGTAGAATTCGGCTGTGAATCCATCTGGTCCTGGACTCTTTTTGGTTGGTAAGCTATTGATTATTGCCACAATTTCAGAGCCTGTTATTGGTCTATTCAGAGATTCAACTTCTTCCTGGTTTAGTCTTGGGCAAGTGTATGTGTTGAGGAATTTATTCATTTCTTCTAGATTTTCTAGTTTATTTGCATAGAGGTGTTTGTAGTATTCTCTGATGGTAGTTTGTATTTCTGTGGGATTGGTGGTGATGTTCCCTTTCTCATTTTTTATTGCATCTATTTGATTCTTCTCTCTTTTCTCCTTTATTAGTCTTGCTAGCAGTCTATCAATTTTGTTGATCCTTTCAAAAAACCAGCTCCTGGCTTCATTAATTTTTTTGAAGGGTTTTTTGTGTCTCTATTTCCTTCAGTTCTGCTCTGATTTTAGTTATTTCTTGCCTTCTGCTAGCTTCTGAATGTGTTTGCTCTTGCTTTTCTAGTTCTTTTAATTGTGATGTGAGGGTGTCAATTTTTGATCTTTCCTGCTTTTTCTTGTGGGCATTTAGTGGTATAAATTTCCCTCTACACACTGCTTTGAATGTGTCCCAGAGATTCTGGTATGTTGTGTCTTTGTTCTCGTTGGTTTCAAAGAACATCTTTATTTCTGCCTTCATTTCGTTATGTACCCAGTAGTCTTTCAGGAGCAGGTTGTTCAGTTTCCATGTAGTTGAGCGGTTTTGAGTGAGTTTCTTAAACCTGAGTTCTAGTTTGATTGCACTGTGGTCTGAGAGGCAGTTTGTTATAATTTGTGATCTTTTACATTTGCTGAGGAGAGCTTTACTTCCAACTATGTGGTCAATTTTGGAATAAGTGTGGTGTGGTGCTGAAAAAAATGTATATTCTGTTGATTTGGAGTGGAGAGTTCTGTAGATGTCTATTAGGTCTGCTTGGTGTAGAGCTGAGTTCAATTCCTGGGTATCCTTGTTAACTTTCTGTCTCATTGATCTGTCTAATGTTGACAGTGGGGTGTTAAAGTCTCCCATTATTATTGTGTGGGAGTCTAAGTCTCTTTGTAGGTCACTCGGGACTTGCTTTATGAATCTGGGTGCTCCTGTATTGGGTGCATATATATTTAGGATAGTTAGTTCCTCTTGTTGAATTGATCCCTTTACCATTATGTAATAGGTCTTTGGTATTTTAATAGGGATTGCATTGACTCTGTAAATTGTTTTGGGTAGTATTGTCATTTTAACAATGGTGATTCTTTCAAACCATAAACATGGAATATCTTTCCATTTTTTGCATCTTCTTCAATTCCTCATTGGTGTTTTATAGCTTTCATTGTGGAGATATTTCATTTCTTTTGTTAATTGCCATATATTCAATTTTATAAGTGGCTATTAGAAATGGGATTAATTTTTTATTTCTTTTTTAGGTTGTTTTTATTTTTGGCATAAAGAAATGCTACTGATTTTTGTATACTAATTTTGTATCCCTTAACTTTGCTGAATTTGTTTATTGGTCCTCATAGTTTTGCTATGGATTATTTAGGTTTTTCTACATCTAAGATAATATAGTTTGTGAACAAGGATCATTTGACTTCTTCCATTTCAATTTGAATGCCTTTATTTCTTTCTTTTTTCTGATTTCTCTATCTAAGATTTCTCATCCTATGTTGAGTAAAAGTGGTGATCCTGAGCATCCTTGTTGTGTTCCAGATCTTAGAGGAAAAGCTTTCAGTATTTCCCCATTTGGTAGGATACTGGTGCTAGGTCTGTTGTATATGGCTTTTATTATGTTGAGGTACACTCCTTCTATACTCAGTTTTTTTTCATGATTTTCTCCATGAAGGGATGTTGAATTTCACCAAAAGCTTTCTCGGCATCAATAGAAATGATCATATGGGTTTTTTTCCTTCATTCTGTTGGTATGGTGTATCACATTAGTTGATTGGTATATGTTGAACCATCCCTGCACCAAAGAGATAAATCCCTCTTGGTAATGATGAATGATCCTTCTAATGCGTTGTTGCATTTGGTTTTCTAGTATTTTGTTGAGGTTTTGGCATCAATATTTATCAGAGATATTGGCCTGTAGTTTTCCTTCTTTGATGTGTCTTTGATTTTGAATTAAGATAATACTGGCCTCATAGAATAAGTTTGAAAGTATCCCACCTCTATTTTTTAGAATAGTTTGAGTAGGATTGGTATTAGTTCTTCTATAAATGTTTGATAGAATTTAACAGTGAAGCCACTGGATCATGGGTGTTTCTTTACCTGGAATGTTTTTATGGTTTCAATCTCATTACTGGTTTGTTCAGGCTTTGCAATTCTTCCTGATTCAATCTTCTTGGCCATATGCATTTAGGAATTTGTCCATTTCTTTCAGATTTTCCAACTTATTGGTACATAGTTTCTCATAGCAGCCACCAATGATTCCTTCAGTATCAACTGTAATGTCTCCTTTTGTATTTCTGACCTTATTTATTTGTATGTTCTTTTTTTCTTAGTTAGTCTGGCTAAAGGTTTGTCAATTTTGTTTAACTTTTTTTGAAAAAGTAGTTCTTGGATAAAATGTTCTGTAAATATCTGTTAGATCCATTTGGTCTATAGTTCAGATTAAGTCTGATATTTCTTTGTTGTTTTTCTGTCTGGACAATCTTTCAAATGATAAAACTGTTGAAGTCTCCAGCTATTATCATATTGGGACTTATCTCTCTATTTAGCTCTAATATTATATCCTTTATATATCTGGGTGCTCCAGTGTTGTGTGCATATATATTTGCAGTTGTTATGTCTTCTTGCTGAATTGACTCCTTTCTTGTATAGTGATGTTATTTGTCTGTTTGTAGAGTTTTTGTCTTGAAATCTATTTTGCCTGATATAAGTATAACAACTTCTCGTTTTTCTGGTTTCCATTGGCAGGGAATACCCTTTTCTACCCCTTTATTTTTAGTCTATGTGTGTCTTTACAGGTCAAGTGTGTTTCTTGTAGTCAACAGAACAATGGGTCTTGTTTTTTCATTGATTCAGCCAGTCTATGTCTTTTTTTTTTTTTTTTTGACAGAGTGTCTCTCTGTCGCCCAGGCTGGAGTGCAGTGGCACAATCTCAGCTCACTGCAAGCTCCACCTCCCAGGTTCATGCCATTCTCCTGCCTCAGCCTCCTGAGTAGCTGGGACTAAAGTTGTCTGCCACTATGCCTGGCTAATTTTTTTGTGTGTGTGCGTTTTTAGTAGAGAAGGGGTTTCACCATGTTAGCCAGGATGATTTCAATCTCCTGACCTTGTGATCTGCCCACCTTGGCCTCCCAAAGTGGTGGGATTACAGGTGTGAGCCACCACACCTGGCCCAGTCTATGTCTTTTGATTGGAGAATTTAGTCTATTTACATTCAGTGTTATTATTGAGACGTAAAGACTTGCTTCTGCCATTTTGTTATTTTTTTTTAGTTGTTTTGTGGTCTTCTCTTCCTCCTTTTTTTCTTTCCTGTTTTTCTCTTGTGAAGGTAATTTTTTCTGGTGATATGACTTAACTTTTTGCTTTAAATTTTTGGTATATCCATTGTATGTTTTTCAGTTTGAGGTTACCCTGAGGCTTGTAAATATTATCTTATAACCCATTATTTTAACCTGATAACAAGTTAATTCTATTTGCATGAACAAACAAGAAAAAAGAAAACTAATAAAAACTCTATGCTTTAACTTCATCCCCCTGTTTTTAAACTTTGTGTTGTTTCTAATTATATCTATATTTGTTTCTATTTATATTTATTTCAAATATAAATCTATTTATTTCTATTTATATTTTATTGTATTGACTATGTCTTGAAAAGTTGTTGTAGTATTATTTTTTATTGGTTCACCATTTAATCTTCCTACTTAGGATAAGAGTAGTTTGTGCACCACAATTACAGTGTCATGATATTCTGTGTTCTTCTGTGTAATTATTATTAGCAGTGAGTTTCATACCTTCAGGTGATTATTTATTGCTCATGAATATTCTTTTCTTTCTGACTGAAGAACTCCCTGTAACATTCCTTGAAGGACAGGTCTGGTATTGATGAAATCCCTCAGCTTTTTTTGTCTGGGTAAGTCTTTATTTCTCCTTTATGTTTGCAGAATATTTTTCAGTGGATATACTATTCTAGGTTAAAAGTTTTTTCCTTTATCACTTTAAATATGTCACGCCACTGTCTTGTGGCCTGTGAGGTTTCTCCTGAAAATCTGGTGCCAGATGTATTGGAACTTTATTTTATGTTCTTTCTTTCTTTTCTTTTGCTGCTTTTATAATCTTTACTTTGTCCTTGACCTTTGGGAGCTTGATTATTAAATGCCTTTATATAGTCTTATTTGGGTTAAATCTAATTGGTGTTTTAGAAACCTCTTGTATGTGGAAATGGACATCTAACAAAGTTCTCCATTATTATACATTTGAATAAACTTTCTACCCTTGCTTTTTCTCTACCTCCTTTATAAGGTCAATAACTTTTAGATTTGCCCTTTTGAGGCCATTTTCTAGGTCCTGTAAGTGTGGTTCATTGTTTTTCTTTTTTTTTTTTCTTTTTTTTATTATTATACTTTAGGTTTTAGGGTACATGTGCACAATGTGCAGGTTAGTTACATATGTATACATGTGCCATGCTGGTGTGCTGCACCCATTAACTCGTCATTTAGCATTAGGTATATCTCCTAATGCTATCCCTTCCCCCCTTCCCCCACCCCACAACAGTCCCCAGAGTGTGATGTTCCACCTCCTTTGTCCATGTGTTCTCATTGTTCAATTCCCAGCTATGAGTGAGAACATGCGGTGTTTGGTTTTTTGTCCTTGAGATAGTTTACTGAGAATGATGATTTCCAATTTCATCCATGTCCCTACAAAGGACATGAACTCATCATTTTTTATGGCTGCATAGTATTCCATGGTGTATATGTGCCACATTTTCTTAATCCAGTCTATCATTGTTGGACATTTGGGTTGGTTCCATAAAAAAGGTAGTAGATACATGTGCTTAAATGGAATTTGTGGTGCTCTTTTCTATCATGTTCTCATTCTGAAGCTGGTCAAATTTTACTTTGCACAGCTGCCTTACATCTGTTTAATCTAGCTTGTTCAGATTAGAAAAATTTATATATTTCAAACATGTCTTCTTTTTCCTTTTTTTTTTTTTTTTGGGACGGAGTCTCATTCTGTCGCCAAGGCTGGAGTGCAATGGCGTGATCTTGGCTCACTGCAACCTCTGCCTCTGGGTTCAAGCAATTCTCCTGCCTCTCAGCCTCCTGAGTAGCTGGGATTACAAGTGCGTGCCACCATGTCCAGCTAATTTTTGTACTTTTAGTAGAGAAAGGGTTTCACCACGTTGGTCAGGCTGGTCTCGAACTCCTGATCTCATGATGTCTTGTTTTTTAATGGTGCCATTAATCACTTGGAGCAAATAGTGACTTATTTGGAATATTTAGAAGTGGTTCTAACCAATTTTTTAAAAGAAATTATCAATATAATTTTAAAAATTGCCCTATTCCCGTTCCTTGCTTGGCTGAACAAAATAGTGTATAAAGACTTCCTTTTTTTTTCTTTTTATTATTATTATTATTATTATTATACTTTAGGCTCTATGGTACATGTGCACAATGTGCAGGTAAGTTACATATGTATACATGTGCCATGCTGGTTCATTGTTTTTCATTCTTTTTTCTTTTGTCTCCTCTCACTGTATATTTTCAAATAGCCTATTTTCAAGCTCACTAATTCTTCTGCTTGATTAATTTTGCTATTAAGCCTCTGATGCATTCTTCAGTATGGCAATTGGATTTTTTCAGCTCCAGAATTTACGCTACTTAAAAAATTATATATATTTATTTGTTAAATTTATCCGATAGAATTCTGAATTCTTTCTCTGTGTTTTCTTGAATTTCTTTGAATTTCCTCAACATAGCTATTTTGAATTCTGTTTCTGAGAGATCACATATCTCTGTTTCTCCAGGCTTGGTCCCTGGTGCCTTATTTAGTTCATTTAGTGAGGTCATGTTTTCCTGCATGGTGTTGATGCTAGTAGATGTCCTTTGGTGTCTGAGCATTGGAGATTCTGGTATTTATTGTAATCTTTACTATCTGGGGTTCTTTTTTACTTATCTTTCTTGGGAAGACTTTCCATATATTTTAAAGGACTTTCTAGTTTTTTGAAAGGGTGCTGTGATCTAAGCTGTATCTTTTCTAGCACCTAGCCCCTCCCCCACCAAGTTCAGTAATGTTATGGTTCTTGCATACTTGTAGAAGTACTGCCTTGATAACTATGGACAAAATCTGGGAGAATTTTCTGAACTACCAGGCAGTGACTCTTGTTCTCTTCCCTTACTCTCTCCCAAACCAATGGAGTCTTTTTCTGTTCTGAGCCACCTAAAGCTGGGTGTTGAGTGACACAAGCATCCCTGTGGCCACCACCACTTGTACTGCACAGGGTCAGACCTGAAGCCAACACAGACGTAGGTCTTGCCTAAGGCCTGCTGTAACTGCTTCCTGGCTACTGCCTACATTTGCTCAAGGCCCTGGAACTCTACAATCAGCAGGTGGCAAAGCCGGCCAAATCTGTCTCCTTTCCTTTAGGGCAGTGGATTCTCCTAGGCCCAAGGAGGGTCCAGAGGTGCTGTCTAAGAGTCAGAAACTAGAGTAAAAAACCTTAGAGGTCTAACTGGTTCTCTACTGTACTGAGGCTGAGTTGGCACTCAAATCACAATGTCCAGTCTTTTCCACTCTTCCCATATCTTTCCAAACACAGAGGGACCCATTGCATAGCTATTGTCACCAGAGTACACAGGGTGTGCTGCCAGACTACCGCTTATGTTCCCTTAAGGCCCAAGGGCTCTTATGTTAGCTTGTGGTGAATGCTGCCTGGCCTGGGACTCACACTTCAGGGCAGTGGGCTCCCCTCTGTCCCAGAGCACATTCAGAAATGCCATCCAAGAGTCAAGTCCTGGAATCAGGGATCCCAAGAACCTACATGGTACTCTACCACCTTGTGGCCATGCTGGTACTTAAGGTGAAAGACAAAGTCCCCTTTACTTTTCCTTCTGTTTTTCTGAAGCAGAAGGAATTGTGCCACATTGCCACTAGGGCTGGTTATGTGCTGATTCTCATCTGAAGCCAGCAAGTCTCAGAAGCTCAACCAAGGCCCTCGATGTAGTACCTGGGTATCACTACTAGGTATTCAGGGTGCAAGTGCTCTTCAGTTAGCAGGTGATGAATGCTGTCAGAACTGGATCCTTTCCTTCAAGGCATACAGTTCGCTTCTGGCCCATGATATGCCTATAAATGTCTGGGAGCTAGGGCCTGGAATAGGGGTCTCTTGTCTCTGACTTGTGCACTATCCTCCTGTGCCTGGGCTGGTATCCAAAATGTAAGACACAGTCCTCCCAACTCTTCCCTCTTCTCTCCTCAAGCAGAAGGAAGGGGTCCCCTTTGGAGCCACAAGCTGGCATGTGGGCTTTCAAGAGGGGTGATGCTCCTTGGCTGCCCTAGTTGGTGTCTCAGTATATCCTGTCTCCATGCTCTCAGTCCACTGTCTCTGAGCCTTGTTCAGTGTCTCTGGGCCTAGATCAGCACTGGACTCCCCTAAAAATTGAAGTCCTTATGGCATAGACTGACTTTCAAATTTACTGAGAGGGAGAGTGCTGTAGACCTGGGTGGTGAGGTTTGCAGGCATTAAAGTTCAAACTGCTGGAATCAGCAATTCCCCTCTGGCTAGGGCTAGTTTAAATGCTCCCTCCATGCACAGGTGTCAGCTGAGTTTGGTTTGGTTTTCCTTTCTGCTCTGATAGGACAGCACTGAGTTCAATGCCTCACAATTCCTGTGTTCTCCTTCCTCCAGTGCCCAGAGAGCTATCCACACCTTGCATTGGGTTGGGGAGGGTGGCATTGCTGATTCAGAACAGTTTTTTTTCTATCTCTTCAGTGCCTCTTTCAGTGACATGAAGTTAAAACCAGGTAGTATGAGTGCTTACCTGATTTTTTGTTCTTATGAAGGTGTTTTTTTTCCTGTGTATATAGTTGTTAATTTGGTGTCCTTGTGCTTGTGGGAGAGACCATTGTTGGAGCCTTCCATCCCACTATCTTTCTCTGCTCTCCTCCTAAATAATTATTTTTAATGATTAAATTTAGTACTTATGTAAAATATATAAAATTGTAGATCCTGTCTCTTAAAAAGATTAAACAAATTTTTAAAATATGTGAAACTAATATATTTCCTCAAAATTTTCCCTGTTGATCTGTTTATTTATTCCTATGCCAACATCATAATTACTCTGGCTTTATAATTTGTTTTAATAACTAGAAAGAATACAACACCTCCCAGCTTCCTTAAAAATTGTTGATATTATCAATTATATGGATTTCTATATAAAACAAAATACCTTAACATAATTTTAGTATAATTTGGCTGTAAATTGGCTTTACATTAATTTATGTATGAATTTCAGAAGAATTGACATTTTTATATTGTTAAAGCTGGGATTGCTACAAGTTCAATTTTGCCTCTTTATTTGTGTAAAACAGCAGGCAAAGGCAGGAGTTGCTATGGTGGCAGAGGCTGCCCACGTTTATCATGAGGGGATGGAGTTGGTGTCACATAATGGGGGCTGGGAAGAATATGTCTGGAGCTGGGAGATTTACTGGGGCCCCTCTTGGTGCCTCCATTTCTAGTATTAACAATAAATAGGAAATTGCAACAACCACAGCCTGAAAAGACAAGGTCAACAGGGAGCTCAGACTCTTGAGGGAGGCAGGTCTGTGTTACTGTGCTGTGCAGGCACCATCACTCAGCAGAAGTTAGGAGGAACTTGAGGAGCAGCAGAAGAGGGAGAGTAGAAAGATTTATTATGTGCTAGGGAAAAACAGCAGCAACAGAGGCTGTAGCTAGTTCCATTAACTATCTTGAGGGCCAAGATTTTTTTTTAAATGTCTAGAAATTGCTGCTGACCCTGATGAATGAAAAGGCAGGGTCAACTTTACCTGGAATACAGGTGGTTCTCTGCTGCAAAGGGGCTTGTAGTAGACACTGGTGAGCACCCAGTTCTTTGTGTTCTGCTAACAACTTCCATTGTGGGTGTCTTGTGTCTGAGGGCATTTTCTGGAAAGCTGCTTTACCTATAGTAGTGTCAGGTTGGAAGTTCCCCAGAAATTATTCTCACTAGAAGTAACCCTCAGGTAGTGATGACTTATGAACCCTACCTCTTTAACCCTTCTGTATGAAAATCTCAAAGCATGTGTTTTGCAAGGTTCCCCAGAATTTCTTTGCAGGATTCAAATTTTGTTGCCTTCTATGGAGCTGGTTGAGTTTCACTCTCTCCCTTTCTTGTTTCAAATCATGTACCCATTTCTCTGCTGGGGCTCTCCTCACCTCTCAGATAAACCAATCACAGGCAACTTCCTGTCTTATAGAAGGATTCTTGGCACACCCAAATGAGGTTGTTTATGTCCAAAGAAAATATAAGTAACTAAAAACTATTAGAACTAATGAAGGAGGTTGGTATTGTAGTCACTATATACACATATACATCTTATTGTGTGCATGTTCACGTATATGTGTGTGTGCATGTGTATGTGTGTGTCTATAAGCACACATACACACACAAAAATGCATAAATAACCAAATCATTTTCCTTCATGTTAACACTAAAGGGAAGAGTTGGAAAATAGAAAGAGGAAAGATCACTTATATGATGACAACAAAAATTCAAAATAAAATGTTAAGAAAAATGTTTATATAAATACAAAACATATTATTAGAATAAAACTTTTTACAAAATGTAAATATATGATAATATTCCATGTTTCTGAAAATAAAGATTTACTGTTGTAAATCAATTAGTATACTAACTGACTAAAATAGGAATAGAGAATTATATAATTTCAATCAAGTTGTGATTGTATAAAATCTTGATGAACATTCCAAAATTCATATGAGGGAATAATTTTTATAAGTATCATCTTGAAAAAGAAAAATAAAGGAAGAGAAGATTTATTCTATTTAAAGGTTGACATTGTCATTGATAAGCAGCTTTGTGGAAGACAATGTATGTATTCCCAGCTTTACAAAGAATGAAAATAGAACTGCAAATTGGTGTGAAATAAGGGGTTTAGGAATGTTATTGGGAATATTGGAAAAAATATTACCTGGATATCTACATAATAAGAAGTGGATTGAGTATTTCGTCCACAAATACTCAAAGAGATGGAGAAATGTTTTCTTAATGTTGAAATAAATACTAAAAGCCCTAAAAGAAGATGATTTTAGAATCTGATTTTAAATTCTGCAAATTAGAAAAAAGAAAATTATTTGCATGATAATATGTAGAATAAACGAAGTTAAAATATAAAGAAAATTAGGTGAAATTAAATGTATTCACACTGATAAATATAATATGTTAACATATTTGTACTGTGTAAATCAATATAAAAAAGAGGACCATCTCCAAAGGGTAGAGGTAACAGATATGAACAGGCAAATTCCTCACACACACTTGCACACACATGCACAGAAACTCCAAAGCAGGAATGGTGCACAATAATACCAGCAGAACAAAGAATATACACACAAAACAAAAATGAGTAAATATTTTTGACTTTCAGATTAGCAAAAATTAAATAACATTGGTAATATTAATTTCTGGGAATGGTATGGGAAAACTGGTGTTGTCATTTGCTTCTCATGGGAGGCCATGTGGCAGGCCAGGTTTCACTAATACAGGCCTCCATCAAAACTGTCTCAGTATTCAATGAGTGTTTAAGTTAAACATTAAAAGCTAAAAAAAGCCAGTGCCCTTATACAAAGGCTGGAATGTAACAAAAGCCTGTGAATAGTTTTGTCTAGGCCTTTCCTGGGCCTTAAAGAATGACAAAATAAAGAAGGAATTCTTAACAGTAACCATTTAGGATTATACAAGTTTTACTGGGGTTCTGAAGAAACTCCCCAGGCCTCCACAAACAAGTTTATTGGAGATCTGAAGAAACTTCCCAAATCTCAGTGATTTAGCAGGAGACAAAATAAGGGTAATCCTCCCAGCACCTAGACCCATTTAAATTAAGCAAAATTCCTGAGGCTCCAGAAGAAGGTCTTCAGGACTCAAACCTTACTTATAAATTAAAAGAAGTTCATTACTTAAGTCTTTAGATGAATGCACACTTTCATGTAGACATATAGCTTAGAAGGTATATAAGCTCTGAAAAACTTTGTAATTTTGAGTTGGTCTGGTGATGAATTCCAGGCCCTCTGAATGTAACCGGTTACAGAAATAAAAACTCTCTTCCTCCCCAGTTCATCTGCATCTCTTTATTATGCCAGTGAAATAGCAGCCCAGCCCTCCAGTTTGATCCAGGAACAAATTCAGTGAGCCAGCCAGAAGAGACTGGGATGGTGCTGTGTTCAGTGGCCAGCAGCTTGCTATGAGACAGTCTTCAGGAGGATCCCAGCAGCTGTCAGTGAAATTTTCCAGGAACCCTCTCAAAGGCTGTCCCATGCACAAAATCGCATGCCCCTTTCACTACTGGGGAAGAACAGATACCAGGTACAGACAAGCTCAAAAAGTGAGTTAACCATATCATATGCTGGGAGACTATTGTTTTCCTGTCTGGGCTTGTTAAGCCATTTGTCTGGTACCACCAAGGGAAACAATAAGGCTCATCCATACACCCACTTTGCATTTTGGTTGAGATCCAGTTTTGAGTTGGTTTTGAGTCTGTTTTGCCTGAGTGCACTCCCCCTTGTGTTTGCCTGAAATTTGTCTCCACTTGTTTATGTATCTGTCTTATTCCTTTTAATGCCATGTAAACTTGAAAATGGGAAGTATTGGGTCCATTCCTGCTGAGAAGCCTCCTGGAAGGAAAAATAATTTTTTTAGGAGCTCAATGGTTAACAGTCAGGTTAATTAAAAGCTAACATCCAACATTTGTATATGTATGTGTTCATGTTTGTATTTAAAAGACTTTCATGTTTTTATTTTCATTTATTTCTCTCCTAGGACCTTGTCTTTTTAAGCAAAGGCTTTTTTTCTTCTCAGTTGACTGAATTCTGTTTTCTTCATTAATAGCCATTGCAACAGAAGCTACTGTAGGGTTTTTAAGAAAAAAAGTGTAATTTAGACACTTAGAAATGTCTTCATTTGGAAAAAACTTTTTAAAAAAATTGCAGTGTAAAAGCATCACATGGTCTCACCTCATAATAATTCTCCCTTTTTGGAAACCCAGGATTTGGTGTGCGCTCTGCCCAGGGCTCAACAATCCAGTTAAAAAATAGGAAAAATGTGGAAGGAAGGGATCCAGTTTCAGCTTTCTACATATGGCTAGCCAGTTTTCCCAGCACCATTTATTAAACAGGGAATCCTTTCTCCATTGCTTGTTTTTCTCAGGTTTGTGAAAGATCAGATAGTTGTAGATATGCGGCATTATTTCTGAGGGCTCTGTATTGTTCCATTGATCTATATCTCTGTTTTGGTACCAGTACCATGCTGTTTTGGTTACTGTAGCCTTGTAGTATAGTTTGAAGTCAGTTAGTGTGATGCCTCCAGCCTTGTTCTTTTGGCTTAGGATTGACTTGGCGATGCGGGCTCTTTTTTGGGCAAGAAAAAAAAACCAAACACCACATATTCTCACTCATAGGTGGGAACTGAGCAATGAGAACACATGGACACAGGAAGGGGAACATCACACTCTGGGGACTGTTGTGGGCTAGGGGGAGGGGGAGAGGGAGGGACAGCAATGGGAGATATAGCTAATGCTAGATGACGAGTTAGTGGGTGCAGCACAGCAGCATGGCACATGTCTACATATGTAACTAACCTGCACATTGCGCACATGTACCCTAAAACCTAAAGTATAATAATAATAAATAAATAAATAAATAAATAAATAAGTAGGAAAAAGTGCCACTGCACTCCAGCCTGGGCGACACAGTGAGACTCTGTCTAAAAAAAAGAAAAGGAAAAAGGTCTTATGATTCTATAAAATGTACTTCTATTGGATTGCCTAATACATCTGTATATTTATGTCTTGTGTACACCATGTTTCACTACTGAAAAATATGAGTTCTAATTAATTGGCTCAAAAAAATAAAAGCACTTAAATACTTTAACAGAGAAAAATAAAAGACTAGTCAAATGTTTTTGAAGTTTATGTAGCTTAACTAAAATCTTTAATAAATAAGCTAGCTTTAAAATTTATTGGTAAAGGCCGGGCATGGTGGCTCAGGCCTGTAATCCCAGCACTTTGGGAGACCAAGGCGGGTGGATCACGAGGTCAGGAGATCGAGACCATCCTGACTAACACGGTGAAACCCCGTCTCTACTACAAATACAAAAAATTAGCTGGGTGTGGTGGCAGACGCCTGTAGTCCCAGCTACTCAGGAGGCTGAGGCAGGAGAATGGCATGAACCCGGGAGGTGGAGGTTGCAGTGAGACAAGATCATGCCACTGCACTCCAGCCTGGGCTACAGAATGAGACTTCATCTCAAAAATCAAAAACAAACCAACAAAAACAAACAAAAAATGTTATTGGTAAAGTAATATTAGAATGTCTTAAGGGTTGCCAGCATACGTTTTTGTTTGCATTCATTGATCAAGCAATTTCATACTTATGTCTGCCAAATATTATAAGGTGTCAAAATGTGACATAGAGGCTACAAAACTATAACTTAGCCCAAAACAGAATAATCTTTGCTTGTGTAATTTTTAATAAATGAAACATTAATATTGGCTTAATGAAGATAGCTATATCTTGAAATACCCTAACTTCTAATTTTGTGGCCTTAGACAGTCTAGTACACAGACATAAAGAAAGTTTGTCCTGGGAAAAGACTGTTATCATCTTTGTTTCTAAGCTAAACCACAAACTAAGTTAATAAACAGGAATAGCTTGGAAGTTAGAAGCAAGATGGAGTCAGTTAGGTCAGATCATTTTCACTGTCTCGATTATAGTTTTGCAATGGCGGTTTCAGAATTTTGAATGATGACTATCCGTTTTCATAAATATTCTAGGTAAATGGTTAAAATAAATAATTAAATGAGTGTAATGAGATAAATGCTCATAAAGAAACTTGTCATAATTTAGAATCTAAGGTTATATTAAACAACATATATTTCATTATGTGTGTATTTTCCAATAAAAATATATTGTAGGAAAACATTCTTTCTAAAAATTGTGTCCTTTTTAAAGAGTAACTAATTTTTGTCTAATTCAAAGCTTATTTAAAGGTTCTATATAAAACAAGGTAAAAGAAACCAGGACATAAAAGAGATATAAAGAAAGTAATAAAAATAAAGACAGTTTTAAAGATTATTGGTAAAATAAAAACAACTTAAAAAATGTAAACATTTGGTCTAAATTATCCAGGTCAAATATTAGATTTGCTAAGTGCTTTAGGTCATAAACTGCTTCTTTGACTTAAAAATTGTTCCCTTTATTTTGCAGTGTTAAATTCTAGATAAGGCCTGGGGACATGTTAAATTAGCCAAGCCTCTTAGCTATGCAAAAAGTCATTAAAGAAAAGAGAATGTATATAAAAAGAGATCTTGTATGGTAAATTCTTCTCCTAAAGTAAAATAACTGGTTCCTTAAAGAGAGGGATGTTTAGGACAAGTCAGAAAGTCAAGTCATGTCAAAGACTGTGTAAGTTGTGAAAGGGTTTATGAAAGGGAATTTATGCAAGAAATATTGTACAATTTAAAGGTGGTTAGGCCTCCTAAATGCCTTATGAAATGCTACTATGACTCTTAGCTGTACAAGTTGCTTGCTTTCAGCTAGGTAAGGTCTGGGACACATGGAGTTAGATGCTGTAATAAGTCAGACCTTATCTGTACTTTTATCTAGGTCCCAGGCTCCACCCCTAGTACATAATTGAAATCCCATAAATACCAAGGTTTTCATCAAAAGTAAAGGTGGCTAAGAGTTAACAGTGTAGTGTGTATTTATGACTATTAAAGAAACAGTTTACACGCAAGGTGTATAAGGAAAGTAAAATATAGTTTTGGTAAAAAGATCATAAAGAGGCATGAGAATATGGATTTTTGCCTAGATTAAAGATTAAAAGGTTGTTTTAAGTTGGATAAAATAAAAAAAAGGTGTACGCAAGTTGTGGAAGGTTAATTGTAAAGGAAATTCTGTGTGTAAACATATTGGCTAAAGTTAAAGGGTATCATCCAGTTTTTCTATAAATTGAGCATTAAAATAAAAGCACAATGGGTTTCTCTGAGAGCACTAACCAGCTCTTTAACAAAAATTGTAAAGGGCTGTAAAAAGTCTATACAAATCTTACCTTATGGTCGAACATTAAAATTGTGTAAATACGTCTATAAGGATTTATTGAGAATTGGGTTTAACATTAATAGTACACTAACATAAAGGTGAAATTTGGCTTATTTGGTATGAAAATTATACAGGAAACATTGTCAAATATAAAAGGAAGTTTGGCTTTCTTTGGGCTATATTTGTATAAATATGTTATTTGTATGTGTTCCAAAGTTATGGGAAACTCCTATAATTCTGATCTTAGTGTACGTTATTAGTGATAATTATAATTGTTATGTTAAAATTATTGTGTGCTGCAGAGATAACAGGTTTCCTTGTCAATTGTGTCTTTAACTATGGCTACCCTAAAACTTTTTGTCACCCATAAACAATTGTTGTCTTGTTTCAGTACTCTTTAGAAGGTGGTTTTATAATCAGCTATAAAGCTCTAACAGGGGTAATGCAGGTTTCTGATAATTGTGGACATTGTGACATCAGAATAGAGGAAAAACATTCAGGACTTGTGAAGAGCAAAAATGTTCATTAATATCAAGCAGGACAGGAATGAACTGGATGAACTGAGCTAAAAGGAAACTGGAGTGATCTTTTTGACATTTTGCTTAAAGTATTGCTAATCTTTTGTTTGCTTTTCAAACACAAAGAAACTTTTCTTTTGAGCTGTTGACAACTTTGCACAATTTAGCATACTCTCATGAACAACATTTGGAGCATACTTGTTTCTCTACCTGATTTTCTCCAGAATTTGGAAACTATCTGTGAGTATTCTTAAGTTACGGCAATATAGTCATTTGCACAAGTGCAATAAAATGTGTTTTCTTTTGTAACAGAACACAATTGAAAATACTGGTTTTTTTTGTTTTTTTTTGTTTTTTTTACCACGTCTTTGATTGGAATGGCATGCTTTCCTTTAAGGAATCAAACTTGACTTATGGAGTCAATAAAGCCCTTGGAAAACTGGCCTCATATTTTGTGTACACAGTCCCTGTACAGGGTTTCTGACCTGTGATAAGTAAAGAATGTCACTTTCTTGCAGACCAGGAACCCCAAGTTATCTTGGAACCTCAAGAGGAGAGGAATTCACCAAATGCATAGGTATTTAATGGTACAAATCCATAGCTGGGCTTGTCTTTAAAAGGTCTTATCTCAGATGCCTTCTATGAACAAAGTTTCATCAAAGCCAATTTAAAAGGCCTATGTGAAAAATAATTATTCCTGATGGACTTTATACTAATAATCTGGCTAAGTATAATAAAGCAAACCAGTCCTACCATAATTTGTCATTTAATAAAAATGGAAAACTGGAGAGAGGAAAATTATGTTTCAAAATTATAGTACACCTATTGTTAAATTCCAGTCTTGCCTAATGTTTTTCAGTTTTTATTATTTTCTACAGTTTGGATTAAATTCTAATTTTTCTGGGTACAACTCTCCAAAGCAATGTTTTCCATTTTTTTCTTTTTCTTTTCCTTTTTCCCCATTTTTCCTAACTGGAAATCACTGAAACCTGAGTTGTGCTTTCTTAAAGCCCTGTGAACTGAAGACTAAATGTTTCAGCAGGTGCTGCCTCTAAGCCCCTGAAACAAAGAGTGCTACTGGGAACAAATAGACCTCCCCTATTCCAATGCTGCGTTCAGTGTCCCATAAAAATGACACTCACTCAGCAGGAAGTAGCTACAAATATTACAATGCCCCATATCCCTACAATTCTCATGATACATAAATATACTAGCATGATAGAAATTATGCACAAATTGACAGTGGGGACTGTGGCAGGCAGGTTTCATTAATGCAGGCCTCCATCACAATTGTTTCAGTATTCAATGAGTGATTAAGTTGAATATTAAAAGCTGAAAAAAACCAATGCCCTTATACAAAGGCTGGAATGTAACAACAGCCCATCCAGAGTTTTGCCTAGGCCTTTCTTAGGCCTTAAAGCATGATCAAATAATGAAGGAGTTCTTAACGGTACAAATTAGAATTATATAAGTTTTACTGGGGCTCTGAAGAAACTCCCCAGGCCTCCACAAACAAGTTTATTGGAGGTCTGAAGGAACTCCACAAACCTCAGTGGTTTAACAGGAGACAAGATAACGGTGATCACCCCAGCACCTAGAGACCCATTTAAATTAAGGAAACTTCATGAGGCTCCAGAAGAAGGTCTTCAGGACTCATATCTTAGTTATAAATTAAAAGAAGTTAATCACTCATGTCTTTAGATGAATGCACACTTACATGTAGACATATACCTTAGAAGGTATATAAGCTCTGAAAAACTTTGTAATTTTGAGTTGGTCTGGTGATAATTTCCAGGCCTTCTGCCTGTAACCGGTTACAGAAATAAAAACTCTCTTCCTCCCCCGTTCATCTGCAACTTGCTATTGGACCATGAGAAATAGCAGCCCGACCTTCAGTTTGGTCCAGAAACAGTCACATTGGGGAAAGTTCTAGGGGAGGCCATGGGGCACACAATATCTGTCAACTGTCTGAATCTCAGCAGCCTATAGCCAAAATGTGACTCTAGAGGATGAAGAGTAAGTTCACATCCTCCTTGTAGAAATACACAGCAACTCTGTTTGTACATTTTATGAGCTTTCATCAAGGCATTCTCAACCCTTCACAATTCTTAACATTAGATAGCCAAAATGCTTTGCCCAAAACACATGACTCCATCTTCTGCACCAGGACTCTCAGCCTCATACCCCTTAATACCTGCAAGGGCAGGCAGGTATCATCCACTGCATGAAGGAAATAACCTTTGTATTGTTGGTCATCAATACTCTGAGTCCAAGGGTAGCACAAAAACCGTTTTTATTGATAGCATTCTATTGCTTTTCAATTAGTGGAAAATCATTTCTTAGTAGGAAAATGAAGTTTGCTTTTCCTTTATTCTGCCTTCTCCTCTGTGAGCTCTACTTTGGACTCTGATAGTACCTGGGGCCCAGAGCTCTCTACTCATTATGGATTCTCATGTCTCCAATTGCAAACACAGTAGCCCTGTGAACCAATCTGTCAGTGCATTGACAAGGCAGGGGTTGTCAATGAATATCTTTCTTGCTATACCTTTGAAGAATACTAGAGGCGGCTAGAGCCCAGTCAGCCATAAAGTTAGGCACTAGGCTCTTGGCCCTGACGTGAGGTGCACAGAGATGACATAATGGGAATAGTTTTCAACATCTATTTTATTCCGTGCTTCAGAGGACCTCCTTTAATCTTTGATTTTGGTCCATGTTTTTAAGAAAAGCAACTGAAAAGGTCGTAATACCGTCCCTCAGAAGAAAGGAACAGCACTAAGTAATCGAGAAAATGCCTCCTCTTGAAATGGATATAGAGATGGAAACAAGATATAAGAAGGATTGAGAATCATATAATACAGGAGCTTAAACACCTATGCGCAATGATAAAGAGGGTAATATTAGAGCGCTTGGAAAATACCAGGAAGTTGAGAGAGTTAACAGAAGGGCACACGCTGGATTGGCCACAAAATCGAATTTCTGAAGTAAGTGCAAAATGACAAATTGTCACAGAATACAGAGAAAAGGGGAAAAGAAATTAAGATAAGAGGAGAAAAAGAGAGACCTAGAGGGCCGGTCCAGGAGATACAATCTATGCATAATAGGAATACCTGCAACTGAGGACAGAGCAAGTGGAGCTGAAACAATAATTAAGGATCTAATTGAAGAAAATTTTCCAGAATAGAAGAACGAACTAGATCTACAAATGGAAAAGGCTCACAGGATACCTTTAAAACTTAATGAAAAGAAAGCAACGTATAGACATATCCTGGTGATGTTTTTGAATTTCAAAGACAAAACATTTTACAAGCATCCAGTCAGAGAAAGCAGGTTACTTACAAAGGGGCAAAAGTCAGGCTGAACTCAGATTTTTCTCCTGCAATTCTAAATGCCAGAAGACAGTGGAAAAATATCTAGAGTGTTAAGGGAAAATAATTTTGAGCCAACAATTACATACTCTGCCAAGTTATCATTTCTTTACAAAGGAAACTGGAAGACATTCTTAGATATACAGGGGTTAGGAAAGTATATCAACCAAGAAACTTCCCTGAAAATTTTGCTGAAGGATTTTGCTGCAGCTAACAGAGAACCTGAATTAAAATAAGAATAGGGAGGCAATTGTATGAAAGAATTAATGGTATACATTAAAACTAGTTAAGGAGCATTAAGTTTAAATTGTTACGTATACGGCATTAAAACTAAATACAAAAATAGAAACATAAGCTGGGTATAAAATTTCAGTTTACATTTAAACTGGAAGGGCATACCACATGTTCAATAATTGGACAAATACTGTTTTATTTTTAGCATGTAGTATTGTAGATACAAATATGCATGTTCTTAAGCTAAACCCAAGTAAAAGGGCTTTGTCACTGTAGATTTGTCAAATAACAGCATTCTAAATGTAAAATCTGACAAAATTGGAAAACAGTACAGTTTTATTTCCCTTATTTTTAAGTATAGCAGAAAAAAATAACAAGTTTGTCCATAATGTTACTAATGATACTGTAAAGAAACTTCCAAATCACTGGTTTGGGAGGGGGTGGATACATCCTCATTTTCTGTACATGATGCATGGGGAAAAACAGTAGTTACTGCATCATATAATTCATCTAAGTAAATTTGACATAGAAATAAGTGTTAACTACCAAATTAGAATATATACATTCCAATGTTTGGAAAAGAAGTGGTAAAAAAAAACATAGCAAAAGAAAAATAGCAAAAAGACATTAAAATTAGCAAAAAGTAGACTGACGGTACAGATGACCTATCAACTGGTTAAATAGCCCTATTACAATTGAAATTGGGTCAAAAATCAATCTCTAACCTGAGACACATTTGTATAAAACAAAGGATCAGAGAGTTTAAAGATAATGGAAACTATAAATCATAGAAATAGCAACATTTTTATTAAACAAAATGCATAAGACATTTTATGTAAAACATACAATATAGGATGTAACACTTAACAAACTATATGGTAAATAATATGACATTAATATATAAAAGATATGTTCCAGATCTTGATGTGGGTGATAGTTTTACTTATGTATATCGATATACATCTATTTAAAAACATGTACATTTAAATTGGTGCATTTTATGTATTTAAAATGTATTGAGTAATCCTTCTGTATGTATTATTAAAGAGAATATAGCAAAAAAAAATACTAGAGGAAATCTCTTCTCTGGATCACCAAATAAATATGAGAATGGTATTTCAGGTGGTTGGGTTACCTGGCTGGATGGAGGCAGTGGGGTGATGCCTGATGGGGAAACTTCACCTCAGGGTCCCCTCTGGACTGGCTTAGATCCTCCCATCTTCATCCTCTCTGCTTCCTTACAGCAGGATTTAGGGACTAGATGCTCTCTTTTCTTAAAATCTCATCATCTATTCTTTACCTTTGAGTTTGTCTTCCATCCAGTTGGCTAGAGAATAGGATGTCATTTCCCCTTTGTCTGGGGTAACAATAGCACTGCTTTGTCACTACAATAAGGTAGAGACAATGATCACAACCACAGAGAGTTTACTTTGCTCTGTGCCTTTGAAGCTCTGTATATTGTTCCTGATTCCTTTTCAAGATGTTAATTGAAATATCTTTGTACATTTCTTTAATTTTATTACTGAGTTTAAGTCTTTCCAAATTTCCCCCCTTTGTGATATGTTCCATGTTGTCTTCTCTGAGGCCATCTGCCGTGCTGGCACCTGCCCACTCGCTAAGGCCACCCAGGACACTCTGTTCTTATAAGACAATTGTAGTTGGTCATATAAAAAGCCAGGTCTTCACTGGTGCATGGTTGAAGCACTAAATTTATATTAAATCTGAGGTCATACTTATTGTTAGAGTGATGCAACAGAGACTCTTTATTAAGAGAATGGCCATGCATAGTTATTAAGAGAATGGCAATGCATAGTCATGATGCATTTGTCCCAGATCTCAATTTATAGATTAGATACATAAAGCATTTTATTTATATTATGGGAAGATTTTTTTCAGGGGTACTCACTGCCTGATTTCTCTAACTCAAACTCTTTTGATTAAGAAAACTAGTTACAAGCCAAATTTAGAAGAGTAATCATTTTCCAACTGATATTTTGCAGTAGTGATTTATTTTTATATCATTCTATTACATAAATGGTGACTCTGAAACCTATTTATCAGCTCTTTTCTCTTGGAAGTTATTATTTATACATAAAAGTGTAGAATGTTCACTCCAAGGTGTTTCATTTTCTCTTAATAATGGGACTTCTAATACCTATGCATGATTTTCTTGTGAAATCTACTTGGGATCACACATGGGAATGCATGATGCAATTGTTTGTTTTTGCTTTATCTGTCATCCCCAATAAAACATATCTGTACTTAAAAAAAAAAAAACACAGGTTGGCAGACTCTGCTATTTCTTTTATTTTATTTACTGAAATTAGCTGGTGTGTTGATATTTTAAATGATGTTTTAATATTTTAGCAGACTAGGCACACTAAATGAGACAGACTGAAGCTCATAAGCACCACATTCAGTCACAGTTCCTTGCTCAACAGAATAAAAGGCAAAATAGTTGGCTTAGTCTCTCTCTTATTTTGTTGTTGTTCCTCTCAGATCTCTAGGCAGAAGTTCAGTGTGGACCCTGCCATCTTCTTCTCATAATGCTTATCAAAGTTCTCGTTCATAGCCACAGTAAAATGGTTCTTCCAGTCTCCAGGCCTCCCTGTAGGACATCAAAGTTTGTGACAGACTCTGCACCCATTCCAACTAACCTTTCTATAGTGAATGGTTCCTAAGTCTACCCACGTGATTTTCCCATGAGGGAGGGTCCCTCAGTCCCACTCCCCCTGGTCTTCCCACTATGAATGGTCCCTCATTTCCACTCCACTTGGCTTTCTTACCACAAGGCACACAGCATCCTTATATTCCTTCCTCAAATGCTGCAGGCCCCACTGAGGTGCCCCACTGTGCTGAATCTTCTGCTCCAGGGTACACTCCTGGCTCTAGTGTACCCAACCCAAAGTCTACAGCTGGTTACCATCATGCACTTCCTGGGGGACATCATGTCGTATTTTCCCAGGGACAGTGAAAGACTTTACAAGATGTCAGTAACCTCATTGGAGAAGATATTTGTTGTTGGGTACCGGAAGTGACATTTACATACTAGTGATCTTCTGCAAACTATTGTACCTTGTCAGCCCAACAAATGCTGTACTAATGAATTGTTTCTCTGAATTATCCTAGTACTTTATTTCTACTGGTTTCCTACCCTTTGACAAGAAGACTCATCTGAAATACTTGACAATAATGTCAAATTCTAGATTCCAACTGGCAACTAGTTAATTGGAATGTTCAGGAATGGGGTCACTATTTTTAAAGGTAATTTTGATACAGTCAGGAGAACTGGTATTAGGGAATTCCTAGTATAGCCTCCACTTTACTTTCTTGTTTATAACTTTTTGCAGCTATTTGTGCATGTATCTAGAATGTTAGCTTCTTGAGGACAGAAATAATGTTCATTTACGCATACATTCACACAACAGGCCTTTATGGAGTTTTTTTGAGGTATGAGTCTCTATACTAGGTTCTAGTGGAACAAAACTGAACACAGCATTCTCTTCAGGACACTCTATCATCTTATTTTGGAGACAGACATGAATACCAATAGTTACAAATCTAAGTACTAAGTGCTTAGCTAGGGTTTTGAACTACAGGGATAGACTAAAGATGAGTGTTCAAAGCTGCTCAGAGGATGCATGAGCCTTCAAGGGGAAGTTCATGGTTGAGCTGGGTATTCTAATCAAAGTGACCAGCACCAACAGCATCACCTGAGTACTTGAGAGAAAGGCAAATTTGAGGGCTACTCCTGGACCTATGGAATCAGTATCTCAGAGCAGAGACCAGCAATCAAAGCTTTAGCAAGGTCTGCAGGGGTTCTAATGTGACTAAAGTTTCAGAACCACTGACATTGGCTTTCAGCAAACAGGCAGGGTGAAGGCAGCAGAGGTTCAAAATTTAACTGAAATGAGTCACTTCTTCCTGAAAATTAGGTTGAAAATTATTTTAGCCTACAGGGCAGAAAATTTTTTAGAATTGAGTTCAGTGAAAGAAATGCCACCGACCTTTCCTCATGAATTTTGAGATGGAGTGATTGAATATGTGAGACGGTATCGCAGTTTGGTTGGCCATTGGATTATACTTCATTACATCAAATGAGGTATGGTGGATGATCTTGTTTATAACATCATCTGACAAAGTTTTCTCCAAGAATTCCAACACCTTGTGGATCTCCTGTTTTGGATTCTGACCATGGAAGTAAAAGGCATGGTGAAGAGGGAGGAAAGAAGAAGATCTTGGCCAATTAAACCGACACCTTGTTTAACAGAATAACATTGTCAGGAGGGTTTCTGGGGCTGACTCTAAGTCTCAGTGCCACTTACCTTTTTAATATCCTCATAGAAGAGATAGAGGATCTGGTCCGTGTCTTTTGCAGCCCACCATCCTTTCACATGGTCAAACCAGGACCCATAAGCAACTGGAAAACATCAGAACTCTGTTAGTTCCCATTACCGGGACAAAACCAAAGGCTATAAAATAAATTAGCTCTCCTTTGAAATAGGCTTCTGTAACTTTCATTTTGGTTCCTTAATGAAGTGGAAATAATTTTCTACTAATAAAATTTGTCTATATTTATGGTGTAAAGCAGAGATTTATGGTACACGTTTGTAATATGTGACTTTGCACACATTGACTATATCTTGTGACATGCCTTAAAACATTAGGCAATAAAATACTTCCCCTGTTCCGAGTAAACAGTGTTTACTTTCAGACTCAACTAATTCACGCTATCAGATTCAGGGGTAGGGTCCTCCTGCTGCTTTCCCTGCATAGCTGTGCTATGCAGTTTGCAAGTTCCTGTTTGGAAAGCGATGCAGCAGCAGCAGAAAGAGAGGTGCCCTAGAGGAGAACTTCTATTTCCAGCTGAGGCTACATCTATGTGGTAAACTCGGGATGCATTTTCTTTTCACCAGTTGGTAAGAGAATGAGTGGACATGAGTTAGCCAGTGACATATTTTATCCCAGGGATGTTTTAGTGTCCCTGATAGGTTGTAACTTCTGGCAGCTTCCTGGCTTGGTTCTGGGCAGTCATTATAAACACAGGAGCTCTCTCTTTATTCAGGGTGAGCTATGTTGCAAGCATTGTGCTGAGTGGACGTGAAGATTTGTCTGGAGGATGATGGAAAACATTCTCCAGAGGAAAATGACCACAGACCAAGTGAGCAAGTGTGTGAAATGCTCTCTTTTGAATCACGACAAACAAAGATGTAAGTTTGCAGTGACTTGAAGTTTGGCATGTGTCATGGTGACTGGCATCTGTGTCAGCCAGGTTCTCCAGAGAAACAGAGCAATAGGCAAATCCAGAGGAGAATATATTAGTTCTTCCTTATGCACAGGGGATATATCACATGACCCCCAGCAGATGCCTGAAACCACAGATAGTACCAATTTATATTATAATAGTGTGTATGTTTTTTCCTACACATACATGTGTATGTTAGTTTAATTTATATATTAGGCACTGTGAGTGAATTACAACAAAACTAATAATAAAACAGAGCTTTTATAACAATATTCTCTAATACATTCACATCTATGTGAATGTAATCTGCCTCTCTCTATCCTTTCTCTTGAAATACTGTAATATTTTTGGAATGGGGTTGATTGTGGGTGACTGAAACTGCAGAAAGGGAAACCAAGTATAAAGGGGACTCATCCATGTATATTTATGTGTGTGCATGTTTTATATATGTGCATAATATATATGTGTACACATATAATTTATTTTAAGCAATGTCTATGTAATATGTATTTATAGATAAATGTACATATATAATGTATATTATGTATAGATGTTTTATTTAAAGGAATTGGCTCCTGCAATTGTGAGTCTTGGCATGTTTTAAATCTGTAGGGGATGCTGGAAAATCAGGCAAGATTCGATATAACAGCCTTGAGGCAGAATCCTTTCTTTTGGAAACCTGAGTTTTTTTTTTTCTCTTAAGACCTTCAGGTGATTGCATAAAGACCACCCATATTATTAATACTTAACATTATCTCTTTTTCTTAAAGTCAACTGATTATAGATGTAAATCAGAACTACACAATTGGCACTTTCACAGAAACAATAGGATTGTTGTTTGATTAAATAAGTAGGTGTCACAATCCAGCCAAGTTGACACAAAAAAATGTAAGAAAATGCAGGCCTTGGGAAAAAATCATATAAAAAAAGAAGCTGGGATCCTCTCTTCCTCTGCTTCCTCCTACTTTTCCTGCTCTCAAAACTTCTCTGCATAAATATTGGAAATCTATTCACCTGGAGTCCTATGTAGATTTGTTATTTTTCTTATGTCCATCTGTCAGTCCGTTTTAATTTATGTTTCTAGAGAAAATGTTCTAATGAGGTTATCTCTCTTGATTCACTGGAGAGACATGCTTGATGGAAATTATTATTTATTGACTTTTCCACAGATATCTGTTTTTATTCAGGTCATGTTGTGGAAGTCACTTCATTTTGATTTTTCTTTTTCCTCAAAAGAATATGAATATGAATATGTCAGGACTGGTTATAATGAAGCTCAGGTCTATAACACACTTGCTCAGGGATAGTTAGGTTGCTCAAGGACTGGGAGCACTCAGCCTCACAACTCACCCACTTGGCTTATGGAAGTTTTAATTATTTGAGAGACGTTAATGAAATGGTGGAGACACCATGTAATTTTTGTCCATTTGTCTAGGTTCTGCTCACTGCAGTTATAATGAAATATTATAATCATGCTTCTGCATTAATGCTCATAAAAATATGTAAAGATTATCCTTACATCCTAAATCACTTTATGTAGCCATCTTGTCTTTCTTCTGTCTAGAGATTGTTGTTTTCATGAGATATTCTTCTTCTGTGAAGGGTTTGAGATCCTTGCCAATCTGATTTGACACCTGGTCAAATCTAGTCAATTGCTATTTTGAAAAGTGTGGTCCTAATTTGTTCACTGCTTCTCTGGAAGGTGTGATCTTGTTAGTAAGTGGATGAGAGGTCATGGCTGCTAATTCTAATGTGAGGTTCCTGCAGGTGAACAGGTCTAAGATTGTGCACTATGACCTATGGGAAAGGCTCTTTGTGGCTGTGCAGTGTATGACTTTTGTAACTAGACGTGGTGGCCTGGACATCCAATAACACTGCTAGACCAAATGGCAGGAGATCAACTCATGCCTTCCCCACTGCCAGGTCTTCCCATGGGAAATGTTGCCTCTTCTTATTTTGAAGTTGATTGTTTGAAACTCAAGTCAAGGATTTGGGGCTTTTTACCTTTGTCCCAAAACTTATGACCCCAGTTGACTTCAATTTACATTTGTATTCAATTTTGGAAAAATAGCTCTTCTACCTGGCGTCTCCAGTCCTAGATCATCAAGATAGGACCTCCTCAATCAGGATGGCCTTTTGTAATTTTCTCCTCCTGTTTACAGAGGTGCTTATTGTTAGAGTCTTCTGAAAGAGGGTACCAAAAAATCAGTTTGAACTCACCTTTTCCTGATATGAATTTCTCATAAAATTCTTCTAAATTCTGAGGATCAGGCACAAAGGAAGCCATCCTATGAAAGTGGTAGTAGGACACCAGGCAATCCTTGGGATTTCTGGCCACATAGACAATCTGAAATCAAGGAGAGGGAAGGAAGCCATGGAGAGAAAAATAGATTGACATGAAATACTCTAAGTGAGTGTTTCAATACAATGGTAACTATATCCTATAAGTTTATAGCATTAGATACATTAGTTATCAATTAAAACATTAAACAAAAGAGCCTTTTTGACTCTGCAACCCTGATAGCCATGGAGAACACAAAGACAAATGAGAATGCCCCACTTCAGAGTGGTTATGAGGAACCACTCTTCCTGGTTATGCAGGAAATGAACACATTGTTAGGACAGCACTGTCAATCATGGTTGGAATATGATGTGATATGCTGAGTAGTCATGAAGCCAGTGACAAAGCATTCCTGGGCATTCAGGGAACGGGCCATGAAATGGTGAGTTTCAGCTGTGTCTGAGTGAGTTGAAAGAAATTTTCCAGATTCACAGCAGGGGAAAGACTAGAGAGTGAGAAAACATTTTGGTGCATGCCATCTCATTTGGCTCTTATTAGGATTAGTGTTAGGTAAGGAGAGAACAGGTGTTATCCTTCAATAGAAGAAGTAAATGACCTTCAGAGAATTGGAAAGACTCCCACTAATTCATGCTTAGTACATGAGTGGGTCATGCCTGGTCACAAAAATTGGGACACTGAGTCCAGAGCTAGTTCCATGATATTTGTATGAGACTCACATGGAGGAATGTTTCAAACAGTGGTTTTCAAAGATTAGAGTGATTTTGTTGATGATATATATCTCACATTGTTAGCACAGAGGGGCATGGTGATGTGACCATTGGCAATTCAGTGTTGTTCAGTCTACGAATGCAGAACAGAGATGTTAACCCTTCCTATGTGCCAGACACTGTTTAGCTTGACAAATTGGGCATGATCAAGTCCCTGCCTGTCAGGAGCTCACAGTCTGATCAGTGAGGTAAGAAGAGAGAAAATTATAACTCAATGTGGTGAACAAAATGATGAGGCAAACACCTGCACAGATTCACCAATATAGATACATGAAACCCACACAGCCATGGGGACAGAGAAGCTTCCTATAGGAGGTCTCTATGAAAAGACTGGAAGAACAAGTAGGAATTATGCAAGTAAAGATGAGGAGATGTGTGAGTCAGGTGGGAGCACATGGAAAGTGTGTGGATGCTTCATGTGTGAAAGGACCTGCAGGATTTCAGGAGGACTGTAGTGAGGATCAGGTATGGGAAGACCCTGGGGAGGAGATGGAGCAGGGTACAGACTGTCAAGGGCATGGAAGTCATATAGAGGATATGGAGGCGTCTTCATCCACCTGTGGAAGTGTTTATAGTAGGGAAATGCCTTAGTCAGATTTGTGTCTTAGGAAGAATAGAGGTTACAGAGAGGAGGGGTTGGAGGGGGCAGGTCTAGAGGCAGGCCGACAAAGTGAGAGGCAAAAGATAGCAGTGAGCTGACTTGGGTACAGTTGGTAGTGATGCAGTGTAGTGCACAGATTAGAAGGATGGGAAGAATGAACTGGACTTTGTGACAGATCAGACACAGAGGTGAGGGGGATAAAAATGAGGACAGGTTTGAGCTTAGTCTACTGAGTAGATTATGGAGGTGTGGAAGCCTTGACAAGGAGCAGATTCTATACTTCTGCGTCTGAGGCCAGGAGAGCATCTTCCAGTACTTTGGCAGGGCAAAGCAACAGGATTTTATTTTTAAATGTGTTTCTCTTTCTACATATGGCTAGCCAGTTTTCCCAGCACCGTTTATTAAATAGGGAATCCTTTCCCCATTTCTTGTTTTTGTCAGGTTTGTCAAAGATCAGATACTTGTAGATATGTGGCATTATTTCTGACGGCTCTGTTCTGTTCCATTGATCTATATCTCTGTTTTGGTACCAGTACCATGCTGTTTTGGTTACTGTAGCCTTGTAGTATAGTTTGAAGTCAGGTAGTGTGATGCCTCCAGCTTTGTTCTTTTGGCTTAGGATTGACTTGGCGATGCGGGCTCTTTTTTGGTTCCATATGAACTTTAAAGTAGTTTAAATCAATTCAAGATGGATTAAAGACTTAAATGTTAGACCTAAAACCATAAAAACCCTAGAAGAAAACCTAGGCATTACCATTCAGGACATAGGCATGGGCAAGGACTTCATGTCTAAAACACCAAAAGCAATGGCAACAAAAGCCAAAATTGACAAATGGGATCTAATTAAACTCAAGAGCTTCTGCACAGCAAAAGAAACTACCATCAGAGTGAACAGGCAACCTACAAAATGGGAGAAAATTTTCGCAACCTACTCATCTGACAAAGGGCTAATATCCAGAATCTACAATGAACTCCAACAAATTTACAAGAAAAAAACAAACAACCCCATCAAAAAGTGGGCAAAGGACATGAACAGACACTTCTCAAAAGAAGACATTGATGCAGCCAAAAAACACATGAAAAAATGCTCACCATCACTGGCTATCAGAGAAATGCAAATCAAAACCACAATGAGATACCATCTCACACCAGTTAGAATGGCAATCATTAAAAAGTCAGGAAACAACAGGTGCTGGAGAGGATGTGGAGAAATAGGAACACTTTTACACTGTTGGTGGGACTGTAAACTAGTTCAACCCTTGTGGAAGTCAGTGTGGCGATTCCTCAGGGATCTAGAACTAGAAATTCCATTCGACCCAGCCATCCCATTACTGGGTATATACCCAAAGGACTATAAATCATGCTGCTATAAAGACACATGCACACGTATGTTTATTGTCGCATTATTCACAATAGCAAAGACTTGGAACCAACCCAAATGTCCAACAATGATAGACTGGATTAAGAAAATGTGGCACATATACACCATGGAATACTATGCAGCCATAAAAAATGATGAGTTCACGTCCTTTGTAGGGACATGGATGAAATTGGAAATCATCATTCTCAGTAAACTATCGCAAGAACAAAAAACCAAACACCGCATATTCTCACTCATAGGTGGGAATTGAACAATGAGAACACATGGACACAGGAAGGGGAACATCACACTCTGGGGACTGTTGTGGGGTGGGGGGAGTGGGGAGGGATAGCATTGGGAGATATACCTAATGCTAGATGACGAGTTGGTGGGTGCAGCGCACCAGCATGGCACATGTATACATATGTAACTTACCTGCACATTGTGCACATGTACCATAAAACCTAAAGTATAATAATAATAATAATAAAAGAAAAAAAATGTGTTTCTCTTTATTTTACTCCCAATCTGCTCTCTGATTTGTAGCAGCACAGATTCAATTTTGGAAAATTTGACCAAGAATTTTTCATGAAATAGGATTAGAGGAAAAAGAATTTTGGAAAACACGGATGTTTGCAGATTTCAAATTTATGTAATCCTTGATTTTAAGTACTTCCTCTAAGAAAAATAGCAAATTACATTTTGTAAAATATTTTTCAAAGTATATTATTTTAAAAATTATCTTCAGTTGTATAGTTTATATCACCAGGCTAAGAGAAGTTTGAAAATCCCACTCTTTTTACCTTGCAGTTTTCTTTCCAGATAGACGGTGGAATCAGATGTGAAGGGAGATGTGTTTTTATCAGTCTTGGTGAGGACATTTGAAGAGCAATCTCCAAATCTAGCAAGAAACAATTTGTATTCTTTATTTATTCTTGCCACTACACTCTGCCAAAATACTTGAATTCCATTTGTATCTTTGTCTAAAGAGTGATTATATTTTGTTTTATATTCATTGGAAATAGTAATTTTTTTTCCAGAAGGACATACAAAGCATCCAGTCCTGCCTAACCTTCTAGGAAACTTTTGCTTATTTGCTCTTATTCTCTCAGCTTTTAGACTTTCAGTTAAGCTCTTTCTCACCCTCAATGAATTCTGGGAATGTTTATGATATATCATTATTCTTTTCCTTTCTCTTTTTGTCTCTCTTTCATTTCTCAGAAATCACACCCATCCTTTTACAATAGGCTGTCATTCTTGGAAAATCTTTGAATTTACATTTGTGTCTTAATCTAAAGAGTGGTTTAATTTATTTTCACTTTTTTTTCATGGAAGACAATAGCTGTCTATCCCAAATACATGCAAAGGATTTTTCCTTCTGAAAGCCTTCTAAGAGGTCTGTCTTTATTTCATGTTACTCACCAGGTTTTACACTCTGAAGAAACCTTTTTAGCTCCCACAATTAATTCTGGGAATGTCCATGGTATATCCCCCCTACTTCTCCTCCTTTTTAATCAGAAATCACACCTGTCCTTTTACAATAGGTGATTGCTGATTTCTGGCCTTTCTACTGATTCAAACATATGAAGGAGAATACAAAGGAGAGGGAGTGTTCTTTATCATAACATTGGGAAGTAGAAATATGAGAAAGAGAATGAAAATCTTATTGGGAAGCTAAAGGCCACCAGCTAAGAACAGGAAGAAGCCCTGAAGACCCAATCTAGGGTTTGACTCGTTGGCCTGTGATCAATTTCACCTCATGAAAGACATGGGCTACCTCTGGCTACCATGGAAGCTCTGTCAAAGATAGTACACATTGCTCTGGAATCTTGAAGTGACAGTACTTTCTGTTTTGGTGCTTATTACTCACCTGATTTTTCTTTATGGGGAAATTTCAGTTCAAGGAAAGGATGTCTATGTAGAGAAGGGACTCTTTTGCATTTCTCCACATCGCCATCATTTTGAATCATGTCTAAAATTTCTTGCATCCAATGTGTCCCTGAAAATATTTGAAATAGTTCTTTAATTTTAGTCAACTGAACTTTCATTTTAAGCTATTGAGTATTTTGAAGAAAGGCAGCAACATGAGAGCACTTTAAAATTAGATCAATGTTGTCAAGGCAAAAATGAAAACTTTTGTGTTGTACCTGCATCTGTCTATCTATCTATCTATCTGTCTGTCTATCTATCTATCATCTCTCTATGTATCTATCTATGTATCTATGCATGTATGTATGTATGTATGTCTCTATCAATCAATCATCTTTTTAGTATTTAATTTCTCAACTATCATGTTTGAGTGAACAATTTCCATGTTTCCTGTATTATGACACTTCATGCCTAAAAATGCTGTATCTCCCAATATGACATTCTCTTATCATGGTTACTCAATATTTCTCATCACATCTAGTTTATAATAAATCCTTAATAACATGAGATACTCAAACTACATTAACTTTTTAAAAATTGTGTCATAATGTTATTAATCACTTTTTCCCAATTAAGATGCATTGGCTGCATTACTTTTGCTGCCCTTTTTGTCTCAGCTTAGAATCATCCTTCCATATTTTTTCTTCATGACACTGATTTTTGTTCTACTTTCACATTGATTTTTGAACAGATCAGCCAGTTGCCCTGTAGTACTCCACACATTCTTGATTTGTCTGATTATTTCTTCACAGTATATTTTTGTTCCTCTGTTTCCTCTATTTGCCATAAACTGGAATCCAGGTCTTGGTTAGGTTCTGGTGAACATTTTTGGCGGATTTCTCAGGCAATGCTTGGTACTTCTTGTACCATGACAAGATGTACATATGTCTGATTGCCTCACTGCTAGTGATACTACTGTTCACCATCCAGTTTTGTAGGTGACCACCAGGTCACTCATTGTTAAGGTCCATATTTCCATTTGGTTTTAGGAATGAAACTGTATAGTGACATTTCAGTACCATGTGACCAGCCAGTTACTCTCAGATTTTATCTAATTATTTTAGGATTCATACATTAATGATCCTACTTTAATTTTTATTGTGGGTTTCAAATTGTTTATTTTCTAATCTCATCACTTCTCTATTTATTAGGTAGCTCTTCATATAAAGAGCTTTCCCTCATAAATTAGGGAAGAACTACAATTCTTCTAAATTCTTTTTCTTAACTAATTCTTTTTAGTCTAAGAGATGAATAATAGTTATCTTTAACCATAATACATAAGTTTTTCTGTCTTTTTCTTTTTTTCATCATTATGGAATCATGTTTTTTGAAATAAACTTCAGTGTGGTAAAAATTACACAGAACAGAATGTACCTATTATAAATGTAGAGTTTAATGAAATTTGACAAATGTATGTAGCCATTACCATAGTCAAGAGTAGAACCTTGTGTCTACTGCAATCAGTCATTCCTTTCCTCACTTTTGACTCCATGAAACTGCTGATCTATTTTTTTGTCAATATAAATTAGATTTACACATTGTTGAAATTCATATAAATGAAACCATACAGTATGTCCTCATGTGTCTGAATTTTTTCACACACCCTCTTTATTTTGGGATTCATTTATGTTCCTGTATATATCTGTAGTTCTTTTTATTACTGAGAACAGCTCAATTTTATGGATAAGCAATGATTTGGTTTTTCATTTATATGATAATAAAAATTAGGTTTTCTTCAGTGTTGGGCTATTTTTGAATAAGTCTGCTATAATATTTGTGTACAAGTTTTTTGATGAACACAGATTTTTATTTTGGGGGTGGGGGTGAATCTCTAGGATTGGAATTGCTGGGTTGTGTGTTAGGTGCATGTTTAGTTTTATAAGAAACCATTGAGCATTAATACCATGTTACATCCTCCCCAACAGTGCATGGGAATTTCAGTTGCTCCGTGTCCTTATCAACACTTGGTATTTTCAGGTTTTTAGTCATTTGAAGTGGTGTGTAGTGGTATTTCATGATAGTATTAAGTCACATTTTCTCATGATAAATGATGTAGAGTATCTTGTTTTGTGTTTATTGCTTAATAGTGGAGCTTTTTCGGTGATAAGTTTTTACATCTTTTGCCCACTTTAACACATGCTTTTTGTTTTTTTGTTTTCAGTTGTAACAGTTCTTTATACCTTTTGGCCAGATATATGTATTATGAATATTTTCTCTCCAACTGTGTCGCATATTTTTATTTTTTTAACTGGGTCTTTAGACTTTGATGAAGTCTAATTTATATTGAACTTAGACCAAAATAAAGCTTGGAACAGAAGAAAGAATTAAAAAAATACTGCTGTAAACTTTTTACATAACACACAAAATAATATAATATTAGTTAAACATAGAATATGATAAGATAGAGATGCATACTGTAAACCCTAGGGTACCTGTTAGTAAAATAAAACCAAGAGGTATTACCAGAAATGGCAAATGGAATTCTAAAAAACAGTCAATCCAAAAAAGGCAGGAAAAGAGTAACAAAGGAATAAAGGTGGAAATATAGAAAATAAATAGTAAGGTGGTAGATTTACAGTCAATTTTGCAGATAATTGTAGACTAGTTCCCAATTATTTGCAAAGGTATATTTCAACACCCACATTGAATGCTTGAAATTAGATTGTACCATTTTATACACTATGTGTTATATATAACTATGATGAAATTTAATCATAAATTAGAAATGGTAAGAGATTAACAACAAATAACAATAAAATATAATCTTTATAGAAAAGTGCAGCATCACTAATCTTACACTTTAGGACCATTATTACATAAAATGAGGGTGCTCAAGAGCACAAGTCCTATAATACTATGACAGTCAATCTAATATACTAGATAACTACTAAGCTACTAATGAGCAGGTGACATAGAAGCCAGGCAAAGGAATGAGTCACATCCCAGGAGGGATGGAGATGGTGACCCAAAATTTCATTATGCTACTCAAGGCAACATGTGATTTAAAATGTATGAATTGTTTTTGAAATTTTTGATTTTATGTTTTCAGACCACAACTAGCTACAGATAACTGAAACCACAGAATGGAAAACTGTGAATAAATGAGAACTATTTTATTAAATAAAATTTTACAAGCAACCCCAATTAGAGTGTACATTACACATAAACCATGATAGGCTGAAAGTAAAAGAATAGAAAAATATGTACCATACAAATAATAAATATAAACTAGTTGGAATAACTATATTATAAGGGAACAAGTATTTTACTAAGGATAAGGAGAAACATTTCAAAATGATGAAAAGGTTAATTCATCAAGGCAAAATATTCTTGCATGTGTGCATACTTAAATAACAAGGCTTCCACATACATAAAGCAAATATGTAAAAGTTAAAAGGAGAAATAGACAAGTTAATAATTATAATTAAATATTTCAATACTTCTGATTCAGTAATTGTTAGAATAAGTAGAAAAAATAAGTACAAATTTTGAAGACCTTAACCATATTATCAGCCAGCTTGACCTAAAGATATTTTTAGAACACTCAAACATCCTACTCTACCCAACAGTACCAGAACCCACATTCTTTTCAAGTGCATATGAAACTTTTAAAACTATAAACCATGAGATGGGATTTAAACAAAAATTCTCAAATAAATCTAAGACAATTGGAATTATACAGAACATGCTATTTGAATACAATTGGAATTAAATTAGAAATCAACAACAAATATATTCACAATTATTTAGAAATTAAGCAATATAATTCTAAATAACATATGACTGTAAAGGATATTAAAAAATACCATGAATGGAATGATAATAAAAACAGCCTATTACAATTTGTGAGAAGAAGTTAAAGTAGCACTTGAAGAGAGATTTTTTAAACGAATTTTATGCATTTTATATATGCAGGTATGTTTATGCATATGTAGGTATATGAAAGATCTACAATAAATAGTCTAAAGTTTCAACATACCAACATTAAAAAGTAGAGGAAATTAAGCTCAAATTGGGAACCTCCTCTACCTGATAAGGGACACCTCTAAAAAATCCACATTTTTTAATAATGTAATGGAAACATCATAGATTTCTAAAATACTAAGGAGCTTAATAAAAAAACTCACTTAACCTGCTAAGGAAATTTAGTGAGGTCACAATAAGATATGCAGTCAATATACAAAACTCTATTATCTTTCAACATTCCAGCAACACACAATTGGAACATGACATTTAAAAAATACCACTGATAAAATAAATAGCACCTGAAAACATGAAATATTCAGAAATAGATTTAACAAAGCTGTGGACGATTTGAAAGTGAAAACACTACGAGAGAAGTTGTATAAGAATTAAATAAATAAGGAAGCATACCATATCTATCGATCAAAAGAATCAACATTTTTAAGATATCAGCTGTTTCAAAATTAATCTATAAATTCAATTCAATCTCAATCACAAACTGACAAATTGATTCCAAGATTTATATGAAAATATAATTGTCATTAGAAGCCAATATTTTTGATAGAAAGAGTAAAGTGATGGGGTTTATATGGGTTGATTTCATGACATTTAAATCAGCTTCAGCATTCAAAAGACTGTGATATTGTTGTAAGGATAGACATAAAGAATTGACACTTACTTAGTGCCACATGCAAAAAAGTCAAAGTGCAATGCATCAGACCTGAAAAAATTAAAATTAAATCTATAAAACTACGGAAGTATAGATAGGAGAATAGCTTCAAACTTTAGGTTAGGCAACAATAATTTGGGGAAAAAATGGAAAGCTCTACCCTTTATGGTTTGCATTTAATGTAAGTTTGCACATATGTTATAAACTCTGTAACATGTTATCCTTTAAGAAATTTAAGAATGAGAAAAATTGTCTATAATATTCTCTCATGTTATTATTATTTCTGACATTCCTTATTCCTTTGTGTAACAGGTCTATATTTCATTACTATCATTTTCTGTTACACTGAAGAAATTTCTTTAACATAACTTATTTATTTATTTTTAGAGCAGCTATGCTGGCAACACATTCTCTCAGCTTTTCTCTATCTGAGAAAAAGTGTATGACCTTTATTTTTAAGTAACATTTTAAAATATAATTTTTACTGGGTATATGGAATTCTAGGTTGAAAAGTTTGTGGTAACAAATTACCACACATCTAATAAGTTAAAACAACACCTGAATATTAGGTCACAGTTTCTGTAGGTTAGAAGTTGGGCTTAACATGGCTGGTGCTCTGTAGGGTCTCACTAGGCTAAAATCAAGCTATCAGCTAGGGCTGCCATTCTCATCTGGGACTTCAGGGTGTTTTGCCAAGCTCCTAGATGCCAACAGAATTCAGTTGCTTGTGGCTGCAGTATTGAGATAACTGTTTCATTGATACTTTCTCTTCTCATCTTTTAGTCTATAATCATGCATTAAACTTTTGTTATGCTTTAAATTTCTCAGACTTTCTGCTCTGCCACATCTCTCTGACTTCCTCTTTGCTTTGAAGAGTTCATGTGATTCCACTGAGTCCATCCAGATAGTCCAAGATAATCTCCCTAGTTTAATATCAGCTGATTAGTTACTTTAATAGCAGCTGCAAAATCTCTTTGGGAATGTAATATGAAATAACTGTAGATGTAATAACAGAGGACTAATGTCATGGGGACCACAATTCTGCCCGTCATATCCTGATTGGAGCACAGAAGTCTCTCAACTTTGTATAATCTCTAGGAATTATATGACTAATAGTTTTCTGTTAGTTCCTTGACTAATCTTATGGAGCTGGGCTCTATGCAAGTGCAGTCTACCATTCAACAATAGACTAAAAGAGTCTTCTCTAAAGATATCTAAAGATATTTATTTGTGTAGTTCATTTTCTCTGGTGCTCTACCCTGCAAATAACAGCCACTTCAACCTCTCAGAACTCCTATATCTGGCTCTTGAACTCAATGAGTTTGTTATGACTCTTTCTTTTGCTCCCTATAACTAAACCCTGTTCAGAAAGCATCTTCAGACTGAAGTCTGAGACAATTGTTATCCAAGGTCAGAAACCAGTGGTTTAATATATTTTGTCCAGCTTTCCTTTTGATTATCACCGGAGTACACATCCAATCTTGTCTCTTCAGCATGGCTGAACAGGAGGTTTTTATTTAATGTTCTCCCAATCAGTTAGAAGTCATTCTTTTGGATGCTCAAACTGTGCCAAATGTGGCCATTGTGAGCCCTTTCCCATTGGTTCTTGTATCCTTCTACGTGTCCCCATTAATTTTTTCTGGTTATTTTGTGTGCTTTATTTTTTACAGATATTTAATAAAAACAAACAATTCTGGGAATATATACTGATCACTTACTCCTTCAAAAAGAAGATGCAGTACATTCACCTTGCATATTCTATTCCCAAGAGGGGGATCAACAATTCTCCTAATAGCTGTGGTTCCTTCTAACGGAGAATGACCTATCAAAAATGACCTCTGGGCATTAGGTGTGCCCATTGTTACTAGGATGTATTCCAGTCTAGGAATTTTTAGAGAAGAATTAGAAATCTAAGGCATTTTAAATCAAGGTCAATCATTGGGCTTCCCCAAATGACATTTATTTGGTAAAGAACAGGAAATTCGTGACTGACATCCTCCAAGAAGTTTAGAGGATTAGAAAATCAATTTGTGTTTAATATCTGGGATAATAGATTAATATTTGGAGTATGACATGTTTTTAGCAGGCTGCCTTGAGGGTTGATGTTTAAAAAGGCCATATGTTTTTCAATTTATTGACCTTATATTTGATGTATGCTATGGGTTCTGGAATGGGAGCATTATCTGCCCTACTCCCAAGGCATTTAAAAATCTTTTCTGTTATCTTCAAAGAGTGCTGTTGGAAATTGTTGCCCTAAGGATCAGGAATGCTAAATGTCCTGCAACACCAAAGAACAGATCTCCATAATGTGGAATTGTTTCTCTCCAAATCCCAATCATGCTTCATTGATCAATACAGATTATGCAATAATTTCACATGAAAATATTGAATATTTTTATGTTCTGAAACACTTACCTGACTTTGGGTAAGTTGCCAGGATAAGATCATCAGGTCTGGCTGGGAAATTATAGATTTTATCCCACGATTCTTTTGAAAATACTGGCAAAGGGACTCCATCTACTTCCAGGATGTTAAATAATTCTGGCTTTTTTTCCATAGTGGGAGCATTTTTCTCAGTCTTCGCTATTGAGAATCTGGGATGGGTATGATTGACTCTAATTAAAATTTTTTAAAATGTTGTTTCATGGCTCATAATATGGGTTATTATCTTACTGCCATTGATTAGAATAATATAAAGTAAGTGAAAGCTAACATAAACATGCAAACAATTTACTCTAAGTAACTTAATTATTTAATCTTCATAGCAACCACATAAAATAGGTATTTTTCCTCTTTTTTCTAGATGTGGAAACTTAAGTCATTATAAGTTTAAGTAATTTGATAAAAGTAAAATAATCAATACCTGTTGGTGCTGAGATTTATAACCAAATAGTCTTTTTTCTATGCATGACCTAACAACTGTATTACCTGTTAATAGGAAATATAATGGGTTATGTGTCATATATTGCTTCATTGTCTTCAAGATATTATTTTGTACAATTAGAAGCAAGACCATTACATTGAAGAAAACTCAAAGCAATGGTTTTAAGGAACATTCTATACTCTATTTTCTTGAATAGTTTTCACAGGGAAAATCTTCAAACAACATAGTTTTATGTAGTTTTTTTTCATTCATGGAATCATTTTTGAAATATCAGCCATGAGTTACAGCATAAAAAACTCTCATGTACCCATGTACCCCAAAACTCTCATGTCTACTAACTCTGGAAAGTTGGAATTAAGTTGGGGTATGATATGGTTTGGCTGTGTCCCCACTCAAATCTCATCTTGAATTCCCATGTGTTGTGGGAGGGACCCAGTGGGAGGTAACTGGATTGTGGGGACTGGTCTTTCCCATGGAGTTCTCATGGTGGTGGAGAGGTCTCCTGAGATCTGATGGCTTTATAAGGGGGAGTTCCCTGCACAAGCTCTTTTTTTCTTTGCCTGCTGCCATTTATATAAGATATGACTTGCTGCTCCTTGTCTTATGCCATGACTGTGAGACTTCCCCCGCCACATGGAAACTTAAGTCTGTTACACCTCTTTATTTTTTAAATTGCCCAGTCTCAGATATGTCTTTATCAGCAGCATGAAAAGGGACAAATACAAAAAATTTGTACTAATAGAGTGGGGTGCTGCTGTAAATAACTGAAAATGTAAACTTGACTTTGGAACTGGGTAACAGGCAGAGGTTGGACCAGTTTGGAGGGTCAGAAGAAGACAGGAAAAATGTGGGAAAGTTTGGAACTCCCTAGAGACTTGTTGAATGTCCTTTACAAAAATGCCAATAATGATATGGACAATGAAATCCAGTCTGATGTGGTCTCAGATGGGGATGAGAAACTTGTTGGGAACTGAAGTAAAGGTCACTTTTGGTATGGTTTAGCAAAGAGAATGGCGGCATTTTGCCCGTCCCAAAAATCTGTGGAACTTTGAACTTGAGAAAGATGATTTAGGGTATCTGGTGGAATAAATTTCTGAACATCAAAGAATTCAAATGTGACTTGGTTGCTGTTAATGGCATTCAGTTTTATAAAGGAAGCAGAGCATAAAAGTTTGGAAAATTTGCAGCCTGACAATGCAATAGAAAAGAAAATCTCACTTTTGTGGGAGAAATTCAAGCCAGCTGTGTAAATCTGCATAAGTAATGAGGAACTGAATGTTAATCTCCAAGACAATGAGAAAAATGTCTCCAGGGCATGTCAAAAGTCTTCATGGCAGGCCCTCCCATCACAGGCCTGGAGGCCTGGGAGGAAAAAATGGTTTTGTGGACTGGGCCAAGGGTCCTGTGTTGCATGCAGCCTAGGGTCTTGGTGCTCTGCTTCCCAACTGCTCCAGCCATGGCTGAAAGGAGCCAACACAGAGCTCAGACCATGGCTTCATGGGGTTTAAGCCTCAAGCTTTGGAAGTTTCCACATGGTGTTGATCCTGTGGGTGCATAGAAGTAAAGAAATGAGGTTTGGGAACTTCTGCCTAGATTTCAGAAGATGTATGGAAACACATGGATGCCCAGGCAGAAGTTTGTTGCAAGGGGTGAGCCCTCAGGGAGAACCTCTGCTAGAGCAGTGCAGAAGGGAAATGTGGGATCAGAGCTATCACACAGACCACTGGGGCACTGACTAGTGGTGCTGTGAGAAGCGGGCCACCACTGTTCTCCAGACGCCAAAATGGTAGATCCATTGACAGCTTGCACTATGCACCTGGAAAAGCTGCAGATGCTCAAGGCCAGCCCATGAAAGCAGCCAGTAGGGAGGCTGTACCCTGCAAAGTCACAGGGTTGGAGCTGCCCAAGACTGTGGGATCCCACCTCTTGCATCAGCATGACCTGGAAGTGAGACATAGAGTCAAAGGAGATCATTTTGGAGCTTTAAGATATGACTGCCCCACTGGATTTAGGACTTGCATGGGGCCTGTAGCCCCTTTGTTTTGGCCAATTTCTCCCATTTGGAATGGGTGTATTTACCAAATGCCCGTACCTACATTGTATCTAGGAAGTAACTAACCTTCTTTTCATTTTACAGGATTATAGGCAAAAGGGATTTGCCTTGTTTCAGATGACACTTTAGACTGTGGACTTTTGAGTTAATACTGAAATGAGTTAAGACTTTGGGGTCTATTGGGAAGGCATGATTGGTTTTGAAATGTGAGGACATAAAATTTGGGAGGGGCCAGAGGTGGAATGATATTGTTTGGCTCTGTCTCCACCCAAATCCCATTCTGAATTTCCACATGTTGTGGGAGAGACCTGGTGTAATGTAACTGCATCATGTGGGCAGGTCTTTCCCATGGAATTCTTGTGATGCTGGGTAGGTCTAAGTAGATCTAATGGTATTATAAGGGGGCATTCTCCTGCACAAGCTCTTTATTTCTTTGTTTCCTGCCATCTATATAAGACATAACTTGCTCCTCCTTGCCTTCCGCCATGATTGTGAGGCTTCCCAGCCATGTGGGATCATAAGTGGATGTTAAACCTCCTTCTTTTATAATTTGCCGGGAGTATGTCTTTATCAGCAGCATGAAAATGGACTAATACAGTAAATATGTGGAATATTTAATCTTTCTGTACACATTGAGGCTCTTTGTCCCATTTGGAAGGAGAAAAGGAAGCCTTTCAGAATCAGACATGTATTAGTTTGCAGAAAAGAACTTATGCATTGAGATTAAAGAAGTATTTAGGGTGAGAGTGACATAATAAATGCAAAATTTGTACAATTAAAGGCATTAAAGGCATTGTAAAATGCCTTTAATGTAGTTGACATTGAATAAATGTAAATCCCTCATTCTTCATTGTGAGAGAAAATAATAAACATATGTCAAAATATCCAGAGAAATGTATATCTTTAGTTTTTTAATCAGTGTTCTTAAAAAAGTAGTTTCCATGGGGACATGAACTTGAGGGCTTTCTGGAAATAGTGAAATAGGTTTCTTTCTTGCAGAATGTCTTTGATCATTGAATTCATCAGTTGGGATTTTGAATCCTTAAAAAAGGAATGAAGTTGGTAGCACTTCCAAGTCCTGTAAGTTTTTTATTTTTAAAAAATAGAGTTTTCATAGACTTGGAATTCTTGAAAATATACTCTGGGTAATTCTGACCGTGTGAATATGCAAAAGCAGTGGATGGCTGCAGTGCCCAGGTGGCCTCCTGGCCCCATACTGAAACAACCTTTTGTCTTGTATTCAATCCATTCCAAAGAAATATGCATAATTTCACTTACTTTGTGCACTAGAACTAGGTGGAGTGACTTGTTATGTGTTTCATTTCAAGGTGCACAGTCTCTTTTTCCATGAATGTGGTATTTGCGATGCTTAGCCATTTTTCAAAGCAGAACCAAGTGTCAGTTTTGCTTTATTTTGCATTTCCCGAGTTGGGAATGCAAAATAAAATTTTTCTTTCCACCATTACTCTAGGAACTCTCCTTCATCAATTATAAGGCTAAATCCACCAGAGAATATACATTAAGCAGAATAAAGAGAATGTATGCAGCCCACCTATGCTCAGATCCTAGAAGTTTGGGTTCCTGCCTGTGTCCCATATTTGCAGTCCTGCCCAGGTGGTCTCATTGGCAGGCAAAACTTGCCCTGGAAGCATCTTTGAACAGATGCTTAAGATTACCCATCAATTCTCCTTCAATATCATAGGCAATGTTTATCTGCTCACATGGGCAAACTTGTGAAGCAATTTGTTGCTTGAATAATGGCTATCATCTAGGGTAATATAATAGTAAAACACATGAGGGTCTTCTAATTGGACAATTATTTCATAGGAGTTCCCCTGAAGTCAGGTAATCTTTGTTTAAAAATATTTGGAAGATGTGGACTTCCCCAAATCATAGTTCTCCTATTAACATAGATATTCATACTTCTCTTATTGTTGGTTGGCAGGTTTGGGCTCCATCAATTAATTTAACCATTTGAACTAATTTAATTTATGGGAGAAATTTAAATTTCAAAGGTTAATTGAAGTTTGTGACACCATAGTCAGTTTGGAATATTTTGGAGTTAATTATTTTTTCAAAGTAAACATCACCAAGCAAAATTAAATCAGATGATTGAAGGAAGTCTCTGTTCCTAACAGAGGTTGAGTAACCATTGGATTTCTCTTCAGATAAAAATGAAGTTTGCTTGGTTAAAGTGTTACTGAAATGAACAATGAGGGTAATAATTTAGGCCTTGAGTAAAATAATATTTCAAAGGAGTTTAGATCACCAGCTGAAATTGGTATAAATTTCTGTCAAGAGAAATTTCTTTTGAGGAATCTAATAGAAGATGTCAGTCACTGAAAATATGAGTGTAAAAGAAACAAGGGCATAATTAGATGAGTGTCCCACCTTATTACAAGGCCTCATTCCTTGGAGCAAACAAATACTTCAAATGGTGGATGTCACTAATACCTGTGTACTGGCATATAAATCTTAGCCTGTAGCTTTTCAGCTAGATCCTTTACAAGGAACTCAGCTTTTTGTCTTAGTTTCCTCAGATCCCATTCATTAGATAGAAAGAGACTTCTTAGAACTACATAATCTGAATTACCAGATACAATGAATGTTTTGGAATGTGATCCTCTTAAATTCACAAATTGCAACTGCTGTTGCCATAGAGGACATCAAATTATTGACTAATGAAGAATCACAAAAACTCTTAAAGGTAGTACCTGATCAATTGTGGTCAAAGTCATACACTGATATTGGAAAAAATATCTTAGTTGTCCCAGTCAAAATGCAAATGGACTCAGTAAAAACTTTTCCAAACTTTAACCAATAGTCTTTAAAACAAGAAGATTTAGAAGGAGTTCTATAGTTTTTAACTATATAAAAATAAATCTACTTATCTCCTGTATAAGCCCATGTAATACTTCAATATTTCCCTTAAAGAAATCAAATGATAGAAGATGGAGGTTTGTACAGGATCTGAGAGCAATTAACAACATAGTCTCTCCTCTGTATCCAGTAGTTCCAAACTCGTATTTGTGGCAGACTGCCATTTCTACCTAAGGCAAATTGTTTTCTGTAATGGACTTATGCAGTGTATTCTGTAGAATTCCTGTGGATAGACAGACACGTCTCTTTGCTTTCATTAGGGAAGACAGACAACACACATGTAAAGTCATGCCTCAGAAATGCACTGAGAGCCCAACTTACTTTTCACAAATATTAAAAGTAGATCTCTATGATATCGACTTTCTTAGGAAATCCATTTTGAAACAATATGTAGATGATTTGCATCTCTGCTCAGAGGGTTGGCAAGTATATATAGAAGATGAAATTCACTTGTTATGATAGCCTCAAAGGGACAAAAGGTCTCAGAAAAAAAAAATCTTCAGTGTTTTAAAAAGCAAATAAGATATTTGGGTCATCTAATATCAAAGGAAGATTTTTTTTATGCACTTGGAGAGGATAAAAGGAATATTGGCCTTCACTTTTCCCTGCGCTAAGAAGCAACTAAGAGGATTTGGGGGACTGGTATGATACTTGTAGAAATTGGATTCCAGTTTTGTTTTTTTTTAAACTCAATCTTTATACACTTTTTGAAAATAAGGCAAGCTGGACCCTCTGGAATGCACTGAGAAAAATTAGTTAACATTGGAAGAGATGTCTCCATTTGGAATAATAATTGGCAGACATATGTATCTGTTCCCAGAACACTGTAACTCCTTAATTCAAAGGGAGGCATATTGCTTTATTGTTTTCATGTTGTGAAACAATTAACTAAAAATTGCAACCTAGTGAAAGATGATTTTCTTAGTGGATTTCCAGGAAACAAAGGATTCAAGGCCCTCCATCTTCAACCAGGAGATTTTGTCTACTGGAAACATCTTTTAAAAGACTCTCTTGAGGCCAGGCATGGAGGCTCAGGCCTGTAACCCCAGCACTTTGGGAAACTGAGGTGGGTGGATCATTTGAGGTCAGGATTTTGAGAGCAGCCTGACCCACATGGTGAAACTCTGTCGCTGTGAAAATACAAAAAAATTAGCCAGGCATGGTGGCTCATGTCTGTAGTCCCAGCTACTTGGGATGCTGAGGCAAAAGAATCAATTGAACCTGGGTGGCAGAGGTTGCAGTGAGCCAACATGGTACCACTGCATTCCAGCCTGGGTGTCAGAGAGACACCCCATCTCAAAAAAAGAAAAAAGAATCTCTTGAAACAAAATGAAAGAGCCCTTACCAAGTGCTTCTTACTAATCCTTGTGCTATTAATTTAGAAGGAATAGACTCTGGGATCCACATTTCTCATCAAGAGAAGACTCCATTTCCTGAGTGTACTATTTCCCCAGAAGGTGACCTCAGACTCATAATAAGTCGACACCAGGTTGATAAGAAAACAATATCTGATGGATATAGCTAAAACCGAAGACTGTACTAGGCCTACATCTGAACGAATGCTTACTATTAACAATTTTTAATATATTTGAAAGATTTTCCTTTACAAACTCCCACTACAGCTCTTTCCTTTCATACTTTCTTGCATGCATTGGTTTTACTATTACTAGCTGTTGCACACAAAGCTAGTGTTTCTGCAATGGGCCTAGTATTAAACAGCAATGGTCCCACCATTACACTAATAGATTATAAAAAGATGCTTATTGGGTATGTAATCTCATACCCCTTTCTAGTAGTTCTGGCCTCCCATGGTGGCTATCTCCTCTCAAAGACAAGATTGGATAGAATATCAGAAATATATCCATGTTTCTTAAAAGTAGTCATTGGTGCTTGACACTAGTATGACTAAGAATAATATACATCTTCAGCCTATTAATAACACTTTATAGAATAAAGGGCATGGGAAGATCTTCTTGGTAAAAGAAACGAGTTCATTAGCTTTAACACAGTCGCTGCCCCAGCTTTGAGATGGAATGACAATGTCTCAATTGAAAGATAAGATAATTAAATTTCAAAATGGTTTAACACAAATTTGGGGTAGTCTCATCTAGCTTACCCACTGCTTTGGTCAGCTCTGTCAGCTTGCTCCTTTACATTGCGAATAGAGAAATCATACCAAAGATACTTGGCCCAGTAGCAGTAGAGATATGGGACAGACACCCAAATAATGATATATCCACACAACTATATTACAAAGTACTGATTGGCATGCAACAACAACTGAGTATTTATTGGTTTGCTCCAGATGAAATACCTTGGCTATGTGGCACTAGTTTAAGGCCACAATTGCCCCCATGATGATTAGAACAGCATTCCTTGGGTTGGGTTATATGTGGGCACATGCTTGATTAGGTTGTATACTATCAAAACCTGCAACTTTTGTCTCATTTACAATCTCATTGGGTTCATTCTGTGTTCACTGATATGATCACTTGGCTTCCATCTTTGTACCTTAACTAGGTATTGAGGCTGTCATTTGACAAAGCTCTAACCCATTATACACAAAGCACCCTAAATGATAGCCATATGTATATTTCAGTATTAAATAATGAAGTGGCTCTTATAAGGCATTATTACAGAACCATATTACTTTAGACATGCTCACTGCAGCCCAGGTGGAAACCTGCTCTACCATAAAAACTGAAGCTTGTGTCTATATCTCAGATGAATCAAATAACATCATTAAATTAGTGGCTGATACAAAAACCCAAATAACTAAATTCTCAGATCCAACACACTCTCCAAACAACTGGTGGGGGACTTGTTTTGGACATTGGCAGTGAAAGCTATTACCTATTCTAAGAATTACATCATCATTCATTGTGTTTTGTCCTGTTTTTTTCAACACTGTTGTTGATATTTGTTTGCAATTGAGTCAAAGCACAACTGAAAAGGTGAGAATAATGGTGGCTCAAATAATTGTTTTGATTGAAGAGGTAGTCAAGTAGCCTGAATCAGGTTCCAGGATCACTTCTCCCTTGTTTGCTTTATAATTTGGCCTCGGTACTTTCCAGTTATGTCTCCCTAGATGGGATATAAATTCCTAGGAATTAGCCTTCCTCATGATGTGGGATTTTTACCTAAATATACAAGCTATATACATGATTCTTCTCCAATGCTTTCTCCAAAAGATTTTGAAGAAAAAATGGAAATGTAAAAGAAAATAATATTTCAGGACTCTCAATTTATTATGCCAAGAGGTAAGTTACTCTCTGGATGCTGAGTCATATAGCAGGTTTGCTACTTGGCTTCTTAACTTGTAGATTAGTTATCTTCTTCATTATTCTTGTTCTGTATATTTCTAGGAAGAAGTAGAGACCAGACCTCCACACTTCCAATTACTAATCTTTGTTATAACTGTCTCTTTCATTGTCCTGTACTAGATGGTGCCCAAGACTCCATGACTGCTGCATTTATATTGTAGAATGTTAAATATACCATTCTCAAAAGAAAAAGAATACCTTGACTAATCAATTCATTGTAACTATGCATTAAGCTTTACATACGAAGATGTTGGAATTCTGTTAAGCTTCCCTAAACTTTGTCTACATAAATGATCCCAAACATCTATGCTTCACAACTCTGACTTCCATTCTTTGGAATCTGTGCTTACTGGGCAGCTTGTTCTGAAAATTTGCACTTGAATAAACTCTTTTTAAACTAGATTCTACACTTTTCACTACTTTAGATTGACCAGTTTAATACAGGTGGATCTGGAATCATGATTTCCATGCTCTGCTTTCCCTATTCCTTTTGGAAAATGGGGAAAACGTGAAAAGGAAAGAAAATCTCATAATCCCAAAGTCACTGAGACAAAAGAAAGAGTCAGTCAAAGGGAAATAGGTCACACAAACTTCCCTCCCGTTTTGTTCCTGAGCAGATAGTTACATACTTCCTTCACATTTTCCACAGAAGAAAATTCCCAGGGCAGAGCCAAGATAGCCAAATAGGAGTAGCTCCAGTCTACAGCTCCCAGCGTGAGTGATGCAGAAGACAGGTGATTTCTGCATTTCCAACTGAGGTACCAGGTTCATCTCACTGGGGAGTGTTGGAAAGTGGGTGCAGGACAGTGGGTGCAGTGCACTGAGCATAAGCCGAAGCAGGGCAAGGCATCACCTCACCCAGGAAGTGGAAGTGGTCAGGGAATTCCCTTTCCTAATCAAAGAAAGGGGTGACAGATGGCACCTGGAAAATCGGGTCACTCGCACCCTAATACTGCACTTTTCCAACAATCTTAGCAAACGGTTCACCAGGAGATTATATCCTGTGCCTGGCTCAGAGGGTCCTATGCCCATGCAGCCTCACTCATTGCTAGCAGAGCAGTCTGAGATCAAACTGCAAGGTGGTAGCGAGGCTGGGGGAGGGGTGCCCACCATTGCCAAGGCTTGAGCGGGTAAACAAAGCAGCCAGGAATCTCGAACTGGGTGGAGCCCACCGCAGCTCAAGGAGGCCTGCCTGCCTCTTTAGACTCCACCTCTGGGGGCAGGGCACAGCCAAAAAAAAAGGCAGCAGAATCCTCTGCAGGTTTAAATGTCCCTGTCTGATAGCCTTGAAGAGAGTAGTGGTTCTCCCATCACGCAGCTGGACATCTGAAAATGGAGAGATTGCCTCCTCAAGTGGGTCCCTGACCCCCAAGTAGCCTAACTGGGAGGCACCCCCCAGTAGGGGCAGACTGACACCTCACACGGCCAGGTACTCCTATGAGACAAAACTTCCAGAGGAACGATCAGGCAGCAACATCTGCTGTTCACCAATATCCGCTGTTCTGTAGCCTCTGCTGCTGATACCCAGGAAAACAGGGTCTGGAGTGGACCTCCAGAAAACTCCAACAGACCTGATGCTGAGGGTCCTGTTTGTTAGAAGGAAAACTAACAAACAGAAAGGACATCCACACCAAAGCCCCCATCTGCATGTCACCATCATCAAAGACCAAAGGTAGACAAAACCACAAAGATGGGGAAAAAACAGAGCAGAAAAACTGGAAACTCTAAAAATCAGAGTTCCTCTCCTCCTCCAAAGGAACGCAGCTCCTCACCAGCAATGGGACAAAGCTGGGTGAAGAATGACTTTGACGAGTTGAGAGAAGAAGGCTTTAGACTATCAAACTATTCTGAACTAAAGAAGGAAGTTCAAACCCATGGCAAAGAAGTTAAAAACCTTGAAAAAAAATTAGATGAATGGCTAACTAGAATAACCAATGCAGAGAAGTCCTTAAAGGACCTGATGGAGCTGAAAACCAAGGCATGAGCAGTATGTGATGAATGCACAAGTCTCAGTAGCCGATTCGATCAGCTGGAAGAAAGGGTATCAGTGATGGAAGATGAAATGAATGAAATGAAATGAGAAGAGAAGTTTAGAGAAAAAAGAATAAAAAGAAATGAACAAAGCCTCCAAGAAATATGGGACTATGTGAAAAGATGAAATCTATGTCTGATTGGTGTACCTGAAAGTGACAGAGAGAATGGAACCAAATTGGAAAACACTCTGCAGGATATTATCCAGGAGAAATTCCCTAATCTAGCAAGGCAGGCCAATATTCAAATTCAGGAAATACAGAGAACACCACAAAGATACCCCTTGAGAAGAACAACTCCAAGACACATAATTGTCAGATTCATCAAAGATGAAATGAAGGAAAAAATGTTAAGGGCAGCCAGAGAGAAAGGTCAGGTTACCCACAAAGGGAAGTTCATCAGACTAACAGCTGATCTCTCGGCAGAAACTCTACAAGCCAAAAGAGAGTGGGGGCCAATATTCAACATTCTTAAAGAAAAGAATTTTCAAACCAGAATCTCATATCCAGCCAAACTAAGCTTCATAAGTGAAGGAGAAATAAAATACTTTACAGACAAGCAAATGCTGAGAGATTTTGTCACCATCAGGCCTGCCCTAAAAGAGCTCCTGAAGTAAGCACTAAACATGGAAAGGAACAACTGGTACCAGCCACTGCAAAAACATGCCAAATTGCAAAGACCATCGAGGCTAGGAAGAAACTGCATCAACTAACGAGCAAAATAACCAGCTAACATCATAATGACAGGATCAAATTCACACATAACAATGCTAACCTTAAATGTAAATGGACTAAATGCTCCAATTAAAAGACACAGACTGGCGAATTGGATAAAGAGTCAAGACCCATCAGTGTGCTGTATTCAGGAAACCCATCTCACATGCAGAGACACACATAGGCTCAAAACAAAGGGATGGAGGAAGATCTATCAAGCAAATGGAAAACAAAAAAGGGTAGGGGTTGCAATCCTAGTATCTGATAAAACAGACTTTAAACCAACAAAGAGCGAAAGAGACAAAGAAGGCCATTACATACTGGTAAAAGGATCAATTCAATGAGAAGAGCTAACTATCCTAAATATATATGCACCCAATACAGGAGCACCCAGATTCATAAGGCAAGTCATTAGAGACCTACAAAGAGACTAATACTCCCACACAATAATAATGGGAGACTTTTAACACCCCACTGTCAACATTAGACAGATCAACGAGACAGAAAGTTAACAAGGATATCCCGGAATTGAACTCAGCTCTGGACCAAGCAGACCTGATAGACATCTACAGAACTCTCCACCCCAAATCAACAGAATATACATTCTTCTCAGCACCACACCACACTTATTCCAAAATTGACCACATAGTTGGAAGTAAAGCATGCTCAGCAAATGTAAAAGAACAGAAATTATAACAAACTGTCTCTCAGACCACAGTGCAAACTAGAACTCAGGATTAAGAAACTCACTCAAAACGGCTCAACAACATGGAAACTGAACAACCTGCTCCTGAATGACTACTGGGTACATAATGAAATGAAAGCAGAAATAAAGATGTTCTTTGAAACCAATGAGAACAAAGACATAACATACCAGAATCTCTGGGACACTTTCAAAGCAGTGTGTAGAGGGAAATTTATAGCACTAAATGCCCACAGGGAAAGCAGGAAAGAACTAAAATTGAAACCCTAACGTCACAATTAAAAGAAATAGAGAAGCAAGAGCAAACACATTCAAAAGCTAGCAGAAGGCAAGAGATAACTAAGATCAGAGCAGAACTGAAGGAAATAGAGACACAAAAAACCCTTCAAAAAAATCAATGAATCCAGGAGGTGGCATTTTGAAAAGATCAACAAAATTGATAGACCACTAGCAAGACTAATAAAGAGAAAAGAGAGAAGAATCAAATAGATACAATAAAAAACGATAAAGGGGATATCACCACTGATCCCACAGAAATACAAACTACCATGAAAGAATACTATAAACACCTCTATACAAATAAACTAGAAAATCTAGAATAAATGGATAAATTCCTCAACACATACATCCTCCCAAGACTAAACCAGGAAGAAGTTGAATCTCTGAATAGACCAATAACAGGTTGTGAAATTGAGGCAATAATTAATAGCTTACCAACCAAAAAAGTCCAGGACCAGATGGATTCACAGCCGAATTCTACCAGAGGTACAAGGAGGAGCTGGTATCATTCCTTCTGAAACTATTCCAATCAATAGAAAAAGAGGGAATCCTCTCTAACTCATTTTATGAGGCCAGCATCATCCTGATACCAAAGCCTGGCAGAGACACAACAAAAAAAGAGAATTTTAGACCAATATCCCTGATGAACATCAATGCAAAAATCATCAATAAAATACTGGCAAACCGAATCAAGCAGCACATTAAGAAACTTATCCACCATGATGAACTGTGCTTCATCCCTGGGATGCAAGACTGGTTCAACATACACAAATCAATAAACATAATCCAGCATATAAACAGAAACAATGACAAAAACCACCTGATTATCTCAATAGATGCAGAAAAGGCCTTTGACAAAATTCAACAATGCTTCATGCTAAAAACTCTCAATATGATGGGACGTATCTCAAAATAATAAGAGCTACCTATGACAAACCCACAGCCAATATCATACTGAATGGGCAAAAACCGGAAGCATGCCCTTTGAAAACAGGCACAAGACAGGGATGCCCTCTCTCACCATTCCTATTCAACACAGTGTTGGAAGTTCTGGCCAGGGCAATCAGGCAGGAGAAGGAAATAAAGGGTATTCAATTAGGAAAAGAGGAAGTCAAATTGTCCCTGTTTGCAGATGACATGATTGTATATCTAGAAAACCCTATCGTCTCAGCTCAAAATCTCTCTAAGCTGATATGCAACTTCAGGAAAGCCTCAGGATACAAAATCAAAGTGCAAAAATCACAAGCATTCTTATACACCAATAACAGACAAATAGAGAGCCAAATCATGAGTGAACTCCCATTCACAATTGCTTCAAAGAGAATAAAATACTTAGGAATCCAACTTACAAGGGACGTGAAGGACCTCTTCAAGGAGAACTACAAACCACAGCTCAATGAAATAAAAGAGGATACAAAGAAATGGAAGAACATTCCATGCTCATGGGTAAGAAGAATCAATATCGTGAAAATGGCCATACTGCCAAGGTAATTTATAGATTCAATGCCATCCCCATCAAGCTACCAATGACTTTCTTCACAGAATTGGAAAAAACTATTTTGAAGTTCATATGGAACCAAAAAAGAGCCTGCATTTCCAAGACAATCCTAAGCCAAAAGAACAAAGCTGGAGGCATCATGGTACCCGTCTTGAAACTATACTACAAGGCTAAAGTAACCAAAACAGCATGGTACTGGTACCAAAACAGAGATATAGATCAATGGAACAGAACAGAGCCCTGAGAAATAATGCCACATATCTACAATCATCTGATCTTTGACAAACCTGAGAAAAACAAGCAATGGGGAAAGGATTCCCTATTTAATAAATGGTGCTGGGAAAACTGGCTAGCCATATGTAGTAAGCTGAAACTGGATCCCTTCCTCACACTTTATACAGAAATTTATTCAATATGGATTAAAGACTTAAAGGTTAGACCTAAAACCATAAAAACCCTATGAGAAAACCTAGGCAATACCATTCAGGACATAGGCATGGGCAAGGACTTCATGTCTAAAACACCAAAAGCAATGGCAACAAAAGCCAAAATTGACAAATGGGATCTAATTAAATGAAAAAGCTTCTGCACAGCAAAAGAAACTACCATCAGAGTGAACAGGCAACCTACAGAATGGGAGAAAATTGTTGCAATCTACTCATCTGACAAAGGGCTAATATCCAGAATCTACAATGAACTCAAACAAATCTACAAGAAAAAAACAAGCAGCCCCATCAAAAAGTGGGCAAAGGATATGAACAGACACTTCTCAAAAGAAGACATTTATGCAGCCAAAAGACACATGAAAAAATGCTCATCATCACTGGCCATCAGAGAAATGCAAATCAAAACCACAATGAGATAACATCTCACGCCAGTTAGAATGGCGATCATTAAAATGTCAGGAAACAACAGGTGCTGGAGAGGATGTGGAGAAATAGGAACATTTTTACACTGTTGGTGGGACTGTAAACTAGTTCAACCATTGTGGAAGTCAGCGTGGTGATTCCTCAGGGATCTGGAACTAGAAATACCATTTGACCCAGCAATCCCATTACTGGTTATATACCCAAAGGATTATAAATCATGCTGCTATAAAGACACATGCACATGTATGTTTATTGTGGCACTATTCACAATAGCAAAGACTTGGACCCAACCAAAATATCCAACAATGATAGACTGGATTAAGAAAATGTGGCACATATACACCATGGAATACTATGCAGCCATAAAAAGTGATGAGTTCATGTCCTTTTTACGGACATGGATGAAGCTGGAAACCATCATTCTCAGCAAACTATTGCAAGCACAAAAAACCAAACACCACATGTTCTCACTCATAGGTGGGAATTGAACAATGAGAACACATGGACACAGGAAGGGGAACATCACACACCGGGGCCTGTTGTGCAGTGGGGGGAGGGGGAGGGATAACATTAGGATTTATACCTAGTGTTTAATGATCAGTTGATGGGTGCAGCACACCAAAATGGCACATGTATACATATGTAACTAACCTGCATGTTGTGCACATGTACCCTAAAACTTAAAGTATGAAAAAAAAAAAAGAAAGAAAATTCCCAGTGGTCTCCAATATCTTAACCCTAAGGCAGTTCTGTTGAAATTCACCCTGAAAATGTAAATTGAGTGTTGCCTTCACAGGCAAAGGACATAACTGAGTCATCCTTCCACTCATCTGAAACAAATGCATATGTGGCTGCTCCCTACACTCCATAATTATTTTATTTACTCATCATTTTATTCACCGATTTTACTTATGTAAAAAGGCAGATTCATGAAATGACTGCATCATTGACTATTCTGCCACCTGCTTCTTTCACTTGAAAAATGTGGATTCAGAGAAACTAATCAAAAGACTCAATGGAATGCAACTCTTGCTTCTTTTATCTACTCTTCATTTTTCTCTTTTTGCCCTGCTGCCTGCTGTTTTCTCTTTAAATACTGAAGCCCCAAAACCCTTTCTGGTAAAGCATGGACCACAGGGCAACAGGTGTTTCCTGTGGTTATATGTCCCTTTTTCCTAGATGCATCCTTAACCTTAGCAAAATAAACTTCTAAGAAATAATTGGGTGGTGGAGGGTTCCTCTCTCGACTTTGGAGCCTGCCTCCATCTGACTTTGTACAGGGGAGCTTCTTTCCTCTGTCTTCTCCCTTCTTTCTTGCCTATTTAAACTCTCTGCTCCTTAAAACCACCCCACGTGTGTCTGTGTCATTTTATCTAATTCATGTGAGGGAAGAGCCCTGGTGTTCCTCCACTCATTGGAGCAGTATCATTTTGGTGCCTTGGTCAGGAAAGGGAATTCATTTATCAGGCTGGCAAGCATGGAGCTGATCTCAACTTCAAATCTGTCTTTTAATCTCAAGGCTCTCTTCCAGCTATCCTGTCACCAAACGTTCTTTCTCTTTTTATCTGTGGTCTCTTACCCCTCCTCTGTGTGTCTAGTGTTCAGGAATCTTTACATTTCAGGGAAACAGGTCTGTTAGAAAAGATCATGAATCACAGCAGGCAGTAACTCAGTAAATGTCTCTGTATGATTTCTCTGGCAAGCACATGATATTTCTAAGCCACCTAGTGGAAAAAAAAATCCTCTACATGAGGCACACTCTCTCTTTTTTCACAGTGACAGCACAGCCTCCTTTCACACTGTTAGAAATAGGCTCTAGGCATCTTCTGGGAACGGGAATTTTCTGCCTTTAGCAGTTAGCAGTAAAATGTCTTCTATAGCCAAATTTTAGTCTTGATATTGTCCTATTGGCAGGAAAATTGCCATTCATTTCCTGCATTCCTTTAAGGCACCTATTCTGTCTCCTCTTCAGACAGTGCTTAATTAGTAAAGAGATTCTAAGTCCAAAAGTTAACCAGAACCCTTTTTCTATGGGAAAATGCTTTGGCATAGGCCATCATAGCAGGATATAGAGTTCAATCTAGCATGACCCTTCCCTTAAAGGGGCCTTGCCCAATTATGTGATTTTTCTTGAAATTCATTTCTTTTTTTGGAAGGCACACAGGTCACACAAGTCTAGGAAGTCAAAGGGAAATAAAAGTCAGAAGACTAAGACTGCTTGTGGACAGTGTGACTAAGGCCCAAAATTTACTTCCTCTGGAGCCATGACTTCAAGGGTCATGTCTGCAGTCATGGGTGGCACATTTAAATGGGTGCCAGGATTCAGGAGCCAAAGAGAGAAAATAGTTGGGGAATGCTCTTTACTGTTTTCATCTCCATCCTGGATCACTTACCAAAAGGAAGGAGACTAAAAGGATGCTTTTATTCTCACTTCTCTTTCTGGATGGGTAACAGATCATCTTCAACATGCAGTCCCCTGGAGTGTATTTTAAAGCACCGTTAATTTTTCAACCTTGAAAGTTTTAAGAAAAAGTGGCTTATTTTCTTTTGCACAAGAGTATGGCCTTTTTACTAGACCTTTGCAAGTGTTGCAAAATCAACCCAGCTCTTTTAGCAATCCTATCAGGCAGGCCCAAAGAGAATATTTCCCCAAAATTAGAAAAGTAAGGTCCCGGGGAACCATCTGAGGATTCCCTTATTTGGGGGCCTTTCAAGTTCCCTTCTCATTTCAGGACTTTAGACAAGTAAAGGCAGACTTAGGCCAATTTTCTGACCACCCTGATAGCTATATAGAAGCTTTCAAAAATTCAAGTCAGTTATTTGCCCTCTCATGGAGGAAAGTTATGCTGCTCGTAAGCCGAACCCTAACTTCAGCTAAAATAGGCAGCTCTGCAAGCAGAAGAGAATTTTAGAAATAAGTAATATGTCTCCTATAGTGTGCAAAAACAGAAAAGAAAAAAATAGGGAAGGCAAAAAAATAGGAAAAACACCATTCCCAATAGGAAAAGAAGCAATAACTCATAACAACCGTAATTGGAACCCCTTTATATGGTATTTTTTCTTCTTTCTTGGTTTATAATGCCTTCTATCTATTTTATAATGTTCCCTTAACCTGGGAAAAGTTAATTTTCCAAACCTTAAAATGCTTGGCTTAGAGTTCAGCTAGGGGGATGGGAACCCAGAAGCGTGATATGCTGGCAAAAGGGTAAAAATTTCTTATCTGTTCGGCTTTTGGCTTCTCCCTCCCTGTGCAAGCCAGTAAACAGGATAATAAGGATCATTGTTTATATTCTCTGTGAATTTATAATTAATGAAAAAGGATTTTTGAGGTTGATCTTAAGCTGTAGACAATTTTGTGTGCTTTGCATTCTTTCTGTATGGTTCTGTCAAAGAAAGGATATCTTGGGTTAGGATGCAGGCCCAGGACCCCACAAGCCTGCTGTTCAAGCCAGCCCAACATAAAAGTAACAAACTTGGCTACAGGCCTCCATCTTGTTTCATGTCCTTGGATACATGACCTGTAAGTACATGGCAATAATACATATTACTCTCCACCATTTTACAGTGGTAGCTATCTTCTTGTGCTAAGTCAGTTCTTAGGGGCCAAAAAATCATATAAGCCAGTTTGTCAATCTGGGTGGTGCCTGCTGATTCATCAAAGGCAGAGTTTACAAAATATCTTAAGCACTGATCTTGAAAGCAGTTTAGGGAGGGTCAAAATCTCATAGTCTCTAGCTGCATGACTCCTAAGCGATGGTTCCAAGACTTCTGGCTATTTTCCCGGTCTTGTCCCCAGGCAAGAGGGAAGTATATCTTAAGAATGAGCCATTACCATCTTTGCTTTAAAGTATGAACTGTAAAGCAGGTTCTTCCCAAAAGTGGTGAAGCCTATGCCCAGGGATGGACAAGGGCAGCTTGGGTGCTGGAAACAAAATGGAGCTGTTTGGGTCAGATCTCTTTCACTGTCTCAATTACAATTTTGCAATGATAGTTTCTAAAGCCGCTTACCCTCCTTTGAAAATGCCTTGCACACTCACGGTTAAATCATAACCTAATTAAGGCTCATTGGTTTCACCTGTAAGTTTACTTTTTATAAAATTGAAAAGTCAAAAATCTTAACTGCTTGGCATGGCTAAAGTCGAGTAAAAAGGGATTTAAAAGGATTTTCTTAAAGAGTGCTCAGCTTAATTAAAAATGGATATTCTTTGAGTAATTATGAATGCTTTTGTGGAAACAAAACCTTTTGTTAAAATGAAGAGCTAATAAAAAATGGATATTCAAGTTACAGGTATATTTAAAAGTTTTTCTGAAAAAGCCTTTTTTCTTCTCAGTCGACTGAATTATTTTTCTCTATTTTTTGTCTTACCACCCCTAATGCATGCATGAGAGGCCCAAAGATAACTTCTGGTAGCATGGGACTCCTTGGGAAAAACAGAGGAGGTGCCACAGACCCTGTTTTGGGAAAATAAAAAGCCATCTGTTTTTCCTATGAAATCTCCAAAATTAAAAGTAGATAGTTTCCTCTCAAAATCAAAGGCTCTGTTCTGTTATGTATTGTGTTATACACTGCTTATGTTTTGGGGGTTTCACATTACTTCACATTATGAGAGAGATTTGCTGTTTAATAACCAGGTAGAAAATACACTGTAAGAGATGGCTAGTAGTAGTAATAAATCAGAGAAGCATGCTCTTGGCCACCTGAAAGATATGAAAACATCCCCACCCTCCACTAAAAAATAAGACTCCTATGGGCGATGGGCTAATTGCCTTCAGCTGTGTCTTCTTATTAGGCACTAAAAAATGCATGGTACCTGACCCGGCTCCACCCTAAAGCCAGTAATCCAATTAAAAACTGGAAAATGAAAAATCTTAATAAGTGCTGAATCTTCTGTCTGTGCTGCTATATATGTATTGTATGTAATGTCTGTAAAAAGAGCTGTAATTGATTGTCTTAAAGAAAAATAATCACTTAAATCAAATATGTTTTTAGTTCATATGGCTTTAAGAAATAAAAATACTCGTAAGGATTATTAGTAGAATGCAAGTGTCGTCAAAATGCAAATAGGTGGTCTGAATCACGTAACTTAGGTACCAGGGTTGCCAAATGTTCCCAGGTTGTATATTGCCTGCTTTACAGATAGGTAAGGCCTGGGACACATGGAGCTAGATACTGAAAAGTCAAGCTTTATTTGCATTTCTGTCTGGGTCCTAGGATCCACACCTGGTATATAATTAAAATCACTTACTAACTAGGTTTTCCAGTGATTTCTTTTTTTTTTTTTTTTTTTGAGATGGAGTCTGGCTTTGTCACCCAGGCTGACGTGCAGTGGTGCAATCTCTACTCAGTGCAAGCTCTGCCTCCCAGGCTCACGCCATTCTCCTGCCTCAGCCTCCTGAGTAGCTGGGACTACAGGCACCCACCACCATGCCCAGCTTATTTTTTGTATTTTTACTAGAGATGGGGTTTCACCATATTAGCCAGTATGGTCTCAATCTCCTGATCTCATGATCCACCCGCCTTGGCCTCCCAAAGTGCTGGGATTACAGGCATGAGCCACCACACCCGGCCCCAGTCATGTTTTTAACTATAACTATCCTGGAAATTTTGTCATTCGCAGACAATTGTTGTCTTGCTTTGTTCCTCAAATATCAAGCAAGACAAGAGTTAACTAAGTGGACTGCACTCAGAAAATTAAAGCAAGATTTTTAACTTTTGCTTGGAATATTGCTGATCATGTTTTGTTTTGTAGCATCAAGGAAACTTATTTTTAACTATTTATGGCCTTTAATAATTGAGTAAGTTACACTACTGTGAACCAAAGTTGGAGTATGTTTGTTTTTCTCTGCCTGGTTCCTCTAGAATTAGGAGACTATCTATGAGTACTCTTAACTTGTGGCAATATAGTTGTTTGCATCAGTGCAATAATAATCCATTTTTCTTTGTCCACAGGATGCAATTGGAAAAACTGGTTATTTTACATATGCTTTGACTGAAAGGGTGTGTTTCCCTTTGAGGAATCAAGCTTGACATGAAGGTCCAATAAAGGCTCTTGGGGAGAACTGGCCTCATACCTTGTCTACACAGTGTGGCACAGGGTTCCTTACTTCTGGTCAGTCAAGAACATCACTTTCTAACAAGTCTGGGAACTCCATGTTCATCTTGGGACCTCCACGTTTATCTTGGGACCTCAAGAAACAGATTGACACAACTCAGAGGTATTGGAGGATACAAACCCATGGGTGGGCTCAGCTTTAAAGGTCTTATTTGAAATTCCTTGTGGAACAGAGTTTCACAAAGCCAATCCAAAAGACCTATGTAGAAATAACCATTCTTGCTGCACATTATGCAAATAATCAGGCCAAGTATAAGACTAAAGTGTATTCTATCCACAGCACACGTGGTCCTATCATAATTTGTTTTTTACCAGAAATGAGGACTGGAGAGAGAAATTGTGCTCCAAATGTCATCATACCTTTGTCATTAAATCCTAGTCTCTTTCATTGTTTTTATGCTTTTTGCCTACATTTTAGACGAACCTTGCTTATTCCTGTGAATCAAGTGGTATCTCCTGCAGCTTGGAAGAAACAAAAAGGGATGGGTAATGTAAGAATCTGAATCAATATGCTAATTCTGGGCAATGATCCTGCAAATTCTGAAAGGTAATAAAAGTAAGTAGGGTGCCCATAACCTGGAGGTTTATTTTATTTTATTATTATTATACTTTAAGTTTTAGGGTACATGTGCACAACGTGCAAGTTTGTTACATATGTATACATGTGCCATGCTTGTGTGCTGCACCCATTAACTCGCCATTTAGCATTAGGTATATCTCCTAATGCTATCCCTCCCCACTCCCCCCACCCCACAACAGTCCCCAGAGTGTGATGGTCCCCTTCCTGTGTCCATGTGTTCTTATTGTTCAATTCCCATCTATGAGTGAGAAGATGCGGTGTTTGGTTTTTTGTCCTTGTGATAGTTTACTGAGAATGATGATTTCCAATTTCATCCATGTCCCTACAAAGGACATGAACTCATCATTTTTTATGGCTGCATAGTATTCCATGGTGTATATGGGCCACATTTTCTTAATCCAGTCTATCATTGTTGGACATTTGGGTTGGTTCCAAGTCTTTGCTATTGTGAATAGTGCCGCAATAAACATACATGTGCATGTGTCTTTATAGCAGCATGATTTATAATCCTTTGGGTATATACCCAGTAATAGGATGGCTGGGTGAAACGGTATTTCTAGTTCCAGATCCCTGAGGAATTGCCACACTGACTTCCACAATGGTTGAACTGGTATACAGTCCCACCAACAGTGTAAAAGTGTTCCTATTTCTCCCCATCCTCTCCAGCACCTGTTGTTTCCTGACTTTTTAGTGACCGTCATTCTAACTGGTGTGAGATGGTATCTCATTGTGGTTTTGATTTGCATTTCTCTGATGGCCAGTGATAATGAGCATTTTTTCATGTGTCTTTTGGCTACATAAATGTCTTCTTTTGATAAGTGTCTGTTCATATCCTTCACCCTTTGTTTGGGAAAATAAAACCAAGGAAGTCCATAAACCCCCAAAGGGAAATTCTATATTTTTGTAAGTAAAATTTTAGATGGAAATTATCTATTCCACCACACTTATGGTAATTGCTATATTCACTCTACTATTTGCAATAGGGTTACAGGTATTTAAAGATCAAATCAAAATTATTGAGAAGCTCAGGGAAAATGCAGGCTTCAGCCTCAGGTGGCTACAATCCCTCTTTTAATGAATTCCAGTCCTCTTTGTGAAATTGGTTAACTTTTTTATTTAGCCCTCTCTTGCTTATATGTCTTGTACTAATATTTGGACCCTGTATACTCAATAGTATAATTCGAATTTTTTCTTCTCACCTACAAGCAATCAAACTCCAAATGGTGCCACAAACTGAAACATGCATAGATGCGCCATTCTTCTGAGAATCCTAGGATCATGCACAGGAGGACCCCTAGCTGCTGTTTCCCATTCGATGCCCCTTTTCAGCAGGGAGTAGCCAGAAAGAGTCATTGACCAAAACCTCCTAACAGCAGGTGTGGTGAGATCTCCACAGAGGGGAGTGTTATAGGAGTTATTGAGGAATAATTTTAGGCAGATAGAGAGGAAAAGGGGTCCTTGGAAAATTTTTGTCTCTTTTAGAGCTGCTCCAGAAATGTTTATTGCCTTGCAGGAAAACCATGGCTCTTAGAGCCAGGCTAGCAACCTTTGATATGCAAACGCTGGCTGGGTCCACCAACATGAGGATTCCCACCATTGTCCTCTTGCCCTTGCCTCACATGTGCCTGTCAGCATGATCACCTCCATGTATCCCCACGTGTGTAGAACATCATGGCACCCTGAATTTGCATATTGAAAGGCTAGGGTGGGAGCGCGAGTTTTTTTGTGGGTTATGTGAATGACATGCCTGGTCAAACTAATCCGTTGAGCCCTGTGGAAATCAGACACCACTTCCTCCAACTTCCTCATATAACTGACTGGTATCCACTACTTGTGGGGTCTCCTCTCTCAACATTGGAGCTCCCCTCAATCCACTCTGTCTCTATACAGGGGAGCTTCTTCCTTATTTCTTCTCTCCTCTTTCTTGCCTATTAAACTCTCCACTCCTTAAAACCACACACACACAAAATAAATGATTGGGACATGACTTAGTAATTTTCTTTGATTTATAATACATTAATTAGTTCAATTTAGCCATTCCACAATATATCCATATTCTAAAACATTGCATTGCACATGAGAAATATATAAAATTTTTTGTTGTCAATTAAAAAATAAATTTAAAAAAATCATGATATTTTGCTTATTGGTATTAACAACACAATATCTGTAATTCATGAAAGATTAATCTGTTATGAAGTTTGCAGAAATTCTTATTTTAATTTTTGTAACTTTAAGTAGGTAATTATGTTGGAGATCGTGAATCTGAGGCTTAGAGGGCTAAAGTCATTCACCTAATAAGAAACAAACCTGAGACTTTTCTCCTGGCCCATCACCCTCTGAAGGTAATCGTTTCAACAGCTATGCAGTGTCTGCTTCCCATGGGTTGCGGCTCTAATCTGCTGCAGCAGCATAACACAATTGTACATGACAGACATGTGTTTAGCTTCTCCTTCATTCTCTCAGCCCATCAGGGAAAGATATCTAAGTAGAGTTAGATTTCTGCTTCTGTGTTACCTCAGGATCCAACACCTTCTGAAGATGCATGAGGCATTCAGCTCACGACTTACCTGAGTTTTACTTGGAGCCACAAAATCTGAAGACCCCAAAGCAATTTTTTATATGGTTAACAAGGGTTGAATATCCCTACCCTTTTCTAGGGACTGGTGGTCATCAGACACTAGGATGAGAGTCTCTAAGCAGGCGAGGCTTACCTGGTATCTCAGGCACCAGAGGAAGCAGCTTGCTGCCTTTAGTCAAACCGGTTCCTGGAAACCCAGCGACACGTTCAGCTCCAGGACACTGTGCAAGCAAGAGCACAGCAGGTGAGGATGGTGCTGACTGTCCAGAGCTTATAAACCTGGGAAGATGGGTGGGTTGGGTGTGTCAGGCTGGGGTAAGGCTTGCAGTAGGGGGATGCCAGGGCAGGGCTTTGCACCTGCTGCTGTGTTCTGCCTCCACTGGATCCTGATGTACTCCCCAAGGTACAAATCTAGTCCTGGCTTGGCTCTCTGCAGATACCACAAAGTTGAGGGTCCCTGCTCCCCTTTTGATACCAGCTACTCAGAATGTAAATGAACAGGTCCAACATGAGGGTCTTTAAGCAATTTGATAAAAACATAATTTATTATTCTCCCTATTCTTTTCAGCAAAATAAATTATGTAGTATAGACAATGTTAATTTTGTTAGAATCTTTGTCAATGTATTTGACACTTAGAGGCTTACTACAAAATCCTGTTGTGTATATAGATTTATTATTCTAATCTAATCTATAGAAATACAAATAATTTAGAAATAGATGATTCCAAATAGACTGTCCTCATAGTTTCAAAGTCATAGTCTCTCATGCAAGATTGTCCATATTAACAGTGCTGTCTGGCAACATTATCTGTCCCTTTTGAGGGTAGTGTCATCTGATAACATTTCTGAGTCATTGGAAATTTCCTGAAACAGAACAGCATACAGAAAGGTACATAGCTCCAAAGATTTGTTAATTGAACATTGAGAACATTCTGTTCCTATATTTATACTGGAGGTCTTCCCAGACCAGCTCTCAGGACGGAAACTTGCACAATTATTTCATCCTGTTCCCTTTGAACCTGTAGAAAACATATTCTACTGCCTCTTCACTGAATCCATAGTTAAAATTGGTGTAGAAGAAAGTTCATTTTAGGAAACCACAAGGCCTATAATAAAACCATGAAACCTCCATGTTTCCCTCTGTGTGTGTGTGTGTGTGTGTGTGTGTGTGTGTGTGTGTGTGTGTATATTTTAGAGCAAGAATGTCGGGGTTAGTGGATGCAGTGGGACACATTGTGGTTGTCAGTGGGTGTGGGCAGTGGAGAACAGTCTCCAGAGCTTCTGATCTTACACCCCTCACCTGGTGCTTAATAAAATTTCCATCTGTTGAGCTGATCTAACTATTGATTTTACTGTTCTCATTATACATAGTAACACTCAGTATACAGGAATTAAGTAAATATTGTACAGAGTTCATTGTTAAAATTCCATATGTTTACATTGTCTGTCCTCTGTTTTGCAAGACTCCCAGAGACCATTCCCAAACTACAATTTCAGGAATACTTTTCAGACAAAGTTATTGCTTTTTAATCTCTTTCTAAACTTTTGTTCCTGATGATTGAGCAGTGAAACACAGACACTTAGAGCATGACTTTGAAGCCATATGGCTGTGTTCTCCATTATCTGGCAAGCTGGTTTTAAGAATCATGTGATGTAAATTATGTAAAGCATCAGAACAGTACCCAAGACAAAGGATGCCAGGCAAGTGGTGGTTCATATCATGATTACTCTTGGCTGCTGAGCTGATGTCTTGCAGAAAACCTAAATGAGGTCTGTTTGTGAAAACTCCTGGTAGAGGAGGAGGATTAAAATGCTCCCTTTATAGTTGCCATTACATATGCTGATTTAGAATATTCTCACTGTGAAACATGACCACTCCTGCTACAGACCTTCTTTAAGGGGTGAACATATCAAAACAGGAAAAATGTGAGTGTGAAAAGAGGTTCTGTTGATTATATTGACTGTCAAGGTAAGAAGTGGGAGTTTTCCAGCTAAAAGGACAGTCCCAGTCCAATTGGATCATTTGGTCACCCTGTCATGACAGACCTGAAGCCAATAACAATTTTGATAATTGTCTCAGGGGCTGGAGTATGAAGAACTGGGAGGTTTTCTTGGATAGAGTCCCCTTGCCTTAACAGATGCTGTAATAGTCACAAAACCATCTCTGCATGCCCTGTTGTTATGTGCTGTCTCTGGTCTCCTTTTGGAGGGAAGAACTGCATGTGTTAAGCCCCGAGGGCAGAGCACCTGGTCTACTAGCAGCATCTCTTTGTCTCTCCATGTGGTTTCTTTTCACTGCACATATTTGACAATTTGATCCCATGTCTATGTGGTCTCTTTTGTTAGGTTTTAGTAAGTTTTTGCCTTTTTCCATTTTAACAACTTCAAAAGGCTTAGAATTGTACCTGAGGTTTCCACCTTGCTAGAATTTCTAGTTTAGGGCCCACTATTTATCTTTTTCTTTTTATGAAAAAAAATCATTTTTGTGAGACTGAGTCTTGCTCTGTCACTAAGGCTGAAGTGCAGTGGTGTGATTTCAGCCCACTGCAACCTCCACCTCCTGGGGTCAAGTGATTCTTCTGCCTCAGCCTCCTGAATACCTGGGACTACAGGCACATGCCACCACACCTGGCTAATTTTTGTATTTGCAGTAGAGATGGAGTTTCATCATATTGGCCAGGCTGGTCTCAAATTCCTGAGCTTGTGATCCACCCACCTTGGCCTCCCAATGTGTTGGGATTACAGGCATGAGCCACTGCACCCAGCCCCTCTATTTATCTTTACATCAATATAACCAAGATCAGCATGTTGTCTTTCCTGGAAAAAATTATTATTTTCTCATTTTCCCCATGTCCTGTAAGCATTTCTGGCCTCTTCTCTTTTGATTCTGATCTTAATGTGAATGCGTCTAGAGATTCCTATATGCTGCTTGCTATATGATTTTGGTTGAGACTCCTATTAGGTAAATCTAATCCAAAACAGAAATGAAATCTAAGTATAAAAAAAGTAAATCTTTACCACTTTTGGACACAAAAATCTGTTTCTTACTATGAGGCTTGGCAGAATTTATTAATAAAATATAAAATTTCCATGTAATAAAAGAAAAAATATTCTTCTATATTAGTTTTGATAATCAAAAAACAAATATTTGGAACATACATACATAAATAAGTATCCATAATATATAAAATTATTTTATAAATCAAAAATATAAGCTAAGCAAAAAATCAAATAGCAATTCACAGAAAAGGAAATCCTGATGTCCAAATAACATATGGGAAAATGTCAAATAGCATGAGATTTCAAGGAAATGAAAATGTTAAAAATGTGAATTCTTTTAAATTATTTTAGTTGGAAAAATTGACACACTTCTATAACTGCCAGGTATTGGTGAACATCATGCTGTGGGAATAAAGGAGGACCAGAGAGATGACAGGGTGAAACAGGAGGATGTTACTGAGAGCACTCAGAGCCAGTGGATTAACATCCAAAAACTGGCCCCAGAACAAAGAAAGCACTTGACTTTTATACACACTTCTAAAAGGGTATGGGCTAGCTTGAAACAAGCTTACAATGGCGTGAAGCATAGTGCTGCAAAAGCAAGAATACAGAGGCAGGACAAAGGCAGTTAATCAAATTGTGATAGTTTCATAAATCAGGATTACATGCAACTCTTGCTATGTAGTCTAGATGGCTGTTATCTAGGCTTGCTCTAGTGCTTTGTATGGGCTTATCTCATAATGTTCGCTATGGCACCTAGATGGCTGTAGCCCAGGCCTGTTCAGGCATGTCTTATAACCTTCAATGTGCTGCTTAGATAAAACAGAATACTTGAAGTTACTAGTTACAGAAAACAGGAATCTATAAACTCATAAGTTTACTCATATCATAGGAGAAAGGAAAATTTGTTTTCATTTCCCTATGTTGAGGGAGTGCTGGAGAGTCTCTAGAGCACATTCCTTTAAGCCCTGGCTTCTTTGACAATGTTATCAAGACTTTGCCTGGGTCCGGGCTTTGCCTGTTATTGTCTTTGGGATGAGTCAGCCTAATATAGAAGACTTGTTTTTCTTTTCTGTTTTTTTTTTTATTTTGTTTTACTTTACTTCTTTTATTTCCTGCCTCAATTGGGGCAAATGGAAATTTCCATAACTTAACAGAAGATGATATTTTCAATCAGTTCTTGAGTTAGTTTTGAAAAATTATATTTTCTTGGAATTTTTCCATTTTGCATATATTTTCAAATATACTGGCATAGCTTCCATGATAACATTGTTTTATTACATTGATTGTTTGCAGGAATTTATGATATCCCCCCTTCTTATTACTGGCAATATTTTGTTTGTGTTTGGCATTTATCAGTTAGTCTTACAAGATATTTTACAATTCCACTAGTCATTCCAAAGAGTCTGTTTTTGATTTTTGAGGAAAAAAGAGAACTTAACTATGTCAATAACATTTCTTTTTTTTTAAATTATTATTTTTCTTCAAGTTTTAGGGTACATGTGCACAACGTGCAGGTTAGTTACAGATGTATACATGTGCCATGCTTGTGTGCTGCACCCATTAACTCGCCATTTAGCATTAGGTATATCTCCTAATGCTATCCCTCCCCACTCCCCCCACCCCACAACAGTCCCCAGAGTGTGATGGTCCCCTTCCTGTGTCCATGTGTTCTTATTGTTCAATTCCCATCTATGAGTGAGAAGATGCGGTGTTTGGTTTTTTGTCCTTGTGATAGTTTACTGAGAATGATGATTTCCAATTTCATCCATGTCCCTACAAAGGACATGAACTCATCATTTTTTATGGCTGCATAGTATTCCATGGTGTATATGGGCCACATTTTCTTAATCCAGTCTATCATTGTTGGACATTTGGGTTGGTTCCAACTCTTTGCTATTGTGAATAGTGCTGCAATAAACATACGTGAGCATGTGTCTTTATAGCAGCATGATTTATAGTCCTTTGGGTATATACCCAGTAATGGATGGCTGGGTCAAATGGTATTTCTAGTTCCAGATCCCTGAGGAATTGCCACACTGACTTCCACAATGGTTAAACTAGTTAACAGTCCCACCAACAGTGTAAAAGTGTTCCTATTTCTCCACATCCTCTCCAGCACCTGTTGTTTCCTGACTTTTTAATGATCACCATTCTAACTGGTGTGAGATAGTATCTCATTGTGGTTTTGATTTACATTTCTCTGATGGCCAGTGATGGTGAGCATTTTTTCGTGTGTCTTTTGGCTGCATAAATGTCTTCTTTTGAGAAGTGTCTGTTCATATCCTTCACCCACTTTTTGATGGGGTTGTTTTTTTCTTGTCAATTTGTTTGAGTTCATTGTAGATTCTGGATATTAGCCCTTTGTCAGATGAGTAGGTTCCAAAAATTTTCTCACATTTTGTAGGTTGCCTGTTCACTCTGATGGTAGCTTCTTTTGCTGTGCAGAAGCTCTTTAGTTTAATTAGATCCCATTTGTCAATTTTGGCTTTTGTTGGCATTGCTTTTGGTGTTTTCGACATGAAGTCCTTGCCCATGCCTATGTCCTGAATGGTATTGCCTAGGTTTTCTTCTAGGGTTTTTATGGTTTTAGGTCTAATGTTTAAGTCTTTAATCCATCTTGAATTAATTTTTGTATAAGGTGTAAAGAAGGGATCCAGTTTCAGCTTTCTACATATGGCTAGCCAGTTTTCCCAGCACCATTTATTAAATAGGGAATCCTTTACCCATTGCTTGTTTTTCTCAGGTTTGCCAAAGATCAGATAGTTGTAGATATGTGGCATTATTTCTGAGGGCTCTGTTCTGTTCCATTGATCTATATCTCTGTTTTGGTACCAGTACCATGCTGTTTTGGTTACTGTAGCCTTGTAGTATAGTTTGAAGTCAGGTAGCGTGATGCCTCCAGCTTTTTCCTTTTGCCTTAGGATTGACTTGGCAATGCAGGCTTAAACCAACAAGAACAAATACACAATGTACCAGAATCTCTGGGACACATTCAAAGCAGTGTGTAGAGGGAAATTTATAGCACTAAATGCCCACAAGAGAAAGGAGGAAAGATCCAAAATTGACACCCTAACATCACAATTAAAAGAACTAGAAAAGCACCCTTTCTGTGCCATCTGCAGAGGGGTCCATACGGCGTTGTTCTGGATTCCTCTCGTATCTTAAAGGGAAACTTTCACAATGTCCGGGCCCTTGATGTCCTGCAAATGGAGGAGGAGGATGTCGTTAAGTTCCTTGCAGCAGGAACCCACTTAGGTGGCATCAATCTTGACTTCCAGATGGAACAGTACATCTACAAAAGCAAAAGTGATGGCATCTATGTCATAAATCTGAAGAGGACCTGGGAGAATCTTCTGCTGGCAGCTCATGCTATTGTTGCCATTGAAAATCCTGCTGATGTCAGTGTTATATCCTCCATGAATACTGGCCAGAGGGCTGTGCTGAAGTTTGCTGCTGCCATGGAGCCACTCCAATTGCTGGCTGCTTCACTCCTGGAACATTCACTAACCAGATCCAGGCAGCCTTCCGGGAGCCATGGCTTCTTGTGGTTACTGACCCCAGGGCTGACCGCCAGCCTCTCATGGAGGCATCTTATGTTAACCTCCCTACCATTGCGCTGTGTAACACAGATTCTCCTCTGTGATATGTGGACATTGCCATCCCATGCAACAACAAGGGAGCTCTCTCAGTGGGTTTGATGTGGTGGGTACTGGCTCGGGAAGTTCTGCCCATTTGTGGCACCATTTCCTGTGAACACCCATGGGAGGTCATCCCTGATCTGTACTTCTACAGAGATCCTGAAGAGATTGAAAAAGAAGAGCAGGCTGCTGCTGAAAAGGCAGTGCCTAAGGAGGAATTTCAGGGTGAATGGACTGCTCCAGCTCCTGAGTTCACTGCTACTCAGCCTGAGGTTGCAGAGTGGTCTGAAGGTGTACAGGTGCCCTCTGTGCCTATTCAGCAGTTCCCTACTGAAGACTGGAGCGCTCAGCCTGCAACGGAAGACTGGTCTCCAGCTGCCACTGCTCAGTCCACTGAATGGGTAGGAGCAACCACTGACTGGTCTTAAGCTGTTCTTGCTCAGGCTCTTAAGCAACATGGAAAAATGGTTGATGGAAAATAAACGTCAGTTTCTAAAAAAAAAAAAAAAAACTAGAAAAGCAAGAGCAAACACATTCAAAACCTAGCAGAAGGCAAGAAATAACTAAAATCAGAGCAGAACTCAAGGAAATAGAGACAAAAAAACCCTTCAAAAATTAATGAATCCAGGAGCTGGTTTTTTGAAAGGATCAACAAAATTGATAGACCGCTAGCAAGACTAATAAAGAAAAAAAGAAGAATCAAATAGACACAATAAAAAATGATAAAGGGGATAACACCACCGATCACACAGAAATACAAACTACCATCACAGAATACTACAAACACCTCTACGCAAATAAACTACAAAATCTAGAAGAAATGGATAAATTCCTCAACACATACACTCACTCAAGACTAAACCAGGAAGAATTTGAATCTCTGAATAGACCAATAACAGGCTCTGAAATTGTGGCAATAAGCAATAGCTTATCAACCAAAAAGAGTCCAGGACCAGATGGATTCACAGCCAAATTCTACCAGAGGTACAAGGAGGAACTGCTACCATTCTTTCTGAAACTATTCCAATCAATAGAAAAAGAGAGAATCCTCCCTAACTCATTTTATGAGGCCAGCATCATCCTGATACCAAAGCCTGGCAGAGACACAACCAAAAAAGAGAATTTTAGACCAATATCCTTGATGAACATTGATGCAAAAATCCTCAATAAAATACTGGCAAACCGAATCCAGCAGCACATCAAAAAACTTATCCACCATGATCAAGTGGGCTTCATCCCTGGGATGCAAGGCTGGTTCAATATATGCAAATCAATAAATGTAATCCAGCATATAAACAGAACCAAAGACAAAAACCACGATTGTCTCAATAGATGCAGAAAAGGCCTTTGACAAAATTCAACAATGCTTCATGCTAAAAACTCTCAATAAATTAGGTATTGATGGAACGTATCTCAAAATAATAAGAGCTACCTATGACAAACCCACAGCCGATATCATACTGAATGGGCAAAAACTGGAAGCATTCCCTTTGAAAACTGGCACAAGACAGGGATGCCCTCTCTCACCACTCCTATTCAACATAGTGTTGGAAGTTCTGGCCAGGGCAATTAGGCAGCAGAGGGAAATAAAGGGTATTCAATTAGGAAAGAGGAAATCAAATTGTCCCTGTTTGCAGATGACATGATTGTATATCTAGAAAACCCCATTGTCTCAGCCCAAAATCTCCTTAAGCTGATAAGCAACTTCAGCAAAGTCTCAGGATACAAAATCAATGTACAAAAATCACAAGCATCCTTATACACCAATAACAGACAGACAGCCAAATCATGAGCGAACTCCCATTCACAATTGCTTCAAAGAGAATAAAATACTTAGGAATCCAACTTACAAGGGACATGAAGGACCTCTTCAAGGAGAACTACAAACCACTGCTCAATGAAATAAAAGAGGATACAAACAAATGGAAGAACATTCCATGGTCATGGGTAGGAAGAATCAATATCATGAAAATGGCCATACTGCCCTAGGTAATTTATAGATTCAGTGCCATCCCAGTCAAGCTACCAATGACTTTCTTCACAGAATTGGAAAAACATTTCATATATTTGAACATGTTATTTATTTTGAGAGGTCTTTATACAATTTGATAAAAGTATAATTTATTATTCTTCCTATTCTTTTCAGCAAAATAAATTATGTAGTATAGACAATGTTAATTTTGTTAGAATCTTTGTCAATGTATTTGACACTTAGAGGCTTACTACAAAATCCTGTTGTGTATATAGATTTATTATTCTAATCTAATCTATAGAAATATAAATAATTGAGAAATAGATGATTCCAAATAGACTGTCCTCATAGTTTCAAAGTCATAGTCTCTCATGCAAGATTGTCCATATTAACAGTGTTGTCTGTCAACATTATCTGTCCCTTTTGAGGGTAATGTCATCTGATAACATTTCTGAGTTATTGGAAATTTCCTGAAACAGAACAGCATACAGAAAGTTACATAGCTCCAAAGATTTGTTAATTGAACATTGAGAACTTTGTGTACCTTTATCTTACCAAATAGGAAACAGACTTTACCCTTCTTTACCACATGGAAATTAGCACCCCAAGCTTCACAATGGCCTTTCCCTCTGTGCCCTCTAGTAGTCATCACCACAAGTTAGCTGAACACCTTATAGTAAAAATAAAATAGACATGGGGATGATATGGGTCTTCTTTATTTTCTTAAAAAACATTTAAAGTTTTCCATAAGCTTTGGGGTGTAGCAACTTTTGAACAAACTATGAGAAGCAAAAAGATATTGATCATAAGCAACAACATGTATTTTTTCAGGAATCGTGTTTACTTTTTCTAGGATATATTTTGTCATCTTTTCTCCTTTAACTTTTATTTTTTTTAATTGAAAGTTTTAAATGTAAAACTTTTAAAAATTATAATAAAAATAGAAAATTTATTTAAAATCTTAAAATTGAAATTAATATAATATAAAATTAACCATTTTAAGGTATGCATTTTGGTTGCATTTAGTACCTTCCACCATCACCTCTAGCTCATATTAGAAAATGTTTTCACCCTTAAAGAAAGTGCCATTCCCATGAAGCTCTCCCTCTTCACCCCTCCTCTCACAGCACCTGGTAACTGCCAACCTTCTTTATGCCTCTACAGAATCAGTCAAATTATCTGGGATGTTTCATCCAATATGTAACCTTTCGTGTTATGGCACTTTAATTTTTTTATGGCTGAAAAACATTTCTTCGTATGCATGTGCCATATTTTGTTTATTCATTCATCCATTGGCAGGAATGTGGGTTGTTTACAGCTGGTGGTCATTGTGAGTAATGCTGCTGTGAACAGTCCATTTGTGCTTAAGTATTTGAGAACTATTTTTCAATTCAGTTGGGTATATACCTAGGAATAGAGTTGTTGAGTCTTATGTTAATTTTTTGGTTAAAAAAGTCACAAAGAAATGTGCCATCTTAACCATTTTTAAGTGTACAGTGTAATTCCCATTTTCTTTCTCTTTCCAGTTCCTAGAAACCACAATTTTAACTTCTGATTCTATGAATTTGTCTACTTTAGATACATTATAGAAATAGAATGATACCATATTTGTCATTTTAGGACTGACCTATTTCCTTTAGAGTAACCTCCTCATGGCTCATTCGCATAAATATGTGATAGGATTATTTCTTTTTAAAACTGAAAAATAATCTATCTTGTATGCATAACAGATGTTGCTTCTCTGTTCATTCCTTCATAGGCATTTGGGTTCTTTGCAACATTTGGTTATTGTGAATAATCCTGCTTTGAAAATGGGTGGAAAATATCTCTTTAAGACCCTGCTTTTAATTATTTTGAGAACCTTCTTTCCAATTCTAACCAGAAATGGGATTGCTGAAGCATATAGTAGTTTAATTTTCAACTTTTTGAGGAGCCATTTTTTGTTTTGGGTTTTGTTTTTATAGTTGCCATCCCTACTGAGGGTGAGGTGATATCTCATTGTTTTGCTTGACATTGAGTATATTTTCTTATGCTCGTTGGCTATTTGTATTCATTTTGGAGAAATGTCTATTCAAGTCCCTTGTCTGTTTTGTAATTGGGTTGTTGGATTTATTTGTAGGACTCCTTTATGTATTTTGGATAGTAACTCCTTATGACATATATAATTCACAGATATTTTCTCCCATGCTTTTTCACTCAGTTGAATATAACCTTTGATAGACAAATGATTTTAAGTTTGATGTAGTTCCATTTGCTTATTTTTTTTCATTGACTGTGCTTTTAGTGTCATATCCAAGAAATCCTTGCCAAAGTCAGTATCATGAGTATTCCCCCTTATGTTTGTTTCTAGGTGTTTTACAGTTTTAGGTCTTCCATTTAGGTCTTTATTACTTTAGCTTTTCTGAGGTATAATTGACAAATTAAAACTGCATATATTTAAGATGTATAAAAGTTGATGTCTTGATAGAATATACACTGAAATCATCACCACTATCAAGATAATTAATATATCCATTACATCAGATAGATACCATTTACTTATTTCTTTCTTTGTTGTGTGTGAGAATGACCTTTCACAAATTTTGAGTATGTAATACAGTATTATTAACTAAAGTTACACACTATACATTGGATTTCCAGAAGATTCATGCTGCATATCTGAAATTTTGCAACCTTTGTCCAAGATCTTCCCATTTTCCTTTCCTTCCACTGCTGACAAACATCATTCTGTTCTCTGCTTCTATGAGTTTCACTATTTTAGACTCTACATATAAATAGTTCATGCAGTGTATTAGTCTGTTCTCGCACTGCTAATAAAGACATACCAGAGGCTGCATAATTTATAAAGAAAAGAGGTTTAATGGCTTATAGTTTCATATAGCTAGGAGGCCTCACAATCATGGTGGAAGGCAAACAAGAAAAAGCTTTAATTTCTCCTTCATGTTTGAAAGTTAGTTTTGCTAGGCACAGTATTGTTGATGACAATTTTTCTCTTTCAGGACTTGGAATATATCACCCCACCTCCTTCTGGCCTGGAAAGTTTCTGCTGAGTAATTGGATGATAATCTTAAGGAAGCCCTTCATATGCAGCAAATTTTTTTGTCTTGCTACTTCCAAGATTATCGCTTTTTCAGTTAGCAAGGAAAAGTAAGTTCAAGAGATCTATTGTACAATATGTATCACAGCTAATAATAATATATTGTATTTTTGAAAATCACTGACAGTAAATTTTAAGGGTTCTCACCACACACACAAAAATAATAAATATATGCACGTATGGTAATGCACATATTAAAAAACTCAATTTAGCAATTCCATGATGTATTCATTTTTAAAACATAATGTTGTACACTATAAATATATACCTTTTTTGTCAATTAAAAATAAATTAATTTTAAAAATAAAATAAAAACAAAAGTTACAAATGAAAAAAGATTCTCCCATTGTGAATGGTGTTAGACAGTTCAATTATATTGTGTCATCATGTGGTTCTGTTTGGATTTATACTTGCTGAATATTCTATTCCTAGTTACTTCAGTGTTTCTATCATGAAGAGATACTCAGCTTCTCACATGTATCTTTTCAATTAGTCAATATGATTATGTAGTTGTTCTCATCCATTATTCTATTGATGTGGAATATTACACTGATTGATTTTCATTTATTGAACCTCTCTCAAATCCTGGAATAAATCTCAGTTGGTCATGGTATATAATTCTTTTTACAATTCTGCTAGATTCTTTTCTAGTATTTGTAGAGGATTTTTCCATCTATATTCATATGGGATATTAGTGTGTAGTTTTATATTGTCATGATGTCTTTGTGTCTTCATCTCTGGAACACAGTGATTGAAGAAATATTTGTGTTGCTAGGAGAAAGGACTTTGAAACCTTGAAGTATTCTGTGGTATCCTGTGTGTACACACTTCTTGTTCAAAGAGAACTTAGAGACATTTACTTGGATGACTTGACATTAAGGGGAAGAGATTGCCTAGAGCAGTGGGCAGCACACTGTGGACTGAGAACCAAATCAAACCAGGCACCTGTTTTTGCAAATAAAGTTTTATTGGAACACAGTAATCTCCATTCATTTACACATTGTCTATGGCTAATATCGTGCTACAGTTGCAGAGTCCATAATTGCAACTAAGACGTTATGATTTGCAAAACCTAAACTATTCACCAACTGACATTTTATAAAATATGTTTGCTGACCCTCGACCTTTTGAACACAGTTGGACATGGGTCTAAGATGACATTGATACCCAAAGAGCCAAAGCATCATCATGGCCCCCTGTTAAACTGGGAGCTTATAGGGTTATGTAATAATTAGTATCCTGGGTGAATCCCAGCTAAATTCTGCAGACCAACCCAGCAGTTCTCTTCCCAGTTCCTGACTGGATAATTCGATTAATATACTTGACCATTGGGGTAGCTCCTGCATTGGGCCCTTAGCCTGTCAAGTAAGAAGGACATGTGGAACAACCTGAAACTGCCACCCAAATCACCTACATAGCAAATCAATAACAGTATTGCATGCTCGTAGGGGGCTGGAGTTGTGTTGAAGAGATGACTGTCATTTTAAAAGTCCTTAAGCTTGCGATGGGATGCAGAATGGTGGCAGTTTTTATCACGTTTCCCTTGAACTCTTCAGTGCAGCCTCTTTAGTAGCAAGCCGTATCCTGAAGGAGAACTGGAGATTACCTCATGCAAACAAGTTGCCGCTCTGATGGCAGCTCCAGCTCCAGACACAGAGTTGATTTTAGAATCGATTCCAACAGCCAATTGAGCACATGGTGCACAGCCCTGAGATGTTGAATATACCCTTCTCTTCTGATCAGAACAGAAGTCTTATTGGAATTCATGTGGAAAGGACAATAGTTCCTACTAGTCTTGCCCTAGAATTATGTTTACTCTACTTGGCCCTGTTATATAAGGGAATGAAGCCATTTGGTGCATCTGCAAAACACTGTGCTGATCAACTTTGTCGAGACCTCATGCTGATTGGGCTGGGTAAGCAAGAAGCCATGGAGGTCTTGGGAAGACACATGCACTCCAGAGGGTGGATGCAGGAGCTAAACTCTGAGATGATTCAGGGACATGTCACCTCAATAAGGTTTTGAGGTATCCAGAAGTCAGGGGATTTGTAGAATGTTTCTTACAGAGTTCAAACAAATTTTTATTGCATCTTGCATCTCTTGCCACAAAGAAGGAAGTTGATCACATGGACAGGTCCTTTGGGATCTGGAGATGACACCTTCTACACCAGATGACTTAGACCATGGGTAGCTAGGAGCAGGTCTTTGGGACAGGAAAGGGCTCTGCAGTAGGTTCATTCTGTAGTGGATGCTTCCCTGGTCTGTGAAACCTACACTCCCCATGGGGGTGTCAGCAGTGAGTGCACGGGCAATGGGAGAATCACAACACAGGCTCTGGGGAGAGAGGTAGTCCATGCCATCTGCAGCTGAAAAATCCGCCCCCACCCCTTGGGACATAGTTCCTGGCATAGTACTGGGCCCAGGTAAACTTGGAATATCTGGCCATAGGGTGCATGTGTCCATGCATTTGAAATTAAGCACTATGAACCTGTCACATTTACGAAGTTACAGTGAATAGGCCATCCAGTATTCCTTTGGAGGTTGGAAATGGTACATTCAAGGTCAGGGCTGTGAGTAACCAGCAGTCACTATCCAATTAAAACAAATCTGGGCATAGAGCCTCTATTCAAACAGATTGTAGGAGGGAGGGGAGAAGGACTGTTGCAACAGGGAGGACCCTAGACATGAGATTGGCAAGTGTCTCTAAGGTCAGCCAGAGGGGAGCTTTTTTACAGAGAGGAGTAAGGAGGCTAGAAAAAAAAAAAAAGGACTGCAACAGGGGCTCAGGGATTGTGTATCTTTGAGACCAGCTGATACTTAGGAGGGTTAAGGAGGCACCATTCTGCATTGAAGTGCTAAGCTAGGCTGACGGTGGGCTGAAGAGATGAGGAGAAAATAGGAGGTGACTTAAAGGAATAAAAGGTCTCCCACCTGTGAGAATGGTTGCAGTCACGGCTCCTAGGAGTCTACCTTCCTGGATCACTTCTATTTGCAAAATGATTTTCCTTCCCCTTTGCTCAAATGATAAATGCTCTTTCTCCATATCCTTGAGACTGGAGTTGCCTGTGGCTTGCTTTATCTGATAGGATGTGCTGGAGAGGTGTGTGAGCTGGAGGCCTCAAAGGCCTTGCAGCTTCTGCTTAGAACCTCTTACAATGCCAACATCAGCTCCCCATCAGCCTCCTGGGAAGAAGCCCAGTAGCCCCAATGGGAGCATGAGAGGCTCTAGGAGAAGAATTGAGACACCATCGGCAACAGCTGGCACCAGCATTCCAAAGTCTGAATGAGGCCACCTTGGATCCCAATCAGCTGCATGAGTGACCCCAGGTGAGGCCAACAGAACTGCCCGTATTGCCAACTCTCAGAATCATGATAAAATATAGTAAATAATTGTAAGCCACTACATTCTGGTAATAGTTTGTATAGTTCATTGAAGGCTCACCCATTGCGGAATGTGAAGGTGCCAGTTATTAACCTATCATTTCCTAGCTTCCAAACCACCCATCTGCTCTGCTTTGTGAGGTCGGAGCTAGGACTCTGCACTTTACATTATGTTTCCCAGGTGGCTCCAATAAGGCCCTGCCCACACAGGCAGAGAGGGATATTGGGAGGCTGGAGCAAAGAGGACAGACTCTCTTCCATACTTGTGAGTGATACCCAAAAATCTTGGTCACTGCATCGAGTAGGGCCTTCCTGTAGCAGCAGTTAGACTGAGTGGGTGGGTTTGTCAATAAGTGCACGCTTTCCTCATGGCCCTACTCGGAGAGGTCAGCACCTGCCCAGCACAGGGTTACTGTCCCAGGGGACTTTTCCTTTAAGATTCACATTTTAATAATTCAGCTCCCTCTTTTTGTTCTACCAGCCTTAGGTGTGGCAGCTGCTTCTTGCAGTTGCTACTTTTAGAGGACCCCTGAGTTTTATTTTATTTTGCTTTCTGATTCTTCAACATCTAGTTACCATCTTTTACATCAAAATCCCTCTGTTAAAATACTGCTGCTGTGGTTTCTGTTTCCTGGCTGCTCAGACTGATACAGTGATTATGGTTAATTCATTATTTGTGAGGGAGACTCACAACTTCATTTGGAAACTCAGTGAGACAGGCTGCTCAAAAGCTTAATGATGGGGCTCATACCAATTACAGAAACACTATAGGTAATATGGCCCAGGGAAAGACAAGCTGCCTGCCTGCCTGCCTTCCTTCCTTCCTTCCTTTCTCATAATGTATTGAGAAAAGATGGGCTATCGAGTTAGATATATTAATTAAAAATTCTAAATCCTAAATCAATTACTTATTAGCATTGTAGCCTTGGGAACATTATTTAACATGTTCACATTCTGTTACTCCTTTCCCCAGAAACTGCCCACTCTATCCCAGTACACACTTAGCAGCTTAGGAAGATAACTATTAGTTGCATTTACTGTCAAGGAAGCACAGACACATCTCTGGATTTTCTTAATGAAGAAAATACTTTATTAAGAGCAGTTGGTGCAACAGAGAAATGCTCAAGGTCCATGCCAGAACATCTCTTGGAATAGGTGGTCAAGCTAAGCTTTTACATGCAAAGACACGAGATCGATGACTGTGGGAAGAGAAAAACTAAAAAATGCTGAGGGGTCTTGATACTTAAGGAACTGTGTCAAATGTTGCAATAACAGGAAGGTAGGGAATGTTCATTTTCATTTAAGTACATAGGCAGAGGTTTGTCCCTGAGATAGAGCAAAAAAAATTATAATGAGGGAAGTTCATATAAAACAGAGGCCAGCCATCACAGTATATCCACCCTCAAGTTATGTCAAATGTAGTTTGATCAGCTTTGTCAGTCTTTCCTCTTTTTTAATACAGGCTCAGATAAACTGTCCCTGAGCAACTCAGGGATAAGGGAAATTAGAAGTTGTAGATGGCTGAGGGCAATAGTCTTCAGGGCCAGAGTTTCCTGAGCGTTGTCTCTGGAAAACCAGTGGAAACGTCTGTTGAGCATGCTAGCAATGGTGAGCTGTTTTAGGTCCCTAAGATGAGGCATTTTAGAAGTGGAATGCCTAAAGTGAAAAACATAAATATAGCATAAAATGTTGTATTAAAGTAAACAGCCAGGAGTTGAACCCTAAGGGTATCCAGTCTACCAGATCCCAGGGGTCTGTGGATGGAAATCTTTGGATTATACACATTGCTTGTTGAGTTTCTTGACGTGAAGAGCCAATGCTCTGGGTGATGTTGTCCACAGTATGGTTTCCTTTTTTCAAAAAAAGCAAGTGTTTCACCACACAGTCTTGGGAGCTCACACAGTGGATTGTCTGTGGGTGAATCCAGCACATTCTTAAGTGGTTTTCATTTTTTCCAGGTTCAGTAAGTTGTCAGGCTTCAACTCTCAGGACTTCTTCAGATCTTGGGGAAAAGGCCAGCTTTGGGGTATCCTAGAACCTTGATAGAGATCTGTGAGGGCAGGCTGTGGTTCTCAGTAATGCTGAGTCAGGAGGGAGAGAGAAAAATTTAAAATATTGGTCTGGAGGGTTGGAAACAGATATTGTAGGAAACTGGAAGTCCTGAAAACTTGGTAAAGCTTGACAGTGTGTACAAGGTGACAGGTAGAAAATAACACTGTCTTTTGTTTTCACAGTAGGAGAAATCAAGAGAGTTTGCTTATCCATCAATTATTTACAGTTTTTAAACATATTCAAAGTAGCTTAAAGATAATGAATATGATCAGAATCTGATATCCCTGAAGGATGTTGTGGGTTGAATTGTGTGCCCCAAGAAACATGTTCAAATCCTAACCTCTGGTGACTGTAAACATCATCCTATTTGGAAGTAGTGTCTGTATTAGTCTGCACTAAAATACAATATTCTGGTGTGTTTAAACAACAGAAATGTACTTCTTACAGTTCTTGAGGAAGGGAAGTCCAAGCCACATTAAAGTTACTGTGCCTACCTGCTAAGGAGTTCAGAAAGTTCAAAAAGCAGTATGGATAAGGAGATGATAAAAGGGAAGAGGGCAGCCCAAAGATCATCTATATCCCCAAGCTGATAGTATCATGAAGATACCTACTTTGCGACAGTGTTGTATTGATTCTGCAAACTTATCTCACAGACTTAAAAAAAAAAACGGAGCAATATTATTCAGTAATTAGGAGGTCTATGCCCCACTGAGTCAGAGAAAACAGCAAGCTTGATAGGTTTGCTATGGTCAGAAGATGATCTTGCATCAGTTATTGGAACTGACTAGTTAGCAGATTCCCTTTTCCCTGAAGGAACCCTAATAAGAACATAATTCTAAGCTGATATTCATCGATGTTTGAAAAGAAGGAAAATTTGGATCCAAGTCCAAGTTAGGAAACCCGAAATCATCAGTGTTTCTTTAATCCTCGTGAGGGCTTTTCTCCTGGCTTACAGATGTTCACCTTCATGCTGTGTCCTCACATGGCCTTTCCTTGGTGTGTGCTTGTGAAGAGAGAACACAGGGTCTCTGGTGTCATTTCTTAGATGGTCACTAATCCCATTAGACCAAGGGCCAACGTTATGACCCCTTTTACCCTTAATCACTTTCTTCCTCCAAATGTAGCTTCACTGGTATTTAGAGCTTCAAAGTATGAATTTGATGGGGGGACATGATTTAGTTTACAATTGGGTCTTTGCAGGATGTAATCAAGTTAAATGGGACCATATGAATTAGAATGGGCCATAATTCAATGATTAGTGTCCTTAAAATAAGAGGATATTTGGACACAAATGCACAGAAGGTCAAACAGGGTACACACACACACACACACACACACGGGGTGGAAGGCCGTGTGATGATGGGCAGAGATGAGAGTGATACGTCTCACAAGTCAAACTAGCCAAGGGTTACTGACCACCATGTGAAGCTAGAAGAGGCGCTGAAGCATTCTTCCCAAGTCTCAAGGGGAGCACAGACCTGCTGACACAATTTCAGATTTCTAGCCCTCAGAGCTGCCAGGGAATAAATTTAAGCCACTCACTTTGTAGTACTTGTTACAGCATCCCTAGGAAATGAATGCAAATTTGTTAGAGTCTTCTATTAAAAGACAACATTTATGCCTACAGTCACCCCCATACCTCCATTTGATCAAAGGCAATCTCAAAGAAAGATCATTCTTGACCACAAACTAATAACCCATGGCAGGTCTCATTAGATTTGGCCTCAGTATTTCACAGATACAGGAGAAAGGACAATTTGCCATATAGGACTTTTGAAGTGTTTTTTTGTTTTTTGTAGGAAGTTTCCATAAGGAATCTTAGATTAGACTTTTAAACCTTCTTGAAAACCAAGCCATTACACTTCACCAGCAGTACTTCTAGTTTTTGGGTGAATTCTTCTCTTCTCAAGGACATAAAATATGTTAAATTTCTTCAAATTGCCAGGAAATGATCTCCATTTTTTACCTATGTATTTGGGAATTTATAAGTCATGTACGGCTTTTCCAAGAGGGCTTTGAATGTACTGACTTTATCAAGTCAACATTAGTTCCTTAAAAACGTCTGGTCATACCTGAGTAAGTGACTATCATTTTAAAATATAATGTCTCAGGCAAGGCCTTGAACCAATGTTTTAAGTTATATCCTGTTAACCAGAACAGACTCCTATTAAATGTATGTAAATAACTATATTGCCATGAAAATAAAAATTTCTGGGTTCTGCAAGGGTCAGGCAGGGGGAAAATGATAAATGTTTCATTTTTGTTAGCAAAATCAAAGTCCATTAAATTGTTATGTTATAGATGACCTACAAAAACAGATAAAAGTTTCCTTGTATTTACAAAGTGCTACAATAAAGCATCAGCAATATTCTAAGCAAGCCCACAATCATTCTTCATCTGTTCATTCAGTCCTATGTAATTAATTACTGATCTGCTCATCTTGGGTTAGCAGTCTCATAAACTCATCTGCTTCTTGACTAATGTTCTGGAAATCTTAACCCAGTCCACTCTATAGTTTCAAATTTTTCCAGATGATGCCATCAAATGCCTGTGCCTGTGAGTACCTGGTATAGTTATTTACATTGGAGCTCTGAGAAAGTTCTTTTTTGTTGAAGATGAAGACTCTGGCTTGCAGGTGATTTGCAAGTGTTTTCAGGGAAGCATCAGAGTAAAAACAAAACAAAACAAAACAAAAAACCCATCTGTAATGACAAAGACTTAAAGTGACTGTGATTACCTTACTGCTGACAATTTTCAAAGGTGAAATATCTGAGGAGAGTTCATTACAAAATAATGTAACTGAGAAGGAAGTGTGTTTTTTTTCCTGTGGCATGCAAAATAAAATAAAATTAATCTAAATTTTTGAGATAAAATATCTAAACATAATCCTTACAGAGAAATATCTTATTATAATCCTGAGACTCACTTTACCATTCATATTTTAATAGTATTCCAAAAGTATACCAAGATCATCAAGTAAAGAGTATCAGTAAGTCTGGAGAAGGTCTTAAACATGTCTATATTAATAATCCTCAATGAGTAAGTAATGCAGGTTCCCAGTTGGAAAGATTTGTACCTTTATCATTTGTCTCCATCATTTGGAATAATATTCTTTTCTACCTAGGAGATAATTTTTTATATTTTAAATACCATCACTAGGTTTCCCATTCTGGGCAACTGTACAGTAATTTGCTTCTGTTAACTGTACAGTAAATAGAATGCAATGTACTTATTAACTGTATAAGCACGCACAAACACAGATACACACACACACACACAGACACACACACACACACACCACTTCCTTTCCCATATCCTACTGAAAGAATTCAATCTTATTTTAAGGAATCATGACTATTTACAGAGTCTTCCTACCTAAACCAAAAAGAAAAATATCACCTTTCATTGTCTTTTTAGACTTTTGTTTTTCCGAGAGGTAATTATTGCTTCACTTTCTTTTTATCTATTCACATTTCTATGTGTCTATCACTAATTCATTACCAAACTCTCTGCCAGAACTCTAAGACTCTTATTAAAATTAAGCACACTTCACACTTTATCAGTTCCACTTTTTAATTTGAAGATATCCTTCATTTGTCTGTATGGGCAGCTCTCTAAGCTTGCTGCACAGATAGCCTCCTGGAAATTTCCCAAGCTTTTCTTTTAGCCTGTCTTTCTCCTTACAGATGATTGGGAGTTTAGCTGCTAGAATTCTAGGTCAGAAGTCATCAACATCTCATTATCTTCTAACTTTCAGCATTACTGTTAAAACGTCCTGTGTTAGACTTGATGCCTAAATATGTTCTTGATATAAATGTTTTTAAGATCATCCCTTATTTCTGGAGTTCTGAAGTTGATTATTTGCTTTAGGATGCCAGGCATTCTATGTCTTCCAGTCAGTACAATCTTATCCTACAGTGTTTTCTTGTATATTTTCTTTGATTGTTTCCCTTTCCTTCATTCTTGGCTTCTTAAGTGTTTTGCTTAACATGATGAATTGATGATATCCTTTTCTAACTTTTCTAATTTCCATTTATTTGACTTGTTGGTCTATTTTGGGGAGAATTTCTTATTTCCATTCCTTTTCTAAGATTTTTTCTTATAGCCTAGTTCTTGAATTTTTAATTTCTGCTCTCTGTGTCTTAATTTCAAAGAATACTTTCTTATTCTCTAAAGTTTCCTTTTAAATATTATTCTATTCTTAGATGTCTATGATAATAAGGAAGTTTCTGGCTGGGATTAATTCATTCACTTTTGTGGGAGGTGAAGTAGTATCATATAAGAGACATAAATTGATGATTCTCTAAACACAGCTCTCTCCCTTCAATATTTTGATTGGCTTTTTATCTACGTGGAGAAGATGATAAGTGCAGGTGTCGTTTTTAACATGCCTGCCTGTATATATTTGATCATTATTTACTGATTTAGCTAAGTAGTACGGCAATCTTTTGCCCAGGGGCTACTCTCTAGTGGTGGGAAAATATAGATCCAACCTTCAAGTAGATAATGCTGTGCTCCTAGTCCAAGTAAGGGCTTTGTAAGCATAAAAAGATTAAACACAGGAGGCCCTGGATGGCCTGAATGGAGTAAAGAAATACAATGAAGGGATGTTGTAGGGCTGTGGGTAATAAGCACCTTAGGAATCTCAGGGGATTAGAGTCATGGATTATAAAAGAAATGCCTGTCTCTCAAGACCTTAGGTAAAGAGGATCCAATGGTACAGCTCAAACAAGACCAATTTTGCCTAACTAAATTTTGTCTGAAATTACAGCATGGAAACATAAATGGATAACAATAGTGCTGTTTCGTCCTTTGCCATAGAGACTTTATTTTAGTATGCTACACTCAGTCTCAAATTACTAATTTCCAATGAATTTCAGAACTGGTACTGTTTTTCAGAAAGTTTTACATTAGCATTCCTCTAAATTATCCTTTTTGTTTTACAACAAGTCATTTCAAAACTTCTGAGGAATAAAAAAAAAATCATTTTTTTAGCAAAAGCTTTGGAGCTTCTGAGTCAAGTGTTATGTGTAGGTGACCATGCCATAAAGAAATATAGAAATCTAGGAGGGGTAGGCTTGCTGTTTTTTCTCATTACCTTACACTTTTTCCTTAAGGATCAGGAGATACAGACTGGTGCACAGGAACTTTATGCTGCAGGACTGTGTCAATGTCAGCATTCAGAACTTAAGGAATGATTCAGCAATCTGTATGATTAAGCAAGCTGTAATGAAGCACTGCACTAGCTCAGATGGGGAAAATTGTAAATTTAGACCATTAGTTAGGTAACTTGAAGAATGGGCATGATACAAGTTGCCTCTCATTCTGTGGCCCTTAAAACACTGGTCTCAGCTAAACGCTTACAAGCCTATAAAATCATAGGCAGTAGCTCACAGATCCCCTTTACTGATTTCCTTTGTGTAACCAGCAACATGTAGTACTAATTTATTTCTACAAAAAAGAGCACCATAATATCGGACCTCATTTCTATCAGACCAAGCACAAGCTTAGTGTTGAATAATGCAACATTACCCCTGGGGTGGAAAATTGGGATTTATGCCACGATGATCTCTCATCCTTCGGATACAGAGCATGTTTCTGGGCTGTGTTCCAAAGCTATGTCTTGGTGATAGATGGTGAAATACATCAAACAGAGAAGTTATGCATTGTGATAGTCCAGTATTAAATGAAGATGGCACCTGTATCATGATATTAACTTCCAGAACAATTTCATGCTAAATCCTATAGCTTCTTTTGCATGTTCATGTAAATGAAAATATAAAATATATGGAACAGAGTTTTTTCATATAAGACAAACGTTGTCCTAAATGCTCAGACCCATGAGGGTCCTTTGCTATTCCCACTTCTGTTCTCTTCTTGCTTTTTGATCCTAGAGACAGGTTTTCTGTCAGCGTTTGCATCCTCTCCATACACAGAGCACAATGGCCATGCTTCCTTTTCTGCATCACACTCAGTGCATAATGGGAAGTTAGAGTGGTTGCTGCTCGGAAGAAAAACCTAGCGAGTGGGGCTAACCTGTACTCCTGGGGAAATGCAGTAACAGCTGAGCTCATACTCCACTACAGTGCTGAAAATGGCGACTGTGAACAGAAAGAGCCTCTATAAACACACATTTGGGAAAGGCTTTCCTTTCCACAGTTTTATTTCTTACATGTATTTTTTTTTAGTGAACTAGTATTCTTTCTTGCTTAAGCAGTTGATTTTTTTCTGTACGAAATTGCCCTGACAGGCTTTGGGAATGACAAAGAAATACTCTAATTGAATTCCACTTTTTCAGCAAAAGTTATGAATGCTGAAGAGGGGAGATAAACTGCTTGGCTTGTTCAGGGATGGAGAAGAAACTCCTTAGCAAATCAGTATAATATTATATATTGTTTACACTTTTATTCATATGTGTCAATGTTATAAAAATCCAGTAAGAATATAAACATACCAATTTTGATGCCTTGTTTGGTCTACTTGGGTAGATTTCCTTAACTGTAGGGAAGTACAAGGTGAAGAAACCAAGATGTGGCAGCTAGGCCTTCAATTTCCTTGAAATATCTAATTTTTTCCTAGAAAAAATTGATGCAGCTATGGAAAAGTGCTAACATTGCTTGCATCTGAGTAGTGGTATATACAAATTTTTGTTTTCTGTACTTGTCAATATGCTGGAATTATTTTATAAAATTTTTAATCTTTAAAATGAATAACTTGAACACAGGCTGATATTGAGATGTTTTAAATTACTAGCAAGGAAGAAAATTGTTTTCCTCTGAGATGCTCCACTCTATTTACTATCTACTGTTGCTCTCTTGGCTAAGAGCCAGGAATTGCAATCTCACAAATCTCAACCACAGAAGACAAATTGCTGGTGCAAGGAACAGGGGAAATGGAAGACAGAAGGCTGGGGAAGAGTTACTCAATTGAAAAAGACTCAAGAATTGATGGTAAAAATGAAGAAATGGCTAGCACCCCTTCTAAACTACCCACATTGCAATCAGCCAGTGGCCAGAGTGCTTTCCTTCATAAAAGAGTTATCTCAGTGGCTTTCCAGAACTTATGGGGCAGAGTGTTGGGATCTCATTTATGTCACAGTTACTGGTATGCTGGGGCAAAGCATCATGTTGCAAGGAGCAATCTGAAGATGACGCCAGCCCAGAGGACAGGAAATCTAAGAGACATGGGGAGTGCGATCCAGAGGACCTGTGAGGCCAGGCACAGTGGCTCATTCCTTTAATCCCAGCACCATGGGAGGCCAAGATGGGTGGATAACTTGAGGTCAGGAGTTCGAGACCAGCCTGGCCAACATGGTGAAACCCTGTCTATACGAAAAATACAAAAATTAGCCAGACGTGTGGTATGTGTCTGTAATCCCAGCTACTTGGGAGGCTGAGGCAGGAGAACTGCTTGAACCTGGCAGGCAGTTTGCAGATTGCACCACTGTACTCCAGCCTGGGTGACAGAGCCAGACTCTGTCTTAAATAAAAAACAACAGAGGTGTCTTTCACAATGGTTGAACTAATTTACATTCCCACCAATGGTAAAAGCATTCCAGTTTCCACATCCTGTCCAGCATCTGTTGTCTTCTGACTTTTTAATAATCGCCATTCTCACTGGCATGAGATGGTATCTCATTGTGGTCTAGATTTGCCTTTCTCTAATTACCAGTGATGGTGAGCTTTTTTTCATATATTTGTTGGCCACATAAATGTCTTCTTTTGAGAAGTGTCTGTTCATCTCCTTGGGCTACATTTTGATGGGGTTGTTTGTTTTTCTCTTGTACATTTGTTTAAGTTCCTTGTAGACACTGGATATTAGCGCTTTGTGAGATGGATAGATTGCAAAAATTTTCTCCCATTCTGTAGTTGCCTGTTCACTCTGATGATAGTTTCTTTTGCTATGCAGAAGTTCTTTAGTTAAATTAGATCCCCTTTGTCAATTTTGGCTGTTGTCACAATTGCTTTTGGTGTTTTAGTCCTGAAGCCTTTTCCCATGACTATGTACTGAGTGGTATTGCCTAGGTTTTCTTCTAGAGTTGTTATGGTTTTAGGTCTTACGTTTAAGTCTTTAATCCATTTTGAGTTAATTTTTGTATAAGGTGTAAGGAACAGGTCAAGTTTCAGTTTTCTGCAAATGGCTAGCCTGTTTCCTGGCACCATTTATTACATAGGGAATCCTTTCTCCATTGCTTGTTTTTGTCAGGTTTCTCAAAGATCAGATGGTTGTAAATGTGTGGTGTTATTTCTGAGGCTTCTGTTCTGTTCTATTGGTCTACATATCTGTTTTGGTACCAGTATCATGCTGTTTTGGTTACTGTAGCCTTGCAGTATAGTTTGAAGTCACATAGCATTTCATCAAGTGATTTTTTAGGTCAATGCTTAGGCTACCCACTAACTCCTTTCTCTCACACACAGCATTTTTCAGAGTGCAGGAGACAGCTCATTGGCCTGTATTGTTTATTTTTCTACTTACAAGCATTTTGAAGTTTGAGGGTTCTCTGTCTTCTAGCTACGATGAAGGTGAAAGGTCTTCTGTCATTTTTTAAATTTAATTTTTGTTGACAAATAGAAATATTGTATATCTATATATATCATGTATGGCATGATGTTTTATTATATGCATGCATTTAGAAATGGCTTAATTCAGCTAATTTACATATGCATTACCTCACAATTTTTTGTGTGTGTGTGATGAGAACACTTAAATCTACACTCTTAGTGATTTTCAGTAGAATACCTTGTTATTAACCATAGTCACCATGTTGTACAACAAATCTCTTGAACTTATTCCTCCTGTCTAACTGAAATTTTGTATTTTTATCAACATCTCCCCAGTCCCCAAGATTCTGGGAACCATTGTTCTGCTCTTGGTCTTGTATGGTTGTACTTGTTCTTATTTTTGTGTGTGTGTTTCCATCTTTCCACTCGTGTATTATTTCTGGGATGTGTTGGGAGGTTTGGACTTATTCAGTTGCCCATACTTCAGCTTGCATCCTTATTTTTAGGTTGGGTCTGTGTGTGTCTGTGAGTGGGTGTGAATGTGGGGTGGAAAAATTCCTGATTTTATCTTTTCATCACTTACATTTCATTTTATTCACTTTGGGTTCCCTTTCCAGTGTCTTAAAATGCTTCAAAAATTTTAATGTGACTATTTCTTACTTCCCCTTGTCTTGTTTTATCTCACCAGTTGGTCAGCCCCATATAGGTGCCCTTTTGGTGTCATTGGTTCTCTCTTCTTTATTCTTGCTTCTTACAGGCCCAGTGTTTCTATAGGCTGGGCTGAGTATTCTAGGTGAAGGGATTCTATAGTGATGTACTCCGCATATTGTAGTACGATCAAAGAATAAATTGATGAAGATAATACACATGCTCAAATATTACATGTAGTTAATAAATATATAAAGCAAAGTTAATAAAATTTGAAGGAGAAACTGAGATCACATAACAAAATTTCATTAGTTTCCCCTGATTGAAAACAAAGTGGGCCAACTTGTTTTGTCAAATACCAAGATGTCACATCTTAACAGAAAAAATAAATATAAAACTATTGGCCAGGCACAGTGACTCACACCTCTAATACCAGCACTTTGGGGGGCTGAGGTGGGTGGATCACAAGGTCAGGATTTCGAGACCAGCCTGGCCAAGATGGTGAAACCCCATCTCTACTAAAAATACAAAAATTAACTGGTTGTGGTGGAGGGCACCTGTAGTCCCAGCTCCCTGGGAAACCAAGTCAGGAGAATCACTTGAACCCAGAAGGTGGAGGTTGCAATGAGCCAAAATTGTGCTACTGCTCTCCAGCCTGGGTGACAGAGTGAGACTCTGTCACAAAAAACAAAACAAAACAAAACAAAATTATAATTAAGATATATGGTATTGGCCCAGTGATAGACGAGTAGATTAATGGAGTTGAAGCATGACCATAGAAACACACCTGAGTTTTAAAAGAGCTAATTTGACACATAAGCAGGGAAAAAAGAAACCATTTAACATATGCACTGAGATGTTTGGCTACCTAGCTAAAAGTTAAATTGAATTTCTACTTTATAGCATAGACAAAAATAAATTCCCCATGAATCAACACTTGTAGAAACTTAAGAGTTTTTGGGAGAAAATAGAGAAGAATTTGACCTTGAAGAAAGCCAGGCTCTCCTAAACCAAATTGAAACCATAAAAAAAGATAGACAAATTCAACTTCAATAAAACTGAGAACTTTTGTTTATCCAAAAACTGATAAAGAAAGTGAGTAAGCCTGCCAGAGCCTGGAAGAAGATACATATGATATTCATAGTTGTTGAGAAATTCAATTTTGAGGACACAGAAACAAGTACTGTCCCACTTGGAAAATGAGCCAATGAGGTGGACACATACTTCACAGGAGAGGAAACTTGAGTAGAGTGTGATGTTTAAAAGATTCTCAATTTCACTAGTAAACAGGGATATACAAATTAAAATCCCAATGGAGGACTATTTTACAGTTTCTGGATTGATAATAATGAAACAATTCCATGTGTTGGTGAGGAAGGGATTCAATAGAAATACTTACCCACTGATGGTAGGACTGAAAAATGAGTAAAAATCACTTTAGAAACAGTCCAGACTTCTCATGTAAAATTGGTGAGATATGTCCCCTGTGACCCAAGAATGCCAAATCTCAGTACATAACTTAGAAGGCTCTTTCAAAAGTCACCAGGGGACATGTATAAGAATATTTACAGAAGCATTTTTACAATATAAAATATTAAAGTTTCCCCATCAACAGAATAAATACATACAGTGCAACATATTCATACAATACATGAAAAAGAAGCACACAATGGCTATTAACTTCCACATGAGTACACCTGAGAAACAGAGTGTGGAAAAAGCAGGTCCTTAACAAACACTAAATGTACAACTACATAATTTTTAAAAACAAATGTAGAATAAAACTAAGATGAAAAGCAAGAACATGATAAACTGAAGTCAGAGAGAGGGATGGGAAGGAGCTACTCAGGATTAACTGACAGAGCAGGAGTATCACCATCTTGGACAAGCATTACCATTTTAAAGTTCCCTTGATCAAAAACCACCTAAATCCAAAGGGCATCAGCCTAATGACTAAGGTCAGCATGACCATAAACCACAAATGATATCTCCAACCGGAAACCTTCCAATCCCCTCCCCAACCAGAGACATGCCAGACCCCAGATAACCTCCCCTCCAACCAGAGGCATTCCAAACCCTCCATTAACTTCTCCCCCACACAGAGACATTCCAAGCCTGGGTTGCAAGATAATCTCTCTCACCCTAAAACTCATAAATACTCTTAGTCTGTAAGAAAGAGAGCGCTCCTGACCAAAATTGGCCCCTAAAACCCATAAATACACTTAGTCTGTAAAAAAGAGAGTGCTTCTGACCAAAATTGGCCAGAAGCCCTTCTCAGGTTTATCCTCTAAAATAAACCTGTCTTTGACTGTGGAGCCACTTTTCATGTTTCTTTCCTCTTTCTTTAACTCTTACATTAATAACATGATTTGTTAATGATAGTCTTAATATTTCTTTAATGATATTCTTAATATTGTACATCTTTAACTGGTTGGTGGGAGTGAAGCTGTAAAAGCTAAACTCTGTAAAATACTTAAAAGGATTATTCTGAGCCAATATGAGTGACTACAGCCAGGGCAACAATCCTAAGTCGTCCTGAGGAAATGTGCCTGAGATGGTCGGGTTATAGATTGGTTTTATGCATTTTAGGGAAACAGAAGTTACACGCAATGACACAAATCAATATGTGCATAAAATAGACATTGGTTTGGCCTGAAAAAGTGGGATGTTTTAAAGTTGGGTGGGGGAATAGAGTTAAGATTTGTTTAAAGATTTGAAGTCAGTAGAAAGAAATGCTTGAGTTAAGATGGGGTGTTATGGAAGCCAAGGTTCTTGTTATAAAACTGAAGCCTCCAGGTAGCAGGCTTCTGAGAGAATAGATGGCAAATGTCTCTATTTAGACCTTAAAGGTGTCAGATTCTCATTTATTCTCTCTTAATTACAGGAAAGACCTAGAAAGGTAAGCAGATGTTCTACAGATGCAAATTTCCACAATAAAAATGGCTTTGCAGTGCCATTTCAAAATATATTAAGGGAGTATATTTTGTGGTAAAATATTTTGATTTCCTTTAGGGCCTGCTATCTGTCACATGATGCTATATCAGAGTCAGATTGGGATGGGATTTTTTTTGCTACAAAGAGTCTGTTTGGTCAGTCTTAATATCTCTTTTTTAATGCTAATGCTAGTCAATTGTGGCTAACCTCCAGCAGGGATGAGGTATAATGAGGTGTATTCAACCTACCTACCTGTCATGGCCTGAAATTTAGTTTTTCACATTGCTCTAGGGTTCCCTTGGCTAAAAGCATGTCCATTCAGTCAGTGGGAGGGCTTAGTATTTTACTTTTGGTTTCTGCAGCTGTTCACGGTATTATCCTCTGCATCTGTTTATACTCTGTATGATTTACACTCTACTGCTCTGCAACCAACTGCATCAGCTTTGGTAATTTGTGTGCCAAACTGTTGCCTCAGTTTACTACTTATGCTCTCTTAAAGGTAGAAAACTTTTTGCCATCATGAAACATTTTTAAAAAGTGACCCCAGAATTTTAAGTCAAAAAAAGATCTTCACAGAGAAACAGAACTTCTCAAACATTTACTAATTTGAGACAAATAATGGTCATGAGCTCTTATCATAAACAATGAGTCAGTCAACCCAAAGAACAGTTAATATATAATAATGATTTTGGATCCTAAACATCACCAAATGGAGTCCCTTATGATGAGTGACTCAGCCCACAGTGAAACTGTTGACCCCTCCTAGTGATAAGCACTGAGGTGATAATGATACATGCAGGAGGCAGATAAGGGGGGTTCCCTGGAGAATCTCCAACCCACCTCACAAGTGTTTACATCAGATGCTTTTGTGAAGATGAGGGAACCTACCCAGGGTCTTGTCTGTGCAAGCCTACAATGGACTGGCGACCCACCTATGCACTGGGAGGAAGTTTTCACCTTGTGCATGGGCAAGGAGCCTGGCCTCTTCAGCTGGTGTGTGGTTGCCTGGTATTCAATATTTGAAGTGGGAACCTGTTAGGAGGACCCCTTCCTTTTTCACTGAGAGCTTCCTTTAAATAAATTCTGGTCTCCTCACCTTCAATGTGTCTGTATGCCTAATCTTTCCTGGTAGTGTGACAAGAACCCGGTGTTAAGTGAACTAAGGAGAAAAAATCCTGCATGATTTTGGCAGCCTGTATGGGTACATGAGGAAGGGTGAGTAAGATGCAAATAAAGAAAATCTTTTTCCCTTTTGTTTCTAAGCCATTTTGTCTTTGGACTTCTTCTGAGGGTAGAGGAAAGTGTGTCCACCTGCCCTGTTACTCTCAGGGATCAGGAATGTCAGTGTTGGTCCAAACCAGCCTTCTATGGCATTTTCTTTCTTTTTTCAGGATGAACAAGCAAGCAGTGGCTATGGCCAAGGGCTCCCATATGGCAGGCTGGCAAGTGTTCCTCCCATGCGTCCATGCTGTTTTCCCCTCCCCTAGCCAAGGAGCCCAGCTCTATCAGCAATTAGGTTTCTCTCCCAGTTGGAAGAATCCATTTACAAAACAATAAAAGGTTTTTCCCCAGGCATCTTTCCAACCCTGCACTTTAAGCTTTTATTTTTTTTCTTTTCTCCACCCTGTGGGTAGTTAGCAAGAGCCTTGCACTTTAAGCTTTTCTTCTTTTCTTCAACAGGTCATGGGTTAACACTTAAGTCAGAGATTTTTTTTTCCTTTTGGAAAACTTTTTACTAGCCCAGGACCCCAACTACTACTGTTTATGTTCTCTGTACAGTTTTAATTATGGAAAAAGATTTGTGAGGTTGGACTTGAGGTGTAGCCAATCTGGTGTGTTTTGCATGTCTTTCTGTATGGTCAGTAGCAAACTTTGTTGAAGGCCTGCATCTTGTTTGATGTCCTTGGACACATGACCTGTAACCACAGTGGAAGTGTTTATTTTGGCCTCCACCATTTTAAAATGGCAGCCCAGTTTCAATCCTGGCTTAGGAAATGAGTTCTTTCTGGTTTGATATCTGTGGGACCTTTGCTATTTGTTTATTCTCTTCCACTCCATGAACTGCCTTGGTTTTCCCTTTCTCTGAGCACCTGGGAGGTCACTTTTAGTTTGAAAGCTAGAAATATTGGCTACTTGGTGCAGCTAAAGTCAGGTAACAAGGGTTTTAAAAGGATTTTCTTAAACAACCCTCAGCTTAATTAAAAGTGGATATCCAAGTTGTAGCATATTATAAAGGCCTTTATTTTCCTCTCTTCTTGGATCTTGTTTTGCTGGAAAAGGCTTTTTCTCAGCTGACTGAATTATTTTTCTCCATTTTTCCTTGCCACTTTCAATGCAGATGTGAGAGAAGAGAGACCTCTGTTTTCCTCATGGAGCCTCAGGAATTAGAGGTAGGTGGATCCCTCTCAAAATCTGTTTTTGTCTTCTGGCTATCCATGTTTATTAGGCCCTAGAGACTGCATGTTTTCTAATCTTGCTCTTAAAGGGCTCCACCAAGATGGCAAGAATCCAATTAGGAGATTGGCAAACAAAAAATCTTACAGCTACTGGATCCTTTCCTGCCTGTCTGTGTAGTTATATATGTGTTATGTGTGTAACTTCTATTAAAAAGAGCTCTAGATAATTGACTTAAAGAAGAATAAGCACTTGGATCAAATATTTTTCTAAAGGAAGATAAGAGCTGTAGTACCTTTTAGTTCACATGACTTTAATCTTTGAGAAATAAAATTAGCCTTAAAGATTATTGGTAAAAAACAGATGTCATCAAAATGTAAATTTTTGCCTAGGTTTAAAGGATGATTTTGAGTTAAATAAGATAAAGTTAAAACAAGTTCTAGAGGATTGTCTTATCTTGCAAAAGAAATTCCAAGTGTGAACGTAGTGACTAAATTGACAAGGGTATTATGATATTGTTTTTCTGTAAATTGAGCATTGAAATAAAAGTATGATGAGGGAAGGCTGAGGCGGGTGGATCACAAGGTCAGGAAATCAAAACCATCCTGGCGAACATGGAGAAACCCCGTCTCCACTAAAAATACAAAAAAAAAAATAGCCAGGCGTTGTGGCAGGTGCCTGTAGTCCCAGCTATCCAGGAGGCTGTGGCAGGAGAATGGCGTGAACACGGGAGGCGGAGCTTGCAGTGAGCTGAGACCGTGCCACTGCACTCCAACCTGGGTGACAGAGGGAGACTCCATCTCAAAAAAACAAAAAAAAAACAAACAAACAAAACAAGGTACTCTTAAGAGACGAATGTGCTGTTTGGCAACATTTTTAAAGGGTTATACAAGGTTTTTGTTTTTTAAAAAAAATTCTGCATCATCATTTTGGAAAAATAAATAACTTAGGGTAATCTGGAATTCTGTTTTGTAACATCAAGTGTTTTAAACTTCTAACATATTTAACAGGCTTCCAAAAATCAAACTTCAGTTTCAAAATTCTCTTTTCTGACACCTGGCTTTTGGATGATACAGAAAACTCCTAGAGCATCCAGAAGATGGGCGAACAGGATTAGTTAACATGTTTAGGCACATGGGATTGCCAAAATTATGTTTAATCTTCTTTAGGTTATATTTTAGGGGATAATATTAATGTGTGTTCCAAAATTGTATGGGATTTCTAAAATTCTAATGTCTGAGTATATGCTATCAATCACAATTAACTTTGTTATGTTAAGTTATTGTAAACCATAGAGTTAACCAAATTCCCTTTTCAATCATGTTTCTGACAGTAACTACCCTAGACATTTTATTATTCAGAGTCAATTATTGTCTTGTTTTGATACTCTTCAATAAATGGTTTATAATCAGCTATAGAACTTTAATAGGTGCTATAAAATGTAAGTTTCTGATAACTTTGGAGATTGTGACATTGGAATAAAGGAAAAATGTACAGGAATCCTGAAGAAGTGAAATGTTCAGAAACATCAAGCAAAACAAGAGTTAACGGAATGGACTGAACTAATAAAAAACTGAAGCAATTTGTTTGACTTTTGTGTGGAACATTGCTGATTCTTGTTTTGTTTTTTAGAGTCAAGGATACTTATTTTAAGCTATTTATGGCCTTTAATAATTGATTAAGGTATACTCCTGTGAATCAAATTTGGAGCATATTTGTCTCTCCCTCTCTGCCTGGTTTCTTTGGAACTTGGAAGATAGTTGTGTGTATTCTTAACTTAAGGCAATATAGTTGTTTGCATCAGTGCAATAATAATCCCTTTTCTTTTGCAACAGGACACAATTGTAGAAAATGGTTGTTTTACTAAGGCTTTGACTGGAAGGGTATGCTTCCCTTTAAGGAGTCCAATTCAAATTGCAGAGCCAATAAAAGCCCATTGGGAAAGCCAGCCTCATATCTTATCTACACAGTCCCCATACAGGGTTCCTATCCTGCAGTGAGTAAAGACTGTCACTTTCTAACAGTCCCGGGAACCCTATGCTCTTGGGACCTCAAGAAGAGAGGAGTTTACCTAACTCACAGGTATTTGAACATACAAACCCATGGCTGGGCTTTGCTTTAGAAAGTCCTACCTGAGATTCCTTGTGGAACAGATTTCCATCAAAGCCAATCTAAAAGGCCTATGTAAAAATAATAATGCTTACTATACTTTATGCAAATAAACAGGCCAAGTATAAGACTAAAGTCTATTTTACAAACAATTCAATGTTTTCATGATATGTTTTTGAAAAAAAAACAGGATGGCCAGGCACAGTGGTGCATGCCTGTAATCCCAACACTTTGGGAGTTTGAGGTGGGTAGATCACCGGAGAGCAGGAGTTTGAGAACAGCTTGTCCAACATGGTGAAACTCCTTCTGTACTAAAAATACAATTAGCTGGGCATGGTGGCATGTGCCTGTAATCCCAGCTACTGGATAGGCTGAGGTAGGAGAATCGCTTGAATCCCGGGGATGGAGGTTGCAGTGAACTGAGATTGCACCATTGCACTCCAGCCTGGATGACAGAGCGAGACTCCATCTCAAAAAAAAAAAAAGAAGGACTGGAGAGAGAGAAATTACGTTTCAAAATTTCTCATAATTGTCTTCAAATTGTAGACTCAATAGTTGTTTCTAAGTTTTTGCCTACATTTTAGACTAACCCTGCTTACTCCTGTGAAGCAAGCAGTGATTGCCTACTGCAGCTCAGAAGAAACAAAAGGGGATGGGTAATGTAAAAATCTGGATCAATATTCTAGTTCTGAGCAATTATCCTGAAAATCCTGCCAGGTCGTGAGAATAAATAGGGTGCCCATCACCCAGAGGTTACTTTTTTGGGGAAGTAAGACCCAGGGAGCTGACCAAAGCCAAGCTGCATGCATCCATATCTTAGCAAGCATAACTATAGTCACCAGTTACCTGAGTGTGTCACATGACTCAGCTTTCTTGTTGGTGGAGGACTCAATTCCACAGTTTCAGCTTAGCATTCCACTTATAATAAGGAGACCATTGAACCTCTCCTCACTCGGAGACACATTTTTGTCCCACACTCAATTCCAGTCTTTGGGTCAAAGCCCTAGGAAAGAAAACTGGATCTGAGGGATCCAGAGGCAGATGATAATAGAAGTTAAAAGGCACAACACAGATGAACATGACTAATTCCTGCCAAATAAGCCAAACCTTCCATTTCATAGACATAGTTCAGCTAGTATCCATGGTATAAATGAGGTCTAGGGAATTTGAAGGCTACTAACAGTAGGGGAGATGGGGTGTACGTGGGTAAGAGTGGATATTCCCACTCCCTAGGCCCCCCGTTAACATGGGTGAAAGCCACTTTGACACCCATAGGTGGCACCCTTTTGCAGTTGCCAGGACATCCTACATCAATAAGATGATGCCTTCTGTGGAGAGGCACCAAGAACTGTCAAGAGCATGAAGCCAAAAGGTAGAGAAAGATCACAGAAACTCTTGAAGAGGGCAAGAAAAGCAGCAAAGAAATTCATCATGGCTGAGGCATCTGCAGATTCTCTGTTCCTGAGAACTCTGAGACCTCTTTTCCATTGGAAAAGGCTAGCTGGGCCGCCAGAAGCCCTTTTGAGAAAACAGGAGCTACCCCCCCCCCCACAGTGTTCAGTGGTCTGCATTTAAAGGGAAAACTGGACCTGTTGGTCAGGCAGCTTGCTGGTCTCCTGAGCTACTCTATTCACTGTGGTTCCTTTCATACCCTTATTACTGCCCGTGTGTGTTGAATATATTTGCCTGACTGTTGGTGTGTCCTCACAGTAAACTGTGAATTCAGAGAGCATTTAATTGGCCATTGAGTTATTGTGGAACTTCCTGCAAAACCAGGCTGATTCTAACCTGGCAGAAGAAGAGCCATTATAAACCTGGGTAACAAGGAAGCTGGAGGTGAGCCTCGAGTGCACTGACATATAGACATGATATGAAATTCAAGTTGGAATCACAAGACAAAATGTAAATGATTTAAACATAGACATGGCACAAACAATATTATAATTAGATATTGAGACATGGGTGTAGGGAGGCAGAAGATTAATAGGCAAATTAATGTTCTCACACTTCAGGGTATGGAGCCAATATATAGTATAAAACCAAAATATTTTTATACAAATCTAGTATGCATAATATGATTTCAATTTGGGGATAAAAGATAATAATCCCTGATTGTGAGGATTTTGCACTATAGTGAGAAGAGGAGCATCTAAAGGAATCACAATAGATTTTGTTATGAGAGAATTGTGATAGAGCTCTACAGAGTGATATGGGAATCAAGAAAAGGTGTTTAAACCAGAGGACAACTCAGGCCTCCTAGCAGAGCAATTGCTTGGCTAAGACTCCGAGAAGAAGGAGAAGTAAGCCAGGACCACGGGACGGGGGCATGCATGACAGGAGGTAGAAGGGGTCAAGCATCCACACACACAGAGCCAGTGCAGGAGCTCAGGGCATATTGAGTTTGAGGGTCTGTGGAGAAAGATGTAAGGAGGAATTTTCAGTAGTAAGTAGCCTGTGCTTTGGGGATTATGCACACTTCAATGGCACTTGAAGTGATAGAGTCAAAGATTGGCCAGGACTCAGACAGAGGCATGGAAAATGGGCTTAAAGACGAACAAGAGAAGAACGGGAACCCAGCCAGAACTTCTCCACTGAGCATCCCAGGGAGAATTATGTCTGAATATCCTAAAGGCAATGGTTTTTTTAATTGAACATGTATCTAGACCACTGTAAGGCCTGTCAAAACACAGGTTGCTGGGTCCCACAACAGGAGCTTCTATTCTGGTGGGAGTGGGTGTGCCCAAGAAGTTGCATTTCTAACATTTCTAAGAAGTCTCCAGGTGATGCCTAAGCTGCTGATCTCGGGCCCCCACTTTGAGAACATTATCCCTAAGGCATCCATTATATGCAATAAATTGACTTCATTCCTATGCAGCAGAGAATGGTATTAATTATGTACTACCTTCAGAAAATTGGGAAAAATCATCCTGTTATGAGCCCTCATTTTTTGTATTCTGGGGTTCAGACACAGAATCCTGGTAGGTAAAAACTGGAGGGCTGAGATGAGGAGGACTAAGAGGAAGGAGGAGAATGGGAGTGGGGCCAACGGAGGCAAAAGGTTACAGCATCCAGGAGAAAAAGTCCACCCAGAGGGCCAAGCCTGCCCAATATTAAGTAGAGAGGAATAAATATCAGTTTTAAGTTAAGGGAATTAGGAGAAATGTGCAATCCTCATGTGCCGCCCAGGGTTATTGGAAGAACTCAGTAAGATAGATAATCTTAGTAGATAAAGCATTTGGTAAGCAAATACCAGTAGGCAAACACAAATTATGACAGTTATTTGGCACTGCTAGGCTTTTCATCATTTGTACTGCTTTTCATTCACAATGAGACTTCATGGGCCTTCAATGAAGATGACATAGCAGAATCTTCAATGTTTGAACTATTATTAATGAAAAAGTATAAATTCCCATTTTTATAATATTTAAGAGCATAAAGAAAGCATTTTCACCTGTATTATTTAATTGGATTTAAAAAAGTAATCCCTATTTAAAGAAGGAGTGTATTGATTTCAGGCCCTGAACCATGGGGTGTCTGGGAAAGCAACCATGTTTTTGGCTCCTGAGGCTGCAGAGGGCATCTCAGGTGACTTCTGAGAATTGGCCAGGATCAGCTCCAGTCCCCCGGCAGGGATGGAGCCCAAAGCCTGCCTGTGGCCATGCACGTCCTGTGCTATCTGTTGCTTCCCTGTGTCCTCAGGAAAGTCACCTTGCAGCAACCATTAGGGTGCCTAGAGGCCCAGAACTGTCCACAGAGTGGGCAGGCCTGGGCTTCCAGAAAGAAGTAGTAGAGCAGGAGCCTGCCTGGAGCCCTCCCTGCTGGCTGCCCTGACAGCTGTGACCAGGCCAGGTCTGGTATGTGTGTGGGCCCCAGATTCCGTAGCCTGGTTACTCTCCCCTTGGGAACCCTGTGTCCTGCTGTGCCCAGTGAGTGCTTGGCAGCCTTCCCTGAGCTGGGACCAGTAGAGGATTTTATCCCTGAGCTGGGACCAGTGGAGGAACAAAGCTAGGTGATAGTTTGTTCCTTCATGCTAAATGCGAAGTGTGCAGCCTTTTAACTTGGGCTCAGTGTCCCATTCAGGACACTGTATTTTCAAATCCCATAATGAGGTGCTTCACAGGGGTCTGACCAAATCTGAATCTTTTTCGCAAACCTTTCCAGCATTTCTTCAGAGAAGAGTGTTATCCTTCCAATCCTACCTCCTGACCTGCACAGCTGGGACTTCTATCCCCACTGTCTTGCTGCCGCTTCTTCAACACTCTGCAGACTTGTCCTGAATCTCAGACTTCAGGAATCAGTGCAGGTCCCCTTCCTGAGTTAATAAAAGGCTCTTGTTCAAATCAAAATTAGACTAATTTTCCGTCTTATTATATTATTTATAACAATAATGCGTTGTATTTATTGACATGCTTAACCTAGTGTACATACAAGACCTCACTTTTTCCAATAGCTATATAAAGCAGTTAATATCATGACTCCTGTGTCTCCAGTGAAACAGCTGTGGCTCAGACAGATGAAGTGGTGGTTTCAAGGTCACAGGGCTTGTATGTGGCAGAGCAAAATCAGCCTCAAACCCAAGTTTCAGCTCTAAACAGCCAGGCCATGCTGTCCTTCCAGGAGCAGCGGGAGGCCTCTTCCTTCTCCTATGCCAGCTGCTTGGATGCTGGAGCACAGTGGCCTGACAACACGTGACCACCTTTAATCAACCACCATTCATTGTGTACCTGTCCAATGAACACACTATCCTTTCAGTGAGGATGGAGTGTTATCTGACCTCAGGAACACTCTGCACCTTAGACTTGGTCCAAGTCTCCCTGTGTCAAGCCTTATCTGTAAAGCTATAATATTTATACTGAGAATTTATAGTTGAAGGCCTGTGATAGGCGGAATGATGGCCCCCAAAGATATCCATATCCTAGTCACCAGAACCTGTGAATATGTTTGTCAGTTTGCTTCAAGTTTACATCTTGAGACTAGGGAGGAAAAAAACATGGCAAAAAGTTTTAAAATGCCTTTTGGGGCTAAACTGCTCCATTTTGAGACTGGTTTGAAGTCTGGTGGACACTGGGGCAGAGCTAGAGTCTGGTTTGTTGATAGCTGCATCTAGCAGGAAGTGAGGGGGAATGAGCAGGAAAGGCCTTGAGCCATTGACCAGGCCCTTGGTGTTCCTGTGCCACGTGGGCTAACAAGGTTGGATGGAGGCACAGGACACTGGCCTGTGCCTCAGGAGACTGCCCCAGGCTCTCCACAGGTGCTGCAGCTCTGAGTCCCCTTTCCTCCTTCCTCCCAACAGATTTAGATTAATCTCTTCTCTGAACAAGAGTTTAGATTTTTTTTTCAGATTTGCTGTTTGGCTTCTGTTCACAACCGTTAAAAAGTGTGAGCCATCCATTTAAAACTGATTTACATATATTGAACCAGACTTGCATCCCAGAGATGAAGCCCACTTGATCATGGTGGATAAGCTTTTTGATGTGCTGCTGGATTTGGTTTGCCAGTATTTTATTGAGGATTTTTGCATCAATGTTCATCAAGGATATTGGTCTAAAATTCTCTTTTTTGGTTGTGTCTCTGCCAGGCTTTGGTATTAGGATGATGCTGGCCTCATAAAATGAGTTAGGGAGGATTCTCTCTTTTTCTATTGATTGGAATAATTTCAGAAGGAATGGTACCAGTTCCTCTTTGTACCTCTGGGAGAATTCGGCTGTGAATCCATCTGGTCCTGGACTCTTTTTGGTTGGTAAGCTATTGATTATTGCCACAACTTCAGAGCCTATTATTGGTCTATTCAGAGATTCAATTTCTTCCTGGTTTAGTCTTGGGAGGGTGTATGTGTCGAGGAATTTATCCATTTCTTCTAGATTTTTTAGTTTATTTGCATGGAGGTGTTTGTAGTATTTTCTGATGGTGGTTTGTATTTCTGTGGGATTGGTGGTGATATTCTCTTTATCGTTTTTTATTGCATCTATTTGATTCTTCTCTCTTTTCCTCTTTATTAGTCTTGCTAGCCTTCTATCAATTTTGTTGATCCTTTCAAAAAACCAGATCCTGGATTCATTAATTTTTTGAAGGGTTTTTTGTGTCTCTATTTCCTTCAGTTCTGCTCTGATTTTAGTTATTTCTTGCCTTCTGCTATCTTTTGAATGTGTTTGCTCTTGCTTTTCTAGTTCTTTTACTTGTGATGTTAGGGTGTCAATTTTAGATCTTTCCTGCTTTCTCTTGTGGGCATTTAGTGCTATAAATTTCCCTCTACACACTTCTTTGAATGTGTCCCAGAGATTCTGGTATGTTGTCGCTTTGTTCTCATTGGTTACAAAGAACATCTTTATTTCTGCCTTCATTTTGTTATGTTCCCAGTAGTCATTCAGGAGCAGGTTGTTCAGTTTCCATGTAGTTGAGCGGTTTTGAGTGAGATTCTTAATCCTGAGTTCTAGTTTGATTGCACTGTGATCTGAGAGACAGTTTGTTATAATTTCTGTTCTTTTACATGTGCTGAGAAGAGCTTTACTTCCAACTATGTGGTCAATTTTGGAATAGGTGTGGTGTGGTGCTGAAAAAATGTATATTCTGTTGATTTTGATGGGACGTATCACAAAATAATAAGAGCTATCTATGACAAACCCACAGCCAATATCATACTGAATGGGCAAAAACTGAAAGCATTCCCTTTGAAAACTGACACAAGACAGGGAAGCCCTCTCTCACCACTCCTATTCAACATAGTGTTAGAAGTTCTGGCCAGGGCAATTAGGCAGGAGAAGGAAATAAAGTGTATTCAATTAGGAAAAGAGGAAGTCAAATTGTCCCTGTTTGCAGATGACATGATTGTATATCTAGAAAACCCCATTGTCTCAGCCCCAAATCTCCTTAAGCTGATAAGCAACTTCAGCAAAGTCTCAGGATACAAAATCAATGTACAAAAATCACAAGCATTCTTATACACCAATAACAGACAAACAGAGAGCCAAATCATGAGTGAACTCCCATTCACAATTGCTTCAAAGAGAATAAAATACCTAGGAATCCAACTTACAAGGGACGTGAAGGACCTCTTCAAGGAGAACTACAAACCACTGCTCAAGGAAATAAAAGAGGATACAAACAAATGGAAGAACATTCCATGCTCATGGGTAGGAAGAATCAATATCATGAAAATGGCCATACTGCCCAAGGTAATTTACAGATTCAATGCCATCCCCATCAAGCTACCAATGACTTTCTTCACAGAATTGGAAAAGACTACTTTAAAGTTCATATGGAACCAAAAAAGAGCCGCATTGCCAAGTCAATCCTAAGGCAAAAGAACAAAGCTGGAGGCATCACACTACCTGACTTCAAACTATACTACAAGGCTACAGTAACCAAAACAGCATGGTACTGGTACTAAAACAGAGATATAGATCAATGGAACAGAATAGAGCCCTCAGAAATAATGCCACATATCTACAACTATCTGATCTTTGACAAACATGACAAAAACAAGCAATGGGGAAAAGATTCCATATTTAATGAATGGTGCTGGGAAAACTGGCTAGCCATATGTAGAAAGCTGAAACTGGATCCCTTCCTTACACCTTATACAAAAATTAATTCAAGATGGATTAAAGACTTAAACGTTAGATCTAAAACCATAAAAACCCTAGAAGAAAACCTAGGCAATACCATTCAGGACATAGGCATGGGCAAGGACTTCATGTCTAAAACACCAAAAGCAATGGCAACAAAAGCCAAAACTGACAAATGGGATCTAATTAAACTAAAGAGCTTCTGCACAGCAAAAGAAACTACCATCAGAGTGAACAGGCAACCTACAAAATGGGAGAAAATTTTCGCAACCTACTCATCTAACAAATGGTTAATATCCGGAATCTACAATGAACTCAAACAAATCTACAAGAAGAAAACAAACAACCCCATCAAAATTGGGTTAAGGACATGAACAGACACTTCTCAAAAGAAGACATTTATGCAGCCAAAAAACACATGAAAAAATGCTCACCATCACTGGCCATCAGAGAAATGCAAATCAATACCACAATGAGATACCATCTGACACCAGTTAGAATGGCAATCATTAAAATGTCAGGAAACAACAGGTGCTGGAGAGGATGTGGAGAAATAGGAACACTTTTACACTGTTGGTAGGATTGTAAACTAGTTCAACCATTGTGGAACTCAGTGTGGCAATTCCTCAGGGATCTAGAACTAGAAATACCATTTGACCCATCCATCCCATTACTGGGTATATACCCAAAGGACTATAAATCATGCTGCTATAAAGACACATGCACACGTATGTTTATTGTGGCACTATTCACAGTAGCAAAGACTTGGAACCAACCCAAATGTCCAACAATGATAGACTGGATTAAGAAATGTGGTACATACACACCATGGAATACTATGCAGCCATAAAAAATGATGAGTTCATGTCCTTTGTAGAGACATGGATGAAATTGGAAATCATCATTCTGAGTAAACTGTCGCAAGGACAAAAAACCAAACACTGCATGTTCTCACTCATAGGTGGGAATTGAACAATGAGAACACATGGACACAGGAAGGGGAATACCACACTCGGGGGACTGTTGTGGGGTGGGTGGAGGGGAGAGGGATAGCATTAGGAGATATACCTAATGCTAAATGACGAGTTAATTGGTGCAGCACACCAGCATGGCACATATACACATATGTAACTAACCTGCACATTGTGCACATGTACCCTAAAACTTAAAGTATAATAACAATAAAATAAAATGAAAAAAAAGAATTTGACGTTAGAAAAAATAAAAATTAAAAAAACCCTGACTTATTCAAAGCTTAATTTGTTATATTTCTCAGTGTCTGCCTTGGATAAATCTCTGATTGTACCAAAAGCTGCTATGTTCAAAGTCCAACATCCCATACATAAAGTATTGACTAATTAGTTCTGTCTGTGTAGCAGCTCTCACACCCGAGCCTGGCCCATGGTTAGAATGCGTTAAAGGTGAGATATATTTTTTAAGCTGCCATGAAGTTGGAAAAAAGGCCATGATTCTCTGCATTTTCTTATTTTGATGTTGGTGCAATAATGTTGAAATTATTTGCAATTCAGTGTGTGGTACTCATGGTAGTACACGGCGATGGGTGGAAGTATTTTAGTTGAAAATTATTATAATATTCGTAAGAATTTAAGCCCATTACTTTCTTGTCTGGTACTTAATTGGAATGCATTTAATTTATTTCTTCATCAATAAGCACTCATATATTATTTCTTGGTTATTTTATTGTTGTCAGTACAGACAACACAATTTACAAAACTTTAAAAATTACATTTAAATAGAAACTTCATTGTTACTTTAAAGACTCATATAATAAATGATAGTCTTCCAGTTTCCATTCAATTCATCAGACATTTATTAAGCAGCTACCTTGGACCAGATACTGTTCCATGTTTTTCATATCATCAGTGTTTTAGATAGATAGATAGATAGATAGATAGATAGATAAATAGATATAAAATCTGTGCCAATGAGCTGTAATTTTAGCCATAATCTTGGACAAGAAAGTAGTGAATTTATTTCCTTTAAGGACATGTATTTGTAAATAACTTTTATGCTCTGTTTTTGTGCTGGTGATATTTTGCAGTTGTCACAGTGACTTATGAAAAATTCTAAGGGGGAATCAGGCTAGCTCCCTAAGAATCACACTTTTAAACTCATGGTTTTAAAAAGTCTGTCCGTTAAGTGCAATGATTAAGGTTAAATTTGCATACCTTTTACCCAAGTTGTCAAAAGTCAGATTGTCCTCAGAGTCTCACTCATGAACAACACATTCAATTCATTATGGTGAAAGACGCTTGAATTTTGACCACCACCCCTGTCTTTAGACAATTTAGTGTCACTATAAAGGAATAGCTGAGGCTGGGAAATTTATTTTAAAAAAATGTTTATTTGGCTCATATTTCTGCTCGCTGGAAGACTGGACACGTGGTGAGGGACTCAGACTGCTTCCACTTCTGGCAGAAGGTGAAGGGGTCAGTGCATCCAAAAATCACATGGTGAGACAGGAAGCAAGAGAAGGGAGTTTCCAGGCTCTTTTTAACAACCAACTCTTGTGGGAAGGAATAGAGCAAGAGCTCACTCACTCCTGGGGAGGGTATTAATCTCTTCCTGAGGGGTCTCCCACTATCACCCAAACACCTTCTGTTAGACCCCACCTCCAACATTTAGAATCAGATCTCAACGTAAGGTTTGGAAGAGACAAATGTCCAAACCATGGCAATCTCTTTCCCAGGGAATACTCATCCTGTATATTTTTCCATGTGAGATCCAACCATAACCTAGGCATGTCTTGTGAGAAAACAATGCTGGTAGAATTCTGAGATTCAGTCCACTGGATACCTGTGGGAGGCCTTGAATGTTGCCTTTGTAAATCATCTCTACTTCTGGCCGTGTGATCATTGAGCAATGGGCAGAGGCTGAGAATGGTCTTCCTGGAGCCTCCAATTTAGGATGGACAGGTAATCATAGTGAGCAAAGTGTAGCGTATGTTAGAAGAGATGATACTTGTCATGGAAATGATTAGGGCAGAATAAAGGGAATCAGGAAGCCCTGGATTATAAGTAGAATGATCAGGGAAGACATGACTGAAATGATGCTTTCTGGGTAAAGACTGAAGGAGATGAGGAGTGGGTCATGTAGCTGTTTGAGGGAAGAGCATTCTTGGCAGAGGGAAAGGCCAGGCCAAAGTCTCAGTGGCGGGACTACACTAGGTGAGTTCAAGGAAGAGTGGGAAGTCACTAGGTCTGAAGAGAAGTGAGTGTGCAGAGGGGTAGAAGGTGGTTAGAAAGGGACCTGGGGACAGGTGGTGGAGGACTGGAGGCCGTGATACAGTTCAGCTTAGACTGAATGGGATGGGGCACTGCTGAAGCATTTTGATCAGCTCAATGATGTGATCCATTTAGGATCATATGCTGACTGGGTAATTATGACATAGAAGGAGGGACATTCATTAGGTCGTGATTGCAATTCTTCAGGGAAGACATGCCAGTGACTCAGAGGAGGGTGGTAACAGTAATGTTGATAAGAAGAGGTCATGTTCTGGATACAGTTTGAAGCCAGAGCCAAATGATATATGGATTGGATGTAGTGTGCAAGAGAGAGAGAAATAGAATAAGCTTTGGCTGAGCAACTGAAAAGACTGAGTTGCCTTTTAATTGAGATGAGGAAGACTGTGGGTGAATTAGGTTTGTGGGTTTGACTTTTTCTGTTTGAAATGTATATAAAACAAGGAAGTAGAGATATGAAGGAGGCAGTTGGGCTGACAATTTAGGAATTCAGGGTTGAGATCTGACGTGGAGATAAAAATTTGGAAGATGGTACCATGTTGTAGAAATTTAAAATCCATGTGAGAGAATAAGATTATCTAAGAAATGAGCCAGAGAAATAAGAGAAAGCAGAAGTAACATAAAAACTGTAATACTATTTAAGCCTTTTTCTCTGTTTTTATGTTTCTTTTATCAGGGTTATTTTTAAAATTTCTTTGCCACATGATTCTAATGCGTCCACTCTCTAGTTTTACAAAAACACATAATAATGTTCCTCAATATCTATATTCCACTATGCCACTGGACCTACCCAGCATTTAAAGGTACACTTGAGTGTTTATGAAATGTTCTTTTAATCTCCTGCTATATAAAAAGTAAAAGGTCAAAAATATTAATAGCTGATGGACAAAGAAATAAATTACATATTTGCATATGGAAATAATAAAGCCACTTAGAAGTAAATCACAAAGTTATCTGTGAAGGACATTGAATGTTTTATTGTAAATCTTTAACATAACTCAAAAATTATTAATAGTATTGGAGAATATGCAAACCTCATGTTAGTTTACATTTCAAAATCAATTATTCATGTCAGAAAGCATGTTCAAATTTCTGTGAAAGTTTGGAAGAGATGTATCACAAATAAAAGCATTTCAAATGCTCACACAGGATTTTTGGGAGAGAGGAGAGAGAAACCACCTTAATTTAAACAAGAAAAGTTTAATATAGAGAATGATTAACTAGTGAGAGTAAGTAACGAGGTGTTGGCTAGTAAGAAGTAAAACTCTGAAGAATATAGGAATATCAAATATAAGGAAGAGCCACTATCCCTAGGGCTGAGATAGAGCAAGAGCTTCTCCGAAAACAACCTGTCTTCCCATGCCCACCAGGACTGAGACCCAGACCTTACGGGAGAGGACGTGGCATGACTCATGGGACAACAGAGAAGCTACTGCAGTTCAGTTCTGGAAGAACTTGCTCTACCCTCTGAAACTTGCAGGAAATCCACCCTCTAGGGTGTGGGGAAAGCTGTTCACAAGGATGTGTCTCTCTGGAGGCATCCTACTACAAAAGCATCCCGGGAGGAAGCTGGGGAAGCACTGGACGCCCCCACCGCAGGAGTTGGACACTGGGGAAGCCATGTGTGCTGCAGGAGTGGGACCTGGAGGAGCTGTCACAGTGGAGAAGAACCACGGGAGCCTGGCCAGTGAAAACGCTGAACCAGGAAGCAAAACTCTTTCCTCCTGCAATGTCTCTCCAGTGCTCTCTGCTGACAAGGTTTTGACATCACAGCAGCTGGCAAAGGAAAAATATTGAAAGGGTTCAGATTCAGTTTCGCAGAGCGGGCAGACAGTGAATTTGGACCAAGAAGCAATCAATCGATTACCGGACATCATGGAATAAATAATTCCTATGGGTTTGTGTAGTTTTATAAAATTATCAGAGTCCACTGAAAACACATTTTAAAAGTCACACACGGTCGGGCGCGGCGGCTTACTCCTGTAATCCCAGCACTTTGGGAGACCGAGGCGGGTGGATCACGAGTTCAGGAGATTGAGACCATCCTGGCTGACAACGGTGAAACCCCGTCTCTACTAAAAATATAAAAATTAGCCGGGCGTGGTAGGCGGGTGCCTGTAGTCCCAGCTACTCGGGAGGCTGAGGCACGAGAATGGCGTGAACCCAGGAGGCGGAGCTTGCAGTGAGCCCAAATGGCGGCACTGCACTCCAGCCTCGGATAGGGAGCGAGACTCTGTCTCAAAAAAAAATAATAATAATAAGTCACACACGTCGTTAAATACGAGAGCATTTCAATTACTATCAAAAGTTTTCATTACATTATATTACAACAAAAATTTCATGTTTGTTGGAATATAATTTTTATATTCCAACAAACATGAAATTTCCTGATATTTTGGCATAGTATCAAAGTATTTTGAGTGATTGGGAGAAAATTTAGAAAAGTATTACTTTTCTAAAAGAGGGTGTGTGTGTGTGTGTGTGTGTGTGTGTGTGTGTGTATGTGTGTATTCTATGGTAGTGGAGTAATAACCACAAAGATTATATGCATTTTAAAATTGTAAAATATATGTAACATACAATACACTATTATTTTAATATTTTTAAGTGTACTATTAAGTACCTTTAAGTACATCCACAATGTTATGTAACGATCATCACTATCCATTTCCAGAACTTTTTCATTATCCCAAACAGAAACTATACTCACTAAAAATGTCTCTATTACCTTCTCCTCCAATCTCTGGTAAGTTCTACTCTCTGTCTCCAGAAATACGACATTCTGGGTGAGTCATAAAATGAGTGAGGTATTTTTCTGTCTCCTATTTTTTAAAGAGTTTGAGAGGGGTTTTTGTTCACCTTTAAATATTCAGTGGAATATGCCACTGAAGCTATTTAGTTCTAGGCTTGTCTTTGTTCTCTTTATTAGCTATAAGTCTGTTCATATTTTCTATTTCTTCACAAGTCAGTTTAGTATATTGTGTGTTTCGAGGAACTTGTCTATTTCATCTATGCTATCCAAGTTGTTGATGTACTGTTGTTCACAGTATTCTTCCATATTCATTGTTATTTCTGTAAAATCAGTAGTGATGTCCCACTTTCATTTCTGATTTTAGTAATTTGAGTCTTAGTGAACCTGGCTAAATGTTTTTCAATTTTGTTGATTTTTTCAAATAACCAAATTTTGTTTCCATTAATTTTCTCTTTTTTCTATACTCTATTCTACCTATCTCCACTCTAATCATTATTTCCTTCCCTCTGCTAGTTCTGAGTTTAGTTTGCCTTTATTTTTATAATTTCTTAATATGTATAAGTGCATGATTGATTTGAGATCTTCTTTTTTAATGTATTTTTGTAGCTGTAAATTTTTCCTTTATCCTTGTTTTCACTGCATCCTGTAAGTTTTGGATTCCCTATTTTTATTTTCTATTATGTCAATGTATTTCCTTTGTGGTCTCCTCTTTGACCCATTGGTTGTTTAAGAGTATGTTGTTTAATACTTGTGAATTTTCCAGTTTTTCTTCTGTTACTCATTTCTAGTTTGAATACACTATGATTAAAAAACACTTGTATTATTTCAATCCTTTAAAATTTATTGAAGCTTGTTTTATGGTTTAATATGTGACCCATCCTGAAGAATGTTCTTTGTGCATTTGAGAAGAATGTGTAAAAACTTGTATTATTGTGTAGAGCATTTTTTAGACATCTTTTAGGGTCCTGAAATGTAGAAGAACCTCACTTTCAGGAAAAGAATTCTTACAGTCACATACTTAAGAGAAAATCTTCTAACTTCAAGTGGGAGTAGAGATTATACTTTTTCTGTTTTGTTTTGATTATTGTTTATTTGTTTTTTAACTCAGAATAATGGAGCTACATGGTGAAATGTCCAATTAAGGTCACTATCATTTATTATGTAGTATATTGCAATCAATCATTTTCCTCCAGTTTGCACTCTTCCTGCTCTTTCGTTTATTCTCTATGCATAGTAAGCTTTTCACATGAATTATATCATGTCATTCTCATGCTCAAAGCCTTCTTTGGCTTCCCAAAATATTCAGCATAGGACTGGAAGTTCTTACCATAGCTGCCAATGTCCTATGTGATTGGGTTCATGGCTTCCTCTCTGGCCCTGTCTCCTACTCACCATTACTCAGCACTGCCTTTATTGATCTTCTTGAATCCACCTACTAAGCCCCATTCTCTTCATGACTTTGTAGATACTGGTCCCTCTGCCTGAGGTCAGAGAGCTTTATTGAAAGCATTTGATGAATAAATGTGATACCTTTAAAATGAATAAGTTAATGGGAAATCAATGAATGGAGTGATGATATTTAGTTGTTGTACATGGCATTGGCTTTCCTTGTGTTAAAATATTAAAACATCTCTGTACCATTTCTTTCATAAGTAACATCCAAGATCCCAAGTTCTTTTGTATGCCCCACATTCCTCCCCAAAGATTCCCAGATTCCACATGACAAGGTAATGCAAAACTTATCGTCTGTCACACAGAGGAATACAGTAACTCAGTTCCAATATGTTCATCATCACACCAGATTGGGTCCTTCAAGATGTAGATGTAAAGGCATGATTAGATGTATAAGAGAATTATGGGGAGATGTGCCCATAAATGATAAAGGAGGAGAGAACAGTTGTCAGTAAGTTCTTCACCCCTGAGTTACGGCAAATTTCTCTTCTCAGATACTTGGAATCACTCTGTCATGTTATTTTCTGACAAAAGTAACAGCTGTTAGTTACTGTACTATGTTTGAAGATCCTCTATACATACTCACACCATTATAAAAAAATCTTGTGAGAAAAAACCCAAACCTTTTTATCCTAATTTGAGTATACCCTCTTATTAGTCAGAGATTCTGACTAATACATGTTCTCTCACAAAGGAATTTTGTTACTTAGTACATTTTAAACACCTAGTAATGAACTAATAAAAGAAACAAGACTCATATTAATCTTTGCAAGTCATTATTAAGAGGAATTAATGAGGCCTAAACAGAGGGATATGCCATATTCATAAATTGTAAGAGTAAATACTGACAAGATGTCAATTTATCAAAACTGGTTCAATGCAATTCTGATCAAATTTCTTCTCTCTGTGTGTGTGTGTGTGTGTCTGTGCACTGTGTATAAATTGATGTGTTGATTTTGCAATTTATAAGGAAATGGTTACATAAAACATTCTCAGCTTCATTTTTAGCAGTAAATACAAATTTGAACTACAGTAATAACCACTATACACCCAAAGGCATTATAAAAATTAAAAAGATAAACACAACAAAACATGTGCAAGGTTGTGCAAGAATGGAAATTTTCATACACTCCTGCCAGAATGTAAATTTCTGAATTCAACCAGTTCAGAAAACTGGCAGCCAAACCTGAGCATATGTGCAACATTGGTCATAGTAATTCCACTCCCAGGAATATAGCCAAGTGAGATACATACACATGTTCATAAAAAATACCACATATACTTATAAGAACATTCACAACAGCACTATTTGCAATAGCCCCAATCTGGGAACAACCTAAATATGCATCAAGAGTAGAATGCATGATGTTTGGTGTATTTATACAATGGAATAATACAAAACAATGAGAATGAATGAACCAAGCTGCAGTCTGAAATAATCTGACATATATAATGCTGAGCAATAATAGGCTAAGCCAGACATAAAGTATATTCTTTATAATTCTGTTTATTTGAAGGTCAAATTACGAAAAATTTATGATGCCAGGAGAGAGTGGAAATATTGACTAGAACCAGTAGGAAGGCTGCTTCTGGCACGCTAGATAAATTCTAGCTCCAGATCTAGGTGCAGGTTACATGGGTGTATTCACTGTGAAAATTCACTGGGTTGTACACTGATGGTTTGTGACTTTTCTTGTGTGTGTGTGTGTGTTTTGCTAAATATCAGTTTATTGAAATATAACACACACTATAGAATTTATCTGTTTTTTAAAGTTTTACTTTGACAGTTAATAATTGTGTATATATTTGGGGTACAATGTGATGTTTCATTATATGTATTCTCTGCGGAATGATCAAATCAGGCTAAAAAACATATCCATCACCTCGAATATTTATTATTTCTTTGTGGTGAGAACATTTTAAATCCTGTCTTTTAGCTGTCGTGAAATAGAGTACATTTTTATTCAGTATAGTTGTCATGCTATGCAATAGATCACCAGAAGTTATTCCTCCTGTCTAACTGAAACTTTGTAACTTTTAACCACAGCCTCCCTTTTCCTCACCTACTACTTCCCCTCCCCGTATGCCTGGTAACCGCCATTTTACTCTGTGCTTCTCTGAGGTTGACTTCTTCGTTCCATGTATAAGTGATGTCATACAGTATTTGTCCTTCTGTGCCTGACTTATTTCAATCAACGTTATGTCTTCTAGGCTTATCCATATTGTTGAAAATGACACAATTTCATGTTTTTAAAGGCTAAGTATCACTCCAATGTGTTTACACACCAAATATTTGCATACATTCACCCACAGATAGGCACTACAGTCGTTTCCATATTGTGGCTCTTGTGACTACTGCTGCAGTGAATTTGGGAATGCAGCTATCTCTTCAACTTACTGATTTCATTTCTTTTGGTTGTATATCCAGTAGTGGCAGAGCTGTGAAACCCACCTAATAGTCCCATAGGCAAGTTTTCTGATAAATATGGAAATTGACCTTTCTGTTCTTAAAGATTGAAACTTACACTCATTTTATCTGCATTCCTTCCCCAGGAAATGACCATCAGGCCTCTAAACAAAAGTATCGAAGAACTGAAACTCACCCATCACCACATCCAATGAGATGCAGGCTTCCTTGTTCATCATGATTGTTTTCTTGCCCCTCTCTAGGTCCTGCTTTCTTACACATTGTTAGATTTCATCCATGCCATAAAACCCTCTAGTTGTGGTTGGTCAGGGAAATTGATTTGAGACTGATATCCCATCTCCTTGGTTGCAGCACCCTATTAAATTCTTCTTCTTGGCAATACTCATCATCCTAATCTTTGGCTTTCTTGTGGTAAGCTGCAGGACCTACACTGAACTCCTGGCCTTTTGGTAACCTGTGGATCATTAGTAATTGTATTCTTAGTTTTTTGAAGAGCCTTTATATTGCCTTCCAAAGAGGCTGTACTTATTTACAATGCCACTGATGTTGTACAAGGGTTCTCTTTTTTCTACACCCTCCCCACACATGTTATTTGTTGTTGTTTTGATGATAATCTATGTGAGATGATATTTTATTGTGGATTTAATTTGCATTTCTCTGATGATTAGAGAGGTTCAGCACTTTTTCTTGTATCTGTACTCCATTTGTGTGTATTCTTTTCAGAAATGTCTATCTGGATTCTTGTCCATTTTTAAATAGGGTTTTTTTTTTTTTGTCATTGGGTTCTATGAGTTCCTTGCATATTTTGGATATTGGCCTCTCATCCAATCTGTGATTTGCAAATATTTTCTCCCAGGTTGTGGGTTGTCTTTTCAATCTGTTAATTGTTTCCTTTGATGTGTAGAAAGTTTTCAGAACAATGCAATGGCATTTGTCTATTTTTGTCTATCAATCATAGTGATTTCACATATCTCCAGACCTATGCCATGCAGCTTTACCACTATGTTTCTGTTCTCCTCTAGTAGTTCTACAGTTTCAGCTCATATATTTTAAGTGTTTATCCCATTTTGAGTTGATTTCTGTATAAGGAGTAAGAAAAGAGTTTACTTTTATTCTTCTGCATGTGGATATCCAGTTTTCCCAACACCATTTATTGAAGAGACTGTACTTTTGCCATTGTGTGTTACTGGCACTTTTTTCAAAAATTAATAGGCTGTAATTGTGGGTGTTTATTTCTGAACTTTGTATCCTAGTTCATTGGATGATGTACCTGTTTTATGCTAGTACCATGCTGTTTTAATGACTATAGCTGTGTAAAGTATTTTGGAATCTGGTGGTGTGATGCCTCCAGCTTTGTTCTTTTTGCTCAAGATGGCTTTGGCAGTTTGGGGCCTTTTGTGGTTTCATGTGAATTTATAAATTCTCTTTCTATTTCTTTGAAAAATGAGCTTGAGACTTTGATTGACATTGCATAGAATCTATAAATGGTGTTAGGTAGTACAGATATTTTAAAAATATTCTTTCTATCCATTAACACAAAATATCTTTCAGTTTATTTGTGTCATCTTCAATTTCTTTCATCAATGTTTTACCATTTTCAGTATGTAGATCTTTCACATTCTTGGTATTTTATTTTATATTTGATGCTATTGTAGGTTGGGTTGTTTTATTATTTTTTAAAAAGATAGTTCATTGTTAGTGTATAGAAATGCAACTGGTTTTTGTAAGCTGATTTTGTTTCCTGCAACTTTACTGAATTTCTTTAGCAGTTCTAAGAGATTTTGGGAGGAGTCTTTAGAATTTTCTCTATATAAGATTGCATCATTAGCACACATAACATTTCAGTTCTTCCTTTTCTATTTGCATGACTTTTATTTTTTTTCTTGCTTGATTGTTCTGGCTGGAACTGCTAGTACTATGGTAAACATAGTGGTGAGAAGAGGCATCTTTGTCCTGTTTTTGATTTTAGAGGAAAAGCCTTCAACTTTTCAACATTGGTTATGATCTTCACTGTGGGCTTATCATGTATAGCCTTTATTGTGCTGAGAAACATTCCTTTTATATCTAATTTATTAAGAGTTTTTTTAATCATGAAAAGATGTGAAATTTAGTCAAATGCTTTTTGTGTGTGTTAATTGAGATATTGATATGTTTTTGTACTTTATTCTGTGACTAAATTATGTTGCATCTATTGACTTGGTACATTGAATCATCCTTGCCTCCCAAGGATAAATTCCACTTGATCATTGTCAATGATCTTTTTAATGTACTGTTGCATATGGTTTGCTTGTATTTTGTTGTCAATATTTTTATCTGTGTTCATTAGGAATAGTAGTCTGTAGTTTTCTTTTCTTATAGTGTTTTTCTTTGGCTTTGGCATTGGGGTCATTCTGGCCTTGTAAAGTGAGTTTGGAAGTGCTTCCTGCACTTCAGGGTTTGCAAGAATTTGAATAGGATTGGTATTAGTTCTTATTTAAATGTTTGGTAGAGTTTAGCCATGAAGCTATGAGGTCTTGGGGTTTTCTTTGATGGGAGAGTTAATTACTTGTGTAATCTCCTTACTCATTATTGTTCTGTTCAGATTTCCTATTTTATTGTGTTTAAGTCTTGCTAGGTTATGTTTCTAGGAATTTACCCATTTCTATCAGATTATTAAGTTTTTTGGCATATACAGTAATCTTTGTATTTCTATGTTATCAGTTGTAATATTTCCTCTTTCATTTCTGATTTTTTTGAGCACTCAGTTTGTGTAGCTAAAGTTTTGTCAATTTTGTTTAGCTTTTCAAAAAACCAACTCATAGATTCATCAATCTTTAACTATTTTTGTTTTTAAGTGTCTATTTTATTTATTTTTGCTCTGATTTGTGTTATTTCTTTCCTTCTGCTAACTTTGGGTTTAGTTTGTTCTTTCTTTTTTTTTCCATTTCCTTGAGGTGTAACTCTGAGTTGTTTGAGATGTTTCTTTTTATTTTTTAAATAGTATAATTTTTAGAGGCAAAGTCTTACAATATAGCCCACACTGGGTTTGATCTCAGGCTCAATTGATCCTCCCTCTGAGTAGGAAAGAGTACAGGCATGCACCATTGCACACGGGATTGTTTTTTATTTTTTTTAGGAAGAAAAAGAATTGCTGTGTTTCCCTCTTAGAAATGTTTTTGCTGCACCCAATAAATTTTGATATGTTGTGTTCTATTTTTGTGTGTTAAAGATATTTTTAATTTTTGCCTATAATTTCTTCTTTGACTCAATACTTGTTTTAGAGCACATTGTTTAATGTCCACATTTTTGTTAATTTCCCAGGATTCATCCTGTTATTGAATTCTAGTCTTATACCATCATGGTTGTAAAAGATGCTTAAAATGATTTAATCTTCCTAAATTTGTTAAGACTTGTTTTGTGCCTAACATGATCTAACTTGCAGAATGATAGGTGTATACTTCAAAAGAACGTGTATTCTGTTGCTGTTGGGTGGAATACTCCGTGTATATCTGTTAGATACATTTGCTGTATAGTTCAAATCCAGTGTTTTCTTATTGATTTTCTGACTGTATAATCTATTGTTTAAAGTGGGATACTAAAATCCTCTACTATTACTGTGTTGCAATCTATATCTTTCTTCAGATTTCTTAATGTTTAGTTTGTATATTTAGGTGCTTCCAATTTGGGGTGCATGGATATGTATAATTGTTATATTCCCTTGATGAGTTAATTGCTTTATCATTATATAATAACTTTCTTTGTGTCTTTTAACAGTGTTTGACATAAAGTCTGTTTTTTCTGAAATAATAGATGTAGCTACCTCTGCTTTCTTTTTCTTTCCATGTGCATGGAATATCTTTTAAAATTTTTTTATTTTTATTTTAAATCCAGAAGGTACATGTGCAGGTTTGTTATGTGGATATATTGCATGATGCAGATGATTTGGCTACTAATGACTCTGTCACCCAAGTAGTGAACATAGTATTCACTTGGTAGTTTTTCAACTTTTGCTTACCTCCCTTCTTCTCCCTTTGTGGAATCTCCAGTGTCCATTGTTGCCATCTTTATGCCCATGTGTACCCAATGTTTAGCTCCCACTTCTAAGTGAGAACTTGCGGTATTTGGTTTCATTTTTCTGCATTAATTCATTCTGGATAATGCCTCTAGCTGCATTCATGTTGTTGCAAAGGACATAATCTCATTGTTTTTTATAACTATGTAGTATTCTATGATGTATATGTACCACACTTCCTTTATTCTATCGACCATTGATTGGCACTTAGGTTGATTTCATGTTTTTGCTATTATGAATAGTGCTATGATGAACATATATGAGTGCATGTGTCTTTTTGGTAGAATAATTTATTTCCATTTGGGTGTACACCCACTACTAGGATTGCTGGGTTGACTGATATTTCTATTTTTACTTATTTGAGAAATCTTCAAACTCCTTTCCACATTGGCTGAACTAATTTTTATTCCCACCAACAGTGTATAAACATTCCCATTTCTCTGCAACTTTGACAAGGTGTTTTGTTTTTACTTTTTAATAATAAGCATTATGACTTGTGTGAGATGGTATCTCATTGTGGTTTGATATAAATCTCTCTGATGACTAGTGATATTGAGTATTTTTTATATGTTTGCTGCCTGCTTGTATGTTTTCTTTTGAGAAGCGTCTGTTCATTCCCTTTGCCCAGTTTTTAGTGGGGTTATTTGTTATTATCTCATTAAGTTCCGTATAGATTCTAGATATTAGTCCTTTGTCAAATGCATATTTTGCATATATTTTCTCTCATTTTGTAGGTTGCCTGTTTATTCTTTTGATAGTTCCTTTGGCTGTTCAGAAGCTCTTTCATTTAATTAATTCTTATGTCTCTATTTTTGATTTTGATTCATTTGCTTTGGGGGTCTTCATTATACATTCTTTGCCAAGGCCCATGTCTACAAGAGTATTTCTTAGGTTTTCTTCTGGATTTTTTAGTTTGAGGTCTTATATTTAAGGTTTATTTATTTATTTTGCAGAGTATTGCCCTGTCACTCAGGCTGGAGAGCAGTGGAGTAATCATAGCTCATTAGAACTTTGAACTGCTTGGCTCAAGCATGTTTCCTGCCTTAGCTTCTGAAGTAGCTATGACAACAGGCACATAACACCGTGCCCAGCTATTTTTTCTAACATTTGATAGAGATGAAGCCTCATTATGTTGTCCAGGATGGTCTCAAATTCTCGGGCTTAAGTGATCCTCCTGTCTCAGCCCCTCAAAGCATTGGAATTACAGACATGAGCCATTATGTTTAGCTGTGAATTAATTTTTGCATATGGTGCGATATGAGGTAAAGGTTCAGTTTCTTTGTTGTGCATATAATTGGCTCATTTTCTTATTCCCATTTCCAGAACAGGATATCCTTTCCTCATTTATTTTTGTTGACTTTGTGCAAGATCAGTTGGTAGGTGTGTGGCTTTATTTCTGGGTTCTCTGTGCTGTTTCATTTGTTCTTTGTGTCTTTTTTTTGTACCAGAATCATTCTGCTGTTTTGTTGACTGTAGCCTTGTAGTATAGTTTGATGTCAGGTAATGTGATGCCCCTGGATGTATTCTTTTTGCTTAGGATTGCTTTGGGTACTCAGGGTCTTTTTTGGTTCCTTATGGATTTTAGAATAGCTGTTTCTAATTCTGTGAAAAATAATGTTGGTAATTTGATAAGAATAGTATTGAATCTATTACTGCTTTGGGCAATATGGATGTTTTAATGATATTTACTCTTCCAACCCATGAGCACATAACACTATTCTATAATTTTGTGTTGTCTGTGATTTTATTCAGTAGTGTTTTATAGTTTTCCTTGTAGAGGTCTTTCACCTCCTAGTTTAGATGTATTCTCAGTGTGTGTGTGTGTGTGTGTGTGTGTGTGTATGTGTCTATTGTAAATGGTATTTAATTCTTGATTTGGTTTCAGCTGAATGTGATTGGTGTATATAAATGCAACTGAATTTTGCATCCTGAGACTTTTCTTAAGTCACTTAACTAGGAGTCTTTTGGCAGAGTCTTGAGGCTTTCTTTGGTGTAGAATCATAATGTCAGTGAAGAGAGATAATTTGACTTCCTAATTTCCTATTTTGATTATTTTATTTTCTTCCCCTTTCAGATTGCTCTGACTAGGGCTTCCACTACTATGTTGAATAATGGACATCCTTATTTTGGTCTAATTTTTAGGGAGAAAGTTTCCAGGTTTTGTGCATTCGTTATGATGTTTGATATGGGTTTTTCATAGATGGGTCTTATTATTTTGAGATATGTTCCTTTGATGCCTAGTTTGTTGAGGATTTTTTTCATGACAGAATGTTAGATTTTATTATATTTTTTATATTTCTATTGAGATGATCATTTTTTTTCAATTCTGTTTATGTGGTGAATCACATTTACTGATTTGTGTATGTTGAACCATCCTTGCATCCCAGGAACAAAGCCCATTTGGTCATTGTGAATTAACTATTTTACATGCTGCTGAATTTGACTTGCTAGTGTTTTGTTGAGGATTTTTGCATTCATATTTATCAGGAATATTGGCCTGTAGTTTTCTTTTTTGGTTGTGTCTGCCAAAATTTGGTATCAGAATGATACTGCTTTTGTAGAATGCGTTAGGGAGCAGTCCCTCATCTTCAATTTTCAGTAGTTTCAGCAGTATTTATATCATCTCTTCTTCACAGGTCTAGTAGAATTTGGCTGCGAATCCATCTGCTGCAGAGCTTTTGTTTGTTGGTAGGTTTTTTATTACTGATTCAATTTCAATACTTATTATTTGTCTGTTCAGGATTTCTGTGTCATCCTGGTTCTACTTTGGAAGGTTGTGTGTTTTTAGAAATTTAGCCATTTCCTCCAAATTTTCTAGTCTGTGTACATAGAGATGTTTATAATAGTCTCTGAGGATATTTTGTATTTCTGTGGGATTAGGTGTGATATCATCTTTGTTATTTCTGATTGTGCTTATTTGTATCATCTCTTCTTCTTCATTAATTTAGCTAGAAGTCTGTCAACCTTTTCAAAAATTCTTTGAAAAGAATCAACTATTTGTTTAATTGTATTGTCCCTTTATATGGTTTTTAGGGTGTAAATGAGATTTACATCCTGCTCTGATTTTAGTTATTTCTGTTCTTCTGCTAGATTTGGGCTTACTTAGTTCTTGTAATTCCAGTTCTTTTAGGTATGAGGTTAGGTTGTTAATTTGCAATCTTTCTATCCTGTTGATACAGGTAAATTGTACACTATCCACTTAACACTGCTTTTGCTGCTTTCTGAGAGGTTTGCTATGTTATGTCTGTATTTTCACTTGTCTCAAATAATTTTTTGTTTTCTCCCTTAATTTTGTTGTTTGCCCGAAAGTCATTCATGAGCAAGTTTTTCACTTACCATGTATTTGTGTGGTTTTGAGAGTTCCTCTTGGTATTGGCTTGTTTTTGCTGTTCCACTGTAGTCTGAGAAGATGGTTGATATGATTTTAGTTTTTTGAGTGTTGAGACTTGCTTTATGACAAAGCATATGGTCAATTTGAGAGTATGTTCTGTGTGCAGATGAGAAGAATGTATATTCTTTGATTATTAGGTGTATTATTCTGTAGATGTCTATTAGGTCCAATTCAAGTGCCATATTTAAATCCCGAAGTTGTTAGTTTTCTGTCTTTGTGATCTCCCTAGTGATGGCAGTTGGGTGTTGAAATTCTCCACTATTATTGTTTGGCTATCAAAACCTTTTCTGACATTTGTAGGTATTTGTTTTATAAATATGCATGCCCCAGTGTTGGCTGTGTATATATTTAGGACAATGAAATCTTCCTGTTGTACCAAACATTTTAACATTATGTAATGCCCTTCGCTTTCCTTTTTTGCTGTTGTTGGTTTCAAGTCTATTCTATTTGATAAAAAAATAGCAACTTCTGCTCTCTTTTGTTGCCCTTTGATGTGATAGATTTTTCTTCATCTCTTTACTTTGAGCCTATAGGTGTCATTACATGTGAGACAGGTCTCATGAAGACAACAGAAGGGTGGAACTTGTTTTTGTATCCAACTTGCCACTCAATTTCTTTTAAGTGGAGTGTTTAGTTCATTTATGTTTAGGGTTAATTTTAATATATGAGGTTTAGTTCCTGTCATAGTGTTGTTAACTAATTGCTCTGTAGTCTTAATTGTGTAGTTGCTTTATAGTGTCCATGGCTATGTGCTTGTGTGTGCTTTTGTAGCAAGTATCATCATTTTGTTTCCATATTTAGAACTCCCCTAAGCATCTTTTGTAGGGCCAGTCTTGTGATGAATTCCCTTAGCATTTGCTTGTCTGGGAAAGACGTTTTTCTCCTTCGTTCATTAAGCTTAGTTTTGCAGAACATAAAATTCTTGGCCGGCATTGTTTTCCCTTAAGAATGCAAAAAATGAGTCCCCAGTCTCTTCTGCATTGTCAAGGTTCTGCTCAGAAGCCCACTGTTTTCATCTGATGGATTTCCCTTTATAAGTAATATAACCCTTTTGTTTAGCTTCCTTTAAGATTTTGTCTTTCATGTTGACTTGGATAATTTGATAAATATATGTCTTGAGGATGGTTGTCTCTGGGTTTCTTCTGCGTACATGTTGATGTCTGTAGAATGATTGGGGAAATTTCTCTAAATTATATACTCAAATATGTCTTTCAAGTTGCTTACTTTCCTTTCTCTCTCTGGAATGCCAATAATTCATAATTTGATCTCTTCCTATATTTCTTGAAGGATTGTTTACTTAAATTTTTTTTTTGTTTTTGTCTGACTGGGTTGATTTGAAGGACCAGTCTTCAAGCTCTGAATTTTTTTCTTCTGCTTGGTCTAGTCTGTTGTTACGACTTCAAATGATAGTTGGAAATTTTTTTCAAAAAAATTTGAACTTCTTAATTCCAGGAGTTTTGTTCAGTCATTTTTTAACTCAGTTAGGTCCTTCAAATCTTTGATCATTTTTCTGGCTTCTTTGTGTTGCCTTTCAACTTTCTCTTGGATCTCATTGAATTTATTTTCATCCATATTGTAGATTCTATATGTGTCATTTTAGGTATTTCATTCTGGTTAAGATTTATTGTTGAGTAGTTAGTCAGATCCTTTGGAGCTGATTAAACACTCTGTTTTTTTAAAAATTGTCTTGCCAGAGTTCTTGCGTTGGTTCCTTCCTATTGGACGAGCTGACACTTTCCTTCTCCTCCTTCTCCTCCTTCTTCTCCTTCTCCCTCTCCTTCTTCTCTTCTTCTTTCTTCCTTGAATTTGCTACTGTTTGAATGGGGCTTCTTGACTTTTTTACTCTTTTTTCCCCCCTGGAGATATTATTGTGATGTATATTGTATGTGATGAAATGGCTTTGTTTTGGGGTGATTTCAGAATGCCAAGGATCTGGATGGGTTTCTTGGTTTCAGTTAGGTTTGTAGCTTTCTCAGATGCTAATGGTCATAGAGAGATAATTTCATTTGGTTGTAGAATTCAGGCTGCAGTCCTGTAGATGACACTTAAGAGTAAGCTCCAATAAGTAGGGATGAGGCAGAGGCAATGAAGAAGCACAAAATGTGCCTTTCCTCAGTGGACATTTGCCTTCAGTGGTGTGGGAGCTGCTGGACAAGACTGAGAAGCACACTCTTATAGCCCACGCTAAAGTTCAAACTGCTGGGATCAGCAATTCCACTCTGGCTTGGGCTAGTTTAAATGCTCCCTCCATGCGCGGGTGTCAGCTGTATTATAGGACAGCACTGAGTTCAATGCCTCACAACTCCTGTGTTCTCCTTCCCCCAGTGCCCAGAGAGCTATCTGCACCTTGCTTCAGGTTGGGGAGTGTGGCATTGGTGATTCAGGACAGTTTTTTCTTTCTCTTCAGTGCCTCTTTCAGTGAAATGAAGTCAAAACGAGGTAGTGCGAGTGCTTACCTGATTTTTGGTTCTTATTAAGGTGCTTTCTTCTGTGTAGATAGTTGTTAATTTGCTGTCCTCATGGTGGTGGGGAAGACCATTTGTGGCACTTTCTATCCTACCATGTTGCTCTGCTCTCCTCCTAAATAATTATTTTTAATGATTAAATTTAATACTTATGTAAAATATATAAAACTGTAGACCCTGTCACTTAAAAAAGATTAAACAGATTTTTAAAATACATGAAACTAATATATTTCCTCAAAATTTTCCCTGATTATCTGTTTATTTATTCCTATGCCAACACCATAATTACTCTGGCTTTATAATTTGTTTTAATATCTAAAAAGACTGCAACACCTCCCAGCATCCTTAAAAATTGTTGATATTATCAATTATTTGGATTTCTATACAAAAAATATATTTTAGTATAATGTTAGTATATTTGGCTGTAAATTGGCTTTACATTAATTTCTGTATGAATTTCAGAAGAACTGACATTTTTATATTGTTAAACCTGGGATTGCTACAAGTTCAATTTTGCCTCTTTATTTGTGTAAAACAGCAGGCAAAGGCAGAAGTTACTATGTTAACAGAGGCTGCCCCCGTTTACCATGAGGTGATGGATTTGGTGTCACATAATGGGGGCTGGGAAGAATATGTCTGGAGCTGGGAGATTTACTGAGGCCCCTCTTGGTGCCTCCATTTCCAGTATTAACAAAAAATAGGCAATTGCAACAACCACAGCCTCAAAAGACAAAGTCAACAGGGAGCTCAGACTCTTCAGGGATGCAGGTCTGTGTTATCCTACTATGCAAGCACCTTCACTCGGCAGAAGTTAAGAGAAAGTTGAGGAGCAACATAGGAGAGAGAGTAGAAAGATTTATTATGTGCTAGGGACAAACTGCAGCATCAGGGGCTGTAGCTTGTCCCATTAGCTATCTTGAGGGCCAAGATTTTTTTTTTTTTTAATGTCTAGAAACTGCTGCTGACCTAGATGAATGAAAAGGCAGGGTCCATTTTACCTGGGATGTAGGTGGTTCTCTGCTGCAAAGGGGATTGTAGTAGACACTGGCGAGTGCCCAGTCCTTTCTGTTCTGCTAACAACTTCCAGTGTTGGTGTCCTGTGTCTGAGGGCATTTTCTGGAAAGCTGCTTTACCTATAATTGTGTCAGGCTGGAAGTGCCCCAGAAGTTATTCTCGCTAGAAGTAACTTTCAGGTAGTAATGACTTATGAACTCTGCCTCTTTAACCCTTCAGTATGAAAATCTCAAAGCATGTGTTTTGCAAGGTTCCCCAGAGTTTCTTTGCAGGATTCAAATTTTGTTGCCCTCTTTGGCGCTGGTTGAGTTTCACTCTCTCCCTTTCCTGTCTCAAATCATGTACCCATTTCTCTGCTGGGGCAAACCTCACCTCTCAGATAAACCAATCACAGGCAACTTCCTGTCTTATGAAGGATTCTTGGCATACCCAAATGCGGTTGCTTATGTCCAAAGAAAATAAAAACAACTGAAAAGTATTAGAACTGATGAAGGAGATTGGTATTGTAGTCACTATATATACATACATCTCTTTTTGTGTCCATGTCCATGTATATTGTGTGTCTATGAGCACACATACACACCCAAAAATGTATATATAATCAAATCACTTTCCTTGACACTAAAGGGAAGAGTTGGAAAATAGAGGAAAGATTACTTATATAATGGCAACAAAAATACAAAATGAAACATTAACAAAAATCTTTATATAAATACAAAATATATTATTAGAATGAAACTTTTTACAACATAAAAATATATAATAATATTCCATATTTCTGGAAATGAAGATTTACTGTTGTAAATATATCAAGAATGTATCAATTAATTGGCTAAAATAGAAATAGTGTATTATATAATTGCAATCAAATTGTGATTGTCCAAAATCTTGACAAACATTCCAAAATTCATATTAGACAATAATTTTTATAAGTATCAACTTGAAAAAGAAAAATAAAGGAAGAGAAAATTTATTCTATTTAAAGGTTTGCATTGTCATTGATAAGTAGCTTTGTGGAAGACAATGTACGTATTCCTAGCTTTAGAAAGAATGAAAATAGAATCTCAAATTGGATGGAAATAAGGGGTTATTTCAGGAATGTTATTGGGAATATTGGGAAAAAAATTAGCTGGATATCTACATAATTAGGAATGGATTGAATATTTAGCCTACAAATATCCAAGAGATAGAGAAATGTTTTCTTAATCTTGAAATAAATACCAGAAATCCTAAAAGAAAATGATGTTAGAATCTGATTTTAAATTCTGCAAACTTGGAAAGAGAAAATTATTTTGCATGATAACATGTAGAATAAACAAAGTTAAAATATAAAGAAAGAAAATTAGGTGAAATTAAATTGATACACACTGATATAAACATATTTGTACTGTACAAATCAATATAAAAGGAGGACCATCTCCAAAGGTTACAGGTAATGGGTACAAACAGGAAAATTCCTCACACACACCTGCACACACATGCACAGAAACTCCAAAGCAGGAATGGTACACAATAATATGAACAAACCAAAGAATATAAACACAAAACAAAAATTAGTGAATATTTTTGGCTTTCAGATTAGCAAAAATTAAATAACATTGATAATATTAATTGCTGGGAATGGTATGGGAAAAGTGGTGTTCTCATTTGCTCCTCATGGCAGGCCATGTGGCAGGCCAGGTTTCACTAATGCAGGCCTCTGTCACAACTGTCTCAGTATTCAATGACTGTTTAAGTTAAATATTAAAAGCTAAGAAAAAAAAGCCAGTGCCCTCATAAAAAGGCTGGAATGTAACAAAAGCCCATCAAGAGTTTTGCCTAGGCCTTTCCTGGGCCTTAAAGAATGACAAAATAATGAAGGAATTCTTAACAGTAACCAAATGGATTATACAAGTTTTACTGTGGATCTGAAGAAACTCCCCAGGCCTCCACAAAGAAGTTTATTGGAAGTCTGAAGGAACTCCCGACCCTCAGTGATTTAGCAGGAGACAAGATAAGGGTAATCCTCCCAGCACCTAGACCCATTTAAATTAAGCAAAATTCCTGAGGCTCCAGAAGAAGGTCTTCAGGACTCAAACCTTACTTATAAATTAAAAGAAGTTAATTACTTATGTCTTTAGATGAATGCACACTTACATGTAGACATATAGCTTAGAAGGTACATAAGCTCTGAAAAACTTTGTAATTTTGAGTTGGTCTGGTGATACATTCCAGGCCCTCCAAATGTAACCAGTTACAGACATAAAAACTCTCTTCCTCACCAGTTCATCTGCATCTCATTATTATGCCAGAGAAATAGCAGCCCAGCTCTCAGTTTGGTCCAGGAACAAATTCAGTGAGCCAGCCAGAAGAGACTGGGATGGTGCTGTGTTCAGTGGCCAGCAGCTTGCTGTGAGACAGTCTTCAGGAGGATCCCAGCAGCTGTTGGTGAGATTTTCCAGGAACCCTCTCAAAGGCTGTCCCATGCACAAAATTGCATGTCCCTTTCACTACTGGGGAAGAACAGATACCAGGTACAGACAAGCTCAAAAAGTGAGTTAACCGTATCATATGCTGGGAGACTATTGTTTTCCTGTCTGGACTTGTTAAGCCATTTGTCCGGTACCACCAAGGGAAGCAATAAGGCTCATCCATACACCCACTTTGCATTTTGGTTGAGATCCGGTTTTGAGTTGGTTTTGAGTCTGTTTTGCCTGAGTGCACTCCCCCTTGTGTTTGTCTGAAATTTGTCTTGACTTGTTTATGTATCTGTCTTATCCCTTTTAATGCCATGTGAACTTGAAAATGGGAAGTATTGGGTCCATTCCTGCTGAGAGGCCCCTTGGAAGGAAAAATAATTTCTTTAGGAGCTCAATGGTTAAATTTCAGCTTAATTAAAAGCTAACATCCAAGATGTGTATATTTATGTGTTCATGTTTGTATTTAAAAGGGCTTTATGTTTTTATTTTCATTTATTTCTCTCCTAGGGCCTTGTCTTTTTGAGCAAAGGGTTTTTTTTTTTTTTATCTCGGCGGACTGAATTTTGTTTTCTTTATTAATAGCTACTGCAACAGAAGCTACTGTAAGGTTTTTAAGAGAAAGTTATAATTTAGATACTTAGAAATGTCTTTGTTTGGAAAAAACTTTTTTTTTTAAGTGCACTGTGAAAGTATTACATGGTCAAGCCTCGTAATAATTCTCGCTTTTTGAAAATCCAGGATTTGGTGTGGGCTTTGCCCAGAGCTCAACAATCCAGTTAAAAAATAAGAAAATGGAGGTCTTATGATTTATAAAATGTACTTCTATTGGCTTGCCTAATACGTCTATATGTTTCTGTCTTGTGTACACCATGTTTCACTACTAAAAAATATAAAAGAGATTTAATTAATTGGCTCAGAGAAAAATAAAAGCACTTAAATACTCTAACAGAGAAAAATAAGAGTAGTCAAAAGCTTTTCCAAGTTTATGTAACTTAAGTAAAATCTTTAATAAATAAGCAAGTTTTAAGAAATGATTGATAAAGTAATATTAGAAATGTCTTAAGAGTTGCCAGCATACATTTTTGTTTGCATTCATTGATCAAGCAATTTCATACTTATCTCTGCCAAATATTATAAGGTGTCAAAATGTGACAGAGTCTACAAAACTGTAACTTAGCCCAAAACAGAATAATCTTTGCTTGTGTATTTTTTAATAAATGAAAAATTGATATTGTTTTAATGAAGATAGCCATATCTTGAAATACCCTAACTTCTAATCTTGTGGCCTTAGGCAGGCTAGTCCACAGACAAAAAATAGTTTGTTCTGGGAAAAGACTGTTATCATCTTTGTTTCTAAGCTAAACCACAAACTATGTTAATAAACAGGAATAGCTTGGTAGTTAGAAGCAAGATGGAGTCAGTTGGGTCAGATCATTTTCACAGTCTCGGTTATAATTTTGCAATGGTGGTTTCACAACTTTAAATGATGACTATCTCAGTTTTCATAAATATTCTAGGTAAATGGTTAAAATAAATAATTAAATAAATGTAATGAGATAAATGCTCGTAAAGAAACTTGTTATAATTTAGAATCTAAAGTTATATTAAACAACAGATATTTCATTATTTGTGTATTTTCCAATAAAAATATATTGTAGGAAAACATTCTTTCTAAAAATTGTGTCCTTTTTAAAGAGTAACTAATTTTTGTCTAATTCAAAGTTTATTTATTGGTTCTATATAAAACCAGGTAAAAGAAACCAGGACATGAAAGAGATATAAGGAAAGTTATAAAAATAAAGAGAGTTTTAAAGATTATTGGTAAAATAAAACTATCTTCAAAATGTAAACATTTGGTCTATATTATGCAGGTCAAATATTAGGTTTGCTAAATGCTTTAGGTCATAACCTGCTTCTTTGACTAAAAATTTTTCAATTTAGTTTGCAGTGTTAAATTCTAGATAAGGCCTGTGAACATGTTAAATTAGCCATGCCCCGTAGCTACGCAAAAAGGTATTAAAGAAAAAGGAATGTATATAAGAAAGGATCTTGTATGGTAAATTATTGTCCTAAAGTAAAATAAGTGGTTCCTTAAAGAGAGGGATGTTTAGGACAAATCAGAAAGTCAAGGCATGTCAAAGATTGTATAAGTCATGAAAGGGCTTATGAAAAGGAATTTACGCAGGAAATGTTGTACAATTTAAAGGTGGTTAGGCCTCCTAAATGCTTTATGAAACATTACTATGACTCTCAGCGGTACAACTTGCTTGCTTTCAGCTAGGTAAGACCTGGGACATATGGAGTTAGACTCTGTAATAAGTCAGACCTTATCTACACTTCTGCCTAGGTCCCAGGCTCCACACCTAGTACATAATTAAAATCACATAAATACCAAGGTTTTCACCACAAGTAAAGGTTGCTAAGAGTTAATAGTGTAGTGTGTATTTGTGACTATTAAAGAAACTGTTTACATGCAAGGTGTATAAGGAAACTAAAATATACTTTTGGTAAAAAGATCATAAGGAGTTATAAGAATGTAGGTTTTTGCCTAGACTAAAAAGTTAAAAGCTTATTTTGAGTTGGATAAAATAAAAGTAAAGTTTTACACAAATTGTGGAAGGTTAATTGTGAAGGAAATTCTGGGTGTAAACATATTGGCTAAAGTTAAAGGGGTATCTCCAGTTTTTCTGTAAATTGAGCATTAAAATAAAAGCACAATGGGTTTCTCTTGGAGCACTAACCTGCTCTTTAACAAAAATTGTAAAGGGCTATAAAAAGTGTGCACAAATCTTACCTTATGGTCAAACATTAAAATTGGGTAAATACATCTATAAGGATTTATTAAGAAGTGGGTTTAACATTAATAGTACACTAATGTGAAAGTGAAATTTGGCTTATTTGGTAAAAAAAATTATATGGTAAACATTGTCAAATATAAAATGGAGTTTGGCTTTCTTTGGGCTATATTTGTATAAATACATTATTTGTATGTGTTCTAAAGTTATGGGGAACTCCTATAATTCCAATATATCTTAGTGTATGTTGTTAGTAATAATTATATTGTTATGTTAAAATTATTGTGTGTCACAGAGATAACAGGTTTCCTTGTCAATTGTGTCTGTAACACAATATGGCTACCCTAAAACTTTTTGTCACACATTATTGCGGGATCTGGTCAGCAGCCCGCAATGCAACAGGGCTCTCTCTTTGTTCCTAGGTGGATCTGCAAGTTGCTAAATAATAGAGACACACAAGATAATGAAAGCTGGATCCAAGGGGGCCACCGCCTTCTGGTCCCACAGTGCCAACAATGCACTGGATATACCAGCATTTATTATTAAGTTTAGTGAGGGCGGGTGTGGGTTAGTGAGGGATTTAGGGTCATTTGATTATGAGGTGAGATGGTCACATGGGGATGAAGTAATTCTTTAACATAACACTTGTATGTTGAAGTACAGTATACAGAGGTAAGAATTTACAATATAGTGTGTGCATCAGTAATTTCTAACAGAGCCTTAAAACAGAAACACAATCTTTCCATAACCTATGATTAGCAAGATATTAATCAGCAGTAACAGTTGCAACAAAAGCTGGTTACAAAAAATCCACAGAAACAGGACGTGGAGCTAGACAACTGGTTAGACCAGAAATTCTCAGAAGGGAGTGTGCCTTCACCCTAAAGAGGCCTAGAAGAGCCATGGCAAGATGAGGGCATTTATAGCCCTGTCTTATCCATATGGACAGGTGCCCCCCATGCATCCGTTTATAGGCTCTCCACAAGGGTCGCATTTCATTCCCAGAGCTATGAACATCTGCTTTTCTGGGATAGGAATCTTGGTGATGTGAAACCTCCCTGACAGCATGTCCGTTCATAGGCTGTCTGCAGGGGGATGTGCATCACGTGCTGTTGGCTCATTCTGGGATTCCAACCTGGCATTGTCTTTACACAATCCTGCATGCAATTTTGTATTTACAATAATCAGGAGCATTTCATCTTTTATTCTGTAGCCATAGTTTCAGGGGGTCTACCTACATCTCCCCCTTTTCTCTGATTTAAATGAACGATAGCAGTCATAGCTTGGCACTGATCACGATTCAATTGAAGAATTTTTTTTCCAATTTTACACATGAACAATAAACCAATAGCACAAATTATACACAGAACAAAATTAACAATACTGGATCCTCCCAAAGAGTTTACCCATTGAATGAGGTTGAGATTGGATAATCTCTCAGAGATACCATCTAAAACTTCAGCACTGGGTAAAGCAGTTAAGTGTACTTGAGAGGCCTCAAAAATCTGTTCTTTTAGCTTGCTTATGTCTAAACTTAAATTATCTTCACTTCCTTGTAAATGGCATTTTACTGATTCCCAATTGTGAACAGACTCATTATATTGAAATGGAGTTATACAAAAATCAGAAGTATTCCAGTCATATTGCGTTTGTAATCTGTGTTCTAAATTCATAATTCTATCTCCCATCCACATAACAGTTTGTCTTAGATCATTAATTTGGCCAATTTTTGATCAATACCTGACTGGTAATTCCACATTTGAGTAGAATTTTTTTTCCATTTATCCACAAAATGAACATTCATCCACAAAATGAACAAAATGAATACCTTCTGTGGCTCTGACTGTTAAAATACTATGATATTGATTAAAGGATGAGTCAATACAAGTATACAAGTAACAATTAACACAGGTAATTATGTTGATTTTTGAACTAATATGCATCTTTCCTACTAATAACATATATGGTGGTTTAACACAACTTTTAAGTGGTACAGTTTTGTTGGACTCCATATAGATAGTATACATATTTTGGGATGGTACTCTTTTTTGTGAAAGTGGGGTGGGGGCAATAGGTTGTATGGGAGGTGGTGAGGGGAATTTAGCAATGGGGTGGTATAAGTCCTCATAATCTTTACTGTCCCATCTTTGAATTGACCTTTTGATGATTGCCATAGTGATATTTTTGGCTGTGTGGAAATAGTAGTGTAAATCAATCTGTTTTCTTAGTTTTCAAGGTGACAAGCTGGATTTACTTATAACACTTTCTCCAGCCCAAACTCTCATACCAGTCATAGTTATTGTTAATCTCCATAATTCTGAATGTTCAGGTCCTAAGTGGGGAATGAGCCTTGGCTTTGGAGGGGCAACCCCTGCCCCTTTCCACCTAAGAGGAAAAAAGAAGTTAAATCTATGATATAATAGGGGAGGGTTGTCACTACTTTTTTGATAAGTAATATCATAGAGAAAATGTTGACAATCTCTGTGACCTTGAGAACAATCATTAGTAATATGACCTTTAGGAGCCCAATCAACAATGGTGTAGTGAGAAGAATTAAATAACACAGTTCCTTCTGAATTAACACAATCCTTCCATATTAATTTGTCAGCATTTGAAGACAAGTTGAGGGGATATGCAGGTCCTAAAGGCTTATATTGGGATGTGTGAATATAATCAGTAATTCCTGTTTTGATCTGCCTTAGAGGTTTTAATGAGAGCCCTGATACCAAGTGTCCTAAAGGAGGCACAGAGTGACCAGATGGTAGTGTGACCACTGAAGTTTGAATATCTAATGAGAGACATCCATTAGTGGGTCCCAGGCACAAAGGTGGATACCTAAAACCTAAAGTGATATTGAAAGGGGTTCCTTATTCTGAAGGTTGGGCAGGACAACGATCATCTACAGAACCAGGCATCTAGATACTATCATTAACATAGACCTTGATAGGAGCGTCCATCCATGCCATGGCTGAAATAAGAGGAGGAAAAGGAATATAAGCCCAATATGTATAGTTTTTAACAGCCTGTGGAGTGACAGAGGGTAGAAGGATCAGTGTCATCAGGAGGAGGCAGAGGTTGAGCCAGACCTGGATCACCAGAGACAAGTGGTTCAGGATGGCTGACTGGATTGTCTGTTGTAAAGGAGTTAGCATGGTCATTTTCTTCTTTTTGATGATTGGATGTGTTAGTTGTTTTCTGCTATGGTGCTTTTTCAGGAAATTTCTGTGTCTCGTTGTTGCATGCATTTTCAGGACAAAATTTCAGGCGTCTAGCAGGAATCCAAACAGGAGATTGATGTTCACCTGGGGAAACACAAGCATAGCCTCTTCCCCACGTTAAAATAGAACCTTGTGACCACATGTTAGATTGAACATCTTTCCACCATACCTTGGTTTACCGTAGGACGGTTACCAGAGAAATGTTTTTTGGCAGCAGTAACAGAACTAGATTTAGGAATATTAAGAAAATTTAATGTGAGCAATGCCAAGCTTAGTTGTATGTGAGGGGTAGACAACTCCTTATCCCCCTCTTTTTGTTTAAGTAATTGTAATTTTAAAGTTCTGTTACTACTTTCTACAATAGCTTGGCCTTGTGGGTTATAAGGAATACCAGTAATATGTTTAATATGCCACTGATCAAGAAAATTTTTAAAAGCTTTATGGCAATATGCTGGACCATTGTCTGATTTGAGCTCACTAGGAATTCCCATAACTGCAAAACATGAAAACATGCATTTTTTGGCATGAGAACTGTCTTCTCTGGTTTGACAGGTAGCCCAGATGAAATTGGAAAAGATGTCAACTGTGACATGTACATAAGCTAATTTTCCAAAAGAAGAAAGATGAGTAACATCCATTTGCCAGATAACATTAGGAGAAAGGCCTCAGGGATTAACTCCGGGAGATTGTGTGGGACAAGAACCTGACATTGAGAACAGTGTTGTACAATTTGTTTAGCTTGTTTCCAACTGAGAGAATATTTATGTTTAAGACCTTAGACATTAGTATGCATGAAGTGATGAAATTGTTCTGCATTTGTAATGGCTAAAGAAACTAGAGTATCAACTTTATGATTACCACTGGATAAAGGTCCAGGCAAGTTAGTATGAGAATGAATGCTAGTGATGAAAAAAGGGTGGTTTCAGTTTCTGACAGTTTTTTGTAACAAAGAGAACAAGGAAAACAGATTAGTGTCAGCAATATTTTTGATGATAGCTCTTTCTGTTGCCTTAGTGGCATGGACTACATATGCTGAGTCAGAAACAATATTAAGAGGCTGATCAAAATCCTGTAACACAGATAAGAGCAAACAACTTGGCTTTTTGAGCAGAAGTGTATGGAGTAGAAATGACTTTATCTTTTGGTCCTACATACCCTGCCTTTCCATTACTGGATCTATCAGTAAAAATGGTAACGGCTATCTCTAGTTGTGATGAATGAGTAAGGTTTGGTAGAATCCAGGAAGTATTTCTTAGAAATTGAAAGAATTTTGACTTAGGTAAATGATTATCAATAGTGCCAATGAAGTCAGCCAGATTAGTCTGCCAGCACAAAGATGTAGAAAAGGCATTTTTAACTTCATTTTTTGACAAAAGGACCACAATAATGTTTGGATCAAAGCCAGAAATTTTAGTGATATGTTGACATCCTAACCCAATCAAAGTGGCTATTTGATCAAGATATATTGAAAGAGTTTTAGAGGCTGAATCAGGAAGAAATACCCATTCAACTAGAGAATCATTTTGTACTATAAGTCCCATAGGAGAGTGGATGGAAGGAAAAACAAAATTGTAAAGGCAAATTTGGGTCAATACGAGAGACTTGTGCCTCTCACACTCTTTGTTCTACAAAAGACAACTCTTGTTTTGCTGGCTCAGATAGAGAGTAAAGACTGTTTAAATCTGTATCTCCTGATAATGTGGCAAATAGATGAGATAATGCATAAGTAGGGATGCCTAGGGTTGATCTGAGATAATTGATGTCACCTAGTAATTTTTGAAAATCATTTAAGGTGTTTAAATTGTCAGTATGAAGTTGGACTTTTTGGGGCTTAATGGAGTGAGCTTCTAGCTGCATTCCTAAGTACAGAAAAAGAGTGGCTTGTTGAATTTTATCAGGAGCAATGGGGAGTCCTGCATTGACAACAGCTAATTTTAAAGAGGTAAAACATTGAATTAATCATCTTTAGTGGGGGCAGCAATTAGTATATCATCCATATAATGAAGAATGTAATTATTTTTAAAAGTCTGTCAGATAGGTTGTAACACAGTACCAACAAACAACTGACAAATAGTAGGACTGTTAATCATTCCTTGAGGTAAAACTTTCCATTGATATCTAGCTGGGGCAGATGAATTGTTAATGGAAGGTGTAGCGAAAGCAAATTTTTCACAGTCTGAGTTGTCTAAAGGAATATGAAAAAAGCAGTCCTTAAGGTCAATGATAATTAAAGGCCATTCCTTAGGAATCATGGAGGTGGAGGGAATGTTGGGTTGTAATGCCCCCATAGGTTTCATAACTGCATTAACAGCTCTTAAGTCTGTTACCATCCTCCATTTTCCTGACTTTTTTTGTACAACAAACACAGGCGAGTTCCACGGAGACAAGGAGGGCTCAATAGTGTTTGCTTGTAGTAAATCATTAACAATTTCATAAGCCTCCAACTTGTGTTTGGACAGTGGCCATGGCTCTACACAAACAAGTGACTCAAACATCCATTGTAAAGGAATTGGTGGAGGAGGCTCAGCAGTGACCACACCTAAAAAGGGTATCCAAGTCCTGATTTATTAAGTTTTGGGGAGGGTTTCAAGGGCTCTTTGATTCCCTCTGCAGTAACTCCCAATCCTTTTCCAGGAACAAAATTCATTTTATACATTATGTTTTTGCTAGCTTCACTATAATTTGATAAAAGGATAGATATCTCAACCCCCCATTGTTGCAGTAAATCACGTCCCCATAAATTTATGGCACCAGATATTGCAGGATCTGGCCAGCAGCTTGCAATGCAATGGGTCTCTCTCTTTGTTCCTAGGTGTATTGGCAGGTTGAGAAATAATAGAGACACACAAGATACTGAAAGCTGGGTCCAGGGGGGTCACTGCCTTCTGGTCCCGCAGTGCCAACAATGCATTGGATACCAGCATTTATTATTAAGTTTAGTGAGGGCGGGTATAGGTTAGTGAGGGATTTAGGGTCATTTGATTATGAGGTGAGATGGTCACATGGGGATGAAGTAATTCTTTAACATAACACTTGTATGTAGAAGTACAGTATACAGAGGTAAGAATTTACAATATAGTGTGTGCATCAGTAATTTCTAACAGAGCCTTAAAACAGAAACACAATCTTTCCATAACTTATGATTAGCAAGATATTAATCAGCAGTAACAGTTGCAGCAAAAGCTGGTTACAAAGAATCCACAGAAACAGGATGTGGAGCTAGACAACTGGTTAGACCAGAAATTCTCAGAAGGGAATATGCCTTCACCCTAAAGAGGCCTAGAAGAGTCTTGGCAAGATGAGGGCATTTATAGCCTTATCTTATCCATATGGCCAGGCACCAGCCATGAATACATTTATAGGCTCTCCACAAAGGTCCCATTCCATTCCCAGAGCTATGAACATCTGCTTTTCTGGGATAGGAATCTTGGTGATGTGAAACCTCCCTGACTGCATGTCCATTCGTAGGCTCTCTGCAGGGGGAAGCACATCACGTGCTGTTGGCTCCTTCTGACAGTCCCAACTGGCATTGTCTTTACACAATCCTGCATGCAATTTTGTATTTACAATAATCAGGAGCATTTCATCTTTTATTCTGTAGCCGTAGTTTCAGGGGGTCTCCCTACAACCCATAAAGAATTGCTGTCTTGTTTTAGTCCTCTTTAGAAGGTGGTTTTATAATCAGCTATAAAGCTCTAACAGGTGTAATGCAGGTTTCTGATAACTTTGGAGATTGTGACATCAGAATAGAAGAAAAATGTTCAGGACATTTGAAGAGCTAAAATGTTCACTAATATCAAGCAGGACAGGAATTAACTGCCTGAACTGAACTAATAGGAGACTGGAGTGATCATTTTGACATTTTGCTTAAAGTATTGCTAATCCTTTGTTTTGCTTTTCAAAGTCAAAGAAACTTTTCCTTTGAGCTATTGACAACTTTGAACAACTTAGTATACTGCCATGAACAAAATTTGGAGCATACTTTCTTCTCTCTACCTGATTTTCTCCAGAATTTGGAAACTGAGTACTCTTAAGTTATGGCAATATAGTTATTTGCACACATGAAGTAAGAATGCATTTTCTTTTGTAATGGAACACAATCGAAAATCCTGGTTTTTTTTTTTTTTTTTTTTTTTTTTTTTTTTTTTTTTTTTTACCACGGGTTTGACTGGATTTTCATGCTTTCCTTTAAGGAATGAAACTTGACTTGTGGTGCCAATAAAGCCCTTGGAAAACTGGCCTCATATTTTGTGTACACAGTCCCTGTACAGGGTTTCTGACCTGTGCTATGTAAAGAATGTCACTTTCTCACAGACTGGGAACTCCAAGTTGGAAGCTCAAGAGGCGAGGAATTCACCAAACTCATAGGTATTTAATGGTACAAATCTATAGCTGGGCTTGGCTTTAAAAATTTCTTATCTCAGATTCCTTCTATGAAACAAAGTTTCCTCAAAGCTAATTTAAAAGGCCTATGTGAAAAATTGTTATTCTTTCTGGACTTCATACTAATAACCTATCCAAGCATAATAAACAAACCAGTCCTACCATAATTTGCCTTTTAATAAAAATGGAAAATTGGAGAGAAAAAACTATATTTCAAAATTATAGTATACTCATTGTTAAATTCCAGTCTTGCCTAATGTTTTTCAGTTTTTATTATTTTCTACAGTTTGGATTAAATTCTAATTTTTCTGGCTACAAGTCTCCAAAGCAATGTTTTCAATTTTTTTCTTTTTCTTTTCTTTTTTCCCCATTTTTCCTAACTGGAAATCACTGAAACCTAAGCCGTGCTTTCTTAAACCCCTGTGAACTGAAGACTAAATGTTTCAGCAGGTGCTGCCTCTAAGCCCCTGAAACAAAGAGTGCTAATGGGAACAAATAGACCTCCCCAACTGCAGTGCTGCATTTGGTACCCCGTAACAATGACACTCAGCAGGAAGTAGCCAGAAATATTACAATGCCCCATATCCCTACAATTCTCGTGATAAATTAATATACAAGTATGATAGGAATTATGCACAAATTGACAGTGGGGATTGTGGCAGGCAGGTTGCATTAATGCAGGCCTCCATCACCACTGTTTCAGTATTCTATGAGTGGTTAAGTTAAATATTAAAAAAAGCCAGTGCCCTTATCCAAAGACTGAAATGTAACAAAAGCCCATCCAGAGATTTGCCTAGGCATTTCCTGGGCCTTACAACATGACAAAATAATGAAGGAGTTCATAACAGTACCCATTAAGGATTATATAAGTTTTATTGGGGCTCTGAATAAACTCCCCAGGCCTCCACAAACACATTTATTGGACTTCTGAAGGAACTCCCCAAACCTCAATGGTTTAACAGGAGACAAGATAAGGGTGATCAACCCAGCACCTGGAGACCCATTTAAATTAAGCACATTTCATGGGGCACCAGAGGAAGGTCTTCAGGACTCAGATCTTAGTTATAAATTAAAATAAGATAATCGCATATGTCTTTAAATGGAATGCACAGTTACGTGTAGACATATAGCTTGGAAGGTATATAAGCTCTGAAAAACTTTGTCATTTTGAGTTGGTCTGGTGATAATTTCCAGGCCCTCTGAATGTAACCAGTTACAGAAATAAAAACTCTCTTCCTTCCCAGTTTTTCGGCATCTTGTTATTGGGCCACAGGAAATAGCAGCCCAACCCTCAGTTTAGTCCAGGAACAGTCACATTGGGGAAAGTTCTAGGGGAGGCCATGGGGCACACTATATCTGTCAACTGTCTGAATCTTAGCAGCCTGTAGCCAAAATATGGCTCTAGAAGATGAAGAGCAGTTCACAGCCTCCATGTAGAAATGCACAGCAACTCTGCTTGTAGCTTTTATGAACTTTCATCAAGGCATTCTCAAACCTTACAATTCTTAACATTAAGAATCCAAAACGCCTTGCCCAAAACCCATGATCCCATCTTCTACACCTGGACTCTCAGCATCATACCCCTTAATACCTGCAAGGGCAGGCAGGTATCATCCATTGCATGAAGGAAATAACCTTTGTATAGTTGGTCATCGATACTCTGTGTCCAAGGGTAGTACAGGAAATGTTTTTATTAAAAGCATTCAATTGCTTTTCAATTAGTAGAAAATCATTTCTGAGAAGGAAAATGAAATTTGCTTTTCCTTTAATCTGCCTCCTCCTCTCTGAGGTCGACTTTGGACTCTGACAGTACCTGGGGCCCAGAGCTCTCTACTCATTATGGATTCTCATGTCTCCAATTGCAAAGAACAGTAGCCCTGTGAACCAACCTTCTAGTGCATTGACAAGGCAGGAGTGATCAAGGAATCTATTTTTTTCTTGCTATCTCTTTAAGGAATACTAGAGGAAATGTCTTCTCTGGATCACCAACTAAATATAAGGATAGTATTTGAGGTGGTTGGGTTACCTGGCTGGATGGAGGCAGTGGGGTGATGCCTGATGGAGAACTTTCACCCCAGGGTCCCCTCTGGGCTGATTCAAATCCCCCCATCTTCATCCTCTCTGCTTCCTTACAGCAGGCCTTAGGGACCAGCTGCTCTCCTTTCTTAAAATCTCATCATCTATTTTTTACCTTTGAGTTTGTCTTCCATCCAGTTGACTAGAGAATAGGATGTCATTTCCCCTTTGCCTGGGGTAACAATATCACTGCCTTGTCACTACGATAAGGTGGAGACAATGATCACAACCACAGGGAGGTTACTTTTCTCTGTGCATTGGGAGCTCTGTATATTGTTCCTGATTCCCTTTCAAGATGTTAATTGAAATACCTTTTTACATTTCTTTTAATTTTTTTGTGAGTTTCAGTCTTTCCAAATTTCCCCCCTTTCTTACATGTTCCATGCTGTCATCTCTGAGACCATCAGCCCTGTTGGCATCCACCCACTCACTAAGGCCTCTCAGGACCTTCTCTTCTAATAAGACAATTGTACTTGGTCATATAAAAAGCCAGGTCTTCATTGATGCATGGTTGAAGCACTAAATTTATATTAAATCTGAGGTCATACCTATTGTTAGAGTGATGCAACAGATGCAACAGAGACTCTTTATTAACAGAATGGCAACGCATAGTCATGGTACAATTGTCCCAGATCTCAATTTATAGATTAGGTACATTAAGCATTTTATTTATATCATGGGAAGATTTTTTACAGGGGTACTCACTGCCTGATTTCTCCAACTCAAACTCTTTTCATTAAGAAGATTAGTTACAAGCCAAATTTAGAGGAGTAATCATTTTGCAATTGATTGCTATTTTGCAATAGTAATTTATTTTTATATCATTCTATTACAGAAATGGTGACTCTGAAACGTACTTATCAGCTCTTTTCTCTTGGAAGGTATTATTTATACATAAAAGTATAGAATGTACACTTTAAGCTGTTACATTTGCTCTTAATAATGGGGCTTGTGAAACCTATGCATGATTTTGTTGTGAAATCTACTTGGGAATCACACATGGGAATGCATAATGCAACTGTCATGCACAGTAAAACATACCAGTACTTAGAAAAAAAAACTTATGTAGACAGACTCTGCTCTCTAATTCTCTTATTTTATTTACTGGAGTAGTTCAGTCACAGTTCCTTGCCCAACAGAATAAAAGGCAAAATAGTTGACATAGTCTCTGTCTCTTATTTTGTTGTTGTTCCTCTCAGATCTCTAGGCACAAGTTCAGTGTGGATCCTGCCATCTTCTTCTCATAATGCTTATCAAATTTCTCATTCATAGCCACAGTAAAATGGTTCTTCCAGTCTCCAGGCATCCCTGTAGGACATCAAAGAAGTTCATGACAGACTCTGCACCCATTCCACCTAACCTTTCTATAGTGAATGGTTCCTAAGCCTACCCACATGATTCTCCCATGAGTGACGTCCCTCAATCCCACTCCCCCTGGTCTTTCCACTATTTTCCCTCCACTTGGCCTTCTTACCACAAGGCAGACAGCATCCTTACATTCCTTCCTGAAATGTGGCAGGCCACACTGAGGTGCCCCACTGGTGTCAATATTCTGCTCCAGGGTACACTCCTGGCTCTAGTGTACCCAACCCAAAGTCTACAGCTGGTTACCATCATGGACTTCCTGGGGGACATCCTATCTTGTTCTAAGAGGGACAGTGAAAGACCTTACAAGATGTAAGTAACCTCACTGTAGAAGATATTACTTGTTGGGTAAAATTAAAGAGTAAATCCACCAGAAGTGACACTTAGATACAAGTGATCTTCTGCACACTGTTGTACCTTGTCAGCCCAACAAATGCTATACTAATGAATTGTTTCTCTAAATTATCCTAGTACTTTATTTCTACTTGTTTCCTACCCTTTGACAAGAGGATTAATCTGAAATGCTTGCCCATAATATCAAATTCTAGAGTCCAACTTGCAACTAGTTAATTGGAATGTTCTGGAATGGGGTCACTTTTTTTTTGTTTGTTTTGTTTTGTTTTTGAGATGGAGTCTTGCTCTGTAGCCCAGGCTGGAGTGCAGTGGCATGATCTCTGCTCACTGCAAGCTCTACCTCCCAGGTTCACGCCATTCTCCTGCCTTACCCTCCTGAGTAGCTGTGACTACAGGTGCCCGCCACCACACCCGGCTAATTTTTTGTATTTTTAGTAGAGACGAGGTTTCAACATATTAGCTAGGATGGTCTCGACCTCCTGACCTTGCGATCTGCCCGCCTCAGCCTCCCAAAGTGCTGGGATTACAGGTATGAGCCACCGCGCCTGGCCGGGTCACTGTTTTTAAAGGTAATTTTGATACAGTCAGGAGAACTGGTATTAGGGGATTCCTAGTATAGCTTCTACTTTACTTTCTTGTTTATAACTTTTTGCAGCTATTTTTGCATGTATCAAGAATGTTAACTTGTTGAGGACAGAAATAATGTTTATTTATCCATACACTCACACAACAGGCCTTTATGGAGTTTTTTTGAGGTATGAGTCTCTATACTAGGTTCTAGTGGAACAATACTGAACAAAGCATTCTCTTCAGGACAGTTTATTGTCCAATTTTGGAGACAGACATGAATACCAATAGTTACAAATCTAAGTACTAAGTGCTTAGCTAGGGTTTTGAACTACAGTGATGGACTAAAGATGAGTGTTCAAAGCTGCTCAGAGGATGCATGAGGCTTCAAGGGGAAGTTCATGATTGAGCTGGGTATTCTAATCAAAGTGACCAGCACCAACAGCATCACCTGAGTACTTGGGAGAAAGGCAAATTTGAGGGCTACTCCTGGACCTATGGAATCAGTATCTCAGAGCAGGGACCAGCAATCAAAGCTTTGGCAAGGTCTGCAGGGGTTCTAATGTGACTAAGGTTTCAGAACCACTGACATTAGCTTTCAGCAAACAGGCAGGGTGAAGGGAGCAGAGGTTCAAAATTTAACTGAAATGAGTTATTTCTTCCTGAAAATTAGGTTGAAAATTATTTTAGCCTATAGAGCAGAAAATTTATTTATTTATTTATTTATTATTATTTATTATTATTACTATTATTATTATTATACTTTAGGCTCTATGGTACATGTGCGCAACGTGCAGGTAAGTTACATATGTATACATGTGCCATGCTGGTGCGCTGCACCCACCAACTCGTCATCTAGCATTAGGTATATCTCCCAATGCTATCCCTCCCCCCTCCCCCCACCCCACAACAGTCCCTGAAGTCTGATGTTCCCCTTCCTGTGTCCATGTGTATTCATTGTTCAGTTCCCACCTATGAGTGAGAATATGCGGTGTTTGGTTTTTTGTTCTTGCGATAGTTTACTGAGAATGATGATTTCCAATTTCATCCATGTCCCTACAAAGGACACGAACTCATCATTTTTGACAAACCTGACAAAAACAAGAAATGAGGAAAGGATTCCCTATTTAATAAATGGTGCTGGGAAAACTGGCTAGCCATATGTAGAAAGCTGAAACTGGATCCCTTCCTTACACCTTATACAAAAATCAATTCAAGATGGATTAAAGACTTAAATGTTAGACCTAAAACCATAAAAACCCTAGAAGAAAACCTAGGCATTACCATTCAGGACATAGGCACGGGCAAGGACTTCATGTCTAAAACACCAAAAGCAATGGCAACAAAAGCCAAAATTGACAAATGGGATCTGATTAAACTCAAGAGCTTCTGCACAGCAAAGGAAACTACCATCAGAGTGAACAGGCAACCTACAAAATGGGACAGGCAACCTACAAAATGGGAGAAAATTTTCGCAACCTACTCATCTGACAAAGGGCTAATATCCAGAATCTACAATGAACTCAAACAAATTTACAAGAAAAAAACAAACAACCCCATCAAAAAGTGGGCGAAGGACATGAACAGACACTTCTCAAAAGAAGACATTTATGCAGCCAAAAAACACATGAAAAAATGCTCAACATCACTGGCCATCAGAGAAATGCAAATCAAAACCACAATGAGATACCATCTCACACCAGTTAGAATGGCAATCATTAAAAAGTCAGGAAACAACAGGTGCTGGAGAGGATGTGGAGAAATAGGAACACTTTTACACTGTTGGTGGGACTGTAAACTAGTTCAACCCTTGTGGAAGTCAGTGTGGCGATTCCTCAGGGATCTAGAACTAGAAATTCCATTTGACCCAGCCATCCCATTACTGGGTATATACCCAAAGGACTATAAATCATGCTGCTATAAAGACACATGCACACGTATGTTTATTGCAGCATTATTCACAATAGCAAAGACTTGGAACCAACCCAAATGTCCAACAATGATAGACTGGATTAAGAAAATGTGGCACATATACACCATGGAATACTGCGCAGAAAATTTTTTAGAATTGAGTTCAGTGAAAGAAATGCCACCAACCTTTCCTCATGAATTTTGAGATGGAGTGATTGAATATGTGAGATGGTATCGCAGTTTGGTTGGCCATCGGATTATACTTCATTACATCAAATGAGGTATGGTGGATGATCTTGTTTACAACATCATCTGACAAAGTTTTCTCCAAGAATTCCAACACCTTGTGGATCTCCTGTTTTGGATTCTGACCATGGAAGAAAAAGGCATAGTGAAGAGGAAAGGTAGAAGAAGATCTTGGCCAATTAAACCAACACCCTGTTTAACAGAATAACATTGTCAGGAGGGTTTCTGGGTCTGACCTATAAGTCTCAGTGCCACTTACTTTTTTTATATCCTCCTAGAAGAGGTAGAGGATCTGGTGTGTGTCTTTTGCAGCCCAGTATCCTTTCACATGGTCAAACCAGGACCCATTAAGAACTGGAAGAAGTCAGAGCACTGTTAGTTCCCAGTACCGGGACAAAACCCAAGGCTATAAAATAAATTAGCACTCCTTTGAAATAAGCTTCTGTAACTTTCATTCTGGTTCCTTAATGAAGTGGAAATAATTTTCTACTGAGAAAATTTGCCTATATTTATGGTGTAAAGCAGAGATTTATTGTGCACATTTTTTAAATTTAATTTATTTTATTTTTTATTATACTTTCAGTTTTAGGGTACATGTGCACAATGTGCAGGTTAGTTACATACGTATACATGTGCCATGCTGGTGTGCTGCACCCATTAACTCGTCCAACAATGATAGACTGGATTAAGAAAATGTGGCACATATACACCATGGAATACTATGCAGCCATAAAAAATGATGAGTGCACATTTATTATATGTGACTTTGCACACGTTGACTATGTCTTGTGAAATGCCTTAAAATATTAGGCAATAAAATACTTCCCCTGTTCTGGGTGAACCGTGTTTAGTTTCAAACTCAACTAAGATTCAGGCCATCCGATAAAGGGATAGGGTCCTCCTGCTGCTTTCCCTGTATAGCTGTGCTATGCAGTTTGCAGGTTTCTGTTCGGAAAGAGATGCAGCAGCAGCAGAAAGAGAGGTGCCCTTGAGGAGAACTTCTATTTCCAGCTGAGGCTGCATCTATGTGGTAAACATGGGATGCATTTTCTTTTCACCAGTTGGTAAGAGAATGAGTGGACACCTGAGTTAGCCAGCACCATATTTTATCCCAGGGATGTTTTAGTGTCCCTGATAGGTTGTAACTTCTGGCAGCTTCCTGGTTTGGTTCTGGGCAGTCATTATAAACACAGAAGCTATCTTTATTCAGGGTGAGCTATGTTGCAAGCATTGTGCTAAGTGGACGTGAAGATTTGTCTGAAGGATGATGGAAAACATTATCCAGAGGAAAATGACCACAGACCAAGTGAGCAAGTGTGTGAAATGCTCTCTTTTGAATCACGACAAACAAAGATGTAAGTTTGCAGTGACTTGAACCATAGCATGTGTCATGGTGACTGGCATCTGTGTCAGCCAGGTTCTCCAGAGAAACAGAGCAATAGGCAAATCCAGAGAATACATTAGTTCATCCTTATGCACAGGGGATATATCACATGACCCCCAGCAGATGCCTGAAACCACAGATAGTACCAAATTATATTATAATAGTGTATATGTTTTTTCCTATACATACATGTGTATGTTAGTTTAATTTATATATTATTAGGCACTGTGAATGAATTACAAGAAAACATAATAAAACAGAGCTATTATAACTATATTCTGTAATATATTCACATCTATGTGAATGTAATCTCCCTCTCTCTATCCTTCTTTCTCTTGAAATACTGTAATAGTTTTGGATTGGGGTTGATTCTGGGTGACTGAAACTGCAGAAAGGGAAACCAAGTATAAAGGGGACTCATCCATGTATATGTATGTGTGTGCATGTTTTATATATGTGCATAATATATATGTGTACACATATAATTTATTTTAAGCAATGGCTATGTAATATGCATATATAGATAAATGTACATATATAATGTATATTATGTATATATGGTTTATTTAAAGGAATTGACTCCTGCAGTTGTGAGTCTTGGCATGTTTTAAATCTGTAGGGGATGCTGGAAAATCAGGAAAGATTTGATATAACATCCTTGAGGCAGAATCCTTTCTTTTGGAAACCTGAGGTTTTTTTTTTTTCTCTTAAGACCTTCAGGTGATGGCATAAGGACCACCCATATTATTAATATTTAACATTATCTCCTTTTCTTAATGTCAACTGATTATAGATGTAAATCACAACTACACAACTGACACTTTCACAGAAAGAACAGGATTGTTGTTTGATAAAATAAGTAGGTGTCACAATCAAGCCAAATTGACACAAAAAACAGTAATAAAACGTAGGCCTTGGGAAAAATCATATAAGAAATGAAGCTTGGATCCTCTCTTCCTCTGCTTCCTCCTACTTTTCCTGCTCTCAAAACTTCTCTGCATAAATATTGGAAATCTATTCACCTGGAGTCCTATGTAGATTTGTTATTTTTCTTATTTCCATCTGTCAGTCCTTTTTAATTTATGTTTCTAGAGAAAATGTTCTAATGAGGTTATCTCTCTTGATTCACTGGAGAGACATGCTTGATGGAAATTATTATTTATTGACTTTTCCACAGATATCTGTTTTTATTCAGGTCATGTTGTGGAAGTCACTTCATTTTGATTTTTCTTTTTACTCAAAAGAATATGAATATGAATATGTCAGGACTGGTTATAATGAAGCTCAGGTCCCTAACACACTTGCGCAGGGATAGTTAGGGTGCTCCAGGACTGGTAGCTCTCAGCATCACAACTCACCCATTTTGCTTATGGAAGTTTTAATTATTTGAGACACGTTAATGAAATTGTGGAGACACCGTGTAATTTTTATCCATTTGTCTAGGTTCTGCTCACTGCAGTTATAGTGAAATATTATAATCATGCTTCTGCATTAATGCTCATACAAATATGTAAAGATGATCCTTACATCCTAAATCACTTTATGTAGCCTTCTTGTCTTTCTTCTGTCTAGAGATTGTTGTTTTCATAAGATATTCTTCTGTGAAGGGTTTGAGATCCTTGCCAATCTGTTTTGACACCTGGTCAAATCTAGTCAATTGCTATTTTGAAAAGTATGTCCCTAATGTGTTCACTGCTTCTCTGGAAGGTGTGATCTTGTTTGTAAGTGGGTGAGGGTTCATGGCTGCTAATTCTAATGTGAGGTTCCTGCAGGTGAACAGGTTTAAGATTGTGGCCTATGACCTATGAGAAAGGCTCTCTGTGGCTGTGCAGTGTATGACTTTTGTAACTATACGTGATGGCCTGGCCATCCAATAACACTGCTAAATCAAACCACAGGATATCATCTCATGCCTTCCCACTGTCAGGTCTTTCCATACGAAATGTTGCCTCTTCTTATTTTGAAGTTGGTTGTTTGAAACTCAAGTCAAGGATTTGGGGCTTTTTACCTTTGTCCCAAAACTTATGACCCCAGCTGACCTCAATTTACATTTGTATTCAATTTTGGAAAAATAGCTCTTCTACCTGGCTTCTCCAGTCCCGGATCATCAAGATAGGACCTCCTCAATCAGGATGGCCTTTTGTAACCTTCTCCTGCAGTTTACAGAGGTGCTTATTGTTAGAGTCACCTGAAAGAGGGTACCAAAAAAATCAGTTTGAACTCACCTTTTCCCAACATGAATTTCTCATAAAATTCCTCTAAGTTCTGAGGATCAGGCATAAAGGAAGCCATCCTATGAAAGTGGTAGTAGGACACCAGGCAATCCTTGGGATTTCTGGCCACAGAGACAATCTGAAATCAAGGAGAGGAAAGGAAGCCATGGAGAGAAAAATAGACTGACATGAAATACTCTTAAGTGAGTGTTTCAATACAATGGTAACTATATCCTATAAGTTTATAGCATTAGATACATTAGTTATGAATTAAAACATTAAATAAATGGAGTCTTTTTGAGTCTGCAACCCTGATAGCCATGGAGAACACAAAGACAAACGAGAGCGCCCCACTTCAGAGTGGTTACGAGGAACTACTCTTCCTGGTTATGCAGGAAGATGAACACATTATTAGGACAGCACTGTCAATCATGGTTGGAATATGATGTGATATGCTGAGTAGTCATGGAGCCAGTGACAAAGCATTCCTGGGCATTCAGGGAACGGGCCATGAAATGGTGAGTTTCAGCTGTGTCTCAATGAGTTGAGAGAAATTTTCCAGATTCCTACAACAGGGGAAAGACTAGAGAGTGAGAAATCATTTTTGTGCATACCATCTCATTTGGCTCCTACTAGGGTCAGATTTAGGTAAGGAGAGAACAGGTGGTATACTTCAATAGAAGAAGTAAATGACCCTCAGAGGAATGGAGGCACTACCACTAATGCATGCTTCGTACACGAGTGGGTCATGCCTGGTCAGAAAAATTGGGACACTGAGTCCAGAGCTAGTTCCTTGATATTTGTATGAGACTCACACAAGGAATTTTTCAGACAGTGGTTCTCAAAGATTAGAGTGATATATATATATATATATGTAGCATATGTGTGTGTGTGTATATATATATATAGCATACGTGTGTGTGTGTATATATATATATGGCATATGTGTGTGTGTGTGTATATATATATAGCATGTGTGTGTGTGTATATATATATGTAGCATATGTGTGTGTGTGTGTATATATATATAGCATGTGTGTGTGTGTATATATATATGGCATATGTGTGTGTGTGTGTATATATATATAGAGCATATGTGTGTGTGTGTGTATATATATATGGCATATGTGTGTGTGTGTATATATATATAGCATATGTGTGTGTGTGTGTGTATATATATATATATATATATATATATATATATATATACACACACACACATCTCACATGGTTAGGACAGAGAGGCATGGTGATGTGATGATTGGAAATTCAGTATCATTCAGTCAACAATTGCAGAACAGATGTTAACTCTTCCTATGTGCCAGACACTGTTTAACTTGACAAATTGGGCACGATCAAGTCCCTGCCTGTCAGGAGCTCACAGTCTGATCAATGAGGTAAGAAGAGAGAAAATTATAATGCAATGTGGTGAACAAAATGATGAGGGAAACACATGCACAGATACCCCAATATAGATACATGAAACTCACCCAGCCACGGGGTCACAGAAGCTTTCTATAGGAGCCCTCTATGAAAAGACCAGAAGAACAAGTAGGAATTATGCAAGTAAAGATGAGGAGATGCTTGAGTCAGATGAGAGGATGTGGAAAGTGTGTGGATGCTCCATGTGTGAAAGGACCTGCAGGATTTCAGGACTGTAGTGAGGATCAGGTATGGGAAGACCCTGGGGAGGAGATGGAGCAGGGTGCAGACTGTCAAGGGCATGGAAGTCATATAGAGGATATGGAGGCATCTTCATCCACCTGTGGAAGTGTTTATAGTAGGGAAATGCCTTAGTCAGATTGTGTTTTAGGAAGAATAGAGGTTATATGGAGGAGGAGTTGGAGGGGGCAGGTCTAGAGGCAGGCCGACAAAGTGGGAGGCAAAAGAGAGCAGTGAGCTGAGTTGGGTACAGGTGGTAGTGATGCAGTGTAGTGCACAGATTAGAAGGATGGGAAGAATGAACTGGACTTTGTGACAGATCAGACATAGAGGTGAGGGGGATAAAAATGAAGACAGGTTTGAGCTTAGTTTATTGAGTAGATTATGGAGGTGTGGAAGCCTTGACAAGAGCAGATTCTATACTTCTGCTTCTGAGGCCAGGAGAATATCTTCTAGTACTTTGGCAGAGCAAAGCAAGAGGGTTTTATTTTTAAATGTGTTTCCCTCCATTCTAGCTTCCAATACACTCTCTGATTTGTAGCAACACAGACTCAATTTTGGAAAATCTTACCAAGAATTTTTCATGAAACAGCATTAGAGGACAATTAATTTTAGAAAACACGGATGTTTGCAGATTTCAAATTTATGTAATCCTTGATTTTAAGTACTCCATCTAAGAAAAATAGGAAATTATATTTTGGAAAATATTTTTCAAAGTATATTATTTTGAAAGACATCTTCAGTTGTATAGTTTATATCACCAAGCTAAGAGAAGTTTGAAAAGCCCGCTCTTTTTACCTTGCAGTTTTCTTTCCAGATAGATGGTGGAATCAGATGTGAAGGGAGATGTGTTTTTATCAGTCGTGGTGAGGACATTTCAAGAACGAACTCCAAATCTAGCAAGAAACAATTTATATTCTTTGTTTATTCTTGCCACTCTGCCAAAATACTTGAATTCTATTTGTATCTTTGTCTATAGAGTGATTATATTTTGGTTTATATCCATTGGAAATAGTAATTTTTTGTCCACAAGGACATACAAAGCATCCAATCCTGCCTAACCTTCTAGGAGACTTTTGCTTATTTCCTCTTATTCTCTCAGCTTTTAGACTTTCAGGAAAGCTCTTTTTCACCCTTGATTAATTCTGGGAATGTTTGTTTTATATCTGGTTGTTTTTTTCCTTTCTCTTTTTCTCATTCTCTTTTGTTTCTCAGAAATCACATCCATTTTTTTACAATAGGTTGTCATTCTTGGAAAGAAAGACCTCTAGGAAGTCTGCCTTTATTTCATGTTACTCCCTGGGTTTTACACTCTGAGGAAACCTTTTCAGCTCCCCCAGTTAATTCTGGGAATGTCCATGGTGTGTCCCCCCTACTTCTCCTCCTTTTTCTTCAGAAATCATACCTGTCCTTTTACAATAGCTGATTGCTAATTTCTGGCCTTTCCACTGATTCAAACATATGAAGGAGAATACAAAGCAGAGGGAGTCTTCTTTATCATAACGTTGGGTAGGAGAAATATGAGAAAGAGAATGAATATCTTACTGGGAAGATAAAGGCCACCAGCTAAGAACAGGAGGAAGCCCTGAAGACCCAATCTAGAGTTTGATTGTTGGCCTGAGAACAAATAGACCTCATGAAAGATATAGGTTACTTCTGGCTGCCTCAGATGTTCTATCAGAGACAGTACACATTGCTCTGGAAACTTGAAGTGAAAGTCCTTTCTGTCTTGGTGCATATTACTCACCTGGTTTTTCTTTATGGGGAAATTTCAGTTCAAGGAAAGCATGTCTATCTAGAGTCTGGGCTCTTTTGCATTTCTCCACATCACCATCATTTAGAATCATGTCCAAAATTTCATGCATCCATGTTGTACCTGAAAATATTTGAAACAGTTCTTTAATTTTAGTCAACTGAACTTTCATTCTAAGTTATTGAATATTTTGAAGAAAGGCAGCAACATGAGAGCACTTTAAAATTAGATCAATGTTGCCAAGGCAGAAATGAAAACTGTTGTATTATATCTGCATCTATCTATCTATCTATCTATCTATCTATCTATCTGTCTATCATCTATCTACCTATCTCATCTATCATGTTTCTTTATGTATCTATGTATCTATCTATGTATCTAAGTATGTATGTGTGTATGTATATATGTATGTATCTACTATCTTCCTATTATATCTATCTATCTATCTATCTATCTATCTATCTATCTATCATCTTTTAGTATTTAATCTCTCAACTATCATGTTTGAGTGAACCATTTCTACATTTCCTATATGATGACACTTCATGCCAAAAATGCTGTATCTTCCAATATGACATTCTCTTATCATGGCTGGTAAATGTTTCTCATCACCTCTAGTTCATAATAAATCCTTAATAACATGAGATACTCAACCTATGTTAATTTTTTTCCATTGTGTCATAATGTTATTGATCACTTTTGCCCAGTTAAGATGCATTGGCTGCATTACTTTTGCTATCCTTTTTGTCTCAGCTTAGAATCATCCTTCCATATTTTTTCTTAATGATACTGATTTTTGTTCTACTTTGACATTGGTTTTTGAACTAATCAGCCAGCTGTCCTATAGTACTCCCCACATTCTGGATTTGTCTGATTATTTCTTCACAGTACATTTTTGTTCCTCTATTTCCTCTATTTGCCATAAACTGGAATCCAGGTGTTGATTAGGTTCTGGTGAACATTTTTGGCAGATTTCTCAGGCAGTGCTTGGTACTTCTTGCACCATGCCAAGAAGTACATATGTCTGATTGCCTCACTACTAGTGATACTACTGTTCATCATTCAGTTTTGTAGGTGACCACCAGGTCGCTCATTGTAAAGGCCCATATTTCCATTTGCTTTTAGGAATAAAACTGTATGGTGACATTTCAGTACCATGTGACCAGCCAGTTCTCCTCAGATTTTATCTAATTATTTTAAGATTCATTCATTAATGATCCTACTTTACCTAATTTTTATTATGGGTTTCAAATTGTTTATTTTCTAATCTCCTCACTTCTCCTCTATTTATTAGGTAGGTCTTCATATAAAGAACGTTCCCTCATAAATTAGGGAAGAACTACAATTCCTCTAAATTCTTTCTCTTAATTACTTCTTTTTAGTCTAAGAGATGAATAACAGTTATCTTCAATCATAATACATAAGTTTTTCTTTCTTTTTGTATCTTTCATCATTATGGAATCATGTTTTTTGAAATAAACTTCAATGTGGTAAAAATTACATAGAATAGAATGAACCTGTTATAAATGTGTAGTTTAAGGAAATTTGACAAATGTATGTAGCCATTACCATAGATAAGAGTAGAACCTTGTGTCTATTGCAATCAGTCATTCCTTTCCTCACTTCTGACTCCACGGAACTGCTGATCTATGTTTTTGTCAATACAAGTTAGTTTTACACATTGTTGAATTTCATATAAATGAAACCATACAGTTTGTCCTCATGTGTCTGAATTTTTTCACACACCCTCATTATTTTGGGATTCATTTATGTTCTTGTATATATTTGTAGTTCATTTCTTTTTATTAGTGAGAACAGTTCAATTTTATGGATAAGCAATGATTTGTTTATTCATTTATATGACAATACAAATTTAGGTTTTCTTCAGTGTTGGGCTAATTTTGAATAAGTCTGCTATAGTATTTGTGTACAAGTTTTTATATGAACATAGATTTCTATTTTGGGGGTGAGGGTGAATCTCTAGGATTGGAATTGCTGGGTTGTGTGGTAGGTGCATGTTTACTTTTATAACAAACTGTTCAACATTAGTACCATGTTAGGTTCTCCTCAAAAGTTCATGAGAATTTCATTTGCTCTGTGTCCTTATCGACACTTAGTATTTTCAGGTTTTTAGCCATTTGAAGTGGTGTGTAGTGGTATTTCATTATAGTATTAATTTACATTTTCTCATGATAAATGATGTTGAATATCTTGTGTTTATTGGTTAATAGTAAAGCTTTTTTAGTGATACGTTTTTACATCTTTTGCCCATTTTAATACATTTTTTTTTTGTTTTTTGCTCTCAGTTGTAACAGTTCTTTATACCTTCTGGCCAGATATATGTATTGTGAATATTTTCTCTCCATTTGTGTCACATATTTTTATTTTCCTAACTGGGTCTTTAGAAGAACAGAAGTTTTAATTTGATGAAGTCTAATTTATATTGAATTTACGTTAAATGCAAACCATAAAGGGTAGTGCTTTCCATTTTTTTCCCCAAATTATTGTTGCCTAACCTAAAATTTGAAGCTATTCTCCTATCTATACTTCCATAGTTTTAGAGATTTAATTTTAATTTTTTGAGGTCTGATGCATTGCACTTTGACTTTTTTGCATATGGCACCAAGTAAGGGTCAATTCTTTATGTCTATCCTTACAACAATACCACAGTCTTTTGAATGCTGAAGCTGAGTTAAATGTCATGAAATCAGCTAATATAAACCCCGCCACTTTACTCTTTCTATCAAAAATATTGGCTTTTAATGACATTTTCATATAAATCTTGGAATCAATTTGTCAGTTTGTGATTGAGATTGAATTGAATTTATACGTTAATTTTGAAACAGTTGATTTCTTAAAAATATTGATCCTTTTGACCCATAGATAGGGTATGCCTCCTTATTTATTTAAGTCTTATAGAATTTCTCCTCATAGTGTTTTCACTTTCAAATCATGCACAGCTTTGTTAAGTTCATTTCTGAATATTTCATGTTTTCAGGTGCTATTTATTTTATCAATGGTATTTTTAAAATGTCATATTCCAACTGTGTGTTGCTGGAATTTTGAAAGATAATAGAGTTTTGTATACTATTACTTTCTGTTACTCTGAATAAATTTCTTTAATATTACTTTTTATTTATTTATTTTTAGTGCAGCTGTGTGGGCAACACATTCAGCTTTTTGCTGTCAGAGAAAAAGTCTTTAAACTTTATTTTTAGTAATATTTTAATATATTATTTTTACTGGGTATATGGAATACTAGGTTGAAGACTTTGTGGTTAACAAATTACCACAAGCTTCCTAAGTTAAAACAATACCTGAATATTAGGTCATAGTTTCTGTAGATTAGAAATTGGGCTTAACATGGCTGGTCCTCTGTTTAGGGTTCTCACTAGGCTAAAATCAAGGTATCAGCTAGGGCTGCCATTTTCATCTGGGACTTCAGGGTGTTTTGCCAAGCTCCTAGGTGCCGACAGAATTCAGTTGCTTGTGGCTGTAGTATTGAGATAACTGTTTTGTTGATACTTTCTCTCTTCATTGTTAAATCTATAATCATGCAGTGAACTTTTATTACACTTTAAATTTCTCAGACTTTCTCCTCTGCCACATCTGTCTGACTTCCTGTTCACATGATTCCACTGGGTCCATCAAGATAGTCCAGAATAATCTCCCTATTTTAATATCAGCTGATTAGATAGTTTAATAGCAACTGCAAAATCCTTTTGGGAATGTAATGTGAAATAACAGCAGATGTAATAACAGAGGACTAATGTCATGGGAACCAAAATTCTGTCCATCCTATCCTGATTGGAGCACAAAAGTCTCTCATGCTTGTATAATCTCTAGGAATTATATGGCTAATAGTTTTCTGGTAGTTCCTTGCCTGATCTCATGGAGCTAGGCTTTATGCAAATGCAGTCTACCATTCAACAATAGACTAAAAGGGTCCTCTCTAAAGATATCTAAAGGTATTTATTTGTGTAGTTTCCTTCTGTCTGGTACTCTTTCCTGCAAATAGCAGCCACTTCAACCTCTCAGAACTCCTATACCTGGCTCTTGACCTCAATGAGTTTGCTGTGGCTTTTTCTTTTGCACCCTATAACTATACCCTATTCAGAAAGCATCTTCAGTCTGAGGATTGAGACAACTGTCATCCAAGGTCAGAAACCAGTGGTTTCATATATTTTATCCAGTTTCCTTTTTTATTATGGCTGGAGTACACATCCAATCTTGTCCCTTCAGCATGGCTGACCAGGAGGTTTTTATTTAATGTTCTCCCAATCAGTTAGAGATCATTCTTTTGGATGCTCAAACTGTCCCAAATGTGGCCATTGTGAGAGCCCCTTCACATTGGTTCTTGTGTCCTTCTACATGTCCCCATTAATTTTTTTGTTATTATGTGTGCTTTATTTTTTCAGACATTTAATAAAAACAAACAATTCTGGGAATATATACTGGTAGCTTACTCCTTCAAAAACAAGATGTAGTACATTCCCCTTGCATATTCTATTCCCAAGAGTGGGATCATCAATTCTTCTAATAGCTGTGGTTCACTTTGATGGAGAATGGCCTATCAAAAGTGAGTTCTGGGCATTAGGTGTGCCCATTGATACTAGCATGTATTCTAGTCTAGTAATTTTTAGAGAAGAATTAGAAATCTAAGGCATTATAAATCAAGGTCAATCATTGGGCTTTTCTGAATGAGACTAATTTGGTACAGAGCAGAAAATTCATGGCTGACATCCTCCAAGAGCTTTAGAGGATTAGAAAATCAATTTGTGTTTAATATCTGAGATAATAGGTTAATATTTGGAGTAGGACATGTTTTTAGAAGGCTGTCTTGAGGGTTGATGTTTAAAAAAGCCATAGGTCTTTCAATTTGTTGACCTTATATTTGATGTATGCTATGGGTTCTGGAATGGGAGCATTATCTGCCCTACTACCAAAGCATTTAGAAATCTTTTCTGTTCTCTTCAGAGAGTGCTATTGGAAATTGTTGCCCTGGGGATCAGGAATGCTAAATGTCCTGCAACACCAAAGAACAGATCTCCATAATGAGGAATTGCTTATCTCCAAATCCCAATCATGCTTCATTGATCAATACAGATTATGCAATAATTTCACATGAAAATATTGAATATTTTTATGTTTTGATACCCTTACCTGACTTTGGGTAAGTTGCCAGAATAAGATCATCAGGCTTGGCTTGGAAATTACAGACTTTTTCCCACCATTCTTTTGATAATTTCAACGCAGGGACTCTATCTACTTCCATGATGTTAAACATTTCTGGCTTTTTTTCCATAGTGGGAGCATTTTTCTCAATCTTTGCCATTGGGAATCTGGGATGGGTAAGATCAATACTAATTAAAATTTTTAAAAATGTTGTTTTATGGTTCATAGTATGGGTTATCATCTTACTGCTTTTGATTAGAATAGCATAAAATAAGTGAAAGCTAACATATAACATGCTAACAACTTACTCTATGTACCTTAATTATTTAATCTTCATAGCAACCACATAAAATAGGTAATAGTTTTTTCTGTTTTCTACATGTGGAAACTTAAGTCATTATAAGTTTAAATAATTTGATAAAAGTAAAATAATCAATACCTGTTGGGGCTGAGATTTATACCCAAATAGTCTTTTTCCTACGGCATGACCTAACAACCATATTACTTGTTAATAGGGAATATAATGGGTTATGTGTCATATATTGCTTCATTGTCTTCAAGATATTATTTTGTATAATTAGAAGTGAGACCATTACATTGAAGAAAATTCAAAACAATGGCTTTAAGGAGCATTCTATACTCAATTTTCTTGAATAGTTTTCACAGAGAAAATCTTCAAAATCATAATTTCATGTTGTGTTTTTTTCATTAATGAAATAATTTTTGAAATATCAGCCATGGATTACAGCAGAAAAAACTCTCTTGTACCCATGTACCTGAAAACTCTCATGTCTACTAACTCTGGAAACTTGGAATTTAGTTGGGGTCTGATATGTTTCAGCTGTGTCCCCACTCATTATAAGGGGGAGTTCCCCTGCACAAGCTCTCTTTTCCTTTGCCTGCTGCCATTCATTGCCTTCCACCACGACTGTGAAGCTTCCTCAGATATATGGAACTTTAAGTCTGTTACACCTCATTATTTTTTAAATTGCCCAGTCTCAGGTATGTCTTTATCAGCAGTGTGAAAAGGGACTAATACAATAAATTTGTACTAGTAGAGTGGGGTGCTACTGCAGATACCTGAAAATGTAAAATTGACTTTGGAACTGGGTAACAGGCAGAGATTAGAACAGAAGAAGACAGGAAAATGTGGGAAAGTTTGGAACTTTCTAGAGACTTGTTGAATGGCCTTTACAAAGATGCCAATAATGATATAGACAATGAAATCCAGGCTAATGTGGTTTCAGATGGAGATGAGAATCTTGTTGGGAACTGAAGTAAAGGTCACTCTTGCTATGTTTTAGCAAAGAGAATGGTGACATTTTTGCTCCTGCCCTAAAAATCTATGGAACTTTCAACTTGAGAGAGATGATTTACTGTATCTGGTGGAATGAATTTCTAAGCATCAAAGAATTCCAGAGGTGACTTGGGTGCTGTTAAAGGCATTCAGTTTTATAAGAGAAGCAGAGCATAAAAGTTTGGAAAATTTGCAGCCTGACAATGCAATAGAAAAGAAAATCTCATTTTTGGGGAAGAAATTCAAGCCAGCTGCAGAAATTTGCATAAGTAATGAGGAGCTGATTGTTAATCTCCAAGACAATGAGAAAAATGTTTCCAGGGCTTGTCAGGAGTCTTCATGGCAGCTCCTCCTATCACAGGCCTGGAAGCCTGGGAGGAAAAAATGGTTTTGTGGACTAGGCCCAGGGTCTCCATGTTGTGTGCTGCCTAGGGTCTTGTTGCCCTGCTTCCTAGCTACTCCAACCATGGCTGAAAGGAGCCAACACAGATCTCAGGCCACGGGTTCAGGGGGTGCAGGCTTCAAGCTTTGGAAGTTTCCACATGGTCTTGAGCCTGTGGGTGCATAGAAGTCAAGAATTGAGGTGTGGGAACCTCTGCCTAGATTTCAGAAGACGTATGGAAACACTTGGATGCCCAGGCAGAAGTTTGCTGCAGGGGTAGGGCCCTCAGGGAGAACCTCTGCTAGAGCAGTGCAGAAGGGAAATGTGGGATCAGAGCCATCACACAGACCACTGGGGCACTGCCTAGTGGAGCTGTGAGAAGAGGGCCACCACAGTTCTCCAGACCAGAATGGTAGATCCATTGACAGCTTGCACTGTGCACCTGGAAAATCTGCAGATGCTCATGGCCAGCCCATGAAAGCAGCCAGTAGGGAGGCTGTACAATGCAAAGTCACAGGGGTGGAGCTGCCCAAGACCATAGGAGCCCACCTCTTGCATCAGGGTGACCTGGATGTGAGACATAGAGTCAGAGGAGATCATTTTGGAGCTTTAAGATATGACTGCCCCACTGGATTTAGGACTTGCATGGGGCCTGTAGCCCCTTCGTTTTGGCCAATTTCTTCCATTTGGAACAGGTATATTTACCCAATGCCTGCACCTACATTGTATCTAGGAAGTAACTAACCTGCTTTTCATTTACACAATCATAGGTGAAAGGGACTTGCCTTGTCTCAGATGACACTTTAGAGTGTGTACTTTCAAGTTAATACTGAAATGACTTAAGACTTTGGGGGACATTTGGGAAGGCATGATTGGTTTTGAAATGTGAGGACATGAGATTGGGAGGGGCCAGGGTTGGAATGATATGGTTTGGCTGTGTCCCCACACAAATCCCATTTTGAATTTCCATGTGTTGTGGGAGAGACCTCGTGTAAGGTAATTGCATCATGTGGGCAGGTCTTTCGCATGGAATTCTTGTGGTGGTGGGTGGGTCTAACTAGATCTGATGGTATTATAAGAGGGAGTTCTCCTGCACAAGCCCTTTTTTTTCTTTGTTTGCTGCCATTCAGGTAAGACATGACTTGCTCCTCCTTGCCTTCCACCATGATTGTGGGCTTCCCCAGCCACTTGGGATTGTATGTTGATGTTAAATCTCTTTCTTTTGTAATTTGCTCAGTCTTGGGTAGGTCTTTATCAGAAGCATGAAAGTGGACTAATAGAGTAAATACGTGGAGCATTTACTCTTGCTGTACACATAGAGGTTCTTTGTCCCATTTGGAAGGAAAAAAGGAATCCTTTCAGGATCAGATGTATATTAGTTTGAATAAAAGAATTTATGCATTGAGATTAAAGAAGTATTTCAGGTGAGAGTGACATAATAAATGCAAAAATACATAAACTCTCATTGTACAATGCCTTTAACATAGTTGACATTGAATAAATGTTAATCCCCCATTTTTCATTGTGAGAGAAAATAACATATGTCAAAATATCCAGAGAAATGTATTTCTGTAGTTTGTTAATCAGTTTTCTGAAATAAGTAGATTCCATGGGGACATGAACTTGAGGGCTTTCTGAGAAATAGTGAAACAGGCTTCCTTCCTGCAGAATGTCTTGGATATTGAACTCATCAGTGGTGATTCTGAATCCTTAAAAAGAGAATTTAGTTGGTAGCATTTTCAAGTCCTATAAGTCTTTTATTTTTTAAAAATAGAGTTTTCATAGAAATTGAATTTTTGAGAATATACTGTGGGTAATTCTGACTATGTGAATATGCAAATGCAGTGGATGGCTGCAGTCCTGAGGTGGCTTCCTGGCCTCATACTCAACCAACCTTTCCTCTTGTATCCAATCCAAAGAAGTACACATAATTTCACTTATTTTTTGTACCAGAACCAGGTGGAATAACCTGTTATAGGTTTCATTTCAAGGTGCAAAGTGTCTTTTTCTGTGAATGTGGTATTTGTGATGCTTAATCATTTTTGGAAGCAGAACCAAGTGTCAGTTTTGCTTAATTTCCCAAGTTGGGAATGCAAAATAAAAAAAAATTTCTTTCCATCATTACACTAGGAGCTGTCCTTCATCAAGTATAAGGCTCAATCCACCAGAGAATATACATTAAGCAGAATAAAGAGAATGTATGCAGCCCACTTGTGCTCAGAATCCTGTAAGTTTGGGTTCCTGACAGTGTCTCACATTTGCAGTCCTGCCCAGGTGGTCTCATTGGCAGGCAGGACATGCTCTGGAAGCATCTTTGACCAGATGCTTAAGATTACCCATCAATGCTCCTTCAATGTCATGGACAATGTGTATCTGGTCACATGGGCAAACTTCTGATGCAATTTGTTGCTTGAATCATGGCTACTGTCTAGGATAATATAATAGTAAAACACATGAAGGTCTTCTAATTGGACATTTATTTTATTGGATTTCCTGAGAGCCAGGGAATCTTTGTTTAAAAAGTTTTTGGAAGATTTGGACTTCCCCAAATCCTAGTTCTTTTATGAACATAGATATTTATTCTTTTATTATTTTTGGTTAGCAGGTTTGGGCTCCATCAATTAATTTAAACATTTGAGCTAATTTAATTTATGTGAGAAGTATAAATGTCAAAGGTTAATTGAAGTTTGTGACAGCATAGCCAGTTTGGAAATTTGGGGAGTTAATTTTTTTTAAAGTAAATATCACAAAGCACAATTAAATCAGATGATTAAAGGAAGTCTCTGTTCCTAACAGAGGTTAAGTAACCATTAGATTCCTCTTCAGGTAAAGAATGAAATTTGCTTGGTTACAGTGTTACTGAAATGAACAATGAGGGTAATAGTTTGGGTCTTAGGTAAAATAATATTTCAAAGGAGGTTAGATTGCCAGCTCAAATTTGGTAAATGTTTTCTGTCAAGACAAATGTCTTTTGAGGAATCTAAGAGAAGATGTCAGTCACTGAAAATGTGAGTGTAAAAGAAACAAGAGAATAATTAGATGAGGGCCTGGAATTTATTTAACAGCAGTAGTAAAGCTAAACAAATTGAGCATTAGAGTTACCTGAAAGAATGTAAATTTTATATATCATTATGATATATCAGCATTTTGAGGAGACCACAATAAACATATATATATATATAATTTAAAAGCATGTAGTTATTGTCTAAGAAAAAGAATGAAAACATTAGTAAAATATTTTAATTTATCCTCATTTCATAAAATCAAAGTCAATTAGACCCAACATTGCTGTTTACTTTTGAAGTAACTTTGACTCTTCCTGTTGATATCAGATAATTAATTATAATATTTTAAACTCAATGGCATAAAGAATGTTGGTAATTTATACTGACATTTTTCATGATAGAGAAATCATCAATAGTCTTAGTAATTACTAGGGATGCAGGATGTTCTTGATAGTTATGCCAATTCACTTTTCCATTCAACAGATATTTTTAAGCAGCTACACCATGCAAACATAGATGTATGTTAGGCCTAAGAAAGACATTGAGGATGACCTGTGAGCAAAATGGACCTGGCCACCACCTTCGCCAAATCTATAGCCTGGTCATGAAGATAAACAATGAATAAGTAATTGCATAAAGACCAAGAAATACCCTGGATATAGAAGCACGATGGAAAGTATGAAGCAAGGACACAAAGCAGTGATGGGTGTGGAAGGGGTCAGGATAGTGTTGCTGGAGAAAGTGATGTTTGGGCTGAAAACTGGAAGATGAATTTGCTTTATATTGACAGAGCGGATGGGTAGGAGGTTTCAGGCATGAAATGGCAGTTGCAGGCCATCCTCAAGGAAGTAAACCAGGTCCAGTTTGGAAGCAGTATTGTCTGCAGGCATCCTAGAGGAGCACGATAGAACACCACCAAGTGATGTCTTGGTGAAGCCACCAAATGTCAAAAGTAAAAAAGAGGCATGCAGAAAAAGAGGCATGCAGAAAAAATTAGCCTTTTAAGAGGAGAAAAAATTAAGCTGGTTTTGGATTTTCTTATTCTAATATGTAGTGGTGGAGGCAGTGGATCAATGTATTTAAACCTCAAGGAAAGAAAGTGCAGCTGAAGAAATTTATATGTAACCACATTGCATCTCAAATATAAAGAAAATAAACAAAATGATTAACCATGGAAGAATTCAGTGAATTTAACTTCTAACTATTATTTTTCCTTTTTAAGCAGAGTTTTGTTCTGTCACCCAGGCTGAAGTGCAGTGGCACCATTATGGCTCACCACAGCCTCGACCTCTCAAACTCAAGCAATCCTCCTGCATCAGTCTCCAGAGCAGCTGGGGCTACATGAGCAGGCCACCATGTTTAGCTGAGTACCTCAGGTTTGGAAAAGAAAATAAAATTTCAAGACCATTTAAATGTGTTATGCAAGGGGCAAATTTAGCCCTGGAGAATGAGTCACATAGTATGTTTACAATTTTGCTTCTTAGATTATAGATGAACTCTCTTTGTCATTTTTTTGGTAAATTCTGTAAATTACTGTAAGACAGTAGAGACCAGACCTCCCCACTTCTAATCACTGATCTTTATTATAGATTAAATTTCTTCTTTATTGTCCTGTACCTAACTCTATCAAATGTTGCCCAAAAACCCATGACTGTTATGTCATCAATTGCATATATTAGAAAGTAAAGTTGAAGATTACCTAGTTAAGGAAAATTGGAGAAGCTTGTTGAAGAGCTTTTATAAATTTTCAAAAGACCAAAGGCATGCCTGTGAGTTTGTAAAGGCTTTGCTCCAAGCCATCCCTGTAGTATTGCAAAGAGTGGTTGACCGGGATAAAATACAGTAATGTCAACAAAATCCAGGTGAGTCAATAATGCCATACTTTGATAAATCTGAAAAATATTCTAACAATATTGAAGATTCTCTGAAAAGAGCTATGCCCATCATCAAAATGATACTCTCCTCCATTCCAATTTCTTAAACAGGTTACATAAAGAATTGGCATTAATAATAAAAAGATAACAAGTTCATTGGGCTCCTGCCCAAACTTATGATTTGGTTACTCTTATTGATAAATTATCTCATGCCTTAACTAAAGAAGACAGAGAGAGAGAAAAGGTAAACTAACAAACAAAAATAAGGCTGATAAGATTAGGAACTTGCAACTAAAACAACTATCCACCCAGTCTGAATCTCCAAAATACTCCAATAAATCTCCTAGTGGACTTCACATTCTGCTTTGTAATTACCGTAAAATACCTGGACACTTTAAGAAAGATTGTCAGAAACTACAGTGGAGGGAAAAACAACAGGCAAAGGAAGAGGAGATAAGATATGGTTTCTCTAACCAACTGAAAGACTTTCTTTTCCTCCTTACTAACACTATGAGAGAAATATAAATTGTTTAAAATGGAGAACAATCACAAGCTCTTGTTGACACTGAAACTAGGTTTAATGTAGTAAATCCCACATTATTACAAGGACTCACTCCTTGGAGCAAACAAACACTTCAAATGTTGGGTTACTAATACCCCCATACTGGCATATAAATCTTAGCCTGTAGCTTTTCAGCTAGAACCTTTACAAGGAACTCAGGTTTTTGTCTTAGTTTCCTCAGCCCCCATTCGTTTGATAGACTTCTTACAACTACATAATGCCCATGCTTTCTTTTTTTTTTTTTTCAAAAAAATGGGAAATGTGATTAGAATTAGAAGACAAAATTAAATTACCAGATACAATGAATGTTTTGGAATATGATCCTCTTAAATTCACAAATTGCAACTCCTATTGCCATAGAGGGCAACAAGTTGTTGAATAATGAAGAATCACAAAAGCTCTTAAAGATAACACCTGATCAATTGTCAAAGTCATGCACTGGTATTGAAAAAAAAATCTTAGTTGTTCCAGTCAAAATTCAAATGGACTCATCAAAACTTTTCCAAACTTTAACCAATAGCCTTTAAAAGAAGAAGATTTAGAAGGAGTTCTATAGTTCTAAACTATATAAAAATAAATCTGGTTATCTCCTGTATAAGCCCATGTAATACTTCAATCTTTCCCATAAAAAAATCAAACAATAGAGGATGGAGGTTTGTACAGGATTTGAAAGCAATTAACAACATAGTCTCTCCTCAGCATCCAGTAGTTCCAAACCCCTATTTGTGGCTTACTGCCATTTCAACCTAAGGCAAATTGTTTTCTGTGATGGACTTATATAGTGTATTCAGTAGAATTCCTGAGGATAAACAGTCATTTCTCTTCACCTTCATATGGTAAGAGAGATAACACACATGTAAAGTCATGTCTCAGAAATACACTGAGAGCCCAACTTATTTTTCACAAATATTAAAAGGAGATGTCTGTGATGTTGACTTCCTTAGGAAATCCATTTTGATAAAATATATAGATGATTTGTGTCTCTGCTCAGAGGGTTGGTAATTGTATATAGAAGATGAAATTCACATATTATAATAATCAGCCTCAAACGGACACAAGTTCTCAAAAAAAAAAAACTTCAGCGTTTTAAAAAGGAAATAAGATATTTGGGTCACCTAATATCAAAGGAGGATCTTTTTTATCCACTTAGGTGAAAAGGAATATTGGCCTTCCCTGTCCCCCAAACTAAGAAGCAACTAAGAGGATTTTGGGAACTAGTATGATACTTGTAGAAATTGGATTCCAGTTTTGTTTTTTTTTAACTCAAACTTTATACACTTTCTGAAAATAAGGCAAGCCAGACCCTCTGGAATGGACTGAGAAAAATTAGTTAACATTGGAAGATATGTCTCCATTTGGAATAATAATTGGCAGATCTATGTATCTGTTCCTAGGAAACTAACTCCTTAATTTAACGGGAGGCATATTGCTTTATTGTTTTAACATTGTGAAACAATTAACTAAAGATTGCAACCTAGTGAAAGATTATTTTCTTTGTGGGTTCCCAGGACACAAAGGATTCAAGGCCCTTCATCTTCAACCAGGAGATTTTTGTCTACTGGAAACATCTTTTAGAAGACTCTCTTGAGGCCAGGCATGGTGGCTCAGGCCTGTAATGCCAGCACTTTGGGAGGCCAAGGTGGGTTAATCATTTGAGGTCAGGAGTTTGAGACCAGCCTGTCCAACATGGTGAAACCCCATCTCTGCTAAAAATACAAAAAAATTAGCTGGGCATGGTGGCTCATGCCTGTAGTGCCAGCTACTCAGGTTGCTGAGGCAAAAGAATCACTTGAACCCGGGAGGCAGAAATTGCAGTGAGCCAAGGTGGCACCACTGCACTGCAGCCTGGGTTACAGAGAGACACTCCATGTCAAAAAAAAAAAAAAAAAAAAAAAAAAAGACTCTCTTGAAACAAAATGAAAGAGCCCTTTCCAAGTGTTTCTTACTAATTGTTTTGCTATTAATTTAGAAGGAGTATGGTCTTGGATCCACATTTCTCATCAAGAGAAGGTTCCATTTCCTGAGTGTACTATTTCCCCAGAAGGTGACCTCTGACTCGTAATACGTGAACACCAGATTGAGAAGGTGACGATATCTGATAGAGACAGCTAAAACCCAAGACTGTATTAGGCCTATATCTGAACGAATGCTTAATAGTAACAATTTTTAATAAATGTGAAAGATTTTCCTTTACAAGCTCCTACTAAACTTCTTTCCTTTCATACTTCATTACATGCCTTGGTTTTACTATTACTAGCTGTTGCATACAAAGCTAGTGTTTCTGCAATAGGCCTAGTATTAGAAAGCAATGGGCCCAGTATTACACTAATAGACTATAAAAACATGGTTGTTGGGTGTGTAATCTCATGCCCCTTTCTAGTAGTTCTGGCCTCCCATGGTGGCTGTCTCCTCTCAAAGACAAGATTGGATAGAATATCAGAAATATATCCATGTTTCTTAAAAGTAGTCATTGGTGCTTGACACTGGTATGACTAAGAATAATGTACATCACCAGCCTATTAATAACACTTTATAGAATAAAGGGCATGGGAAAATCTTCTTGGTAAAAGAAACTAGTTCAGTAGCTTTAACACAGTCACTGCCCCAACTGAGAGATGGAATGACAATGCCTCACTTGAAAGATAAAATAATTCAATCTCAGAATGGTTTAACACAAACTTGGGGTAGTCTCATCTAGCTTACCCACTGCTTTGGTCAGCTCAGTCAGCTTGCTCCTTTACATTGGGAATAGAAAGATACTTGGCCCAGTAGCAGTAGAGGTATGGGACAGTACCCAAACAATGATATATCCACACAACTATATTACAAAGTACTGATTGGCATACCACAACAACTGAGTATTTATTGGTTTGTTCCAGATAAAATCCTTTGGCTATGTGGCACTAGTTTAAGGCCACAATTACCCCCATGATGGTTAGGACAGTGTTCCTTGGGTTGGGTTATATGTGGGCACAAGCTTGATTAGGTTGTATACTATCAAAACCTGCAACTTTTTTTCTCATTTACAATCTCATTGGGTTCATTCTTGTGTTCACTGATATAATCATTTAGCTTCCATCTTTGTTTCTTTACTAGGTATTGAGGCTGTTATTTGACATGCAGAGACTCTAACCAATTATACACAAAAGGCCCTAAATGATAGCCACATGGGTATTTCAGTATTAAATAATGAAGTTGCTCTTATAAGGCAGGCTGTATTACAGAACCATATTGCTTTAGATATGCTCACTGCAGCCCAAGTGTCAACCTGCTCTACCATAAAAACTGAAGCTTGTGTCTATATCTCAGATGAATCACATAACATCACTAAATTAGTGGCTGATACAAAAACACAAACTAAATTTTCAGACCCAACACCCTCTCCAAGCTATTGGCTGGGTAGTTATTTTGGACCTTGAGAAAATTGGCAGTGAAAGCTATTACTTATTCTAAGAATTACACAATCATTCATTGTGTTTTGTCCTGTTTTTGTCAACATTGTTGTTAAATTTGTTTGCAATCGAGTCAAAGCACAATGGAAAAGGCAAGAATAATGGTGGCTCAAATAATTATTTTGATTGAAGAAGTAGTCATGTAGCCTGCATCAGTTTCCAGGATCACTTTTCCCTTATTTGCTTTATAATTTGGCCTTGGTACTTTCCAATTTTTTCCCCCTGGATGGGACATAAATTCCTAGGAATGAGCCTTCCTCGTGATGTGGGATTCTTACCTAAATACACAAGCTATATACATGATTCTTCTCCAATGCGTTCTTCAAATGATTTTGAAGAAAAGGGGGAAGTGTAAAAGAAAATAAAATTTCAGGACACTAAATTTATTATGCCAAGAGGTAAGTTAATCTCTGGATTCTGAGTCACATAGCATGATGCTATTTGGCTTCTCAACTTATGTATTAGTTATCTTCTTCATTATTCTTATTCTTATATTTCTAGGAAGAAGTAGAGACCAGACCTCCACACTTGCAATTATTAATCTTTGTTATAACTGTCTCCTTCATCGTCCTATACCAGAAGGTGCACAAGACCCCATGACTGCTGCATCTTTATTGTAGAATGTTCAATATACCTTTCTCAAAAGAAAAAGATTATGTTGACTAATCAAATCATTGTAACTATGCATTTAGCCTTACATACAAAGATGTTGGAATTCTGTTAAGCTTCCCTAAACTTTGTCTATATAAACGATCCCAAACATCTATGCTTCACAACACTGACTTCCATTCTTTGGAATCTGTGCTTACTAGGCAACTTGTTCTGAAACTCTGCACTTGAATAAACTCTTTTTAAACTAGATTCTGACGCTTTTCACTACCTTAGATTGACAAGTTTAAGACAGGTGGATCTGGAATCATGATTTCTATGCCCTACTTTCCCTGTTCCTTTTGTGTATTTTCCATCTTGGTCAATGTCAGCTTTGTACTCTCAATTGCTCAGGCCGAAAACCCTAGAGACCTCCTCATCTCTGACTCCTTTCTTTTGGTCACAATTTATATCCAATCTATCATCAAACTCTGCAAACTCTGCCTATAAAATTGTACAACAAAGAGGGATTCAAGATTTTACTGTGTCAAACTCACAAGACACAACAGATTTTCCAAGCATCAACTTTTCTTAGCTTTGAGAAACAACATAGGACATAGAACAGGGCATGTATAGCAACAGCATCATAGTTCTTTTGACTTCCTAGGAGAGCTTCCAATCTTCCCAGTCATTAAGCCTGGGTATTTGCCTGATATGAGAAGTGAGATCAGGTAAGGAAGTGCCCACCATTTCAGCTCAGGGAAGCCACTAGCTAGAGAGCCCTTAGTTTTAGCACTTTGCTAGTGATTTATCCCCATTCTTCAGTGTAGCTACATCTCATGTATTACCAGTTACACAGTAAACTATCCTGAATCCAGGAAGAGTGTGCCATGATAGTGACACTAGGCACACAGTGACCTCAGCACAGCCCTCATCTGCCTGTGACCTGGTAGACTATGTATCTTCTTCAGCTTAGTATTCCAAGGAGTTCAACCTGTGGTCAAATCCTTAGGTTTCTCTGAAGCTGAAGGGAGATTAGTTCCACGTGTACATATTTTTGTCTCCAAAGAAAAATTTTTCTGATATGGCCACCTTGTTACCTCCCATCAAACCTCTATCATTGTCATCTCTCCATGTATTGTTGAAATAGCCTCAAGAGTTCCCGCCCCAACCCACTCAGGCTTTCCATAGTTACTCTTCATAGGACAATCAGAATAATCATGAAAGTATATGTTATGTTATAGCTCTCCATTGCTGTAACCCTCCAGTGACTTCCGTTCTCATTCTAAGTAAAAGCCAAGGTCCTCACAGCACCTACTTCATATACCCCTTACTATATCATATTCATCCATTAACCTGATATTATTTTGTTAAGGCCATGAGGGCAGGGTCTTTCTTGTCCTGTCCTTTCTTATCCTTTGCCTTGTGCCCAACACAGTGCTTAGCTCCCTGCAGGTGCTCACTAAAGGTTTGTCGAATAAAGGAATGTATCTACTTATAGCTCTCCTTCGAGCTCTTTATACACTTATAGAAGTAGCTAGAGTGATGCTCAATAAATCTTGATGACATATATAGGTCTCAGAACTCTGGGTGAATATGAAATTTGTTTATTACACTTTTGTATGTTACAACAGTTTTGCCAGTAAAAAAAATATTAAATAACTGTAAAAAAACACACACAAAAAAACCACTCATAAACATCCTATATAAGAGGATCAACAGGGACCCATGTACAATTTTTTGCTCCTGCTTTTTCCAAGTTGTCCTGGTCCCCATGGCCATCTTTGTCCCTGCATCCTCTCAGTGCAGGGAGAGCATGGTGGAAGGTACTATTCTGCTTTTTAAAAAAAACTAATAGGGTTCGGGCCAGTAGGATGTCCATGGCTCATCTGAGTCCCCTGGAGATTCTATGAGCACAGACGGAGTCAGTGTTGCCTTAACATATTCTTATAACAATGAAAGCAGTTTGAAAACATGGACATTCTTTAAATTAGCTGTTTCAGTTTTCAGAAACAATTTTTTTTTTAACAGAAAACAGTACAGAGCCCAGTTGCACAGAGCAGGTCAAATCATTTTGTGAGCTGATGCAGCAGTCGTTTAAGAGCTAATAGTGCTTGTGGATGAAGACGTACTTACCTGAGGCCCTAACATTTCTTTATTTCACATTGCTTATTTTCTGTTGGATTAATTTGGTTTCCTCTGTATTTTTTCCACGTTGAAAAGAAGGTATGGAAACCTTTCAGGCTCCCTGTCCTGTTATAGGGCCTGGCGCTGACCCACCATGGTACTGTTCCTCCTGCTGAGGGGAGGCTCTCCCAGTGCCTTTGTCTTAAGCTTGGTGCTCAGTGACAGCAGCTTTGAAGTTAGGAGATGCAAGGGACTGGACCTGGGGTCACTGGACTTGAGATCTAGAGGGCACTTTGCATGTCAATGTGCTGCACCATTCACTTTACACAGTGGGAGAGAAAAATCCTTTAATGCTGCCACTCTTTAGGATAAATTTGTTTCTTAGGATTTGAAATTTAAAAAATTGAAGACTTCAATGAGAAATTCCAAGCTGATGCTGGCTGTGAACCTACCAAGATGGGCACCATTCCATTGCTCACTCTGTGTCTCCTGCTCTCAGTTGTGTCCATGTGCAGCACTCTTTCAGTCAAACTTTGAGAGGAGGTTGGAATCTGGCATTTCACAAGTACGGTTTTGCTTACGGTGGTCCAGATCTGGGTGCAAATATCAGGTTGTCTTCTTTTACCTTTTCATCTTTAACTTTTAGTTCTAGCATATCTGGTTGATTACTTCTTAGAATTTCCATCACTGTATGCCTTCGCCCATTTGTGTTTGCCTGTTGTTCACCTTTTCCATTAAAGGTTTTGGCATTTATTTATACTTATTTTAATTTCTAGTTTCATGATTCCAATCTGTCTATGCTATCTGAGTCAGGTTCAGATTCTTATCTCTTCAGACTGTGTTTCTGCCTTTTAGTACGCTTGTAATTTTTTGTTGAAATCTGCATGGTGTATTGTGTAAAAGAAACTGAAGTCAATAGGCCTTCGTTGTGATGTTTATGTTTATCTGTCTAGGAGTTAGACTGTGATTCTTATTTGCTGTGGCTCTAATGTCAGAGGCTAAAATTTCCTTGGGTGTTCTTATTTTTATCTCCTTTGTTTTCTTTGGGTTTCCCTAGAGACTACATCTTATTATGGCCTGAGGTTTGCAGCTCTTTTAGCTGCAATCCCCTCTTTTTATGGATGAGCCCACTAACGTGGTGAGGTGCAGAAGAAGGAGAAATATCCTTCCTCTGATAGATCTGTGATCAGATCTCAGACTTTCAGAGGGCCTGGCTGCTGTGTTTGACCTTCACACATGCTTCCAACTTTTCTCTTTCTCATTTAGGTGAGACAGGAGGATGAGAGGGGCTTGAGTTGAATTGGTATGGACATATTTCTTCCCCATGTTGTTTTGGCTCTCATAAAACAGTTTCTCTTGAGAGCAGACCTTTGTTAGTGAAAATGGAATCCTCTGGGCATATTTCAAAAAATGGTTATAGTTCCCTAATTTCTACCAGAAGCATGAGAGCATTTTTCTCCAATCTTAGCAGTGAGTACCTGGTGTGGCTCTAAGAGGCGAAATTCATGAATGTATTCTCTATGCACCCCCACTTGAGCACTACAAACATTATTAACCCTCAAGCTAGTGCCTCCTGAGCCTCCAAGAACAATTTATTCATTACAATTTAAGTTGTTCAATCCCTGCACCTACAGTAGCTGTGGGCTTCTTCTTCTGTTCAGCTGAGATTCTCTGTATTCACATGTCTGTCCAGTTTTTGGCACAGCTGTTTGCCCCATAAACATGATTCTCTGATAAATTTAGGAGGAGTTTTAGATATTCAGTTCAATTTTTTTCTTGGTCTAGAGACAGGAGTCTCCTTCAAGCTTCTTTCATCTTGGACTGGAATTTAGAAGTTCATCCTATTTAATTTTTCTAAGGATCATTTTACTCATCTATAAATGAGGCTAGTATTTATTCTTTATCATAGGATTTAAAAGGATTGCAAGAGAAAATGATGAAAAGAAGTTAGCAGAATGCTGGCATGAACCAGATGTTAACCAAATGTCATCTTTTACTAAATAACTGCCATGAATGTTGCTATTGCTGTTATTGTTGATGACAGTAACTTTAACTAGACAGGAGGAGGCAGATGGTTGAGTTTGTAAAACACATGCTCAGGCTGAGCATGGTGGTTCATGACTGCAATCCCAGTATTTTGTGAGACTGGGGCAGTGGACTACCTGAGGTCAAGTGTTTTGAGAGCAGCCTGGCTAATATGGTAAAACCCTGTCTCTATTAATAACAGAAAAATTAGCTGGGTGTGGTGGTGGGCACCTGTAATCCCAGCTACTGAGGAGGCTGAGGCAGGAGAATTGCTTGAACTCAGGAGGCAGAGGTTGCAGTGAGCTGAGATCATGCCATTGCACTCCAGCCTGGGTGTCAGAGTGAAACTCCGTCTCAGAAAAAATAAATAAATAAATAAATAGCATACAACCTGGAACAAGAGAAGAAGCAAACAGAGAAATTCATAAGCTTTATATCCGAAAAGAGAAATTCATAGGGAGACTTTTAGGAAATTCAACTTAATTAGGGAGAAATGAAGTCATATTTTAAGTTTAGAAAATCAAGAAACCAAAGAAGTCAGAGACACAACAAGTGTTGTACAGAAACTGCCATCTCCTTGCTCTGTCAACACTTTTTTCGCAGTTCATACTTTCGGTGATGATGCAAATGTGAGGGTTCCAGCAAAATGTAGGGAGGTTAGTTTCAATCCCTGAATTGCTTGGGCATGAGGTCTCATCTCCTGTGTCCACTTGCTCACTACAGCCAAGCCTGCCCTTGTTACTCAAAGAACATCCCTTGGGAGATTGTGGGGAAATGTGGAATCTTGACCTGTCTCAGGTTTACTGGTTCAGAACCTGCATTTTAACAAGATTCCAGGGGTTCGGTGCACCTTAAAGTGGGAGAAGCACTGTTCAAGGTAACCAAACAATTGGCACCAGGAATCCACACTCCTCATCCCCTTCTGACTCACAGCCCAGGCAGTTTCAGAAGCAGCTTACACCCTTCCATTCTGGCTTTTAGTTCTTTGTTACTGGCATTTTGAGATTTCTGTTTCTTTATGCGGTTGACTTTAGCCATTCATTTAAGGAGATATTTGTCATATACTTTCCAGAATTTCTGAATATTATGGCAAGAGGTTGTGCATAAAATCTCGATTTCTAAATTATCATAGCCAAAAGTCCACTTTCTCTCTCCTACGGGTTCATTTCTCATCCATTTATTTACTCACTCATTCACAGCCACACCTTGCCAGGCACTATATGAAAGTCTGTGAATATAACTGGTAAAGAAAAGCGTCATTACAACATACGGACTAGGAAGGAGGAGGGTAGCTATGGGAAATCTGAGGAAGTTTCGAGATTCTCTGCCATGTTATGCAATTATTTCACTCTTTCTCCCAGGACAGTGGGAAGAATAGACTGGGAATTGTTAACCAAAATTATACACAACAGTCAAAGTGCCTGTCTGGGAAAGAGCGAACTCCACCCACTGCCACACAGGAGAAAATGGGATGCTGGCAAATCTTTTAGAGGCATCTGTTTGCTCTAATCTGGCTTTCCATACTTCCACTGAGTAAAAAGAGTAGTGATTGGAACTTCATGTGCCAACGATGCTTACTCTGGAGAAATACCTCAAAAAGTCAGAATATGTCAACCCCACCTAGAAAAGAGTTGTGAAAATGTTTGCACTGGCATCCTTTCTATGTCCCACCTTCTCCCAGGTAGGCCGGGACAGCTCAGGAACAAGGGTGTTCAGACTTCAGGAATGCCTCTCTTTGGGAGAGGTGGTGACTAGTGTAGACCTTATCAGGGACTATCTTTGATAAGGAACAAAGGCAAAAGCCTTCATTTCATTGAATGAAATCCTAGAGAAAAAAATCAATTATAAATTTGGAAGGTTCTAATACAAGGGATTTTCATTATTTTGTGTCATAGAACTCTGTAGTAGTCTGGTGAAGTCTAATGCAGCCTTATCAAAATAATGATTTAAATGCATACACACAAACACATACACACATCTGTAAACATATATATATATATATACACACACACACACACACATATACACACACACAACATGGAACCTCAAGGGAAAATTATTGACATATAATTATCAAAATATTACATAAAGAAATATATTGAACATAGCAATCTAAATGCTCCTTTATTTATATATTAAATAACAAGATCTAGCAGCCAGTCTATGACAACAACCATAATTTAAAGTAGTCATGAACTTGAATAGTATTTTATAATTGTAATGTGGTGAGACATATCTATGCTTTCTATGGGAATGAAGTCACAGGTGCTGCTAACATTATATTTATAATTAACGGGAAGGCTTCATGTCTCTTAGAAGTCAGTGAAAATAAAGAAATAATTTTTACCCATTCATTTTATAAATTGCTCAGAATTGTATTCCTTGTCCCCCAAGACAAAAGTGGAGTAAACACTTCAAAACAGAGTGTAGGCCAGAAGCGTTGGCTCACACCTGTAATCCTAGCACTTTGGGAGGCTGAGGCAGGTGGATCAGGAGGTCAGGAGATGAGACCATCCTGGCTAACACAGTGAAACCCAGTCTCTACTAAGAAAACAAAAAAATAGCCAAGTGTGGTGGCAGGCGCCTGTAGTCCCAGATACTCTGGAGGTTGAGGCAGGAGAATGGCATGAACCTGGGAGGCGGAGCTTCCAGTGAGCTGAGATAGCAGCACTGCAGTCTAGCCTGGGCAATAGAGTGAGACTCCGTTTCAAAAAAACAAAAAACAAAACAAACAAACAAGCAAGGAAAACATAGTGTAAAAATGGAATATATGTAAAGGTATCCTGATGACACATTGGAAATAAATACAAGAGGCAGCTGTAGCTGAAATGTAGGGACACCTGCTGTGAGCGGTTCTTTTCTAGCTGGTAAACAAGGGCCACAGTCAGCCAGGTGGAGTAAGTGGGAGAGGCTCTGCTCAGGCACACAGCTCAGCTGTGAAGGGCGGGCTGGTGTGGGGACAGGAGGAACTCTGTTTTGAAAGTAATTCCATGCAGAACATGCAGGACAAGCATGCATGGGGTAGTTCCTGGATATCAGGAAGGTGTGGTGCTCTGTAGAGGCTGATGTTGGAGTCCCCAGTGATAAACTCAGAGCTGTCTTAATGAGATGGTAGTAGCTGAGAAGTCAGCAAAGAAGAGGCTTCAGGAGAGGAACAGGAGCCCAGATAATACCCTGACAGGAGCCAGCAGAGAAGGGCAGGGAAGCAGGAAAGGACAGCATCACCGAGGTCAGGCTGGGAGGAATTGCAAGGTTCCCATGTGTTCCCCAGAGCACAGAGCCCTAGATAAGTGTTGAGATCACAACGAACTTCCTCCCTTCAAATCAGAGGCAATGACCCCCTGACTCAGTACCCTCGAGACTAAGCAGAGGCATGTCCTGGTTTTGGTCAGATAGACCACTCCCAGGCCCAAAATCTGCTCTGAATGAGGGTTTCTCTCTTGTGCTGATCCACCCAGGAAGCTCAGAGGCCCAGATATCTAGATGGTAGGAGAGGCAAGCCCAGCAGGTAGAATATGAGCTTCTTAAGCAGGAGCAAACCCATTTAGGCAACAGTGTGCTTGGCCACCCAGGGGTGCTGGATCAAGGTGCCTGACCTGGGATGCTGGGGCTGTTGACCCCTCCTGGCCTGTCGGAAGCCAGAAAAATTGACTTCCCCTCCAGCTGGACTCCCTGGAAGTTGTTATCTAGAACAGTGGTCGAGGGTGGTGTTTTGTTTTAATAAATGCACAGCGTGTGGTGTTGAAACTTGTCAAATTAGGAAGTAGCCAGTCAGAACAATTACGTCCCAAAGTTGATATGCAGAAATGGTCTGTGGGCATGTCCCCTGTCTGGAGGTTCCTAAGGGCGTTTTCTCCTCCTGCTGCAGAGGGAACCTTGGAATTTGTGGCAGCCCTGCTGGGTGGTGAGAAACACCAGAACCTGCTGTAGGCAGCTCTTCCTTTACTGCTCTCAGGTTCCCAACGGTCCTGAAGGAAAGACTTTGCAATTGAGTATCTCCCCAAGCAATGGAAATTTATCTTCAAATCAGCCTCAAGTGGAATAAGGCAGGCCCAGAAAGACAAATACCATATGATCTCCCTTCATGTGGGAGATAAAAGAGTTGAACTCATAGCAGCAGAGAGTAGAACTGGTTATATGCAAAATACTTACGGCAAATCATCATGCCATTTAACTAAGTGGACCACTACAACCAAAACAGATTGTAAGTTATGGGGGTCTTTTGAAATGCTCAAATTAGTATCCTGCAAACTAAGATGGAAAACACAGGCACAAAAATTAAGCAGCCAGAATGAGAGTGCTACTTTCAATGGTACCTGGAGAGTAGAAAAGAGGGGAAAGACCACCTCAGCTCTTTACCAGAAGCCAGCAAACCTCTTAAAGATTAGAGATGCTAACCAAGAACTCCAATGTTTCATCCCTTTAAACACATCCTCAGGTTCACCTACTCCCCCCAGCACCTCCCCCACCTCCACTTACATCTTCACTCTATCCTGATCTTTCTGAGCTTCCTAGATTAGATTTCTTATCTCCTCCTTCCATTTTCCGGTCTCCCATCTCTCACACATCATCTGCCATTTGCTCAACCAGAGGTATCAGGGAGTCTAACTTCAAAAACCCCACATCTTGCTCATTCTCTGCCAGTCCTGACAGCAGCCTTTCCTCCAGAAGACACAGAAAAGGGAGGCCTGGCAGGAAGATCTCTCATGATCGTCCCTTTTCAAGAATAACCAACAACAGGCACAAACTTCCAAGTGGATTGTGACTCCCACCAAAGATCTTCAACCCAGTTTATTAAACAACCACAAACTTCAACTTGGAACTAGAAGCAGAGGACAGCTGTTGTGATCTGCTTTAACACAAGACACTGGACCAGGTCTGTATACAAATGAATGCCTATGTTCATTGTGTAATGGCCACTATAATTATTGTCCTAGGGATGTTGGCAATTGCTATCTTAGGCAGAACAGGACACCTGTTTTAATGTCTCTTTTAGTAGTTAAAATAAATTTCATAACCTTGCTTCTATTTATCCTCTGTCTGTATGCCTTCTTGCCACTGCCCCCCACATTGCCCATGAAACAAATCTGTTTCTACAATGGGCTTAGGATTACTCAAAGAGATTACAAAAAGCTGCCTGTTGGATACGCAGACTCATGAATTTTTCCAGTGGCTCCAACCTGCCATGATGGGTATCGTGTTTCCAAGGTCAGGACTGGATAGAGTGGCAAACATCTGTTACTTCACAGGAATGGTCTGGTAGTCTTGGTACCAGAATAACAAAAGACAATCTATGTCATTGGCTCATTAATAACACACTGAAGAGCAAAGGACATGGGAAAAGCTATCCAATGGAAAGGACTAGTTCACTAGCTCTCATCTTAGCATCCCCCATCTAAAGGAAAAGGTAATGATAACCTTTTCAGGTCAGGTAACTTCCTGTTTTCAAAGTGAGATAATGCAAATTTGAGATGGGTTTTGCTAGTTCACCCCTTAGTTTGGCCAACTCAGACAAAATGCCCCTTTATGCTGGCAAGAAAGAAACCACACCAAGGACCAATAGCCAAACAGTACAAGACATATTGGGTAGATACCCAGAGAATGTGGTGACCACAGTATTATATTACAAAACACTTGACTGCATGCCGCTGACTGGGTGCAGTGACCAGGTATTTACTGGCTGAATCCACATGGGACCTATTGGCTATGTGGCATTAACTTATGGCTGTGGTTACCCCCAGAATGGTTAGGATGATACTCCCTAGTTTATGTTTAGGGACAAGGAAGAGTAATTTAGACTGCCCAAACCAGCAAATCTTTTTCACTTGCAATATTGCTAGACAGGTTCTGTATTCATTCCAAGAGTATGATAATTTACCTTCTAACTTGTATCAGAAGTAGCTATTGAAAATGTCATATGGCATACAGAGGCCTTAACAAATTATTCCCAGAAGGCCCTGGATGATAACCACATGAGAATCTTTTTGGTAAACAATGAGGTCCCACTTATGAGGAAACTGTATGGCTCTAGATATACTCACCGCAACCCAAGGGGGAACCTGCACCATCACGAGAACTGAATTTTGTGATTATATTCCAGGAGAATCAAATAACATAACCCAAACTGTGACTAATAAGAAAACTCAAATAACTAAACTGTCAGTTCCAAAATTCTCACTAATTGAATGGTTGAGTGGTTGATTTGGATCCTGTGGAAGTTGATGGCAAAGCTATGCTCATAATAGGAATAGTAATAATAATTTATGTCTGTCTCATTTTTCTTGCAATGTTTACATTGAAGTCAGGTATATGTTTACAACTAGGTAACTGAAAAGGTTAGAGTAATAATTGTATCCAGTTGCTTGGATGGAGGAGGCAGTAGCTTAGTTAGAACCAGCTTCCATGATTGATTTCCTTTTATCACTGTAAATCTGGCCTCAGTCCCTATTTCTTTCCCTTTCTCAGCTCTTCCCATTTTTCCCTTCCATTCCTCCCTGTTTTCTTTTATTTCTGTGGGACGTGACTTCTTAGAAATGAGCCTTCCTGTTAACATGGGACATGATGTCCTAGGAACAAGCCTTCCTAGCAATGTGGGGCCTGAACTTCTGGTAATAAACCATCCTAGTGACAAGGAATCAGATTAGAACCTGGGGCCAGAGACTTATTTTCTTCTAAAATGGTTTCTCAAAAAAAACAAGAAAACAAAAAAACAAAAAAACAAAAAAAGAGAGGCCAGGCATGCCGGCAGATTCCTATAATCCCAGCACTTTGGGAGGCTGAGGCAGATGGATCACCTGGGTTCTGGAGTTTGAGACCCGCCTGGCCAACATGGTGAAACCCCATCTCTACTAAACATACAAAAATTAGCCGGGCATCGTGGTGTACACCTGTAGTAGGGAGGCTGAGGCAGGAGAATTGCTTGAACCTGGGAGCTGGAGGTTGCAGTGAGCCGAGATTGTGCCATTAATTGCACTCCAGCCTGGGTGACAAGGGTGGAACTTTGTCAAAAAAAAAAAAAAAATGGGGAAAATGTGAAAAGGAAAAAAAAACCCTCAGAATCCCAAAGTCACTAAGCCAAAGGGAAAAATCAGGCAAAGGGAAATTGGTCACACAGACCTCTCTCCCCTTTTGTTCCTGAGTAGATAGTTACATACTTCCCTCACATTTTCCTAAGAGGAAAATTCCCTGTGGTCTCCAAGATCTTTACTCTATGGCAGTTCTGTTGAAATTCATCCTGAAAATGCAAATTAAGTGTTGCCTTCACAGGCAAAGGACATAACTGAAAGTCATCCCTCCACTCACCTGAAACAAATGCTTATCTGGCTGCTCCCTACACTGTATAATTATTTTATTCACTCATCATTTTATTCACCCATTTTACTTATGTAAAAAGGCAGATTCATGAAATGACTGCATCATTGACTATTCTGCCACCTGCTCCTTTCACTTGAAAAATGTGGATTCAGAGAAACTAATCAAAAGACTCAACAGAATGCAACTCTTGCTTCTTTTATCTACTCTCCTTTTTTTCTCTTTCCTTTTTGCCCTGCTGCCTGCTGTTTTCTCTTTAAATACTGAAGCCCCAACACCCTCTCTGGAAAAAGCATGGACCACAGGGCAACAGGTGTTTCCTGTGGTTATATGTCGCTTTTTCCTGCATGCATCCTTAACCTTAGCAAAACAAACTTCTAAGAAATTATTAGGTGTGTGGGGGGGGGGTTCCTCTCTCAACTTTGGAGCCTCTCTCCCTCTGTGTCTGTACAGGGGAGCTTCTTTCCTCTGTCTTCTCCCTTCTTTCTTGCCTATTTAAACTCTCTGCTCCTTAAAACCACCCCACGTGTGTCCGTGTCATTTTATCTAATTGGTGTGAGACAAGATCCCTGGTGTTCCTCCACTCATTGGAGCTGTATCATTTTGGTGCATTGGCCGGGAAAGGGAATTCATTTATCAGGCTGGCAAGCATGGAGTGAATCTCAACTTCAAATCTGTCCTTTAATCTCAGGTTCTCTTCCAGCTATCCTGTCGCCAAACTTTCTTTCTCTTTTTATCCGCGGTCTCTTACACCCTCTCTGTGTGTCTAATGTTCAGTAACCTTTACAGTTCAGGGAAACAGGTCTGTTAGAAAAGATCACGAATCACAGCAGGCAGTAACTCAATAAACGTCTCTCTCTCTATGATTTCTCTGGTGAGCACATGATATTTCTAAGCCACCTAGTGGGAAAAAAAATCCTCTACATGAGGCACACTGTTCCTCTTTTTTCACAGTAACACCACAGCCTCCTTTCACACTGCTAGAAATCAGGCTCCAGGCATCTTCTGGGAATGGGAATTTTCTGCCTTTAGCAGTTAGCAGTAAAATGTCTTCTATAGCCAAATTTTAGTCTTGATATTGTCCTATTGGCAGGAAAATTGCCATTCGATTCCGGTGTTCCTTTAAGGCACCTATTCTGTCTCCTCTTCAGACAGTGCTTAATTAGTAAAGGGATTCTCAGTCCAAAAGTTAACCAGAACCCTTTTTCTATGGGAAATGCTTTAGCATAGGCCATCATAGCAGGATATAGAGTTCAATCTAGCATGCCCCTCCCTTAAAAGGGCCTTGCCCAATTACGTGATTTTTCTTGAAATTCATTTTTTTTTGGAAGGCACACAGGCCACACAAGTCTAGGAGGTCAAAGGAAAATAAAAGGCAGAAGACTAAGACTGCTTGTGGACAGTGGAATGAAGGCCCGAAACTTTATTCCTCTGGGGCCATGACTTGGAGGGTCATGTCTGCAGTCATGGGTGGCACATTTAAATGGGTGCCAGGATTCAGGAGCCAAAGAGAGAAAATATTTGGGGAATGCCCTCTACTGTTTTCATCTCCATCCTGGATCACATATCAAAAGGAAGGAGACTAAAAGGATGCTTTTACTCTCACTTCTCTTTCTAGATGGGTAACAGATCATCTACAACATGCACTCCCCTGGAGTGTATTTTGAAGCACTGTGACTCCTTCGTCGTTGAAACTTTGAAGAAAAAGTGGCTTATTTTCTTTTGCACAAGAGTATGGCCTTTTTATTAGACCTTTGCAAGTATTGCAAAATCAACCCAGCTCTTTTAGCAATCATATCAGACAGACCCAAAGAGAATAATTCCCCAAAATTAGAAAAGCAAGTTCCTGGGGAACCATCTGAGGATTCCCTTATTTGGGGGCCCTTCAAGTTCCCTTCTCATTGCAGGAATTTAGACAAATAAAGGCAGACTTAGGCCGATTTTCTGACCACCCTGATAGCTATATAGAAGCTTTCCAAAATTTAACTCAGTTATTTGCCCTCTCATCGAGGAAAGGTATGCTGTTCCTAAGCCAAATCCTAACTGTACCTAAAATAGGCAGCTCTGCAAGCATAAGAGAATTTTGGAAATAAGTAATATGTCTCCTATAGTATGCCAAAATGGAAAAGAAAAAAATAGGGAAGGCAAAAATATAGGTGAAACACCATTCCCAATAGGAAGAGAGGCAATACCTCATAACAACCATAATTGGAACTCCTTTCTATGGTATTTTTTCTTCTTTTGTGGTTTATAATGGCTTCTATCTCTTTTATAATGTTCCCTTAACCTGGGAAAAGTTAATTTTCCAAACCTTAAAATGCTTGGCTTAGAGTTGAGCTGGGGGAAGGGAACCCAGAAGAGTGATATGCTGGCAAAAGGGTAAAAATTTCTTACCAGTTGGGCTTTTGGCTTCTCTCTCCCTGTGCAAGCCAGTAAAGGGGATAATAAGGATCATTGTTTATATTCTCTGTGAATTTATAATTAATGAAAAAGGATTTTTTGAGGTTGAACGTAACCTGTAGACAATTTGGTGTGCTTTGCATGTCTTTCTGTATGGTTCTGTCAAAGAAAGGGTACCTTAGGTTAGGATGCAGGCCTAGGACCCCACAAGTCTGCCGTTCAAGGCAGCCCAGCATAACAGTAACAAACTTGGCTACAGGCCTCCATCTGTTTCATGTCTGGATACATGACCTGTAACTACATGGCAATAATATATTTCACTCTCTGCCTTTTTACAATGGTGGCTGTCTTCTTGTGCTAAGTCAGTTCCTGGGTAAGGTCCAAAAAATCATATAAGCCAGTTTGTCAATCTGGATGGTGCCAGCTGATTCATCAAGGGCAGAGATTACAAAATAGCTTAAGCACTGATCTTGAAAGCAGTTTAGGGAGGGCCAAAATCTCATAGTCTCTTGCTGCATGACTCCTAAGGGATGGTTCCAAGACTTCTGGCTAGTTTTTTGGTCTTGTCCCCAGGCAAGAGGGAAGTATATCTTTTTTTTTTTTTTTTTGAGATGGAGTCGTGCTCTGTCACCCAGCCTGGAGTGCAGTGGCTCGATCTCGGCTCACTGCAAGCTCCACCTCCCAGGTTCAAGCTATTCTCCTGCCTCAGCCTCCCAAGTAGCTGGGACTACAGGCACCTGCCACCACGCCTGGCTAAATTTTTGTATTTTTAGTAGAGACTGGGTTTCACTGTGTTAGCCAGGATGGTCTCGATCTCCTGACCCCGTGATCCACCTGCCTTCTACCTCCCAAAGTGCTGGGATTACAGACGTGAGCCACCGCGCCCAGCCCTGGAAGCATATCTTAAGAAGGAGCTGTTACCATTTTTGTTTTAAAGTATAAACTGTAAACCAGGTTCCTCCCAAAGTTGGTGAAGCCTATGCGCAGGTATGGGGAAGGACAGTTTGGGCGCTGGAAACAAAATGGAGCTGTTTAGGTCAGATCTCTTTCACTGTCTCAGTTACAATTTTGCAATGATAGTTTCAAAAGCTGCTTACCCTCCTTTGAAAATGCCTTGCACACTCACGGTTAAATCATAACCTAATTAGGGCTCATTGGTTTCACCTGTAAGGTTACTTTTTGTAAAATTGAAAAGTCAAAAATCTTAACTGCTTGGCATGGCTAAAGTCGAGTAAAAAGGGATTTAAAAGGATTTTCTTAAAGAGTGCTCAACTTAATTAAAAGTGGATATTCAAGTTATAGGTATATTTAAAAGTTTTTCTGGAAAAAGCCTTTTTTCCTCTCAGTCGACTGAATTATTTTTCTCTATTTTTTGTCTTACCACTCCTAATGCATGCATGAGAGGCCCAAAGATAACTTCTGGTAGCATGGGACTCCTTGGAAAAAACAGAGGAGGTGCCAGAGACCCTGTTTGGGGAAAATAAAAAGCCCTCTGTTTTTCCCACGAAACCCCCAAAATTAAAATTAGATAGTTTCCTCTCAAAATCAAAGACTCTATTCTGTTATGTATTGTGTTATACACTGCTTATGTTTTGGGGGTTTCACATTACTTCACATTATGAGAGAGATTTGCTGTTTAATAACCAGGTAGAAAATACACTGTAAGGGATGGCTAGTAGTAGTAATAAATCAGAGAAGCATGCTCTTGGCCACCTGAAAGATATGAAAACATCCTCACACTCCACTAAAAATTAAGACTCCTATGGGGGATGGGCTAATTGCCTTCAGCTGTGTCTTCTTGTTAGGCCCTAAAAAATGCATGGTACCTGACCCTGCTCCTCCAAGGGCTCCACCTAAAGCCAGTAATCCAATTAAAAAACTGGCAAATGAAAAATCTTAAAACGTGCTGAATCTTCTATCTGTGCTGCTATATATGTATTGTGTGTAATGTCTGCAAAAAGAGCTCTAATTGATTGGCTTAAATAAAAATAATTGCTTAAATCAAATATGTTTTTAGTTCACATGGCTTTAAGAATTAAAAATACTCTTAAGAATTATTGGTAGAATATAAGTGTCATCAAAATGCCAATAGGTGGTCTGAATCATATAACTTAGATACCAGGGTTGCTAAATGTTCCCAGGTTGTATACTGCCTGCTTTACAGATAAGTAAGGCCTGGGACACATGGAGTTAGACACTGAAAAGTCAAACTTTATCTGCATTTCTGTCTGGGTCCTAGGATCTACACATGGTATATAATTAAAATTGCTTACTAACCAGGTTTTCCAGTGATTTTTTTTTTTTTTTTTTTGAGATGGAGTCTCACTTTGTCACCCAGGCTGGAGTGCAGTGGCGCCATCTCTACTCACTCCAAGCTCCACCTCCCAGGCTCACGCCATTCTCCTGCCTCAGCCTCCTGAGTAGCTGGGACTACAGGCACCCACTACCATGCCCAGCTTATTTTTTGTATTTTTATGAGAGACAGAGTTTCACCATGTTAGCCAGGATGGTCCCAATCTCCTGACCTCATGATCCACCTACCTGGGCCTCCCAAAGTGCTGGGATTACAGGCATGAGCCACCACGCCCTGCCCCAGTCATGTTTTTAACTGTAACTATTCTGGAAATTTTGTCATTCACAGACAATTGTTTTCTTGCTTTGTTCCTTAAATGTCAAGCAAGACAAGAGTTAACTAAGTGGACTGCACTCAAAAAGTCAAAGCAAGCTTTTAAACTTTTGCTTGGAATATTGCTGATCCTTGTTTTGTTTTGTAGCATCAAGTAAACTTATTTTTAACCATTTATGACTTTTAATAATTGAGTAAGGTACATACTGTGAACCAAATTTGGAGTATGTTTATTTTTCTCTGCCTGGTTCCTCTAGAATTTGGAGACTATCTGTGAGTACTCTTAACTTATGGCAATATGGTTGTTTGCATCAGTGTGATAATAATCCATTTTTCTTTGTCAACAGGGCACAATTGGAAAAACTGGTTATTTTACATAAGCCTTGACTGAAAGGATGTGTTTCCCTTTAAGGAATCAAGCGTGACATGCAGAGCCAATAAAGCCTCTTGGGGAGAACTGGCCTCATACCTTGTCTACACAGTGTGGCACAGGGTTCCTAACCTCTGGTCAGTCAGGAATGTCACTTTCTAACAGGTCTGGGAACCCCACGTTGATCTTGGGACCTCAAGAGAAAGACTCACAGAACTCATGGAGGATACAAACCCATGGCTGGGCTTGGCTTTAAATGTCTTATCTGAAATTCCTTGTGGAACAGAGTTTCATCAAAGCCAATCCAAAAGGCATATGTAGAAGTAACCATTCTTGCTGCATATTATGCAAATAATCAGGCCAAGTATAAGACTAAAGTGTATTCTACCCACAGCACACATGGTCTTATCATAATTTGTTTTTACAAAAAATGAGGACTGGAGAGAGAAATTGTGCTCCAAATGTTATCATATATTTGTCATTAAATCCTAGTCTCTTTCATTGTTTTTAAGCTTTTTGCCTACATTTTAGATGAACCCTGCTTATTCCTGTGAATCAAGTGGTATCTCCTATAGCTTGGAAGAAACAAAAAGGGATGGGTAATGTAAAAATCTAAATCAATATGCTAGTTCTGGGCAATGATCCTGCAAATTCTGCCAAGTAATAAAAGTAAGTAGGGTGCCCATAACTTGGAGATTTCTTTGTTTGGGAAAATAAAACCAAGAAAGTTCACAGACCCCCAAAGGGAAATTCTATATCTTGGTAAGTAAAATTTTAGATGGAAATTATCTACTCCACCACACTTATGGGAATTGCTATACTCACTCTACTATTTGCAATAAGGTTACAGGTATTTAAAGATCAAATCAAAATTATTGAATGCATTTAGCATCTCATTCTCTCAGCCCATCAGGGAAAGATGTCTAAATAGAGTTAGACTTCTGCTTCAGTGTTACCTCAGGACCCAATACCATCTGAAGATGCATGAGGCATTCAGTTCACGACTTACCTGAGTTTTATTTGGAGCCACAAAGTCTGAAGACCCCAAAGCTATTTTTTATATGATTAACAAGGGTTGAATATCTCGACCCTTTTCCAGGGCCTGGTGGTCTTCAGACGCTAGGATGAGAGTCTCTAAGCGGGCGAGGCTTACCTGGTATCTCAGGCACCAGAGGAAGCAGCTTGCTGCCTTTAGTCAAACTGGTTCCTGGAAACCCAGAGCCAGGTCCAGCTCCAGGACACTGTGCAAGCAGGAGCACAGCAGGTGAGGATGGTGCTGACTGTCCAGAGCTTATAAACCTGGGAGGATGGGTGGGGTGGGTGTGTCAGGCTGGGGTAAGGCTTGCAGTAGGGGGATGCCAGGGCAGGGCTTTGCACCTGCTGCTGTGTTCTGCCTCCACTGGATCCTGATGCACTCACCAAGGTACAAATCTAGTCCTGGCTTGGCTCTCTGCAGATACCACAAAGTTGAGGGTCCCTGCTCCTCTTTTGATACCAGCTACTCAGAATGTAAATGAACAGGTCCAACATGAGGGAATACAAACCAATAATTAATTAATTATCCCAGGGAGCCCATATTTATACTGAAGGTCTTCCCAGACCAGCTCTCAGGACAGGAACTTGCACAATTATTTCATCCTGTTCCCTTTGACCCTGTAGAAAATATATTCTACTGCCTCTTTACTGAATCCATAGTTAAAATTGGTGTAGAAGAAAGTTCATTTTAGGAAACAACAAGGCCTATAATAAAACCATGAAACCTCCATGTCCCCCTCTGTGTATGTGTGTGTGTGTGTGTGTGTGTATTTCAGGGCAAGAATGTCAGGGTTAGTGGATGCAGTGGGACACACTGTGGTTGTCAGTGGGTGTGGGCAGGGGAGAACGGTCTCCAGAGCTTCTGATCTTGCACCCCTCACCTGGTGCTTAATAAAATTTCCATCTGTTGAGATGATCTAATTATTGATTTTACTCTTTTTATTATACATAGTAACACTCAGTATACTAGAGTTAAGTAAATATTGTACAGAGTTCATTGTTAAAATTCCATGTTTACATGGTCTGTCCTCTGTTTTGCAAGACTCCCAGAGACCGTTCCCAATCTTCAATTTCAGTTATACTTTTGAGACAAAGTCATTGCTTTTTAATCTCTTTCTAAACTTTTGTTCCTGATGATTGAGCACTAAAACAGACCCTTAGAACGTGACTTTGAAGCCATATGGCTGTGTTCTCCATTATCTGGCAAGCTGGTTTTAAGAATCATGTGACATGAATTATGTAAAGCATCAGAACAGTGCCCAGGACAAAGGATGCCAGGCGTGTGGTGGTTCATATCATGATTACACTTGGCTGCTGAGCTGATGTCTTGCAGAAAACCTAAATGAGGTCTGTTTGTGAAAACTCCTGGTGGAGGAGGAGGATTAAAATGCTCCCTTTATAGTTTCCATTACATATGCATGATATAGAATGTTCTCACTGTGAAACATGACCACTCCTGCTGTAGACCTTCTTTAAGGGGTGAACATATCACAACAGGAAAAATGTGAGTGTGAAAAGAGGTTCTGTTGATTACATTGACTGTCAAGGTAAGAAGTGGGAGTTTTCTAGCTAAAAGGACAGTCCCCGTCCAATTGGATCATTTGGTCACACTGTCATGGCAGACCTGAAGCCAAGAACAATTTTGATAATTTTCCCAGGGGCTGGTGTAGGAAGAACTGGGAGGTTTTATTGGACAGAGTTCCCTTGCCTTAACAGATGCTGTAATAGTCACAAAACCATCTCTGTATGCCTGTTGTTTTGTGCTGTCTCTGGTCTCCTTTTGGAGGGAGGAACTGCATGTGTTAAGATCCAAGGGCAGAGCACCTGGTCTATTTGCATCTCTTTGTCTCTCCCTGTGGTTTCTTTTCACTGCACATATTTGACAATTTGATCCCCTGTCTATGTGGTATCTTTTGTTAGGTCTTATTCCATTTTAGCTTTTTTCAATTTTAACAACTTCAAAAGGCTTAGAATTGTACCTGAGGTTTCCACCTTGCTAGAATTTCTAGTTTAGGGCCCACTATTTATCTTTCTCTTTTTATGAAAAAAAAATCTTTTTTTTTGAGATTGAGTCTTGCTCTGTTGCTCAGACTGAAGTTCAGTGGTGCGATTTCGGCCCACTGCAACCTCTACCTCCTTGGGTCAAGTGATTCTCCTGCCTCAGCCTTCTGAATACCTGGGACTACAGGCACATGCCACCACACCTGGCTAATTATTGTATTTGTAGTAGAGATGGAGTTTCATCATATTGGCCAGGCTGGTCTCAAATTCCTGAGCTTGTGATCCACCCACCTTGGCCTCTCAAAGTTTTGGGATTACAGGCATGAGCCACTGCACCCAGCCCTACTATTTATCTTACATCAATATAACCAGGATCAGCCTGTTGTCTTTCCCTGAAAAAATTATTATTTTCTCAATTTTTCCATGTCCTGTAAGCATTTCTGGCCTCTTCTCTTTTAATTCTGATCTTAATGTGAATGCATCTAGATTCCTATATGCTGCTTGCTATATGATTTTGGTTGAGACTCTTATTAGGTAAATCTAATCCAAAACAGAAATGAAAGTCTAAATATAAAAAAAGTAAATCTTTACCACTTTTGGACACAAAATCTTTGTATTACTATGAGGTTTGGCAGAAATTATTAATAAAATATAAAATTTCCATGTAATAAAAGAAAAAATATTCTTCTATATTAGTTTTGATAATCAAAAAACAAATATTTGGAACATACACACATAAATAAGTATCCATAATGTATAAAAATATTTTATAAACCAAAAATATAAACTAAGAAAAAAATCAATAAATATGCATGTAAGCAATTCACAGAAAAGGAAAACCTGATGTCCAAATAACATATGGGAAAATGTTCAATAGCATGAGTCTTCAAGGAAATGAAAATGTTAAAAATGTGAATTGTTTTAAATTATTTTGGTTGGAAAAATTGACACACTTCTATAACTGCCAGGTAGTGGTGAACATCTTGTCGCGGGAATGAAGGAGGACCAGAGAGATGACAGGATGAAAGAGGAGGATTTTACTGAGAGCACTCAGAGCCAGTCAATTAACATCCAAAAACTGTCCCCAGAACAAAGACAGCACTTGACTTTTATACACACTTCTAAAAGGGTGTAGGCTAGCTTTAAAGAAGTTTACAATGGCGTGAAGTGTAGTGGCACAAAAGCAAGAATACCGAGGCAGAACAAAGGCAGTTAATCAAATTGTGATAGGTTCATAACTCTGGATTACATGCAGCTCTTGCTATGCAGCCCAGATGGCTGTTATCTAGGCTTGCTCTAGTGCCTTGCATGGGCTTATCTCATAATGTTCACTATGGGGCCTCGATGGCTGCAGCCCAGGCCTGTTCAGGCATGTCTTATAACCTTCAACGTGCTGCTTAGATAAAACAGAATACTGGAAGTTAGTAGTTACAGAAAACGGAAATCTATAAACTCATAAGTTTACTCATATCATAGGGGAAAGGAAAATTTGTTTTATTTTTCCTGTGTTGAGGGAGTGCTGGAGAGTCTCTAGAGCACATTTCTTTGAGCCCTGGCTTCTTTGATAATGTTATCAAAGACTTTGCCTGGGTCTGGGCTTTGCCTGTTATTGCCTTTGGGATGAGTCAGACTAATACAGAAGACTTGTTTTTCTTTTCTGTTTTTTTTTTTAATTTTTATTTTTCTTTACTTCTTTAATTTCCTTCCTCAATTGGGGCAAGTGGAAACTTCCATAACTTAATAGAAGATGATATTTTCTATCTGTTCTTGAGTTAGTTTTGAAAAATTATACATTCTTGGAATTTTTCCAGTTTGTATATATTTTCAAATATACTGGCATAGCTTCCATTATAACATTCTTTTATTACTTTGATGTTTGCAGGAATTTATGATAGCCCTCCTTTTTATTACTGGCAAAATTTTGTTTGTGCTTGGCATTTATCAGTTAATCTTACAAGATATTTTACAATTCCACTAGTCATTCCAAAGAATCTGTTTTTGGTTTTTGAGGAAAAAAGAGACCTTAACTATGTCAGTAACATTTCATATATTTGAACATTTTATTTATTTTGAGCGGTCTTTAAGCAACTTGATAAAAATATAATTTATTATTCTCTCTATTCTTTTCAGCAAAATAAACTATGTAGTATAGACAATATTAATTTTGTTAGAATCTTTGTCAATGTGTTTGACACTTAGAGGCTTACTACACAATCTTGTTATGTATTTAGATTTATTATTCTAATCTAATCTGTAGAAATACAAATAATTGAGAAATAGATGATTCCAAATAGACTGTCCTCATAGTTTCAAAGTCACAGTCTCTCATGCAAGATTGTCTATATTAACAGTGTTGTCTGTCAACATTATCTGTCCCTTTTGAGGGTAGTGTCATCTGATAACATTTTTGAGTCATGGGAAATTTCCTGAAACAGAACAGCACACAAAAAGGTACATAGCTCCAAACATTTATTAATTGAACATTGAGAACATTGTGTATCTTTATCTTACCAAATAGGAAATAGACTTTACCCTTCTTTACCGCATGGAAAGTAGGCACCCCAAGCTTCACAATGGCCTTTCCCTCTGTGCCCTCTACTAGTCATCACCACAAGTTAACTGGATACCAGATAGTGAAAGTAAAATAGACATGGGGGTGACATGGATCTTCTTTATTTTTTAAAAAAAACTTTTAAAGTTATCCATAAGCTTTGGGGTGTAGCAACTTTCGAACAAACTATGAGAAGCAAAAAGATATTGATCATAAGCAACAACATGTATTTTTTCAGGAATTGTGTTTACTTTTTCTAGGATATATTTTGTCATCTTTTCTCCTATAATGTTTATTTTTTAATTGAAAGTTTTAAATGTAAAACTTTAAAAAAAACTTTAAAAAATTATATTAAAAATAAAAAATTAAAATCTTAAAATTAAAATTAATATAATATAAAATCAACCATTTTAAGGTGTACATTTTGGTGGCATTTAGTACATTCCACCATCACCTCTAGCTCATATTAGAAAATGTTTTCACCCTTAAAGAAAGTGCCATCTCGATGAAGCTCTCCCTCTTCACCCCTCGTCTCACAGCATCTGGTAACTGCCAACCTTCTTTATGCCTCTACAGAATCAGTCAAATTATCTGGGATGTTTCATCCAATATGTAACCTTTTGTGTTATAGCACTTTAAGTCTTTTATGGCTGAAAAATGTTTCTTTTGCATGTGCCATATTTTGTTTATTTATTCATCCATTGGCAGGAATGTGGGCTGTTTACAGCTGGTGGTCATTGTGAGTAATGCTGCTGTGAACAGACTATTTGTGCTCAAGTATTTGAGAACTATTTTTCAATTCAGTTGGGTATATACCTAGGAATAGCATTGTTGAGTCTTATGTTTATTTTTGGTTAAAAAAAGACACAAAGAAATCTGCCATCTTTACCATTTTTAAGTGTACACTGTAATTCCCGTTTTCTTTCTCTTTCCAGTTCCTAGGAACCGCAATTTTAACTTCTGATTCTATGAATTTGTCTACTTTAGATACCTTATAGAAATAGAATGATATCATATTTGTCGTTTTAGGACTGACCTATTTCTCTTAGAGTAACATCCTCATGGCTCATCTGTGTAACTATGTGATAGGATTCTTTCTTTATAAAACTGAAAAATAATCTATTTTATGTGTATAACAGATGTTGCTTCTCTGTTCATTCCTTGATAGACATTTGGGTTCTTTGTACCATTTGGTTATTGTGAATAATCCTGCTTTGAAAATGGGTAGAAAATATCTCTTTAAGACCCTGCTTTTAATTATTTTGAGACCCTTCTTTCCAATTCTAACCAGAAATGGGATTGCTGAAGCATATAGTAGTTTTATTTTCAATTTTTTGAGGAGCCATTTTTTGTTTTGGGTTTTGTTTTTATAGTCACCATCCCTACTGAGTGTGAGGTGATATGTCATTGTTTTGCTTGACATTGAGTGTATTTTCTTATGCTCGTTGGCTATTTGTATTCATTTTGGAGAAATGTCTATTCAAGTCCCTTGTCTGTTTTGTAATTGGGTTGTTGGATTTATTTGTATGGCTCCTTTATGTATTTTGGATAGTGACTCCTTATGACACATATAATTTACAGATATTTTCTCCCATGCTTTTTCACTCAGTTGAATATAACCTTTGATAGACAAATGATTTGAAACTTGACGTAGTTCTGTTTGCTTATCATTGACTGTGCTTTTAGTGTCATATCCAAGAAATCATTGCCAAATTCAGTATCATGAGTATTCCCCCTTATGTTTGTTTCTAGGTGTTTTACAGTTTTAGGTCTTCCATTTAGGTTTTTATTACTTTAGCTTTTCTGTGGTATAATTGACAAATTAAAACTGCATATATTTAAGATGTATAAAAGTTGATGTCTTGATAGAATATACACTGAAATCATCACCACTATCAAGATAATTAATATATTGATTACATCAGACAGTTACCATTTTCTTTTCTCTCTCTTTGTTGTGTGATGAGAGTGACCTTTCACAAATTTTGAGTGTGTCATACAGTATTATTAACTAAAGTTACACACTATACATTGGATTTCCAGAAGTTATTCATGCTGCATAACTGAAACTTTGTAACCTTTGTCCAAGATCTTCCCATTTTCCTTTCCTTCCACCACTGGCAAACATCATTCTGTTCTCTGCTTCTATGAGTTTCACTATTTTAGACTCTACATATAAATAGTTCATGCAGTGTATTAGCCTTTTCTTGCATTGCTAATAAAGGCATACCTGAGGCTGCATAATTTATAAAGAAAACAGGGTTAATGGCTTCACAGTTTCATATTGCTGGGAGGCCTTACAGTCATGGTGGAAGGCAAACAAGAAACGAAGACACATCTTACATGGTGGCAGGCAAGAGAGCTTTTGCAGGGAAACTCCCAGTGAAAAAACCGTCAGATCTCCTGAGACTTCTTCATTACCAGGACAACAGTATGGGGGAAACTGTCCCCATGATTTAATTATCTCCACCTGGCCCTGCCCTTGACATGTGAGGATTGTTACAATTCAAAGTGACATCTGGTGGAGACACAACCAAACCATATTATTTTCCCCTGGCCCCTCCCAAATCTCATGTCCTCACATTTCAAGATCAATCTTGCCTTCCCAACAGTCTTCCAGTTTTAACTCACTTCAACATTAATTCAAAAGTCTACAGTCCAAAGTCTTATCTGAGACAAGGCAAGTCCCTTCCACCTATGAACCTGTAAAATCAAAAGCAAGTTAGTTACTTCTTAGGTTTAATGAGGATACAGGCATTGGGTAAATACACTTATTCCAAATGGGAGAAATTGGCCAAAACGAAAGGGCTACAGGCCCCATGCAAGTCCAAAATTCAGCAGGATAGTCAAGCCTTAAAGCTCCAAAATGAACTCCTTTGACTCCAAGTCTCATTTCCAGGTCACATGGATATAAGAGGTGGGTTCTCTTGACCTTGAGCAGCTCTGAAATTTTACAAAATTTTCTGTTCTGCTTCTCTTCTAAACATAAGTAATTCCAAACCATATGTTTTGAATACATAAAACTCTAAGTTACTATATTTGTCAATATATTTATTGTTACCAGAGAACCTTATATTTTTATACAGCTTTATGTTGCTGTCTAGCATCCAGCTTTTCAATTTGAAGGGCTCCTTTGATTATTTATTTCAGAGCAGGTCTAATGGGAACAAACTCAGCTTTTGTTTATTTGGAAAAAGCTTTAATTTCTCCTTCATGTTTGAAGGTCAGTTTTGCTAGGCACAGTATTGTTGGTGACAATTTTTCTCTTTCAGGACTTGGAATATATTGCCCCACCTCCTTCTGGCCTGGAAAGTTTCTGCTGATAAATTGGATGATAATCTTAAGGAGGCCCTTCATATGCAGCAAATTGTTTAGTCTTGCTACTTCCAAGATTATCATTTTTTCAGTTAGCTAGGAAAAGTAAGTTCAAGAGATCTATTGTACAATGTGGATCACAGCTAATAACAATATATTGTATTTTTGAAATTCATTGACAGTAAATTTTAAGGGTTCTCACCACACACACACAAAATAATAAATATATGCACATAGGGTAATGCACATATTAAAAAACTCAATTTAGCAATTCCACAGTGTATGCATTTTTAAAACATAATATTGTACACAATAAATATATACTTTTTTGTCAATTAAAAATAATTTTAAAAATAAAATAAAAACAAAAGTTACAAGTAAAAAAAATTCTCCCATTGTGAATGATGTTAGACAGTTCAATTATATTGTGTCATCGTGTGGTTCTCTTTGGATTTATACTTGCTGAATATTCTATTCCTAGTTACTTCAGTGTTTCTATCATGAAGAGATATTGAATTTCTCACATGTATCTTTTCAATTAGTCAATATGATTATGTAGTTGTTCTCATCCATTATTCTATTGATGTGGAATATTACACTGATTGATTACTTTCATTTATTGAACCTCTGTCGAATCCTGGAATAAATCTCAGTTGGTCATCGTATATAATTCTTTTTACGATTCTGCTAGATTGTTTTCTAGTATTTGTAGAGGATTTTTCCACCTATATTCATAAGCGATGTTAGTGTGTAGTTTTATATTCTCATGATGTCTTTGTGTCTTCATTTCTGGAATGCAGTGATTGAAGAAATATTTCTGTTGCTAGGAGAAAGGACCTTGAAACCTTGAAGTATTCTGTGGTATCCTGTGTGTACACACTTCTTCTTCAAATAGAACTTAGAGACATTTACTTGGGTGACTTAACATTAAGGGGAAGAGATTGCCTAGAGCAGGGGGCAGCACACTGTGGACTGAGAACCAAATCAAGCCAGACATCTGTTTTTGCAAATAAAGTTTTATTAGAAAACAGCAATGTCCATTCATTTACACATTGTCTATGGCTGATTTCATGCTACAATTGCAGAGTCCATAATTGCAACTAAGATGTTATGATTTGCAAAACCTAAAGTACTCACCAATTAACATTTTATAATATATGTTTGCTGACCCTTGACATTTGAGGACAGTTGGACCTGGGTCTAAGGTGACATTGACACCCAAAGAGCCAAAGCATCATCATGGCCCCCTGTTAAAGTGGGAGCTTATAGGGTTATGTAATAATTAGTGTCCTGGGTGAATTCCAGTTAAATTCTGCAGACCATCCCAGCAGTTCTCTTCCCAGTCCCTGACTGGATAATTCGATTAATATACTTGACCACTGGGGTAGCTCCTGCATTGCGCCCTTGGCCTGTCAAGTAAGAAGGACATGTGGAACCAGCTGAAACTGCCACCCAAGTCACCTACATAGCAAATCAATAACAATAGTGCATGCTCGTAGGGGGCTGGAGTTGTGTTGAAGAGATGAGTGTCATTTTAAAAGTCCTTAAGCTTGTGGTGGGATGCGGAGTGGTGGGGGTTTGTATCATTTCCTTTTAACTCCTCAGTGCAGCCGCTTTAGTAGCAAGTTGTCTCCTGAAGGAGAACTGAAGATTATCTCAACCAACCAAGTTGCCGCTCTGATGGCAGCTTCAGCTCCAGACACAGAGTTGTTTTTAGAATCGATTCCAACAGCCAATTGGGCACACGGTGCACAGCCCTGAATTGTTGGATACACTCTTCTCTTCTGATCAGAACAGAAGTCTTATTGGAATTCATGTGGAAAGGACAATAGTTCCTACTAGTCTTGCCCTAGAATTATGTTTACTCTACTTGGGAACAAAGCCATCTGGTGCATGTGCGGAACACTATGCTGGTCTACTTTGTCGAGATGTCATGCTGATTGGGTTGGATAAGCAAGAAGCCATGGAGGTCTTGGGAAGACACATGCATACCAGAGGGTGGATGCAGGAGCTAAACTCTGAGAAGATTCAGGGACTTCTCACTTCAATAAAGTTTTGAGGTGTCCAGAAGTCAGAGGATTTGTAGAATGTTTCTTACAGAGTTCAAGCAAATTGTTGTTGCATCTTGCATCTCCTGCCACAAAGAAGGAAGTTGATCACCTGGATAGGTCCTTTGGGATCTAGAGATGACACCTTCTACATCAGATGACTTAGACCATGGGCAGCTAGGAGCAGGTCCTTGGGACAGGAAAGGGCTCTGCAGTAGCTTCATTCTGTAGTGGATGCTTCCCTGCCACGTGGTCTGTGAAACCTACACTCCCCATGGGGGTGTCAGTAGTAAGTGCACATGCAATGGGCGAATCACAACACAGGCTCTTGGAAGAGATGCAGTCCATGACATCTGCAGCTGAAAAATCCACCCCCACCTTGGGACATACTACCTGGCATAGTACTGGAATGAGATAAGTTTGGAATGTCTGGCCATAGGGTGCATATGTCCTGCATTTGAAATTGAGCACTATGAGCCTGTCACATTTACCAAGTTACAGTGAATAGGCTACCCAGTATTCCTTTGGAGGTTGGAAATGGTACATTCAAAGTCAGGGCTGCGAGTAACAAGCAGACACTATCCAATTAAAACAAATCTGGGCATAGAGCCTCTATTCAAACAGATTGTAGGAGGGAGGAGAGGAGGACTGTTGCAACAGGGAGGACCCTAGACATGAGATTGGCAAGTGTCTCTAAGGTCAGCCAGAGAGGAGCTTTTACATTATAGGGAGGAGTAAGGAGGCTAGAAAAAAAAAAAAAAAAAAGGACTGCAACAGGGGCTCAGGGATTGTGTGTCTTTGAGACCAGCTGATACTTAGGAGGGTTAAGGAGGCACCATTCTGCATTCAAGTGCTGAGCTAGGCTGATGGTGGGCTGAAGAGATGAGGAGAAAATAGGAGGTGACTTAAAGGAATAAAAGGTCTTCCACCTGTGAGAATGGTTGCAGTCACAGCTCCCAGGAGTCTACCTTCCTGGATCACTTCTATTTGCAAAATGATTTTCCTTCCCCTTTCATCAAATGATAAATGCTCTTTCTCCATCTCCTTGAGACTGGGCTGGCCTGTGGCTTGCTTTATCTGATAGGATGTGCTGGAGAGATGTGTGATCTGGAGGCCTCAAAGGCCTTGCAGCTTCTGCTTAGAACCTCTTACAATGCCAACATCAGCTCCCCATCAGCCTCCTGGGAAGAAGCCCAGTAACCCCAATGGGAGCATGAGAGGCTCTAGGAGAAGAAGTGAGACACCATCAGCAACAGCTGGCACCAGCATTCCAAAGTCTGAATGAGGCCACCTTGGATCCCAATCAGCTGCATGAGTGACCCCAGGTGAGGCCAACAGAACTGCCCGTATTGCCAACTCTCAGAATCATGATAAAATATAGTAAATAATTGTAAGCCACTACATTCTGGTAATAGTTTGTATAGTTCATTGAAGGCTCACCCATTGGGGAATGTGAAGGTGCCAGTTATTAACCTATCATTTCCTAGCTTCCAAACCACCCATCTGCTCTGCTTTGTGAGGTCGGAGCTAGGACTCTGCACTTTACATTATGTTTGCCAGCTGGCTCCAATCAGGCCCTGCCCACACAGGCAGAGAGGGATATTGGGAGGCTGGAGCAAAGAGGACAGACTCTCTTCCAAACTTGTGAGTGATACCCAAAAATCTTGGTCACAGCATCTGAAGTAGGGCCTTCCTGTAGCAGCAGTTAGACTGAGTGAGTGGGTTTGTCAATAAGTGCACGCTTTCCTCATGGCCCTACTCGGAGAGGTCAGAACCTGCCCAGCCCAGGGTTACTATCCCAGGGGACTTTTCCTTTAAGCTTTTAAATTTTATTAATTCAGCTCCCTCTTTTTGTTCTACCACCCTTAGGTGTGGCAGCTGCTTCTTGCAGTTGCTACTTTTAGAGTACCCCAGAGATTTATTTTATTTTGCTTTCTGGTTCTTCCACATCTAGTTAACCGTCTTTTACATCAAAGTCCCTCAGTTAAAATACTGCTGCTGTGGTTTCTGTTTCCTGGCTGCTCAGACTGATACAGTGATTATGGTTAATTCATTATTTGTGAGGGAGACTCACAACTTCATTTGGAAACTCAGTGAGACAGGCTGCTCAAAAGCTTAATGATGGGGCTCATACCAATTACAGAAACACTATAGGTAATATGGCCCAGGGAAAGACAAGCTGCCTGCCTGCCTTCCTGCCTTCCTGCCTTCCTGCCTTCCTGCCTTCCTGCCTTCCTGCCTTCCTTCCTCGTAATATATTGAGAAAAGATGGGCTATTGAGTTAGATATATTAATTAAAAATTATAAATCCTAAATCAATTACTTATTAGCATTGTAGCCTTGGGAACATTATTTAACATGTTCACACTCTGTTACTCCTTCCCCCAGAAACTGCCCACTCTATCCCAGTACACCCTTAGCAGCTTAGGAAGATAACTATTAGTTGTATTTACTGTCAAGGAAGCACAGACACATCTCCGGATTTTCTTAATAAAGAAAATACTTTATTAAGAGCAGTTGGTGCAACAGAGAAATGCTCAGGGTCCATGCCAGAACATCTCTTGGAATAGGTGGTCAAGCAAAGCTTTTACATGCAAAGACATGAGATCGATGACTGTGGGAAGAGAAAAACTAAAAAATGCTGAGGGGTCTTGATACTTAAGGAACTGTGTCAAGTGTTCCAATAACAGGAAGGTAGGGAATGTTCATTTTCATTTAAGTACATGGGCAGAGGTTTGTCCCTGAGATAGAGCAAAAGAAGTTATAATGAGAGAAGTTCATATAAAACTGAGGCCAGCCATCACAGTATATCCACCCTCAAGTTATGTCAAATGTAGTTTGAGCAGCTTTGTCAGTCTCTCCTCATTTTAAATACAGGCTCAGATAAACTGTCCCTGAGCAACTCGGGGATAAAGGAAATTAGAAGTTGTAGATGGCTGAGTGCAATAGACTTCAGGGCCAGAGTTTCCTGAGCGTTGTCCCTGGAAAACCAGTGGAAACGTCTGTTGAGCATGCTAGCAATGGTGAGCTGTTTTAGGTCCCTAAGATGAGGCATTTTAAAAGTGGAATGCCTAAAGTGAAAAATATAAATATAGCATAAAATGTTGTAGTAACATAAACAGCCAGGAGTTGAACCCCAAGGGTATCCAGTCTACTGGATCCCAGGAGGTCTGTGGATGGAAATCTTTGGATTATACACATTGCTTGTTGAGTTTCATGACGTGAAGAGCCAATGCTCTGGGTGATGTTGTCCACAGTATGGTTTCCTTTTTTTAAAAAAAGCAAGTGTTTCACCAGACAGTCACCTTGGGAGCTCACACAGTGGATTGTCTGTGGGTGAATCCAGCACAGTCTTAAGTGGTTTTCATTTTTTCCAGGTTCAGTAAGTTGTCAGGCTTCAACTCTCGGGACTTCTTCAGATCCTGGGGAAGAGGCCAGCTTCGGGGTATCCTAGAGCCTTGATAGAGATCTGTGTGGTCAGGCTATGGTTCTCAGTAATGCTGAGTCAGGATGGAGAGAGAAAAATTTAAAATGTTGGTCTGGACAGTTGGAAACAGATATTGTAGGAAACTGAAAGTCCTGAAAACTTGGTAAAGCTTGATAGTGTGTACAAGGTGACAGGTAGGAAATAACACTGTCTTTTGTTTTCACAGTGGGAGAAATCAAGACAGATTGCTTATCCATCAATTATTTACGTTTTTAAACATATTCAAAGTAGCTTAAAGATAATGAATATGATCAGAATCTGATATCCCTGAAGGATGTTGTGGGTTGAATTGTGTGCCCCAAGAAACATGTTCAAATCCTAACCTCTGGTGACTGTAAACATCATCCTATTTAGAAGTAGTGTCTGTATTAGTCTGCACTAAAATACAATATTCTGGTGTGTTTAAACAACAGAAATGTACTTCTTACAGTTCTTGAGGAAGGGAAGTCCAAGCCACATTAAAGTTACTGTGCCTACCTGCTAAGGAGTTCAGAAAGTTCAAAAAGCAGTATGGATAAGGAGATGATAAAAGGGAAGAGGGCAGCCCAAAGATCATCTATATCCCCAAGCTGATAGTATCATGAAGATACCTACTTTGCAACAGTGTTGTTTTGATTCTGCAAACTTATCTCACCGACTTAAAAAAAAAACGGAGCAATATTATTCAGTAATTAGGAGGTCTATGCCCCACTGAGTCAGAGAAAACAGCAAGCTTGTTAGGTTTGCTATGGTCAGAAGATGATCTTGCATCAGTTATTGGAACTGACTAGTTAGCAGATTCCCTTTTCCCTGAAGGAACCCTAATAAGAACATAATTCTGAGCTGATATTCATCGATGTTTGAAAAGAAGGAAAATTTGGATCCAAGTCCAAGTTAGGAAACCCGAAATCATCAGTGTTTTTTTAATCCTCGTGAGGGCTTTTCTCCTGGCTTACAGATGTTCACCTTCATGCTGTGTCCTCACATGGCCTTTCCTTGGTGTATGCTTGTGAAGAGAGAGCATAGACTCTCTGGTATCTTTTCTTAGATGGTCACTAATCCCATTAGACCAAGGGCCAACGTTATGACCCCTTTTACCCTTAATCACTTTCTTCCTCCAAATGTAGCTCCACTGGGATTTAGAGCTTCAAAGTATGAATTTGGTGGGGGGACATAATTTAGTTTACAATTGGGTCTTTGTAGGATGTAATCAAGTTAAATGGGACCATATGAATTAGAATGGGCCATAATTCAATGATTAGTGTCCTTAAAATAAGAGGATATTTGGACACAAATGCACAGAAGGTCAAACAGGTTACACACACACACACACGCACACACACACACACACACACACACAGGGCAGAAGGCCATGTGATGATGGGCAGAGATGAGAGTGATGCGTCTCACAAGTCAAACTAGCCAAGGGTTACTGAATACCATGTGAAGCTAGAAGAGGCGCTGAAGCATTCTTCCTAAGTCTCAGGGGGAGCACGGACCTGCTGACACAATTCCAGATTCCTAGCCCTCAGAGCTGCCAGGGAATAAATTTAAGCCACTCACTTTGTAGTACTTGTTACAGCATCCCTAGGAAATGAATGCGAATTTGTTAGTCTTCTATTAAAAGACAACATTTATCCCTACAGTCACCCCCATATCTCCTTTCTATCAAAGGCAATCTCAAAGAAAGATCATTCTTGACCACGAACTAATAACCCATGGCGGGTCTCATTAGATTTGGCCTCAGTATTTCACAGATACAGGAAAAAGGACAATTTGCCATAAAGGACTTTTAAAGTGTTTTTTGTTTGTTTGTTTGTTTTTTTCTTTTTTGTAGGAAATTTCCATAAGGAATCTTAGATTAGATTTTTAAACCTTCTTGAAAACCAAGCCATTACACTTCATCAGCAGTACTTCTAGTTTTTGGGTGAATTCTTCTCTTCTCAAGGACATAAAATATGTTAAATTTCTTCAAACTGCCAGGAAATGATCTCTATTTTTTACCTATACATTTGGGAATTTATAAGTCATGTATGGCTTTTCCAAGAGGGCTTTGAATGTACTGACTTTATTAAGTCAACATTAGTTCCTTAAAAATGTCTGGTCATACCTGGGTAAGTGATTATCATTTTAAAATATAATGTCTCAGGCAAGGCCTTGAACCAATGTTTTAAGTTATATCCTGTTAACCAGAACAGACTCCTACTAAATGTATGTAAATAACTATATTGCCATGAAAATAAGAATTTCTGGGTTCTGGAAGGTCAGGCATGGGGAAAACGATAAATGTTTCATTTTTGTTAGCAAAATCAAAGTCCATTAAGTTGTTATGTTATAGATGACCTACGAAAACAGATAAAAGATTCCTTGTATTTACAAAGTGCAACAATAAAGCATCAGCAATATTCCAAGCAAGCTCACAATCATTCTTCATCTGTTCATTCAGTCCTATGTAATTACTTACTGATCTGCTCATCTTGGGTTAGCAGTCTCAAAACTCATCTGCTTCTCGACTAGTGTTCTGGAAATATTGACCCAGTCCAGTCTATAGTTTCAAATTTTTCCAGATGATCCCATCAAATGCCTGTGCCTGTGAGTACCTGGTATAGTTATTTACATTGGAGCTCTGAGAAAGTTCTTTTTTTTGAAGATGAAGACTCTGGCTTGCAGGTGATTTGCAAGTGTTTTCAGGGAAGCATCAGAGTAAAAACAAAACAAAACAAAACAAAACAAAAAACCCATCTGTAATGACAAAGACTTAAAATGACTGTGATTACCTTACTGCTGACAATTTTCAAAGGTGAAATATCTGAGGAGAGTTCATTACAAAATAATGCAACTGAGAAGGAAGTGTGTTTTTTTCCTGTGGCATGCAAAATAAAGTAAAATTAACCTAAATTTTTGGGATAAAATATCTAAACAGAATCCTTACAGAAAAATATTTTATTGTAATCCTGAGACTTACTTTACCGTTCATATTTTAATAGTATACCAAAAATATACCAAGATCATCAAGTAAAGAGTATCAGTAAGTCTGGAGAAGGTCTTAAACATGTCTATATTAATAATCCTCAATGAGTAAGTAATGCAGGTTCCCAGTTGGAAAGATTTGTACCTTTATCATTTGTCTCCATCATTTGGAATAATATTCTTTCCTACTTAGGAGGTAATTTTTTATATTTTAGATACCATCACTAGGTTTCCCATTCTGGGCAATGAGAATTTACTTCTGTTAACTTTACAGTAAATAGAATGCAATGTACTTATTAACTGTATAAGCACACACAAACACAGACAGACACAGACACACACACACCACTTCCCTTCCCATATCCTACCGAAAGAATTCAATCATATTTTAAGGAATCATGACTATTTACAGAGTCTTCCTACCTAAACCAAAAAGAAAAATATGATCATCTTTCATTGTCTTGTTAGACTTTTGTTTTTCCTAGAGTTAACTATTTTTTTTCTTTTTATTATTATTATTATTATTATTATACTTTAGGCTCTATGGTACATGTGCGCAACGTGCAGGTAACTTACATATGTATACATGTGCCATGCTGGTGCGCTGCACCCACCAACTCGTCATCTAGCATTAGGTATATCTCCCAATGCTATCCCTCTCCCCTCCCCCCACCCCACAACAGTCCCCGAAGTGTGATGTTCCCCTTCCTGTGACCATGTGTTCTCATTGTTCAATTCCCACCTATGAGTGAGAATATGCGGTGTTTGGTTTTTTGTTCTTGTGATAGTTTACTGAGAATGATGATTTCCAATTTCATCCATGTCCCTACAAAGGACGTGAACTCATCATTTTTTATGGCTGCATAGTATTCCATGGTGTATATGTGCCACATTTTCTTAATCCAGTCTATCATTGTTGGCCATTTGGGTTGGTTCCAAGTCTTTGCTATTGTGAATAATGCTGCAATAAACATACGTGTGCATGTGTCTTTATAGCAGCATGATTTATAGTCCTTTGGGTGTATACCCAGTAATGGGATGGCTGGGTCAAATGGAATTTCTAGTTCTAGATCCCTGAGGAATCGCCACGCTGACTTCCACAAGGGTTGAACTAGTTTACAGTCCCACCAACAGTGTAAAAGTGTTCCTATTTCTCCACATCCTCTCCAGCACCTGTTGTTTCCTGACTTTTTAATGATTGCCATTCTAACTGGTGTGAGATGGTATCTCATTGTGGTTTTGATTTGCATTTCTCTGATGGCCAGTGATGGTGAGCATTTTTTCATGTGTTTTTTGGCTGCATAAATGTCTTCTTTTGAGAAGTGTCTGTTCATGTCCTTTGCCCACTTTTTGATGGGGTTGTTTATTTTTTTCTTGTAAATTTGTTTGAGTTCATTGTAGATTCTGGATATTAGCCCTTTGTCAGATGAGTAGGTTGCAAAAATTTTCTCCCATTTTGTAGGTTGCCTGTTCACTCTGATGGTAGTTTCCTTTGCTGTGCAGAAGCTCTTGAGTTTAATTAGATCCCATTTGTCAATTTTGGCTTTTGTTGCCATTGCTTTTGGTGTTTTAGACATGAAGTCCTTGCCCATGCCTATGTCCTGAATGGTAATGCCTAGGTTTTCTTCTAGTGTTTTTATGGTTTTAGGTCTAACATTTAAGTCTTTAATCCATCTTGAATTGATTTTTGTATAAGGTGTAAGGAAGGGATCCAGTTTCAGCTTTCTACATATGGCTAGCCAGTTTTCCCAGCACCATTTATTAAATAGGGAATCCTTTCCCCATTTCTTGTTTTTGTCAGGTTTGTCAAAGATCAGATAGTTGTAGATATGTGGCATTATTTCTGATGGCTCTGTTCTGTTCCACTGATCTATATCTCTGTTTTGGTACCAGTACCATGCTGTTTTGGTTACTGTAGCTTTGTAGTATAGTTTGAAGTCAGGTAGTGTGATGCCTCCAGCTTTGTTCTTTTGGCTTAGAATTGACTTGGCGATACGGGCTCTTTTTTGGTTCCATATGAACTTTAAAGTAGTTTTTTCCAATTCTGTGAAGAAAGTCATTGGTAACTTGATGGGGATGGCATTGAATCTGTAAATTACCTTGGGAAGGATGGCCATTTTCATGATATTGATTCTTCCTACCCATGAGCATGGAATGTTCTTCCATTTGTTTGTATCCTCTTTTATTTCCTTGAGCAGTGGTTTGTAGTTCTCCTTGAAGAGGTCCTTCACATCCCTTGTAAGTTGGATTCCTAGGTATTTTATTCTCTTTGAAGCAATTGTGAATGGGAGTTCACTCATGATTTGGCTCTCTGTTTGTCTGTTATTGATGTATAAGAATGCTTGTGATTTTTGTACATTGATTTTATATCCTGAGACTTTGCTGAAGTTGCTTATCAGCTTAAGGAGATTTTGGGCTGAGACAATGGGGTTTTCTAGATATACTATCATGTCATCTGCAAACAGGGACAATTTGACTTCCTCTTTTCCTACTTGAATACCCTTGATTTCCTTCTCCTGCCTAATTGCCCTGGCCAGAACTTCCAACACTATGTTGAATAGAAGTGGTGAGAGAGGGCATCCCTGTCTTGTGCCAGTTTTCAAAGGGAATGCTTCCAGTTTTTGCCCATTCAGTATGATATTGGCTGTGGGTTTGTCATAAATAGCTCTTATTATTTTGAGATACGTCCCATCAATACCTAATTTATTGAGAGTTTTTAGCATGAAGGGTTGTTGAATTTTGTCAAAGGCCTTTTCTGCATCTATTGAGATAATCATGTGGTTTTTGTCTTTGGTTCTGTTTATATGCTGGATTACATTTATTGATTTGCATATATTGAACCAGCCTTGCATCCCAGGGATGAAGCCCACTTGATCATGGTGGATAAGCTTTTTGATGTGCTGCTGGATTCTGTTTGCCAGTATTTTATTGAGGATTTTTGCATCAATGTTCATCAAGGATATTGGTCTAAAATTCTCTTTTTTTGTTGTGTCTCTGCCAGGCTTTCGTATCAGGATGATGCTGGCCTCATAAAATGAGTTAGAGAGGATTCCCTCTTTTTCTATTGATTGGAATAGTTTCAGAAGGAATGGTACCAGCTCCTCCTTGTACCTCTGGTAGAATTCGGCTGTGAACCCATCTGGTCCTGGACTTTTTTTGGTTGGTAAGCTATTGATTATTGCCACAATTTCAGCTCCTGCTGTTGGTCTATTCAGAGATTCAACTTCTTCCTGGTTTAGTCTTGGGAGGGTGTATGTGTCGAGGAATTTATCCATTTCTTCTAGATTTTCTAGTTTATTTGCGTAGAGGTGTTTGTATTATTCTCTGATGGTAGTTTGTATTTCTGTGGGATCGGTGGTGATATCCCCTTTATCATTTTTTATTGCATCTATTTGATTCTTCTCTCTTTTTTTCTTTATTAATCTTGCTAGCAGTCTATCAATTTTGTTGATCCTTTCAAAAAACCAGCTCCTGGATTCATTTATTTTTTGAAGGGTTTTTTTTGTCTCTATTTCCTTCAGTTCTGCTCTGATTTTAGTTATTTCTTGCCTTCTGCTAGCTTTTGAATGTGTTTGCTCTTGCTTTTCTAGTTCTTTTAATTGTGATGTTAGGGTGTCAATTTTGGATCTTTCCTGCTTTCTCTTGTGGGCATTTAGTGCTATAAATTTCCCTCTACACACTGCTTTGAATGCATCCCAGAGATTCTGGTATGTTGTGTCTTGATTCTCATTGGTTTCAAAGAACATCTTTATTTCTGTCTTCATTTCGTTATGCACCCAGTAGTCATTCAGGAGCAGGTTGTTCAGTTTCCATGTAGATGAGTGGTTTTGAGTGAGATTCTTAATCCTGAGTTCTAGCTTGATTGCACTGTGATCTGAGAGATAGTTTGTTATAATTTCTGTTCTTTTACATTTATTGAGGAGAGCTTTATTTGAGAATGCCACAAAGATACTCCTCGAGAAGAGCAACTCCAAGACACATAATTGTCAGATTCACCAAAGTTGAAATGAAGGAAAAAATGTTAAGGGCAGCCAGAGAGAAAGGTCGGGTTACCATCAAAGGGAAGCACATCAGACTAACAGCGGATCTCTCGGCAGAAACCCTACAAGCCAGAAGAGAGTGGGGGCCAATATTCAACATTCTTAAAGAAAAGAATTTTCAACCCAGAATTTCATATCCTGCCAAACTAAGCTTCATAAGTGAAGGAGAAATAAAATACTTTACAGACAAGCAAATGCTGAGAGATTTTGTCACCACCAGGCCTGCCCTAAAAGAGCTCCTGAAGGAAGCGCTAAACATGGAAAGGCACAACAAGTACCAGCCACTGCAAAATCATACCAAAATGTAAAGACCATCGAGACTAGGAAGAGACTGCATCAACTAACGAGCAAAATAACCAGCTAACATCATAATGACAGGATCAAATTCACACATAACAATATTAACTTTAAATGTAAAGGGACTAAATGCTCCAATTAAAAGACACAGACTGGCAAATTGGATAAAGACTCAAGACCCAGCAGTGTGCTGTATTCAGGAAACCCATCTCACGTGCAGAGACACACATAGGCTCAAAATAAAAGGATGGAGGAAGATCTACTAAGCAAATGGAAAACAAAAAAAGGCAGGGGTTGCAATCCTAATCTCTGATAAAACAGACTTTAAACCAACAAAGATCAAAAGAGACAAAGAAGGCCATTACATAATGGTAAAGGGATTAATTCAACAAGAAGAGCTAACTATCCTAAATATATATGCACCCAATACAGGAGCACCCAGATTCATAAAGCAAGTCCTGAGTGACCTACAAAGAGACTTAGACTCCCACACATTAATAATGGGAGACTTTAACACCCCACTGTCAACATTAGACAGATCAACGAGACAGAAAGTCAACA